>NC_081189.1:797500-1417500 GCF_902713425.1 Acipenser ruthenus
CCTTGCTCCTCCGAGTACGCTCCCATGTTCTCCTTGAATTTATCAAGATGAGCATCAAGGATATGGACTTTGAGGGACATCCTACAGCCCATTGTGCCGTAGTTCTTCACCAGAGTCTCAACCAGCTCCACATAGTTTTCGGCCTTGTGATTGCCCAGGAAGCCCCGAACCACTGCGACAAAGCTGTTCCAAGCCGCTTTCTCCTTACTAGTGAGCTTCTTGGGGAATTCATTGCACTCCAGGATCTTCTTTATCTGTGGTCCGACGAAGACACCGGCTTTGACCTTTGCCTCAGACAGCTTAGGGAAGAAGTCTTGAAGGTACTTGAAGGCTGCCGACTCCTTATCTAGAGCTCTGACAAATTGTTTCATAAGGCCCAATTTGATGTGCAGTGGTGGCATCAGCACCTTCCGGGGTTCCACCAGTGGCTCCCACTTGACGTTGTTCCTCCCCACAGAGAACTCGGTCCGCTGTGGCCAGTCCCGCCTGTGGTAGTGCGCCTTGGTGTCCCTGCTGTCCCAAAGGCAAAGATAGCAGGGAAACTTGGTAAAACCGCCTTGGAGACCCATCAGGAATGCCACCATTTTGAAGTCTCCTATAACCTCCCAGCCATACTCATCATACTTCAAGGCGTCCAGCAAGGTCTTGATGCTGTTGTAATCCTCTTTGAGGTGCACTGAGTGAGCCAGGGGAAGAGACGGGTACTTGTTACCATTATGGAGCAGCACGGCTTTGAGGCTCATGGATGAGCTGTGAATGAAGAGGCGCCACTCATTCTGGTTACAGGCGATTCCGATTGCCTCGAACAGACTGGTCACATTGTGGCATAAGCAGAGCCCATCTTGACGGGTGAAGAAGCTGGAAAAAGGTTGGTGACGCTTCCTCTGATCTGCGACTTGCACACTTTCATCCAACAAGTTCCACTGCTTGAGCCTAGACGTCAAAAGCTCGGCATTGGACTTGGTGAGACCAAGATCTCTATCAAGTCGTTGAGGTCTTTTTGGTTGGGGTAGTATGGGTTTCTCTCCTCAGCTCCACCTCTGAAATTGTCATCTGGATCTACAACGTCTTCCTCGCTCTCTGACTTGCTGCTCTCTTCTAAAGACGGCTGCTCTCTCTCCGGAGGAGTGGGTACGGGGAGGTCATGGCAGTGTGGCATCGGGGCGATGGATGAAGGAAGGTCCGGATACGTGATAGCAGGTGCATTCTTGCCAGTCCGACGTTTGGATGGGTCCACCATGCAGAAGTAGCAGTTGCTTGAGTGGTCAAGTGGGTTCCCGCCAAATTCTTGGGATAGCGAACTTCATGGCTCTCTTTTCCCCTCTGTACCATCCTACAAAAATACATTTATTTCACCCAGCACTGAATCTATCTGGAATGTTCTGGAAAATAGGTAAATTTCAAAATATCACTGTCCTGGTCACAAAAGCAAAGTTTGTGGGGAATAATAGCCATTTTCTATACTTTTGAGGCATAAGCAATTAGGAAATAACACTTACTACCCAGGAACAAAAAAAAAAAAAAAAATTGTTACACGGTAATACTGATTGACCTCTCAATGGCCACTATTCTGATAAATGTATGGTGGCTTCTGCATTATTATGTACATATAAACTCTGTGGGACAGAACAAAAGCATAATGCTCATAAAAGTGGTTTATCTTTTTATTTGTATGTATTATGATGCAGGGTTCAGACAAGTGAAAATCAGCATTGTCCAAACTCACTGACCTCTCAAGGTCATCAGAAGTCAAATCTGAGATGGCTCCACTTCTGAAAATAAACCTCAGGGTGTGTAGAAAGACTGTAGAAAATGTCATGCTTTTATCATAAAATGCACGATACGTTCTTTGAGCGCTGGATGCAGAAGCAGCTATCTTGTTTGTTTATGGCCGTGTTATCTCTGTGGTGTCGGGGCTATCTGTATTCATGAGATACGCCCCTTTTTTTTCGGTCTCACTCGGCGATTGAATGGTTTTCTCGACTTTTTCCAGAGAATAAAAACAACTAGATACCTGTGCTTTGCGTCTTTTTGATGATGTCAGACAGGGTCGTATGACACGTATAACCGGACAGGTTATTTTATTTAATTATTTTTTTCAATTATATTTCAGACAGACTTGCCTAGCCCCCCCCCCCCCCAAAAAAAAAAAATGACCTTAATAAATTGCTAATTCCCTCTAGTAGTACTTATAATCTGAGATCCCAGACTATTCTCAGTGTCTCAGTTCATACAATCTGACTGAATTTGTAAACAAGGCATTCGGTTTTCTTGTTTTGGAATAAACTTCAGGAACAAACGAATCTTGTCTTGATACCTTTCAACGAGTTCAAACAAAAAAATAGCATCTATCTAGCTGAGATGCTTGCTTTGGTTCATTTAATGAACTTGTTTGTATTGTTGTGTTCATTTGAATGTGTGTTCTTTTGTATTTTATGGCACCTCCCTGACCAGGCCTCCCTTTAAAAATAGATTTTAATCTCAATGGGACTCTCTTGGTTCAATAAAGGTTAAATGAACAAATAAAATGAAAATAAATGAATTTGCAACACTGTGCACACTGGCCTGGGTGACCCTTGACACTGAGGAATGAGGGTCCAGGATTCACAGTGACTCACCAAGCCAGAATCATGCTGCTGGGGTCTGAAATGAAAATATTAAGCAATAGCTAATAGCTAAGATCCTACTGTGAAAACACTGGACAGATATAAACGTCACATTTATTTAAAAGGAGAAAGAATCCTCTTTGAGCAGAGGTTATGATGAAGTTATATAATACACATGTGTGAGACCTCTCTTATGGGGTTATTCTGCCACCAGGGTACATTAAACATTAAATTCTGGCACCAGCACACATGCTTCATTTATTTTATTCCTTAGCAACCATAGATGATGATCGTTTTTTATTGGGTCTGGACTACTCACATGACCCACCCACTCATCCACATACACAGGAGAGAAGGTTTGTGTCGTGTGGGAAGTTTAATTGCAGAAACTGGTCGCACACATATATTCACAGCGCATTTTTACCCAATTATAAGACAAAAAAAATCATCAAAGAGGGGGGGGCTTGATTAGGGCGGATTGGATCATTTAGCACCAGTATGCTCTCTGGCGCTAAACTTTCAAAGCAGTTTAGCACCAATTTTCAAAACGATTTACACCCCTGACTGCATGTCCAGATGGAAGTCACATGAAAAGAAACACTGTAGGTGTTACCATTTGTGTTTAAGTTTTCCTAGATTTATCCTTTATTCTCAACGGGTCTTGAGAACGCACCTCTTAATAAATAGTTAGCAAATGTTCGTAACAAACATGACTTTAAGAACTTATATCGTTACGAGTCATTTTAGAAAAAAGCTAACCTACGTGTCATTCACCTCCCGTGAGAAGATGGCAGTATTCGAATGACAGGTTACTTCTAGAGCATTTCTTGATTCCTGAAGTGTTTTCAAATCAAATTAGTGCTTTTTTAAGTAGTGCTTTGATTTATTTCTTAGCAGATTTCTTAGCAGATGCCCTTATCCAGGGCGACTTACAATTGTTACAAGATATCACATTATTTTTTTACATACAATTACCCATTTATACAGTTGGGTTTTTACTGGAGCAATCTAGGTAAAGTACCTTGCTCAAGGGTACAGCAGCAGTGTCCCCACCGGGGATTGAACCCACGACCCTCCGGTCAAGAGTCCACAGCCCTAACCACTACTCCACACTGCTGCCCTTAGTACTGAAACGTTTTCAGGTAAGGTCAATTATTTCTAATTGAAAAAGAATGCACGTGCATCACTATGCAGTTTAAACTATGATTTCTGGTCATGTGTTTCTCCTTTTGTGTCTCCTAAAGGGGTTTTAGGAGAAAACTGTGTCGACATATCTCAGATTGAAACGAGAAGGAAAAGATTAATACACAATATAGCAACTATTTTCTGAAATATTTCTTTTAGACCCTAAGGGTGTCCCTTGTATTTCTAATGCGCCTGAAAGATAACTGAGGAAATGAGGGTCAAGGTTTTACATGGACTCACCAAGCCAGAATCATCCAGCTGGAGTCTGAAATGAAAGCACTGGGACCGCTTTAATGAAAAACAAATATTAAAGCGGGCATGCATTGCCACTGTGAAAACACTGGACGTGATAAATGTCAGATTTATTGAGAAGGGAAAAGAAACCTTTGAGGCTGAGGATTAAGAGCCAGGGGGCCTGAGGCCCAGAGATTCCAAAGGGAGGCTCGACAGGTTATTCTCAAAGGTTGCGCATTCCAAAACACAAATCCAGACCTTATTTTTGCTAAATAAAAGCATGACGACCCTTAATAAAGTCTGGTAAAGCACAGGTAAGCATTGTAAAGGCCAGAGTAAAGGACTATAGTAAAAGCACATTTAAAAACATGCTAAACTACTGTAAAATAATAGAATAACAATGGGGAAAGCATTGAAAAACTGCAACATTTCCCATGGTACATTTCTGCTGGGGTGGATCCAGCATTAGACTGTGTGATGAGAATGAGCAACACCTTGCACCAGCATGGCACCCTTTACTTTCTCTGTGTGTATTTATCTATCTGTCTATCTCTCTGTCTATCTATCTATCCAGGGCTGGTCATAAGGCAAGGCGAGGGAGGCAGCCTCCTAGGGCCCCCACACTTTAGGTGGCCCCGCGCTCAATCAGACTGTCCTGAGATAAAATGTGCTGCAAAATTTAGTGTGTTTGTTACGTGTGCGTAAAATGCTCAGGGGTGCAAATATGGCTCTATGGTGCTGGATTCTAAATTCTGGCACCAGTATTGTTCAGACGATTACATTACCATTTGTTTCACGATTTAAATTTTTTTTTTTTTTTTATTGGTGGTGAATAAGCTGATATTATCCAAAATGTACCTTACCTGACATGACATGTTCTCCCATTACAAATTGCAAAGGTATGTATTAAAGCAAGTCAGGACAGCAAGGTTGTACTTCTGGTGACTCAGCGATGTCAATGGGTTAGAGTTTCAGTAAAGAAGTGACCCTCGAGAGGGGATGGTATCAACACTGAAGAAAAACAAGAGGGTATTCTGTGCTATACTGCCCCTTGTCCAGCTAGTTCAGTAACTCTCACTTGTAATCTCAGTGCATTCTCCAGTTAAACGGTTAATTGCAAGACACAGAGGTACAAACACCCCAACAAGTTCAGGATCAGGGCACAGGCCCATTATCTGATAAACTCTATAGAGCTCCTGGAAACCTTTCTGGTCACTGGTCACTTAAAGGGGTAACACTAACATACAATATGCATACAGTTAAGTAACTTGTAATGAATCTCCTCCTAGCGGCTGATGAGTGAACAATACTGACATCGACATAAGACACGTACCTGCCTGTGGACTACAGAGCTTGTTCTTTAGGTGAATGGTGAGGCATTCGTTTTGGAACCGTACAGCTTGTGGTTCGCATCCAGCCCTTACTCATTACAACAGGCTGAAGCCCAGGCTCAGAGGATGCAAAGCCACAGATTCTGTGGTGATTTACTGTCTCTGGGCAGAGAGATTGGATTCATGGTAATAATAAAAACAGGTTATATAACAACAGGTGCTGTTAAGAAACTTGCTCAGCTTAAAGAGCCAGTATCATGATTACACCTTCACAGAGTTGTTCATTCAGTTATGGCCAGCAGCATGTTTGCATCACCTAGAATTTTAGGATTGAGACATAATTAAAAAAACTACTATATAAACATGATTTAGATATTTTATTTAACATCATGTAATCAAATAAACTACAAAATGATATTGCAAAAGTCTACCAGAAGCCATAATAGTAGTAGAGAATTTCATGTTAGGATTTGAAATGTCACATTTTTGTCAGTTTTTCGTAAAGTATGTGGAAAACTACAAAGCAGTATGTAATTCAACATGTTAATGTAACATTATTCAGCAGGTTTCGTTCGGCTTTATGAATTAAAACGCTTGGCCATGGATGTACATTTATTTTTCACCACAAACCGTTTTACCTCACCTGGGAACGTTTCTGTGCTGTGTCCCGTATCGGACATGCCCTGAGCAATCCTTTTGTAGATGGTTGGATAAAAGGACCAGATTATTTATTTATTTTTTTAATCTTGGCTGTGATTCAGGGGTCAGGAGCTAGGGCTCCTCTCCTGTTCAGTCCTGCCAATAATCTCTGCCAATCTCCCTATTTAAACCCCAAGTCATGCACTCGTTCTCTGTCTTGTGTTTTTCATTTTCATGTTGTTACACAGCTGACAAACGCCACAGACCATCCTACTCTCGACACTGCTGGACTAAGCTTTCTCACTCCGAATTCTGAATCTGAATTCCTGAATGGGCTACCTGTTTTTGTTAATGTATCGCTTCACAGCCCTGCAGACTCCGACTCAATCATTCAGATCTCATTATCAATTTAGATTTGAAATGGCTACTCAGAGCGCACTTTTCTTTCTCTGCAGAATCAAATCCTCAAATGGTGACTGCATTTCTCGTCCTGGACAATCCACCGATCCTGCGCTCCCGCAAAATCTAATCCCTGGCAATCTGCACTCAAATGATGTTATCATCAGTAGGCTATGCTACAGTATGTACAGGTAACATTGTTGCATGTGCAAGAAAGAGTGCAAAGAAGAGCAACCAGAATTATCCCGGGTTTAAAAGGCATGTTGTATGCAGACAGGCTAAAAGAATTGAATCTATTCAGTCTTGAACAAAGAAGACTACGCGGCGATCTGATTCAAGCATTCAAAATCCTAAAAGATATAGACAATCTCCACCCAGGGGAATTTTTTGACCTGAAAAAGGAAACAAGGACCAGGGGTCACAAATGGAGATCAGATAAAGGGGCATTCAGAACAGAAAATAGGAGGCACTTTTTTACACAGAGAATTGTGAGGGTCTGGAACCAACTCCCCAGTAATGTTGTTGAAGCTGACATCCTGGGATCCTTCAAGAAGCTGCTTGATGAGATTCTGGGATCAATAAGCTACAAACAACCAAACGAGCAAGATGGGCTGAATGGCCTCCTCTCGTTTGTCTCCTTTCTCATGTTCTTATGTTCTTATGCAAGTCCAGTCTATATTGGGTGCAACAAATTGCAGTTTAGCCTGAATATGTTCTCTACTACAAAATCAGTGTCACCAGAACGCATTTGGCTGGTGTGCCTTCACAACCTTGTGCAAGCAAGGTTGTATCTGCCCTGCACCCTTCAATCAGGATTCCATTCCGTCTTTCCTTGTTCACACATAAGATAACCAACACAATTCAGCCATCTGATATTGACCTTAAATTCATCGATTTCGCAATCCCTTCACCTCCACTGAAGTTTGCACAGCTTGCACTTGCTCCTATTACGTTCTCGCTCTTCCTACGCAACCAGCTGGTCTGCCTTCTGCAAGCAGACGTCTGGTTCTCTGAGCTGACCTCTTCCACCTGCCTGTACCTCCATTCAGAGAGCTGATATTCAGTTTCCAATCTCCTCTCTTCAGCTCAAGACTATATGATCGCTGCCATCGCTCCATCCATCCGCTCCTCCTAAGCAACAGGTTGGTCTGCTTTCAGTACCTTCTGCAAGCAAAATCAGATCACACCTCCACCTTTCATGCTAGTTTTGCAACATATTTTCATTGTAAGTTTATAGCCTTGGGATAGTATACAGCAGTAAAACACAGTGAGTGCTTATTGATACACTGACTGTTGACCACGCATATGATAAACCCCATGCCGAATGTGGTTGAGGGGTAAATTAGGCAATTGATAGCCAGTTAATCCCTCGGCCACAATGTAAAAGTCCTGCAGCTTTGGCTGAACGGGGTTAGTGTGTTCAGAGGCGGAACGAGACGTGAGTGAAAGAGAAACTAAAAAGCTTAAATCAGAACAATTGCTGCTCGTGCTGGCTTGACACCAGCATGATACTTGTTTGTTCCATGTCTGTTTGTTTTGTTTGTCTGTTTTGGCCACTGTGCCGTTTTGTTTTGTTCAAACCTTTTATTTATTTTACAATAAACAGGCACACCAGCGCATTCATTCATATTCCAGCACTGTTGTCTGTTAATTGCCATTGATTGGTACTCCTCTAATACCTGTACACCCTCTCTTACAGCATCTCTCTTAATTTTGCTCTCCGAAGCCCCTTGTGGGATTCTGCTCAACACTCATTGTGTCCCCTTCCAGCTGCACTTGCTGGATGACTTTCTCCTCCCTCGATTTCTCTCGTTTCTTGTTAATGTCTGATGCTTTTCATTCTTTTCACTTTGTCTCAATGGTTGCCCCCAGTAGGAGTACTCCCGAAACCCAGGTCCCTCTTCTCTACAGTCGGTGTTCTCCTCTGAGGAGACAAACGTAGGTTCTGTCCACTCTCTCAGATTTCTCAGAATAACCTTGGACACTCTTCGCCTCGAAGCACGCCTCCCCCTGATAAACTGGAATGCATTCGCACCCGTTCAAAACAGGACCATCTTTCGCTCCTAGGACATATCAATTTCAATATATATATATATATATATATATATATATATATATATATATATATATATATATATATATATATATATATATATATATATATAAGGACCGACCCACCCTCAAGCCCGTCCGTGGAAGAGGGTGAAGATTAAAAAGATGGGACTTGAGGGTGGGTGGTATATATATATTGTAAAAAACACAGCCAAAACAGCCAAAATCGTACACACAGTACCTTTTTTCCTTTTAATGACTCACAGTCGGGCTCTTCACACAGCAGCAGCCCTGAGCAGACTGACTGCTCTCCTTAAGTACCCTGCACCTGGCTCTAATTTACAATGATAGCCAGGTGCAGGTGATAATTAACAAAAATTAACAATTAAATTAGGGTTTTTCAGCCCATGTCCTTCTGGGAGGTGTAGTCCTGTTTTTTCCCCGGACTACACTATCTTACACTTCCTCCCCCATGTGTGAAACACACCGGCCATTCTACGGCCACCTCCCCCTCTAAAACACAACCACCCACCCTCAAGTCCAAAGATTGCCATCTTCTCCCGATCCTTCGGGTGGGCTTGAGGATGGGTTGATTCCTCCGGCGCTTCAGGGTAGGGACGGCAACCTGGCGATGAGGGACCCAGACAGGGTGACTGGGGCAAAAGCTGTGCAGGCCTGTGAGCTGTCGGGAGCAGCAGCAGGCAGAGGCTTGAGGCTTGGTCATAGTGCAGAGATGTCTGATCCACCAGGTGGAGTACAGCAAATGGCAGGGGGAGCCCAAGTGACGTCTGCCAATCGCACCACGACGTCTGGGGCTTCAGGGTGAATGGAGCAGGGGACCAGGTGAGAGTCTGTGCCTGGTGGTGCTCCAGACTGATCTTCAGGCCCAACGGCTGGAGGTCCGGGCACTCTGACCAGGTGTCCAGGAGCACAGGTTGCTGGACCGCACTGTTTTGTGGCAGACTAGCTCTCAGGGGTGGAGGTTGAGGCTGTGGTGGCAGTACAGACTTCACCTCCTCCCCCTTGTCTGAAGCCCGTGGTTCTGGAGAAGGTAATGGTTCCACTTCCTCTGGCTCTGGGAAGGACTCCTCCTCCTGCTCTGGATGTAGCACCAGCTCCTCTGGTGCAGGAGACCGCAGGGCTTCTCCCTCCAACTCCCACCTCTGGAGCACCAGCTCCAGCTCGTTCAGCTCTCATTCCGGCAGCCCCCTCTCCAGTCTCCATGTCTTGTTCTGCTCAGTTTGAGCAGCAGTGTTTTTATTTATTTGTTTCATTAACTCTTCTAAATCCATTTTACTGTGTTTTGAGCCAGAAGGGCACTTCTGACACCATATGTAAAAGTGTACACCATATTTTACACTTTCTTACTTTCTTAAAATATATAGCAAACAAGTTCTTTCACAAGTGCTAGTCCTCTCCATAGAACAAATGCCAGCTGAGACTAAAAAAGCATTAAAAAGCAATACATTTTTATTACAAATAGAGAATTACAATTCTTATTGGGCAGTCCACCATAAACTACTTGAGTGTGTATAGAGACAGGCAACACCAGTAGAATTATAACCGTTTGCTTGAGTACTGAGGCAGATCATTTTCCACTGTCTGTACTCAACCCAAAACAAACAACACAAGAAAGAAAAACAAAAACTCCAATAATAAATAAAACAAAAGAAACGCAGCTAATCCACTGAATTAATATTCAAACGGAAATTCAATAATGAACAAAACAATCCACATAACAAACGTGCGTTTACACTCACAATCAGAGCCGTTTCAAATATAAATACAAATAAACATAAGACCACATTCCGGCGCCTCCTCAAGACTCACCTCTTCAGACAGCACCTGTACAACTCCTCTGTTCTTCCCCTGGGACACTATCACCCTTCCTTAAATGCGCCTTATTTGCTCTTATCTGCCCCCTATTTTACTGCATTTAATCCTGTACTTCAGAGTAGTGTAATCTGTCACAAGTGTTATTTAATCAGTAGTATTTTGTATTTAATCATATCTTGATGTAACTGTCACTGTTATCTTCTGTATTATTGAATTGTATTTTGTCACACTTGTACTTGCTTGAACCAAAGTCATTGTATTTATCTTTTCACCTTTGGAAGTTCAAAATATAGTAACTTCTGACCTTTCTATTTCTGATCATCTTGCAATTCATTTTGAGATTAAACTACCCTTAATTGTGAAGAACCAGGCTCGTATAATTACTACTCGGGTAGTTAACTCATTAACTGCTACAAAGTTTTGTGAGGCTTTTAATTAATTGGCAGCTGCTCAGGTTGTATCATTAAATGAGTTAGCTGACACCTATAACACCTCCATGACTAACATGTTTGATACTATAGCTCCAGTTAAAACACGGAGGGTGTTTTCCAATAGAAGCGCTCTGTGGTTTAATGATTCTACTCGGAAGCTGAAATGTGATGCTCGTGAATTGGAACACAGATGGAAGAAATCCAAACTGCATGTTCATTATCTTGCATGGAAAAGCCACCAAGTTAAATATAAGAAGGCTTTGTCCCAGGCTGGATCTTCATACTATTCTAACCTGACTGAAAAAATAAAAATAATGCTGGATTTCTTTTTGCAGCTATAGATAAATGAGTAAATCCACCTTCTATTACTTCTACCTCTAATATTGGTTTAGTCCACCCCCAGGAAGGTCCTCTGCAAGCCAGTCTTTCGTTTCCCATTCTCTCTGAGGAAGGCTATCTGTGAGCCAAGGGGAAAACCATGTATAACAAAGCACTGCTCAATTCAAGAGGTTCTTCATCCACTCAGCCCTTCTGCTCCGTGAATCTACAATCGAAGTGGGACTAATGGCACTGGAAAAGGCAAAAGATATTTACATTGTGTGGACTTTGTATTACCTCCCCATCTCTTTGGTCTTTTACAAAAATAAACCATGCTTTCAACACAAGATCAAATATGTTTTCGTGTGTTTAAATGTGTTTTATCAGGATGTTCAAATACATGCACACAGCAATTAAAAACACCCAGTCGCAGTGACTAGTAGCTTAGCAATTGTCAATTTTCTAATGACTAATTAGATACCAGTGATTTTACCAGTGTTCCTGAAACCATATTAATGATGATAAGAAGAACTGGAAATAAATCTTACACCGATTTGTATTTCTCAATTGACCTTAACACAAGTTTTAAGGAAAGCGTTCTTTCATGCCCGCTTTATGGGTTGTTTGCCTCTGTGGGTTCAGGCAGTTTTTAAGGTGTTTATTAAGGGTTTACAATCCCTGACTTCCATGCCTTACTCGTGGTTTAACTCTCAGGTCCTTCCCCTCCCAACTCTCATACCCCTAACTGTGTTCATTTAAATCTGGTTCACTTCATTTATTTTCATACAAAGAAAATACTACTAATTGTTTGGAAAATGGCAATTATTTATTATTGTAGGGGCTATGGGACTGATAATTATTTCATTAAATAACTATTAAGGCTATTAACTATTGGCCAGACCCTTAGACATTTAACTAGATATTAAATTGCATGTGAAGTTACAGAGGTCAGAGCCATAGCAGGTACTATAATACAGAATTGCCATTTTCCAAACAGTTAATAGTATTTGTGTGTGTGTGTGTGTGAGAGTGTGCATGTGTATGTGTGTGTGAGTGAGTGTGTGCGTGTGCATGTGCATGTGCGTGCACACGTTCATGCGTTTGCGCGTGTGTGTGCTTGCGTGCAAGCGTGCGTGTGTGTGTTTTTGTAAACTTTCTTATGTTCTTATGTTCTTATGTCACTGAACTGAGAAAACGGGCAAAGTCGTGTGAATTTGGAGAATTATAAGAATCCCTAAATAAGAGACAGAATTGTTTGCGGGATTGCAACAGAGAGAAAGGCTTCTGAGAGAAGGTGATCTGACACTAGGAAAAGCAGACGACAAAAAGCCAAATGAAAGTAAAGACGACATCGCAAATAAGCAAGCAAGTAGATGCGCTAAAAAAGAAGCTGCCTCATTGAAAACGGAAGCAAACCCAAAGTAAAAAGCACAGCTCGGGCATGAAGAAGTTTAAATGCAAAAGATGCGGATTAGAGCATTCGCCACGAAAGTGTCCAGCCTATGGAAAGCAATGTAGAAACTGTGACAAAAGAACCACTATACCAGGAAAGTGCACACAATGGAGGATGATGAAACAGGTTCGGAAAATGAACTTTTCATGGGAACTGTAACAGCACCATATGCCAAAGAAGATGAATGGAAGGTGAATTTAAAAGTTTGTGATGCAGTCGTGAACTTTAAGCTTGATACAGGTGCACACGCTAATGTAACCCCAGCAGGCTTGTATGATCAAATATGCCAAGGCAAGCAACTAGAGAAAACAAAAGTAAGGCTGTCCACCTACACTGGAGAATGAATAAAAGTTGAAGGCAAGTGCACACTCAAAGTGAACTGCAAGGATCAATGCCAAGGACTTCAATTCCTAGCAGTGAAAACAGATGCAAAACCCCATTCTAGGAATAAGAGCATGTGACAATTTGAACCTTATTCAGAGAGTAATGGCTGTAACCACAACTGATGTTCTCAGTGAGTATGAGGATGTGTTTCAGAGTACTGGCTGCCTGAAAGGGGAACATTCTATCAGAATAGATGAAACCACTCCACCCAAAATACACCCACGCGGAAAAGTTCCAGTCATGCTGTGACAGAGTGGTGAGTGGGATGATGATAAAAAAAACAAGCAACACACTGTATCCTTTCCATATTTAATGAAATAATTCACAAAAAGAAAACTAATCACCCCTGTACCAGCAATTGTATAGGGGAATCAAAATGCGGGGGGTTGCAGTCCCAAACAAAACAAAACTCCTTTAACCACGATCCTCTGTGCACGAAACTGTGCTCTGCGATTCGGAAAGTGGTGTGAGTGTCCGTGCTGTGCTGTGCTGTGCTGTGCTGTGATTCGTGTAGTGAGCTGGCCACATGGCTGCAGCTCCCGATCTCCTCCTTACTCCTCTGCAATATACAAACGCAGACAAAGCAAACACACTCCGGCTGGTCAAACGTCTCAGTTCACGGGCCGTACTTACATAGCTGCATCCCCTTTATACTACCCAACTCCTCCCTGCGATCAGACCCGCGCCATGGTTTCTCCAATCGCTGCCTGCCCCACAGCTGATCGCAAGGGATTAGTTTTGTGTACGTGCAGCTACACGCTTCCATCAAGCTGGCCGACTTCTAGTTTCTGCCTACCGTCGAGTTGAACTGTCTACGGGGAAGCATACCGCCAACCTTACACAGCACCCTTTGTGGTTGTGGAGATTTACAGCTTAGATTCTTTCTCTCTCTGTCACACATGCTGAGAGGTCGACTTATTGCAGAACTAAACAGAATGGATAAACTTCACGTGATCAAGAAAAGTGAAGAACCGACAGAGTGGGCGTGACAGAGATAAATCTCCCTCCCGACCTGTGAAGGCGCCGTGCAAAGGGAACAGAGTGCCCTGGACTGGATGGCCAGACAATTCATTCCCAGGGTTAGAAGGAAGTTGGCCATCTAGAAGCTAGGTGGAGCTACGGTACACTAAATCATCAACCTGGAAGGGAAACAATGTGGCAGCCAGGAACTGGAGGAGCGGTTGCAATCGTTAACGAAGGGGTCGTGATTGATGGTGTATAAGGGGACATAGCGAAGTGATCTGTTCCTTTGTTATGGTTAACGCTGAACTGGAAGGAGAACCGTATTGTCTATCGTGAGTGTTTTGTTTGTTTGTCGTGTCTAATAATACTTGTTTGTTATTATAAGACGGCTAACATGATCCGGAGCTGTTGCTACAGGCCAGCACAAAACCCAGACAACACTGCATTTGTTTCATGATAAATTGTATTTGCACCAAGAGCACTACATCACTCACTTTGGACTGGTGACGGTGTTTGTATATTGTGTGTGTATTAAAGGCTGTGTTTATTGTTTCAGGACTGAACCCCTGGGTTAAACTGTGTAGTACACATCATGGTGTACTACCATTCATTATTATTTAGTTGTGAAGTTGTGAAGTGACTTTTAGGATTATAAATAAACACCATTGCACCTGGATTATCGTTGTCTGTCTGTTATTGATCACCACATCACTCCTGCACCTGCACACTGCAAACCACTTTGCCAAAGTGGGTTAATCCAATCATGAGTGTGGAAAAGGCCGATGGAAATCTAAGAGTCTGCCTGGATCCAAGGGATTTGAATGTGTATCAGTTGTCCACAGTAGAGGAGGTCACATGTAAACTGATTGATACTACTCAGTCCTGGATGCAAGCTCTGGTTTCTGGCAACTCGAGACAGATTTCCTGACTCTGCACCTTCAACACACCGTACGGACGCTACAGATTTATGTGTTTACTCTTTGACATCAATTCAGCGCCAGAGGTTTTTCACAGAACGGAGGCACAGCTGTTTGAAGGAATTGAAGGAGTTGAAACCTACATAGATGTTGTGCTTGTTTGGGGAGCTACCATAGAACAGCACGGCGACAGATTGAAGCAAGTCCTGGAAAGAGCAAGGGAAAAGAATTTCAAGATGAAAAAGGGAAAATGCAAAATAAGACTTAGTGAAATAAAATATCTGGGACATGTGCTTCCAAACGATGGACTGAAACCAGAGCAGAGCAAGATTGAAGCAATAGTGTACATGCCCCCACCAGAATGCAGAAAAACACCTGGAGAGATTCCTAGGCATGGTGACTTACTTAGAGAAGTTCATTCCAAAGATGTTATGAAGGAGGTGTTTGTTTATTCAGACTGAGATGCTGGATGCTATTGCCAGGATGCAGCCTTGAACAGAATGATCAAGCAATAACAACAATGACTTCTCTTCGCTTTCCCTAACCCGAATTTCCAGCTTTTAATTCATTATCCAATCACACTCACTACTGGCTACTTATTATACTAGAATAGTGACACCTAATTCTAAGTAGTATTAACTCACCAAACTGCCAATTCCTATTACACTACGATTGCAAGGATAAGGTGCAAGGCACAGGGGCTTTAATACACCCCCCTCCATTCTGCTGAACTGTGTGCAGGCTTCTTGAATATCAATTACAGCATACTTTCATGTGCTATAAAAACCAAACAAACCAATCAATCAATCAATAAATACAGAAATAAATAAAGTACCCACTGAAACGTCTGTGGTGGTACTCTTTGTACTTGCTGTTAAATGAAACGTGTTAAAAAGAAGATAGCGTGCTATTAAAGGGTTTTAAAGGATTTCATAGGCGTAACCAGGAAGCATTATGCTCCTGGCACTGAGTTAACTATCATACAAGCACAGCATTAAATTAAGCTGAGTATTTGATGTCCTTGTTATTGTTCATCTGCTCACGCCTTTCAAAGTCTTGACAAAAAACGGTGTAAACTAAAACAGCGAAACCTGTTTCTGATGACTGCACTGATCTGTCTGGTTTGCCTTACCCGCCCCAGTTTGCTCCAGATTAACTTTTTTTATAAGGCAACATAATAACATTTTGAAAGATGTATAGAGCATCAGACTAGACCTCCCAGCCTCCTGGCTCCCAGGCCTCGGCTCTAACCACAGATCTTAGCTGAAATTAAAAAAAAAGGTTGGCAATCTCTGAAAGACTTTTATATTGACTGTTATTTTGTTTTTTGACTGAACCTACCTACTAAAATAAAATCAGCACAGTGTCTGTGGGCCAGGCTAACAATATTCAATTTGACTCTGAAATGGAACGGGAACACCTAGGAGATAGAATTTCCTCCCAGGGTTGATCAACGCTCCAGATAAGCTGCTTAAGGGTGTTTTACGCATTGAAAAACTATGAATTACACATTATATTGAAGAAAAGTGCTAAAAGGAGGAGCGTGAAGCAGGTTTGCGATTCAGAACAGCAACTCTTTTATTAAGCAGCACAATCAGGATCGGACAGTTGTACAACACAAGCAAATCAGCAGACAGAACTACACTGCCAGTGCCAGCACACAGGCTGCCCCTCTTTATACCCACCACCCTCACAACACTGCGACAGAGTAATCAGTGCTCGCTGTCTGTCCCAGCCCCATGCCTGGCAGGGCTCAGTGCTGGTGCAGAGTTAACCAAACGAGCAAGATGGGCTGAATGGCCTCCTCTCATTTGTAAACTTTCTTATATTCTTCTTATGTTCAATATCCAGCATAGGGAACTAGTTTCTGCCACACGGTAGGCGTTCCTGCATGCAGAAGCACGTTTCCAGACCGGACACCCAGTCCTGCAAACAGCATAATCCGATTGCAAGCACAGAGAGTTCTAGCGGCTGGCAAAGTGTCAAGCACGAAAAAGGTTGCATGATCCGCAGCACGGCAGCAAGTGACCTCCTAGGCCCATTAATATTTACCTTTAATGCGTACTGAATACGCGTAGCAATCCTGCTGCAGAACTATCAGGCTTCTTACTTCGTTGAGTCCCGGGGTCTCAATGGTCAGTTGTGAATACACTGCATGCGGTAACTAGAGAATGTTGGGACAGCTCATTGTAACCTGCCTGGGAATTGCTAGAAACAGGCGACCAGTAAGTCTGGGTTTTCATTAAAAAAAAAAAAAAAAAAAAAAAGTAAAAAAAAACATATGTTGAATCCTCACTTGCAATGTGTGTTTGTGTCTGGTGAATAATCGACTAGACACGCAATAACCCTAAAAGCTCAAAGAGAACTTCAGTGAAACACCTGGTGTGTTTATATCCAGTTTAACAGATGTTTTGTACTCAATTTGTACAAGTTTCACTTCACAGTTAAAACCTTTGAATATGGTGTATTGGAAACACATTCCAGATCTAGAGGTAAAGCAGCAGATATCAGAACCTGAAACTAATTTCACACTTCAGAGAAACTTCAGTTTTTAATAATCCTGATTTCCTGAAACACACTGGAGGCTGCAGATGCAGTATTACCCCGGTTCAAACTGATGCTCCAGTGGTGTGCCGAACTCAATTGAAATTCCGTACGTGTTAGAGCCGCACTTCATTATATTCCAAGAACCTGTTGATTTCATACCGGCAAACTGAAGCACGCGGCACTTAATCCAAAGCAATCTCCCACAATGCATTGCAGTAAGTAATGACAAAAACAGGAAGCGGGTGTGAATGTATGTGTTTGTTTACGTTTGTTATCGATATTGTGCAATTGTACCAATAAAAACATTTCCCCACTCTATCACATAGCATTCCGTGTTCTAGCTAGCTAGCTAGATATGGATTCAAGTGATACCAGACGGCAAATCATTATTTGGAAGATTCTTCAAGAGAGAAAGAAAAGAAGAAAGATGACGGCTATTCTCAGCATGATGGTGCCGACGAAATGTCTCATACAATACGTAATTACACGTGTGAGATTCAGAACTGGTTGCTCCTCTGTGAGCGCTGCCATGATCGAGTCTGGTGGGAACAGGTGATCAGTGTAGCATTGTGGGACACATGCATCTCATTAGCATCTCATTTGCATACATTAGCATTAAGTACAGTTCGCTGCTGGAGCGCTGTATGAAGCCAAGGCGCACCAGAGGCGCTCAGAGCAGCAGAGGAAGGCGCGCTAACGTCGAAAGAGCGCCAAGGCTTACTTCATTGTTTCAGACGCTGCTCTAACCAGGTACTTCATGGGGACATTGTAAATATTTGGTGTTTTAATTCAGTTTGGCACGCCGCTGAAGCATCACTTTGAAACAGGGGTTACTCTCTCTTCTCAGGGAAGACTTGTGTCTCCGCGGGCAAGCCGTCAATCTAGTCTCTGCAGTCAGATTATACTGCACAGCTCCATTCAAGTTCTATTCAGAGATAGGAACTGTATATTAAGGCTCTTGTTGACAGCATGCATAACAGTTGTCAGGCTTCGTAGACATTAAGAACAACTTCTCGTAAAAATGTTTGCCAAAGAACTTTCTTTTTAGTCTATGTAGGCATGAGATAGTGACTTTACTAATATAGTGCTCTTGTTGACCGTGTGTGTGTGCGTTCTGTAACTGGAAAGGGGAACTAAATAACAAGTGAGATGTTTCCCTAGGGGGACATTTTGAAGATCAGAGAACATTGTACTGCTAATTAGTATATTTACTAGTGTAGAGGAGCAGAATACCGTCTCCGTTCACCTTTTAATGGGCAAAATAAAAACATAAATACATGTCAAAATAACAACAAGCATGTGCAATATCCCCTTTTATGTATTGGACAAAGCGATCTTTAACAGAAATATTTCCGATCTGTGATGCAGCTGGTGTCTTTCATTGAGCAGCTGCCAGGTAATAAATTGGCCTCACTCTCCGTGTGGAAGCTCACCATGAACTGGTGCACACACTCAGAGGGGGGACAATCAGGGCAGGTGTGGCCCTGTGACTATCAGGACCCAACCAATCGGGATCCCCTTTCCAGCTATTATTTAAATACAGAACCTGGGTGTTTTAATGCCCAATATACAGCTTGGCCATAAGTTTTCCATCATCCTGTATAAATAATTAATTTTATAAAGTCGAATGAAACCTGCTGAATAATGTTACGTTAACATATTGAATTACATACTACGTTGTAGTTTTCCATATACAGATTAACCTGTTTTATATCACATTGCTTAATATCACGCCTCGTTTATTATCATGATTTTTGAAAAACCGCTCGCCATGCACCATAGGTTCTTTGAGAAATTACTTCTCTTAATATCATCTCACAAACCGGCTTATTTTTTGTGCAGCCTGTCAGATGCTGCGTGGCCGGGCTTTACTAAGTAACCACAGGATAGAATTAATTTCCAGCACAACGAACAACCAATAATCATCTTGGCTGATAAACTGACATTTTGTGCAGCTTATCAAATGCTGCGTGGGCGGTCTTAACAGGATACAGTTTAGTTACAAAACACCAACGGCACCAAGTTTTAACAGTCAGTCTTATACAAATGCACACAAAAAAACACCAAGCATTGACAGCTTTAATCAGTCAATAATGACTGTGACAGAGCAGCTATTGTTGAGTGGCGTGTGTGGTGACGTCACGGACCAGGAAGTACCAGAAACAAAACAGTGGATGGGCGGGTGAAGCTGAACGCTATTGCGGTCAGCGTATTTATTAAATAATAAAACAAAACAAAAGATTTAAACAAACAACAAAACAAAAGGGCACATTGGCCAAATAAATAAACAAACAAATAAGAGTGCTGGTTTTAGCACCAGCACGATACTTGGCAGTTGTTTTTAAATGAAGTTTCTCTCTCCTCGCTCTCTCCGCTCCCCGTACTCTCCGCTGTACACTCTCCCCCGCAGCACGGACAGCTGCAGGTTCTTCTACTCTGGCCGAGGGGTTAACTAGCTGTTAATTATCTTATTACCCCTCGGCCACAGTCTGCACGAGTTTAGTAAGGATGCGTGACTGTCAGCTAGTTAAATAAATCAGTAGCTGATCAGCCACGCATCCTCACGAGATTTTTAAAATATAAAAACAACAACAAATACGCTGCGCTTTGATCTGCGCCGCAAACAAAAATACAAATAATAATAAATATATATATAGGGGCAGGGCAAGCCGCCACAATGACACAAACTGTTTCATTCCAGTTAAGGATACATCACGTATTTGTCCTGCAGTAAACTATATGCATTTGTATAAATGTTAAGAACGACTAAATGTACAGCATTAAAACACCGAACATGTTGATTGCTAACATGTGTTTATATACAGTGTTTTCATTTGAAGTAGAAGATAGTTGACAGTGAAATGTTACTGACAGTGGTATTATTGATCCGCCTCATGAGTGCAGTGGAATGAACTTGCAACACCATGTTGTTCTGTATTTTGGCTTTTTAAAATTAATTAATTATTGTATTTTTTATGATGGACTTACTGAATGTAGATGTTTTTTTTTCTTGTTATAGATGGCATAGCTCATCCTTTGATGACGAGGTCAGCGTGCTGCACCAAACTCAGCCTTCAGGTTTGTTGTGTGATGAAAGTAACAACACCAACTGTGTATGCTTTGCTGTCGTGCAAAATCAACTACCGTTGACAAAGTATTGGCTGCTGCCCAATCAGCCACCTACAACTACAGTGCAAGAAGAACCACACGGGCCAAGAGAGAATTGGATTGTGAGGTGTGTCATGGTTGTTTCTCTGGTTGATATTTTTCCTTTTTAAAAGCAGGAGCGCCATATCACAGTCTATCATTCTACCAAGTAATAAAGTGGAATAGCTGTATGCCTTTGGCTATGTTGGTATTCACTTCAATTCAGCCACTAAGATTTCAGTTTACAAAAGCCCCCGTATTTTGAAAACTCAATGTTGATAAGTATGTAGCACACAATAATGTTGTTTTGTTTTTGTTTGTTTTTGTTTTCCAAATGCATGTTTTATATCAGTATGTATTTATATACAGTGTTTATAAATAGTGTGTGTGTATAACATGCCCATGCACATTTGAAGTTATATTTGATGACTTGCATGTTATTTCAGACACAGTCAGCTTTGCAGTATATGCTAGACACAGCTGTGGAGCGCGGTACCTGTTTTTATCATCATGTTAATGGATAATGGGGGCGGGATACCTACAGTAGAACCGTTTGCTGTAAGTGGCCTTGCAGTACAAGATGACTTGTGAGTTCCTCACAAAATCCCTTTGAAAACCTGTATCATTCATTTAATAAGGTCTTTAATGACCAAGAAATACAATAATACATACAAAAAGACAACAGAGAAATGTGCATTTGAAATGCCCCTTCAAGCTGAAAAACAATCTGGATATTTTACAAAATGATGTTCATCTGCACACCTCCATGATATAAAACAACGAAACAATCACATGCAAAAATAATTCATCAATATCAGAATGCACAGGCAGCAGAAGGCAGCCTTTCCTAGGGTTAGTTAATAAAGACTTCCAATGAAGCAGACATTAGTTGCATTTACAACCTTTGGTAGAAAATACATAATATAATTTGTGTTTCAACCCTACGTTTCAATGTTCCAACCTTAACATTTCTACACACACCATACACATCACTTGAAGGCCATTTATGTTGATATGTGGTTTGAAGGGTCTAACAGAAAAGCAAAAAAGTAACCAGGCAAGCTAAACAAAAGAAAGTACATTAGTTCAGGTTCATTTCAAATACTTTTAAATAAAGGGGTAATTAAGACAACTGAAGTGTGCATAGCTGTGCTGTGGACAGGCAGGACGATGATGCAGGGAGACAGAGAGATTGTCACTCTACCGCTCACAATGACCAGACTTGCTAAATTTATTCACTGTGCTTCAAATAAAAATAGTTGAGGGTCCCACCCCACGTTGGCCCACTGCCTGTGTGCTGCCCAGACAGGATTCAAGATTTGTTCACTTAGTAAAAGTCTAAAGTAAAACCTGACAAAACACTAAAGAAAAGTAAAAAGCTGTAGAAAGTAAATACAGACAGATTACTCTAATCCAGGAGATGTCAGGACAAATATAAAGACACTGATACTACATCAACAGGGTTCTCTGGAAGATCTAATTCCATCAGTAGAGAAGAGGGTATTGTGTGTGTCCTGCTCCACTCCTCCTTCTCCTCCTCTCTCAGTTGGAATGCAAGGGGGAAGCCCCCACAATGACAGGCGTGCTGTTACAGTCACAACATGTATGGAGGTCAGAAAGTTCTGTGTGTGCTAGACAGGGCAGGGGGCTGATCAAGCTGTCTGTTTGGAGTGAATGTTGGACAGCTTGACGTTCTCCTCATTGTCCTCCCTTGCGCGGTCTTTGGCCTCGCCCTCAGTGTGGAAGCCCACCATGAACTGGTACACCAGAACCCCGATGACGGCACCCAGGAAGGGGGCAAAGATGGGCACCAACCACCAGTGAGGTCCAGTGCTGGAAAAGAAAAGACAGACCTAAGCTCTGGCATTCTCATAATCAGAAATAAAACACACACACACACACACACACACACACACACACACACACACACACACACACACACACACACACACACACACACACACACACCACAACTCAGGAGAATAGGGTTCCGGGTGAGGAAACACTGAATTAAATGGAAAACTCTAACAGAGAGGACCTTTCCTAATTGTCCCCAAGGATAAATAAAACTCCCATTGCATAGCAGTCTGATCCATTTTTGGTTTTACTATGAGTTTAATAAGACACACCTGAGCTTGTTACCTGTACACTGTGGCTAATCAAGCTCATTTTAAAACCTGGAATGGGTGAAACTGCTATGCAATAGGAGATATTTTCATCCCTGCCCAACACAGGGGAATAAACTACGAAAGGCTCCTTTAAAGTCGTCTTTTTCAGCAGTTCTGGTGGTATGCAGAGACATGAACAGGGTACAAGGATTTCATTGGAGATGAAGTTCAGCAGTTCTGGTGGTATGCAGAGACATGAACAGGGTACGAGGATTTCATGGGAGATGAAGTTCATGGCTGTGACTTACGTGAAGACCTCTGTGCCCCAGCCGGCTATGGCGGTGAAGAGGCGAGGACCAAAGTCTCTGGCAGGGTTGACGGCGTAGCCAGAGTTGAAGCCCATGGACAGACCGATGACCAAGACGACAAAGCCCACAGTAAAGGCCTCCAGACCCCTGGGGATGGGGTTGTTGTAGGGGTCCACGATGGCCAGGAGGCACACGATCAGGGCAGCAGTACCAATCATCTGCAGGGGAGGAGAGAAGAGAGGGAGGAATTAGAGATTAGAAACCAAGTCAAGTAGACAGAATGTTTGGGGTAGGAGGCTGTGTGGTCCAGTGGTTAAAGAAAAAGGCTTGTAACCAGGAGGTCCCCGGTTCAAATCCCACCTCAGCCACTGACTCATTGTGTGACCCTGAGCAAGTCACTTAACCTCCTTGTGCTCCGTCTTTTGGGTGAGACATAGTTGTAAGTGACTCTGCAGCTGATGCATAGTTCACACACCCTAGTCTCTGTTAGTCTCCTTGGATAAAGGCATCTGCTAAATAAACAAATAATAATAATAATAATAAAAATAGTGCCTCCAGTGTATACCTATGAGGGCACCAGCTGAAATGTCTGTCTACTTGACTCAGTTACAGTAACTGAAATTATGAAATTATGAATCAACATCTTCAGGGGGGTGCAGAGGACTCCAAAATAAGTCTTAGTTTTGCGATTTTATTGAAACTCTCTATTGGAGCAATTTTATAATCAAGCAATTCTTTTTACCTCAAAATGGGCTGTGCTGAGGCCAAGAACTTTGATTCATTTAATATAAAAAGTACATTTTCATAAGCGTACTGCATAAAAAGAAAAAGGAGCCGTGTGCTGTAGTTGCTCATCATTCAGCGAATGGGATTTTCACAAGGTATAAGTGCCTCCGCCTGGGGAAAGTGCCAATGCAGCCAGCTAAAGTGATTCAACTCCTTACCTGGTCAAAGAAGCCATTGAGCAGGGTCAAGTGCTGAGATGGATAGGTAGCAAAGATCCCGGCGGTACCGTTTGACACTAACAGATTGTCATTCCCAAAGAACCACAAGGCATCTGTGAGCACAAACCAACCATCAGAATCACAGCCCAGACAAAACCAGCATGTTAAATACAGGGCTGTACGTGACAGCTAGGCGCTAAAGGAGTGATTTCATTCCATGTTAAAACACAATTTGACTTGAATCACAATGGACATAATGCAAGGCTTCAGATCATACGGCTAGGTATCTAGACACTGATTCGCACGCTGTCACCTCAAGGTAAGGTAGTTCAAGCATGAAACCAGCCGGAAATGTTATTTGATAACCTTTCCAAACACGGCTATTTGTCATTTATATTTTGGGGGGTGCCCACTCACCGAAGTACATTCCAAAGATGACCCCAGCCCCCAGGAAGGCACCCACCGTCTGCGCCAAGAAGTACACCGGCATCTTGCGCCACGGCTCCCGCCCCAGCAGACAGAGGGCAAAGGTCAGAGCCGGGTTCAGATGGCCACCTGCAGAGACGGGTCAGGAAGGTCAAGGGTTTGTCCGAACAAACCGGCAAATAGCGTTGCCGACACGCACGTGCAGAACGAATAACTAATTAAGAGTAATGTGTACTTGCTAAATGCAGCACCTTTACTCTGAAAATAGGTAACCATGCTACTGCAAACTAATGAATTCCACTGCTTGAGAAGCATTAGGTTATTTGGAACTCCTGCATGTTCAAATGCACTTCTTAAAGCTAAAAAGGCGTAATACTTAAAACGCATGTAATGCTAGTGTGCAGATAGCACCAAGCAAACACAAACAAGTCTTAGCAAGTTCACACAAGGGTGGACACACATGCCGGGTGTGGTTTATAGAACCACTGTTTGGGTGGATTTGAGTGTGTTGCATGTGTTTTAATCCTCAAATTTGTGTCACCATCTTGATCTAGGAGCGTCCTGTTAAGCATAGCTGTGTGCCTGTCTCCTGCAGGTGAATCACAAGAACACTACCTAAAATTATGAAGACAGGTTTTGGTAGTATGTGGAGCAATGCACCTCACCTGATTGAAGCAAACACTGCACTTTGAGAGTCTCTTGCCCCCTTTGTTGTCTAAATTGTACTCTTGCTTAGGCAGTATCTTTTGAGGCACGTATGCAGTTAAGTTACACCTGAAAGCCTGCTCAGCACTAATGGTTTCAGGTTATATTTGCACACCTCCATTAGGGAGTAGTGTAAACCTCACCTAACTGGTGAGGCATGTTTATTGAATTTTTTTTTATAATCCTACCCCAGTATCAGAGCAGGTAGGAAAATAAATAATTCACTCCAATAGTTGTGTAGGATGCTTCATTCTAGCACAGGACTGTTTAATTATAATGTGCATTAATGGTGCCATAGGAAGTCTTAAAATTCCTGAAGTAGTAGGAGTGCATTTACTGTTGGAATTCTCACTGGAGTGAAGAGGTCTCTGCACTACAGCAAGCACTGAAAACGTGCAGAAATTGAAACCAGAATCATCCCCTGACAGCTCTTACCTGACACCTGCCCAGACACCAGGACACCCAGGGTCGCAGCAAAGCCGAAAGCGAAGTTCACAGTCAGGAACTGTCCATGAGATCCACCACTGAGAACTAGCTGAGCGACAGAGCCACAGCCGAACATCTGCAGAGAAGAGGAGGGAAGCAGGACGAGTCAGAGCCTGCGCTTACATTTTACACACATCACATTTATACACACACACACACACACACACACACACACACACACACACACACACACACGCACACAGGAGAGAAGTGGGGGGGGGGGGGACCAACACTACATTTTTACAGTAAATGCAATCACGGATTGTGCGATCCCCTATCCCAATCCCAAGTACATGGAGAAGGGGCATACATCAGTGTCGTTCAAATAACAATTTAGAGTCAGCTGCATCAAAGACGCCCTGCAAAAGGAAGCCAGTGCGTTCATGAGGTCATAAATAAGCATTCTACTGCACAAAGCAGTTTTTCTCATTTCTATAAACAAGTTATTTTTCGTGGGGTGCCACTAGTCTTTTGTTTTTTTCTATTCCAAAGAGTTTTCCAGCTCATTCAAAATGAAAGAATATTGGAATAATCATTTCAATTTTAAAGGAATATTCGAACATGTGCCACCACAAGTAGCACTACATTTGGGTCTGTCACTATTGAAAAAAGGCGCAGCAAGGCACAAACTCCAGGGATGGAAATAACACTCTTATTGCAGAGCAGTTTCACCCAGTCCAGGTTTTACGAGGAGCTTGATTAGCCGCAGTGTCTTATTAAACACAGTAAAACCAGGAATGGCTCAAACTGTGATTCGTTTACTTAATTTAAAGTGAAAGGGTGCTGTGAAGCAACTGTTAAACATGTGTAGTGGAGCTGGTCTTTCAAAGAAAAAAACAGCCACGTCAACAACCTGCTGATTAGGCAAAGAGGTGCACAGTGTGTTCCAAACCATGCTTTCACTACTCTGCAGTAAACCTTCAGAAGGGCATTCTGCAGAGCCGCTGAAAAGCTTAGCCAATAAAAGAGGCAGCCGAAGAGTTGTGAAAGCAGTTCAAATCTAAAGGCTAGAACTTTGTTAAGCTAGCACACAGTACCAGCTTGTGAGTTTCCCCCAACTGTCCATCTAACGAAGAGCTAGTAGATGCAAGTAAACCTTCCGTAGAGAAGAGAAGCATGAAAAATGAATTTAATTAAAATAAAACTGCATGTTACAAAGAGTTTGTTCTTTTGTTACAACTGCCCATCACGTAAAGTGAGTTTTATGACCATGTAATTGAATTAAACATCTTTTTATTTTTCGGACTGTGTCTTACGATTGAGCGTTATGGAGGAGCACCCTAACAAAGTCATCTAGACAAGAGAGGCACACCCAGCTCCATTGGATTGTAGCCCCGTTGCTGTTGGTTTGTCCCGGGGCAGAAAGATAATTAGTCTGTTATTCAAAACTCAGCAGCTCCGGCAGCACACAACGTGTCAAGTCTTGTTGAGAACCACAAGAAAAATTCATTTTGTAAAAAGAAACAGAGAGAACTAAAACATAGTATATGCTTTCAGTAAACTCCTGTGTGGCCTTTCAGAAAACCTCTAAAAACATGTATTAAATAATTAGAACTGCTATCCAACATTGTGTTCTTATTCTTAACCCCACCAATGAGCCAACCAGACTGTTAATCTGATGTGTTCATATAAACCACCTGTTCAAACCACTGAAGAGTGCTAATGAGTCAGGATACACCTGAAGTGTGTCAGCCAAGCACAACAAGCCACTGATAAGCACCCCTTCCAGTGTGAAAGCCATTGACAAGCACCCCTTCCAGTGTGAAAGCTATTGACAAGCACCCCTTCCAGTGTGAAAGCTATTGACAAGCACCCCTTCCAGTGTGAAAGCTATTGACAAGCACCCCTTCCACGGTGAAAGCCATTGAGAAGCGCCCCTTCCAGTGTGAAACAGTGTCTTATAACAGGTCAGCTCTGATTGAAAGCTGCCACACCAAGGCTGCTCTTCAGGTCATCCCCACAAACAATTACTTTGTAACCCTGAACGGAAACCATTCACCAGCTAGTGAAATCGCTCTGTCAGCACCTTCTCAGATACAAGTCCAAACCCACAACGAGCCTGTCGTTTCAGAACTAGCCCATCCATCGCTCTGCTGGCAGAGTGACATACTAGACCAAGGGGCTGGTGGAAGTTCTTGCTCTTCAGAAATGAAATGAAGCCTTTGTTCCTACAGGGACCTCATTTCCTTCATTGCTCAGGAGTCCTGCAATGGAATAGATTGGGAGAGCCAGGGCTCCCTGCCCTTTCTCTAAAGCACTCTTGGAAGGGAAGTCAGGTGGCGCACTTGGCTAAGATATAACTATCTCTCACAAGCCAAGCCACATACAGCATATATATAAAAAAAGATTTCAGCAACAATTTGTTACATAGTTAAAATGTGTACTAATATATTACTTTTATACAAGTTAAATTAAAATGTCACAGATAAGCAGGAGAGGATAGCAGGGATGGAAATAAGACTCCCATTGCATAGCAGTTTGATCCAGAATTCAGCTTCACAATAACAGTTTAGACAGCCATAATCCAGTATGAAACATCACACTAAAATGACAGCGAGATGTGCTGTATCATATCAGTGACATCTAATAGAATTTTTCAAGCAATTGTAAAAGGAATTATGGAGACTGGACTTTAATGCTGCCAAGCATACCTAGTCATCACCCATCATATACAGAGAACGCAGTCAGAGGCCAAAAGCAACAGGCTGCATATCTGAAGCAGGCTGCATATCTGAAGCAGGGTGCATATCTGAAGCAGGCTGCATATCTGAAGCAGACTGCATATCTGAAGCAGGGTGCATATCTGAAGCAGGCTGCATATCTGAAGCAGGGTGCATATCTGAAGCAGGGTGCATATCTGAAGCAGGCTGCATATCTGAAGCAGGCTGCATATCTGAAGCAGGCTGCATATCTGAAGCAGGCTGCATATCTGAAGCAGGCTGCATATCTGAAGCAGGGTGCATATCTGAAGCAGGGTGCATATCTGAAGCAGGGTCAGGTAAAGAGTCTCTGGAAGGAATGTACTTCAAGCCACCTGGACTCCAAACTGAGACACTTTAACACCGAGCTGCACACTTAAACGTATGCTGTGCTGTGCCTTAGGAAGGTGCAGTTAAGACTAAGCTATGGTTTAAAAAAAATAAAACAAAACATACACAGGGTCAAATAACAGTAACTGTACACCAGGAGCAATAAAAAGAAACACTGGCAAAGTGTCAGATTCAAAAGATTTAATGCAAAGAACTTAGTAACAGGGACCTACCCCAGCAAAACCAAGACTAAAAAGTAACTCAGACCCAGCCCGATCTGGTATAGGACATGTGCTGAATGAAGATGCTCAAAAAGGCTGTTTAAAAAAGGCAATGTACACCAAGAAACAAGCTTGATTAAGAATGTGAAATCTGATATCACAGAAGTTTGAGTTTACAATAATAGCACCTCAATCTGGGGGACCATGCAACATTAACTCTCTAAATATTTGCTTGGCAAATGTGTGGCAAAATTGTGTTAATGTAAACTTTTTCTGTTAAGCAAAAAAATGTAATTAAAAATTATTCAACTTCTCCCCACTAAAGCAATATCATTTTGTAAAGTGATCAATTTCATTCAAACTACATAACATCAATTAAACGCTTGCAAAATAACAGAAGTCAGGAAGATTTGTTTGTGTCTCTCACCACTAGAACGAGGGTCCCCAGACATTCTGCCAGAGCTTGCCTCAGCAGCAAGTTCTGGATATAAAACAGCTCAGAGATCCTGGTCAGAGCCTGCTTCTGTCTGCCCATGCTTGTGTGTGCTTGAGGTCCTGGGAGCACGAAGAAGAAGAGAGTGCAAAGCTGATACTCACTAGATCCTAACCAGCTGCTGACTGACTAATACTGCTCTGTCTTGTGTCAGGGGTCTTATAGGGACCAAGTCAGAGTCCTCCCATTCTACACACCTACACAACCCCAATGCACCTCCCTCCATGATCCAGCACAGTGAGCCCTGTCCACTTTTAAAGAGACAGCACCACACTGCTGAGGAACTGTTACAAAACAAACCTCTGGGACACTCCCAATATACTGGAAATCCCATGAAAGCAATGCATGTTAATCCATGGAAAGAAAGTATGTCACAGGAGTGGCCAAGTTAATGAACATTTAGCACAGAAAAAAATGTATAATCTCAATTGGTAAAAGGGTTGTAAAGCATGTCATTTTCCACCACTGAAACATTTACAAGTGATTTGTCCAGATCTCTGGGTGAACATTTTAAAAAGTGTCAATGACATCATTCTCTTACTGCAGAGAAACACCCCCGCTAAACGAGAACACAAGAACAGTGGCTGCAGCATCTCCGCTGAGGAGAAAGAAAAACACAATAAATACCCTTACAAAAGATTACCATAGTAAAAGCGTAGACCAGGGAAAGCACAGTAAATAACACAGCGGTATGGGAAGGCAGATTTTAAAAATGGCAAATTATAGTAAATGCATAGCACAACCCTGGAAAAACATTGGAGTCAATCTGAAGTAATCAGAGAACTGGATCACTATAAAAATAGAAGATTGTATTGTATCAGCGATTACATACACATTGAGAAGATAAGAAACGTGTAAGTTAAATATTTAAAATGAAGTGAAGCTGCATTCCACATATCCAATGGCAACACAATCCCAAGTGTTCTTTAAACCAGGGCTGTCCAATCGATGGCTTTCGAGCCATACACAGTGGCTCTCAAAAGTATTCAACCCCCTTGGACTTTTCCACATGTTATTGTGTTACAACATGGAATTAAAATGGATTTAATTAGGAGTTTTTGCCACTGAACACAAAAAAAGTCCATAATGTCAAAGTGAAAAATAAAATCTACAAATTGTTCTAAATTAATTACAAATATAAAACAGAAAATAATTGATTGCATAAGTATTCACCCCCTTTGCTATGACACACCTAAATAAGCGCTGGTGCAACCAATTGTCTTTAGAAGTCACATAAGTAGTTGAATGGAGTCCACCTGTGTGCAATTAAGGTGTTTCACATGATTTCAGGTTAAATACACCTGTCTCTGGGAGGTCCCACAGTTGGTTAGTACATTTCCTAACAAAAACTACATCATGAAGACGAAGGAACATTCAAAGCAAATCCGGAATAAGGTTCTTCAAAAGCACCAATCAGGGGTAGGATATAAGAACATTTCCAAGGCATTGAATATCCCCCGGAGCACAGTAAAGTCCATTATTAAGAAATGGAGAGAATATGGCACAACTGTGAATCTGTCTAGAACAGGTCGTCCTCAAAAACCGGTATCCGGACGAGAAGGGCACTAGTCAGGGGGGCCACCAAGAGGCCTATGGCAACTCTAAAGGAGTTACAGTCTTCCACGGCTGAGCTGGGAGACACTGTGCATACGGCAACAATAGCCCGGGTGCTTATGGGAGAGTGGCAAAAAGAAAGCCATTTTTGAAAAAAACTCACATCAAATCTCAGCTAGTTTGCCAGAAGGCATGTGGGAGACTCTGAGACCAAGTGGAAGAAGATTCTATAGTCTGATGAGATCAAAATAGAGCTTTTTGACCTCAACGCTAAGTGCTATGTTTGGCGCAAGCCTAACACCGCACATCATCCTGAGAACAACATCCCTACCGTGCAGCATGGTGGTGGCAGCATCATGCTATGGGGATGCTTCTCTCTGTCAGGGACTGGAAAGCTTGTGAAGATAGAGAGCAAAATGGATGCAGCAAAGTACAGAGAAATCCTGGAGGAAAACCTGTTGAAGTCTGCAAGAGACCTGGGACTTGGGAGAAGATTCATCTTCCAGCAGGACAATGACCCCAAACATACAGCCAAAGCCACACTGGACTGGCTTAAAAACAAAAAGGTCAATGTCCTGGAGTGGCCCAGTCATAGCCCGGACCTCAATCCAATTGAGAATATGTGGAAAGAGTTGAAAATATCTGTTCACCAAAGGTCCCCATCCAACTTGATGGAGCTTGAGCAATTTTGGAAAGAAGACTGGGCAAAAATTGCAGTGTCCAGATGTGCAAAGCTGGTAGAGACTTATCCAAATAGACTCATGGCTGTACCAAATATTGACTCAAGGGAATACTTATGCAATCAATTATTTTCTGTTTTGTATTTGTAATTAATTTAGAACAATTTGTAGATTTTATTTTTCACTTCGACATGATGGACTTTTTTGTGTTGGCAAAAACTCCTAATTAAATCCATTTTGATTCCATGTTGTAACACAATAAAATGTGGAAAAGTCCAAGGGGGTGAATACTTTTGAGAGCCACTGTATGCCTCACCAAGCTTCACAATTTAGCTCTTTCAATTTAGAAGCACCGTATCCCAATCAAAGGCTCTTTGTGGGTTTGAAAAGACTACAAGGGTAATGGACAGTCTTTGGTAGAAGTACTATACGAATACATTGATCCCAATAGTACTCAAAGAAATGAAAGAAATTATTTACAAACCGCTAACCAAGACCATGCAACGGTCTCTTGACACAGGGGTTGTACCAACAGACTGGAGAATTGCAAACGTAATACCGATCCACACAAAGGGATACAAAACCAAACCAGGTAACTACAGATCAATAAGCCTGACTTCTATTATATGTAAACTTATGGAAACTATAATAAGATCCAAAATGGAAAATTGCCTATATGGTAACAGTATCCTGGGAGACAGTCAGCATGGTTTTAGGAAAGGGAGATCATGTCTAACTAACCTGCTAGATTTTTTTGAGGATGCAACATTGAAAATTGATAATTGCAAAGCATATGACATGGTTTATTTAGATTTCCAGAAAACTTTTGACAAAGTCCTGCATAAAAGATTAATTCTCAAACTGAACTCAGTAGGGATTCAAGGAAATGCATGCACCTGGATTAGGGAGTGGTTAACGTAGAAAACAGAAAGTACTGATTAGAGGAGAAACCTCAAAATGGAGCGAGGTAACCAGTGGTGTACCACAGGGATCAGTATTAGGTCCTCTGATATTCCTAAACTATATTAATGATTTAGATTCTGAAATAGTAAGCAAACTTGTTAAATTTGCTGACGACACAAAAATAGGAGGAGTGGCAAACACTGTTGCAGCAGCAAAGGTCATTCAAAATGATCTAGACAGCATTCAGAACTGGGCAGACACATGGCAAATTACATTTAATAGAGAAAAGTTTAAGGTACTACACGCAGGAAATAAAAATGTGCATTATAAATATCATATGGGAGATACTGAAATTAAAGAAGGAATCTATGAAAAAGACCTAGGAGTTTATGTTGACTCAGAAATGTCTTCATCTAGACAATGTGGGGAAGCTATAATAAAGGCCAACAAGATGCTCGGATATATTGTGAAGTGTTGAATTTAAATCAAGGGAAGTAATGTTAAAACTTTACAATGCATTAGTAAGACCTCATCTAGAATATTGTGTTCAATTCTGGTCACCTCGTTACAAAAAGGATATTGCTGCTCTAGAAAGAGTGCAAAGAGGAGCAACCAGAATTATCCTGGGTTTAAAAGGCATGTCGTATGCAGACAGCTTAAAAGAATTGAATCTATTCAGTCTTGAACAAAGAAGACTATGCGGTGATCTGATTCAAGCATTCAAAATTCCAAAAGGTATTGACAATGTTGACCCAGGGGACTTTTTCAACCTATCAAAAGAAACAAGGACCAGGGGTCACAAATAGAGATTAGATAAAGGGGCATTCAGAACAGAAAATAGGAGGCACTTTTTTACACAGAGAACTGTGAGGGTCTGGAACCAACTCCCCAGTAATGTTGTTGAAGCTGACACCCTGGGATCCTTCAAGAAGCTGCTTATCTTTCAAATCTGTCTGTCAAAGATAAACTTGCTTACATTTTTGACAAAAGAAATACTAACCGGTTGTCACACTGTCACAAAGACTGCCAGAGTGGGTTGCGTCAGACCAGAAAGGATTTCAAACACAGAGACGGTGGTTGTGATGAGCCGAGTGCAATGGCTGCACTCAGCGTTTAATAACAAAATAAAAGGTTTAAACAACGGAATACAAAACAGGACACGGCACTTGACGCCAAAATAAACACACAGACAAAACGACTGACACTTAACAAACGGTGCACGGAGACAAACAAACACGGTGAGAACAAACACTTATATTTACGATCTTTCGCTTTTAATTACTCCTCTCTCTCTCACCCGTTCTCCTCTTCCGAACACCCAACATTAACATACGCACGCATATATACAACACAGAACACACAAATGCACACAGGGGCGGGGCACTTTGCCACACACACCTGTTCCAGGTTTTGCTGTAATAAAATACAAAATAGAATGAAAATAGAAAACATTTTGTGCAGGTAAGTTGATGTAACAACTGGAGTCTGTGAAACAAAGCAGTTTCCATGGAAGACATTTAAAAAAATACTGTCGCTCCATTTGGAACAAGAAAATAGACTATGCTTTTTCTTATGGCAGTTTGTTGCAATTCCTTTAGGCATATTCATAGTTCATATTAGTTTCATAGCAAAACAAGTTTATTCATAAATGTACTCATTTCTTCAGTATCATATGTCTGTTAACCACGCCATTTAAAAACATTACCCTTGTGTATTTGAACCAATGCATTTGACCTCGTGCTTGCCTATGGTTAAGTTGCATTCAAAATATCTATGCATTAAGTTTTAGGGTGGTTAATTTATCCTTGGTTGTTGGTGTCTCTGCTCACCAACACAGTTGTCTGTTATCTTAATTGCTCAGGTTGTGCCAAGCGTCAGGCTTCAGGACACACCCAGCACTTAAATAAACATGTTGTTTTCCACATACAGGGGCGAGGGAATGTTGGGTCACAGTGGGTTTGCAGCCTAAAAGTGTTTTCAAAATCATTCCAAGATGTATCTTAGAAACTGTTGGAAATACTGAAACAAATTGTCAATCAGTTGAATTGACTATGCCCCAAACAAACTTCTCCAGTGACATTTGAACCAGGGGTCTTCTTTATTCCAAACATCAGCCCCTAGGCTCTAGAACTACCCCAAGCTTGTATGGATGTCAGACATTTGCTGTTGTACTGTGTGTGTAGTGACTTCGTTTCTAGCTGACATTGAAACGATTACGGTAGAAGACAAACAAATGTGAAAAAGTGCTCAATGTAAATTTTTATTATCATGAGTTGGTATATTGGGATTTGGTCATGAGTCACTAAGAGGAATGCTTGTAACTTATTTTTAGATGAAATTACATCTCTAAAAACAGGTGGAAAGGCGATCGTAATACATTATATCACTTAGTTTATAAACTGTAAACTGCACCATACAGCATAACTGGCTGCGGCCCAATGCCCCTGGTTGCCAACAAGTAAGAAAAGGTTTTAATTTGCCAGTGAATATTTGTGTTCTGTCAACTGCATGTGTTTCCTACTTAAATATCATGAGCATCAGATACAATCTGATCATGTAAATTAAGCACATTATCTATGGAGGTGACATTGGTGCCTAGTTTCTCTATTTTACTTATTTTACTTCAGTCGTGTTATATATATATATATATATATATATATATATATATATATATATATATATATATATATATATATATATATAGGAGGCTATGTGGTCAAAGTGGTTAAAGAAAAGGGCTTGTAACCAGGAAGTCCCCAGTTCAAATCCCACCTCAGCCACTGACTCATTGTGTGACCCTGAGCAAGTCACTTAACCTCCTTGTGCTCCGTCTTTTGGGTGAGACGTAGTTGTAAGTGACTCTGCAGCTGATGCATAGTTCACACACCCTAGTCTCTGTAAGTTGCCTTGGATAAAGGCGTCTGCTAAATAAACAAATAATAATAATAATTCCCCTGGTAAACAATGAAACGGTGGTACTGCCTCCCAGCTGAGGGAGATATTTATTTAACTTCATTTCAGTGCATTCAAACTTTGGCTTTTTATTTTCAGGAACTTTGAGGAGGAGCCCCTCTGTCAAAGAGTCCTAAATACCGTATTCTGAAGAATGTGGTTATCAAGTGACTGCATTACACCCCAGATAGGGCGGGTGTAAGTTAGATAGCCACGAGAGACGACAGGTTAAAGAAGAACCCCTCACCCCCTTGTTTTTACACACTCTGTTTTAACAAGTCAATTTGTAAACCAAGACAAAATCCTTAAAGAGAATTTAGGATACCTTCACAAATTATTCTTTGCAAAGAAAATGCTTAACATCTGCATAAAGTATTTGTTTGTGTTTATATATATATATATATATATATATATATATATAAATTTACACTGAGTGTACAAAACATTAGGAACACCTGCTCTTTCCATGAAATAGCCTGACAAGGTGAATCCAGGTGAAAGCTATGATCCTTTATTGATGTAACCTGTTAAATCCACTTCAATCAGTGTAGATTGGTTAAACAAGGATTTTTAAGCCTTGACACAATTGAGACATGGACTGTGTATGTGTGCCATTCAGAGGGTAAATGGGCAAGACAAAAGATTTAAGTGCCTTTAAGTTTGAGTGTGTCAAGAACTGCAGCGCTGCTGGGTTTTTCACACTCAACAGGCTATATCTGGAACACCCAAAGGACATCCAGCCAACGGCAGGCCAGAGGTCAAAAACGGTTCATTGATGAAAGAGGCCAAAGGAGGCTGACATGAACTGTGAAGAGCAACAGACGGGCTACAGTTAGTCAGCTGACAGTCCAGTACAACACTGGTGCTGAAAGACCCATAAAAGAATGCAAAACTTTTTCTGATGATTAAATTGGATTTTTTTTTTTTTTAAATTAACATGTTTATTGTTTTTTTAAAGATTTCAGTTAGCATAACTGAATTACTAGCATTTTTCAATACTACACAGTAGCTGGTTGCAGAACATTGACACAAAAGCGTTTCTAAAAGGACAATAATGTGAACACCACGAGGTCGGTTAGCCACTTTGGCATCTTAAAACACCACATTTTCTTAGCTTACCGTCACAAACTGGACATTCTCAAAAACACCCAACCCAGCTAATGAGGGGCCCAACCAGCATCTCTAAAGTTTAGCTATTTTCACTTGGCTAAAATAACAAACTCAAATAAACTCAAATAACACATTTATTTTGTTTTGGCTTTTTTTCATTTCAAAATGTTGTCACCGCTACATCATAACTAAAATAGTTGTAACAAACTCTTGAGATTGTCTACGATGATATACTGTAACATGAACACCAAACATGTATTTATGTTTTTCTTCATTTCAGCACTTTGTAAATGTTTTCATCTTGACTAAAATAAATTAAAGAATATGAGAGAGAGAGAGAGAGAGAAAGAGAGAGAGAGAGAGAGAGAGAGAGAGAGAGAGAGAGAGAGAGAGAGAGCAAACTAACTTTTGTTCTTAATTTCTGGGCTTTCATTTCCAGGAACAAAACTGTGAAGTGTAAGGACAACAAAAGTGAATAGTTTTACAGTGTGTGCCCCAAGTAGGCCTATACCTGTTGTCAATATTTTGAAAATGTTTTGGAAACCATGTTTTCTGATGAATAACATGTATTTATGTTTTTATTTATTTCAGTTAGCATAACAGAATTACTAGAGCCACATTTTCTCCAGTACTTCATTGCAGAACATTGACACAAAAGTGTTTCTGAAAGGACAGTCATGTGAATGTACTCAAAAAAATCCTGGAGACAGATTTCACCGCAAGATTCCCACACTATAAAGCACTTTAATGGTAACACTCAAATGGTTTTCAAATGCTTTGTCATCGGAATCTTTTTCAGTTCAGAAAAGCCTTGATCTCTGTGTATTTTCTTAGTCCCCTCTAACAATTCCCAGTCACGACATCCACGGTCTTGTGCAACCCGAAAACACTGCCTGCAAAACAAAGATTGTTAGCCTAGTTGTTTAAGTCGAACAACACAGCTCTTTGCAGTGCTTTTCAATACATGTTTCAGTACTACTAAAAGCCTGTGTGCACCGCCATCCATATTCCAAACAACCGTCAGGACTAAGCATAGTCTGTCTTAGCCAGCAGCTCTGTGCGACAGATCAATGACATTCTACACGCCCTGTGCTAAGAACTCCCCAACAATTCTTTATCGCAATTGCATTGGCGATTCTCTTGTGAATCTGGCTGGATTTCAGCACAGGATGCAGTGGTTGGAGGCTTTGAAATGCGCTGTTCACTTCTTTAGCTGTCTTGCTTGTCAAAGGGCCAGCCCCTGCATCCTTAGACAGCACAGCTATACACGCTTTAATGTAACCAAAAACCATCGTTGAAGTTTGAATACCAGCACATCTCTAGTTCATTTTGCCATTGCGACTCAGTCAACAACCTCAGTCAGTCTGTTTTATTTTGTTTTTCCCCATTTTTACTGACCGTTGTGACTCAATGTCAGCAACTGCAGTTCTGTTTCTCTTAAAAAATGTTTCCCCTGTTTGCTTTGTGCATCGTGTAAGCGTACTGGTCAGTTAACCAATTCTGTTAACCAATTTGACCCTTATTTTCTTTATACAGACACCCCGCTATTCTGAGCACTTTTTAACAGGCTATATCTGGAATAGTTTTTCGTGCAGTTTTCTGTAAATATACAACAGTCCTATGTATGAAAAACTTTAAAAGGGAGTGAAATACTGTCTATGTCATTATTGAGAGGAGCTATCTATACGATAAATGACTGTTTTTTAATTTAACACAAACACCAACACTGCCGATTCTTGTTTTAATTAACTTATAAATTGTTTACCATTCCCCTCTTTGAAACTGTTCTCATTCTACCTAAAGGAATTACAGCAAACTCTTGTACAGCATCTTACAATAAAACACACCAGTCACTTATCGCCTATAGCCTCACCACAGGCCAGTGTAATCCTCAGCCCCTCGTCCAGGAGGGGGGCCTGGCGCTTGTACAATTGTCTCTCAGTTTGCCATGCTCACACAAGAATAGACACAGTCGAAGTTTGTCGCATTTTATTTAAAAACTGTTTTTTGTTTTAAAGTAAATACATTGTAACAATGTTGGAAATTGTCTAAAATATGACCGCTAATAGTCAATATTTGTAGCATTTTTTTTTTTTTGACATTTTTAAGCTTTAAACTAAATAAACTTAAATAGACATTCATGATCCGTGCATTTCAGCATAAACACCGGGGTTCAAAGTGTTTACGTGCCTAACGACTGTTTTGTTCAGTTGATAATAGTTTGTAGTTTTTTTGTTTGTTTTTTTTATAAATTTAGTTGTTGCCAATTATTTTTTATTGTTTTCTCCCAATTTAGAATGGCTAACCTACCCCCCCCCCCACCTCGGGCGACACTCGGCCAATTGTGCTCCTCCCCCTGGAAGCTCCCGTCCACGGACTCGAACTCGCAACGTCCAGGCTATAGAGCACATCCTGCACTCCACGTGGAGCGCCTTTGCTGGATGCGCCACTCGGGAGCCCCCCAGTCTGTAGTTTTGAAAACTTTTGTGTTCGTTTACTTCTGCATAAGCATACAGGCCGCTCCAGCTTTGCCAAGAGAGACACAAACTGATCTTTCTGCACGGCTGGGTCAACATATACCTTATTTTATTTGTATAAATTAAAAAATACAACAACTCTATACTTTAGTTTTATTTACCATTTTACGGTAACAATTTGTTTTCTTTATATCAAAATTGACTTGAAACTACAATCTTTAAAACTGTTGCTTGAAAACTACACACATGGCCCTGAACCGAGGTAAAGCTTCTGTAAAAACTACAAGAACGTGACAGGAAGAGGTAGTGGCACTTCCACAACGCCCCCTCAGCACACTGGGGGAACTGCCAGCCACACTAGCAACTCTCTCTCAGTTTGTTCAGATACAGACAAGCACTGACACTGAAAAGGTTTGTAGCGTTTTATTTTAAAACTGTTTTTTTTTCTTCTTCAGTTTAAGTAAATACATTGTAACAAGTCTAACATAGCGGCAGCTGATAGTCATGGTTTGTATTCTTTTTTTGTTGGACATTTTAATGTTTTAAACTGAAGACACTTGGTACGGACATTTCAGAACCCGACCGTGCTGTTTTACACTTGCTTGTACATCCAGCTGTGTAAAATAAATAATGCAATTAGGTTTTTAAAATGTTAACTTCTCAATGTATCCAGGGTCTCACATTATTATTATTTTATTTTGTTTGTTTATTTTATTTATTTATTTACTTATTTATTTGTGTTGGGTTAAGTATGTACATTTTTTAACAGGTTGTTCCTTATTTTAAACACTCTTCTCTGTTTAAAGCCATCCTGTGTCGCTTCCTTCTGTGTCAGGGCAATATAGCTCTGGACATGCAGCCTCTACACGTGTTAACAATTCACATTTCTCCCCTTTGAAATAGTTTTTTAAGTAACTGCTTTGCAACCTTGTTTTTACCATTTATTGCAAAGATTCAGCGTTTGGTTCTGGACCGTTTCTTATCTTATACAAACATACCAGCAACACCCTTAGCACATGCTAGCCAGTGCTGGGGCCCCCTAGTTTCTTATCTTCGAGCGACGCCCTTAGCTGCATGTAGGGCACAGTTTAGTGTACAACAGTGTTCTCTTTCCCTCAGACACAGACAAACACAGTCATAATTAAGGTTTGTAGCGTTTTATTTAAAAAAAAGTTTCTTTCTTTAAGCAAATACATTGTAACAAGTCTAACATCGCCGCCTCCACAGCAGCAGCAGGTAGTCAAGGTTTGTTTTCTTTTGTATTGTGTTTTTTAATGTTTTAAACTCAAGGCCCTTTGTAGCGCATTTCAGAAGAGCCGTGTGTTTCTTTTACACCTGCTTTGGTCTCAAGCTGTGTAAAATAAGGTTTTAAAAATGCTAACTTAGCCGTGTATACAGGTTCTCACATTTTATTTAGTTTTGTTTATTTATGTGTTGGTTAAGAAGTGTTTTAAACGGTTTAGCACGTGTTTAGTCTTTTTTCAACAGACACACTTCTCTGTTCTCTGCAGGTTTTAACCGTTCACATTTCTCCGCTTTTAAACTGTTTTTCATGTTTAAGTACACGCATTGTAACCTTGTTTTTAACATTTTACTGCTCATTTTATTTTCAAAACTTGCTTTATCTTTCAACACTATTGTCACAAAGACGGCCGGAGTGGGTGGCGTCAGACCAGAAGCAGGGAGTAAACAGACAGAGACTTGGGGTTTTGGTGGAGCTGAGCGAATGGTTTCGCTCAGCATTTAATAAAACAGCACAGAAAATAAAAGGTTTGAACAGACAAAAACACTGGACACGGCACTACACGCCAAAATAAATAGACAAACAAAACGGACTACACAGACAAACGGTGCACGGAGACAAACAAACACGGTGAGTGAAAACACGTTAACTACTACTTTTACTTTTATTATTATTATTTCACCTCCGTCTCCAATCCCGTTCTCCACTCACCGAACACCTAACCCTGAGTGAAAGAAACGTGCATCTATATATACTGTTGTGCTGGGATTCAATTACTAATTAATTACTCACTTGAATCCCAGCACGTGAATTCATTACGTGAAACCCCGTGTTCACATATTATATTTTAAATGCACGTGCGTGATGTGCAATCCTGTGCCTAAATACAAATATACACTTTTTAAATACACGTGAAACACAGACCCGTTTATATCCCGTGTACCAATGACTATACACCAACATTAACAAACGCAACATACACACAAATGCACACAGGGACGGGGCGCTTTGCCACATATACCCCCCCTTGTGCGCAGCACACATGGCTTCAATGGCCACCTCCCCCCTTAAAAATCCAGCAGTCCAGGACAAAGTCTCGGGCTGGGAAGGGAGGCTTCAGTGGGCCCATGGCTGGCCATGCTGTCAGCACCCCTGCCGGTAGTGGCACGGCTGACAGCCTGTTGGTCCCGTCCTGCAGCGAAAAAGCTGCGGGGGCAGGTGGTCCCCCGACCTCCCCCTTCTTCGTAGCCGGCAGCTCCCTCCTGTGGGGCTCCGGCCACAAGAACTCCTGCAGCGAAACTGCTGCTGGGGAAAGTGGTCTCCAGACCTCCTCCCCCTTCTTCGTGGCCGGCAGCTCCCCTTTCTGGGGCTCCGGCCACCGTACTCCCTGCGGAGGTACGGGCAGCAGAGGCAGCTGCTCCTCTGCTCCGGGCGGTGGTGGAGGCAGAGGCAGCTCCAGCTCCTCTGCTCCTGGCGGTGGTGGAAGCAGAGGCAGCTCCAGCTCCTCTGCTCCTTGCGGTGGTGGTGGCGGAGGCAGAGGCAGCTCCTGCTCCTCTGCTCCTTGCGGTGGTGGTGGCGGAGGCAGAGGCAGCTCCTGCTCCTCTGCTCCTGGAGGTGGTGGAGGCAGAGGCAGCTCCTGCTCCTCTGCTCCTGGAGGTGGTGGAGGTAGAGGCAGCTCCAGCTCCTCTGCTCCTGGCGGTGCTGGCTCCCTCTGCTGTGGCGGCTGGGCATGTGCACGCCGTGCTGCCTTCAGCAGCATAGCGAGAGGCTGCTGGGGGACACCAGCATCCTGCCCTTCTCCCCCCCAAAAATTTTCAGGGGGTTGAGCCTGTAACTCCTCCCCTTCTGGCTCTTGGGGCTGAACCAGCAGGCATTTTCCCTCTGCTGGTGGCTTGGGTCCCAGGGCTGTGGAAGCCCCGACTTGCCTCCCTTTGGGCTGTGGACGCCCCGACTCCTCCCTGTTGGGCTGTGGACGCCCCGACTCCTCCCTGTTGGGCTGTGGACGCCCCGACTCCTCCCTGTTGGGCTGTGGACGCCCCGACTCCTCCCTGTTGGGCTGTGGACGCCCCGACTCCTCCCTGTTGGGCTGTGGACGCCCCGACTCCTCCCTGTTGGGCTGTGGACGCCCCGACTCCTCCCTGTTGGGCTGTGGACGTTCGGGCTCCCCCCACTCAGGCGTAGGACGTTCGGGCTCCTCCCACTCAGGCGTAGGACGTTCGGGCTCCTCCCACTCAGGCGTAGGACGTTCGGGCTCCTCCCACTCAGGCGTAGGACGTTCGGGCTCCTCCCACTCAGGCGTAGGACGTTCGGGCTCCTCCCACTCAGGCGTAGGACGTTCGGGCTCCTCCCACTCAGGCGTAGGACGTTCGGGCTCCTCCCACTCAGGCGTAGGACGTTCGGGCTCCTCCCACTCAGGCGTAGGACGTTCGGGCTCCTCCCACTCAGGCGTAGGACATTCGGGCTCCTTCCGCTTGGGCTCCTCCCATTTGGGCTGTGGATGCTCAGGCTCCTCCCATTTGGGCTGTGGAGGCAAAACCAGCAGGCATTCACCCTCTGCTGGTGGAGATGGGGACAGCAGGCACTCACCCTCTGCTGGTGGAGATGGGGACAGCAGGCACTCACCCTCTGCTGGTGGAGATGGGGACAGCAGGCACTCACCCTCTGCTGGTGGAGATGGGGACAGCAGGCACTCACCCTCTGCTGGTGGAGATGGGGACAGCAGGCACTCACCCTCTGCTGGTGGAGATGGGGACAGCAGGTACTCCTCTGCTGGTGGTCCTGCTACCTGGGCTGCTGTTCCATTTATGGTTGCCTCCAGGTAGCTGAGGACAAACTCCACACCTTCCTCCAAGGTGTTTGGGGTGTGTTCCTCCTGATATGCCTCCCATCTCTCACTGTCCATCATCCACAGGGCCCGGACGACTATGGGCAGAGACTGGGCCTCCAGCCCAGCATTCTCCAGCATCCAGTCCCGCACTTTGATGGCGTCTTCTGCCATTTTTTTTTTTTTTTTTTTTTTTCTTTTTTTTAAATCCAAACTGCGGTTCCTGCTCTGGCCTGAGTCCTGGAGGCGCTGTCGATCCCACTTCTGACACCACGTGTCACAAAGACGGCCGGAGTGGGTGGCGTCAGACCAGAAGCAGGGAGTAAACAGACAGAGACTTGGGGTTTTGGTGGAGCTGAGCGAATGGTTTCGCTCAGCATTTAATAAAACAGCACAGAAAATAAAAGGTTTGAACAGACAAAAACACTGGACACGGCACTACACGCCAAAATAAATAGACAAACAAAACGGACTACACAGACAAACGGTGCACGGAGACAAACAAACACGGTGAGTGAAAACACGTTAACTACTACTTTTACTTTTATTATTATTATTTCACCTCCGTCTCCAATCCCGTTCTCCACTCACCGAACACCTAACCCTGAGTGAAAGAAACGTGCATCTATATATACTGTTGTGCTGGGATTCAATTACTAATTAATTACTCACTTGAATCCCAGCACGTGAATTCATTACGTGAAACCCCGTGTTCACATATTATATTTTAAATGCACGTGCGTGATGTGCAATCCCGTGCCTAAATACAAATATACACTTTTTAAATACACGTGAAACACAGACCCGTTTATATCCCGTGTACCAATGACTATACACCAACATTAACAAACGCAACATACACACAAATGCACACAGGGACGGGGCGCTTTGCCACAACTATTCATTTTGGTTTTACTCATTTTATTTTTCAACACTGTACCCTTTTTTACTGCTTATTTTATTTTCGATAATTAAGAATATAACAAACTGTATATCCCTGTTTTCAAACTTATTTTTATTTTTCTAAGGTCCTGTTTTATTTTGTTTTTCCCCATTTTTACCGACCCGTTTATTTTTTTCTGAAATAAAAAATACAACAAACTATATACCCCTGTTTTCAAACGTATTTTATTTTTCTAAAAAGCTTATTTTATTTTCTGAAATAACACATATAACAAAACAATGTATTCCCCTTGTTTTTCTCCATTTCACTCTTAAATACATTTAAAAATAATACCCCAAACCTTTGTTTCATTGCCCATTTTAATGTGATAAACTACAATCATGGAACACGGTTTCCAAAAGTGCCTTACAAACTACAAACACGTGACAGGATGGGAGGTGGGACTTCCGTATTTGCATTAAAACTACAAAACGTCACAGGGCGGGAGGGTGGGACTTCCGGAATTGCTTAAAGACTACAAACATATGACCGGAATTGGGAGGCGGGACTTCCGGTCAATTCTGATTGGCTAAGGGGACCTGTCAAAACCAAATGCTGCATTCTCATTGGTTAAAAATTAACATGGTGATGGTGCATATAGCGTTTACTACTATTATCATTATGCATATGGTAAAACAGCTGTTGGTAAACCTACCTGCGGCTATTTGGTTTTAGTAAATGAAACTTATTTTATGTTGCAGTCCTTCTTTTTTATGTTAGTATTAATACAGCACAAATATATTTTCCGTGTCTCTTTATTAAGAACTCCCGAGTCACCGGTACGGCTCTTAAAACCAGAAGGGTTGGAAAGCTCTGCTTTAAAACTACAGCACTGCTTAACTTCAGATACCAACATGGACTGGAGGCATCCTGAACCATCACCATTTCTAGATGTGTGAACCTCTTCTCAACTGCAATGGCAACAGACACATGTTAATATGCAGTGGGGAGCTAAACCAGCACAGAGCAAGGCAAGCATTCTTTAAATGAGCATTTAACAGAAACAGATCTGTACGATTTAACCCTGCTTTTTGAAAGCAGGATGAGATGCCCAGTGAGAAACAGCACTATCCCCAGTCTGTGAAGCTAAATGGTTCTAAAATTGACATCATGTTTGCCATGCACTTACCTCAAACCCTCCTATGCTGTCCATAACTGCTATTATGTTTAATGGAGTGATTTTAGCAGTCCTCCTGTGGAAAGGGATGTGGTTACTGGGTAGTCGAAGCCCTCAGGGAGGCTTGTACTTTGTGTAAGTGAATGTAAACCAGGACACACTTTCCTGAAGGGGAAATAATGAAATAAGGACAGTGAATCATCATTTTATCAAGTGAACATACTTCAAATCATTGCACAATGAACGCGTGTCCTTGTTTTAATTAGGAAGCTGCTCTTCTGTTGTACATCACAAGGTTAGCAAACCTCTTCATTGTTCCAAGTTTACTGCAGTGTTGGTTGATGACAGCGGCTCTTATTGAAGTGATGATGATAGAGCGCTGTTATAGAGATAATAGCTTGTGCACTCGAGACAGATCTATCTATCTATCTATGTGTGTGTGTGTGTGTGCGCGTGCGTGTCTCAGTGTGTCAGTGTGTCAGTGGGTGTGTGTCTCAGTGTGTGTGTGTGTCAGTGTGTCTGTGTGTGTGTGCGTGTGTGTGTGTGTGTGTGTCAGTGTGTCAGTGTGTGTGTCTGTGTGTGTCTCTCAGTGTGTGTGTGCGCGTGCTTGTCTCAGTGTGTGTGTGTGTGTGTGTGTGTGTGTTTTCTCTCATTTCCCCTCCAGGGCTCAGTACGGTGTAAAGAAGCATTGGAGTTAAAATGTTTAAAGCCCATTAGCCTTTTTAAAGGGGTGGGGGGGGGCACTTTGGAGAGTGCCAGTAAAACTGTGTGCTAATATGAGTAGGGCAGACAGTCGAGACTGGGTGTTATATCAAGCATATATAGTAGGGTTTCACAGACCCCTGCTAGCACTAATCTAAAACTACCTTAACCATTAGGTAGTCTCAATATTAGTGCTAACCTTGGTCTGTAAAACTATTGTACTAGTGCACTAGTATCAATTAACCAGTGACACCCAATTCACCCTCTCCAATCTAAAACCTAAAATGGTTTGGAGAAAACAAATAAAGGGCTTTCTCTTTTGTTGAATGGTAAGGCGTTCGTCTTTGAACCGCAGGATTCGCGTCCAGCCCTTGCCTTTCCGTTCACTTCAATGGGCTGAGATGCCAGTTCATTACAACAAGGTTACGTAGTGTTAGGCCTCGTACACACACAGCCTGAATTCGGTTTCGAGTTCACCTTTTGTCTTAATACAGTTTAAATCCACACACATACATTTTTAATCCAGTCGCTTGGAAACCATTGACGAGCTCTCAATCAATTACGTACTGTACTTTCTTCCAAAAGCATAAACAAAAACACAGCCTCCATGCTGCCCCACACAAACCTAACGAATGTCGTGTAATGATGGTCCGAGTTCAGCTGTTAGTTTAACCGCAGTGTGTGTGTGTGTATGAGGCCTTAGTGTATTAATGAGAGTGCTGTAGGACACAATAAAACCAGACAGAACTTCAGCAACCAAATGTATAAATGTTGTTATGAATTATGAAGAAAAAAAATCTAGTTGGTTAATTTTAGACATTCCCAAATAAATAAATCCAAACTTGACATGTGTGGTTTTGATCATGACAGTCGCCACACAGTGTATGACACACATGCAGTGCCATGCCAAGGGTACTCCAGGCCCAGTTCAAAGACTCAAATCCAGCCCCTCCATCATACCCACGAAAAATGTAATCAGCACAAAGTACTTTTAAAAAGGGACCTTCCTAGCCTTCTCTGAAGCAATGTCAGGGGCCACAACAGAAGAAAAGAGCAGGAAAGGGGCAGCACTGTGGAGTAGTGGTTAGGACTCTCGACTCTTGTCCAGAGGGTCGTGGGTTCAATCCCAGGAGGGGGACACTGCTGCTGTACCCTTGAGCAAGGTACTTTACCTAGGTTGCTCCAGTAAAAACCCAACTGTATAAATGGGTAATTGTATGTAAAAACAATGTGATATAATTTTAACAATTGTAAGACACCCTGGATAAGAAATTAAAAAAGTGAATCAGCTGTGATCATGATCAAGGCTACACAGCTTACAGGTCTGCAATTCACTAATCTGTAACTTAAAAGTCGTTTTATTAATACAATCCGTTAAAACAGTTTTAGAAACTTTCCTAAAATGTTTTGCAAATGCCAATCTTTATCAAACAGATTTTGAAATGCATTTTCTTTAATTAGATTTTTTTCGCATCCATGTTAAAACGAATGAACCCTTATGTGCTGATCGTGTCCGCCCATCAGTCATGATAACTGCCTTCAATCTGCATCAGCCTGTCACCAAACATTTATCATGCACTCCTCGCCTTCTACACAAGTTTCTGATTGCATTTGGTGTAATCAGTTTAACTCACGGTCTTATACAAACAGTTCAGATAATTATGTGATCACGTGAATGCAATGGTTTAAACAGCTGGGGCCAAGTGTACCTTTTAACCCAGATCAACAGAAGCTTTCCACACCAGTTACAAGCCTGATCACAAGAGACAAGCCTTAAAGCCTTTGAGCCTATCCTTAGAAGTACTTATTCCATTGCTGTGGAACAGTTCTGCTGCGCTACTCGGACTCTGAATCATTCAATCAGGACCCCAGGTCAGCTGTGCCTCAAGGAGAAGCAACTCTTTCAGAAAATGTTTGATAAGCTTGACAGTCAGAGTTCAGATCAGTTTAGTGAGAGTCAGTAACAGCATTTATTGTGAATCAGCTGCATTCATTTGGTTTAGTGGAACATCTGGAAGGCAATTGGCCTCGATGTTTGTCATCGATTGACACAGTATCAAAACCTAACTCCCCAAGTTCCTGGCATTTGAGACACCAAAAAGAAACTGCAAACCAAGAGGGTGTGTTAGTTTCACTGCTCTAGCACATCCAGTAAGCTTTTTTGCATTGTTTTATTCATTTAAAAAGAGTGATTGTGTCCCCACATGTGTAGGAAGGATAGTCATTTAGTCATGAAACATCCTATTCATTGAGGAACATGCAGTAAACAGCAAACAGAGGGGAAAGATGCAGATAGACACAAACCACAACACTGGCAAGAAAAGGGATTACCAAACACCTTCACAAGCAGGAGGAACAGGACAGTAATGCTGTACTTTAGAGGACTCTACCTGAACTGCTGGTCACCTTGTTTGAGACCTAGAATATCTAGGGTTCAATTACTATACAAATGATGAAATCCTCTTTGCTGCATTCAGAATTTGTATTCATATATATAGTGTATATATATATATTGTAACCGGACTCACCCACTTGGGTTCGTTGCCCCTTTAAAAACACGACCCAGGACACTCAAATGGATTTTTTTCAGCGCTCACGCGCTATTTTTTTAATAAACACAAAAGTAAAACAAAGTACACAAAATAAACACCTAGCTCTTTCTGAGCACTAACTACACACGCAGGAACCTAACTATCACAGGACGGCTAAGCCGTTTCCCTGTTCCACAAAACTTAACCACACAGGTTTGCACTGTACCTTTTTCCTCGGGACTGCCAGGAAGCAGAGCACTCCTTTCTGCCTCCTTCTCCTTAGCAGCCCCGAGCAGACTGCCTGCTCTCCTTTTAAACCCCCGCACCTGGGTCTAATTCCCTAATAGCCCAGGTGCGGATGATAATTAATAAAACAATTAAACTAAACAATAATACAATTAAGAAATCAATTAGAAAATCAAATGAAACAATAAAGCAACACAAATCAAAACGGTGCATTTCTATAGCAGGGAGGTTTTAACCCCCTCCCTGCTGTTTCTCATAACCCACTACTTCACAATATATATATATATATATATATATATATATATATATATATATATATATATATATATATATATATATATATATGGGAGGGACCATATATAGAGGATACAGAATGGCCGTTCATGGTATACAGTCTTTATTCACCGCAGGAGGATGTCCCAGTAAATCACAAGCCACGACAAAGGCGAGTGGTTTATGTAAAGACATACTCCTAAGTGAAATAAAAACCATATACCACAAACCATCATGCTGTTTATACCACAAGTATATATTTTTAATAAATAACAATAAAATGTGTATATTTTTTATATTAAATCGATTAATTCAGGGATTATTTTACCTGACAGATCTTTACTTTCATTGTCAGCAGACTGTGATCGACACAGATTCATTTCGAACCCTGTTGATGGCTTCTTCACAAGCCTCTTCAGATAGAACCTTGCTCTCAGTCTGTCAGTTGACATCCTCTCTGTTGCTTCCTACCTTTACTGGTTTCAATGAAGGGGCTGCAGGCTGCTCAGATTAGTCAAACGCATTTCCTGACTAAACTTGTTCAAGGAAATCGGAGTCCAAATCAAAATAACAATAGAAATTTCAGCCATTTTAAAGCATAGGTGTAGAATGACAGGCCAGCTGAGAGAATTAAAATACTGAGTCTATAAAAACATAAGAGGTCATTCGGCCCATCTTGCTTGCTTAGTTGTTATAGGCTTATTGATCCCAGGATCTCATCAAGCAGGTTCTTGAAGGATCCCAGGGTGTCGAGGTGACCAGAACTGAACACAATATTCTAGATGAGGTCTTACTAATGCAGTTTTAACATTACTTCCCTTAATTTAAATTCAACACTTTTCACAATATATCCAAGCATTTTGTTGGCCTTTTTTATAGCTTCCCCACATTGTCTAGATGAAGACATTTCTCAGTCAGCATGAACTCCTAGATCCTTTTCATAGATTCCTTCTTCAATTTTAGTATCTCCCATACTAGAATCTGAAACTCGGAAACTGTCTGCTGCTGCCTTCCCCCACAAAGCCTTGGTGTACTTCTTGACAGCAACCTCTCATTTGATGCCCACATCTCCTCCATGGTCAAATCTTCCTTCTACCATCTTCGAAACATCTCCAAAGTCCGTCCCTACCTTTCCCTCCCAGATGCGGAGATACTTTGTCATGCATTTGTCTCCTCTCGACTCGACTACTGCAACTCTCTATATGGTGATCTTCCGGAACGCACCATCATCGGCTAGTTCAGAATGCCGCTGCCAGGATCCTTACCAGATGTAAAAAATGTGATCACATCCCCAGCTGCACTGGCTACCTGTATTGTTCAGGATTATTTTCAAAACTCTCCTGCTCACCTACAATGCCCTTCATCACACAGGTCTCAAGTCCCTCCTCAAACTGCTGACCCTCTATGTCCCTGCCCACAAGCTGAGGTCCTCTGACTCTACTTTGCTTGTTATCCCCAAGCATGTGCAGCACACTTGGAGAACGCTCGTTCAGCTTCATGGCTCTGACTCTTTGGAACTCTCTCCCAGCTTTGGTGTGTGATGCTCCCACTGTCGCTCGCTTTAAATCAACTCTCAAGACCCACTTGTTCTCTCTTGCTTTCCATGCTCTTTAAGCCTGATGTCTGCTATTAGTTGCTGTTACTATCATGTATTATGCACTTTCCACTGTATTTAATGTATTATTCATTTTTCACTGTACTGTTTTATGCATATGGGAGATACTGAAATTGAAGAAGGAATTTATGAATCTATGAAAAAGACCTAGAAGTTTATGTTGACTCAGAAATGTCTTCATCTAGACAATGTGGGGAAGCTATAAAAAAGGCCAACAAGATGCTCAGATATATTGTGAGAAGTGTCGAATTTAAATCAAGGGAAGTAATGTTAAAACATTACAATGCATTAGTAAGACCTCACCTAGAATATTGTGTTCAGTTCTGGTCACCGCATTACAAAAAGGATATTGCTGATCTAGAAAGAGTGCAAAGAAGAGCAACCAGAATTATCCCGGGTTTAAAAGGCATGTCGTATGCAGACAGGCTAAAAGAATTTAATCTATTCAGTCGAACAAAGAAGACTACGCAGTGATCTGATTCAAACATTCAGAATCCTAAAAGGTATAGACAATGTCGACCCAGAGGACTTTTTTGACCTGAAAAAAGAAACAAGGACCAGGGGTCACAAATGGAGATTAGATAAAGGGGCATTCAGAACAGAAAATAGAAGGCACTTTTTTACACAGAGAATTGTGAGGGTCTGGAACCAACTCCCCAGTAATGTTGTTGAAGCTGACACCCTGGGATCCTTCAATAAGCTGCTTGCTGAGATTCTGGGATCAATAATCTAATAAGCTACTAACAACCAAACGAGCAAGATGGGCTGAATGGCCTTCTCTCGTTTGTAATCTTTCTTATGTTCTTATTTTTTTTCTTACTGTATATCATGTATTATGCATTTGGATTATGGATTTTCTTGTTGTTACTGCATCTTGTAAAGCACTTTGTGATGGTGCTCCACTATGAAAGATGCTATATCAAATAAAGATTGATTGCTTGATTGCTTGATATGGTATTTATAATGCACATTTTTATTGCTTGCGTGCAGTACCTTACACTTTTCTCTATTAAATGTCATTTGCCATGTGTCTGCCCAGTTCTGAATGCTGTCCAGATCATTATGAATGAGCCTTGTTGCTGCAACAGTGTTTGCCACTCCTCCTATTTTTGTGTTGTCTGCAAATTTAACAAGTTTGCTTACTATACCAGAATCTAAGTCATGAATATTAGGAAGAGCAGAGGACTTAATACTGATTCCTGTGGTACACCACTGGTTACCTCGTTCCATTTTGAGGTTTCTCCTCTAATCAGTACTTTCTGTTTTCTACGTTAACCACTCCCTAATCCATGCATTTCCTTAAATCCCTACTGCGTTCAGTTTGAGGATTAATCTTTTATGCGGGACTTTGTCAAAAGCTTTCTGGAAATCTACTCTAAATAAGCCATGTCGTATGCTTGGCAGTTATCCATTGTCGATGTTGCAGCTCCTTTTCCTAAAACCATGCGGGCTGTCTCACAGGATACTGTTACCATATAGGTAATTTTCCATTTTGGATCTTATTATAATTTATGTAAGTTTACATATAATAGAAGTCAGGCTTATTGGTCTGTAGTTACCTGGTTCGGTTTTGTTTCCCTTTTTGTGGATCGGTATTACATTCGCAATTCTCCAGTCTGTCAGTATAACCCCTTTGTCAAGAGACTGTTGCATGATCTTGGTTAGCGGTTTGTAAATAACTTTTTTCATTTCTTCGAGTTCTATTGGGAGGATCTCATCCGGCCCAGGGGATTTGTTTATTTTAATAGCTCCTAGTCCCTTTAACACTTCTGCCTCTGTTATGCTAAAGTTATTTAAAACTGGATAGGAACAGGTCGACATGTGGGGCATGTTGTCCGTATCCTCCTTTGTAATCATTAAATAAATTTGCTATTTTTTCTCTTCATCGATGATTTTGCCATTTTGTATCTCTTAGACCTCCTCCTTGAATGTTCTTTTGCTGTTATAATATTGGAAGAATTGCTAGAATTGGTTTTAGCCCCCTTAGCAATGTTCATTTCTATCTCTCTCTTGACCTTTCTAACTTCCTTTTTGACTTGCGCTTGCAGTTTCAAGTACTCTTTCTGTGTACTTTGTTCTTGGTACCTTATGATTTAAATAATTTAATTCCAACACACACACACACACACACACACACACACACACACACACACACACACACCTACCTTAACATAAGGGTTGGGGTTAGGACCATAGATATAAGAATCGCATTCATGGCAATTCATTTTGTTTTTCAGAACTCAATATAGCGTACCTGTCAACATTGAGTTTTCAAAATAAGGGGGCGTTTGTAAACTGAAATCTTTGTGGCCTGAATACCTACATAAGACAAAGGCACACAACTATTCCACTGTATTACTTCCTTCTAATTGCTTTTAAAAGGAACAAGAAATACAACTATTGCTCTTTATTACTTCCTTCTAATTGCTTTTCAAAAGGAACAATATTAAACAGAGAAACAATCATGACACGACTCACAATCCAATTCTCTCTTGGCCCGTGTGGTTCTTCTTGCACTGTAGTTGTAGGTGGCTGATTGGGCAGCAGCCAATACTTTGTCAACGGTAGTTGATTTTGCACGACAGCAAAGCATACACAGTTGGTGTTGTTACTTTCATCACACCACAAACCTGAAGGCTGAGTTTGGTGCTGCACGCTGACCTCGTCATCAAAGGATGAGCTATGCCACCTATAACAACATGGTATTGCAACATTATTAATTCCACTGCACACATGTGGAGGATCAATAATACCACTGTCAGTAACATTTCATTGTCAACTATCTTCTACTTTAAATGAGCACACTGTATATAAACACACTATCAATCAATCTGCATTCCTAAAGCAATGTTGATGCTGAAATTGTAATAGAAACACTTTCACTATTTGTGTGACTTTTAGACTTTCCTGCAGAATACTTTGCAATGTGAGTCTGGGAATATGTCTGCGACAGGGTTGCTGAACTAGTCACAACATGCAACGGTCTCTGCATACATAACTTTCTTAGTCTCTGTTTTTCCTTTGGCAAAATGTTATTGAAGCACTGCTTTCTGAGCGTCGCTGTCTTTTTGGTGTTTTTGTGCTCTCTCGTGCTCACCACAAACATCATTCCTGCTCCCATGTCCCACTGTCAGTATATAGGGTGACCAGATTTTCAAAGCTCAAAACCGGGACACTTTGTTAAATAGTTAAGACTGACTAGGAGAAAATTGATAAGACTAATTAAACCATTTAAACATATGCTATTTAATGGTTATTTAAATAGACATCCTCTCACTCTTAGCATTATCTTTTTTTATTTGAGGTAATTATCTCCTCATGTATAATTTGGGGGGGGAGAGGGGGGGTGCAGGTGCGTGACTGAGTATGTGAACTTGCCTTAAGCACTGAATGCATGCCTGCCACAGGGCTCCCCTGGGTCCTAAACCCTGCTAGGTAGAGGTGGGGATTGCAGTAACCACACACCGGCCATGACTTTTGCAGACATTAAAGGGGTCTCCAACCCCGGTCCTGGAAGAGCTACTGGGTCTGCTGGCTTTCATTTCAACCGAGTTCTCAGTTACTTAATTGCACCAATTACTGTCTTAAATTAGTCAAGATGAACAGGTGTTCCAGCTCTTTAGTCACTGATGATGTAAAGACACCTATGAAACCTGCAGCACAGGGGCTCTCCAGGACCAGGGATGGAGATCCCTGAATTAAAGGCATAAGAGAGTTTAACAGTAGAGTTCTGAGCAAAAAATCTGTCCCGGGAGTTGTCCAGGAGAAGTTTAAAAAAAAACAGAACAGGAGCATCCAGGCAAATAAGGCAGAGTCGACAAGTCTGCACTCACTCACCACTTTCATTGTATCAGAGGCGATTATGAAAACAGAGCACACAGGAGGATACATTGTAAGCACTCAAAAAAGTCCTGCAAAAAAAGTACTTGGAAAAAAGATGTGTTAAAATGTTAAGGCTTTTTTTACACTTGGTGCCCCATACATGACTACCTCAAACCACAACTGACTTCAGCAAGCAAGCGAGCCCCAAATATGATAGAACTGCTGGAGGAGAACAAAAAGAAATGGCCAGAATATTAGAACCCTGGTCCGGGTTAGGCAAAGCAGCAGAGGGTCTGGCAGACCACCTGGAAGTTGGTTCCTTATTCCCGGTTCCTTATTCGCGGTATACTTGACAAAGCAGCGTGTGTTTTAACTCACTTACACATCTTGCTCAATAAATATATTGCTACCATTTAAAAGATAATCGCTCCCTCTTTCAAGAAAAAAGAAAATAATAAAATCTGTATCAGCAGCATAGCGGTACCCCATATATTACCCGCTTGTTTTGCCCCATCATCTCCTCTTTGCAAAAACACTTAATATTTTAATGAGCAAGCCGTACCCCAGGAGCAGCAGCACTCCAAAGTGTAACCAATACAAATCCCTTTGCTCTTAGTAACTTGTTTATACACAGGATCCAAAGAATGATGCTGAAGTTGGCTTCTTATTCACCAGCTTCTTACTCACCAGCTTCTTATTTGGCCAGCTTCTAATTCACCAGCTTCTTATTCTCCAGCTTCTTATTCACCAGCTTCTTATTCTCCAGCTTCTTATTTGGCCAGCTTCTAATTCACCAGCTTCTTATTCACCAGCTTCTTATTTGGCCAGCTTCTTATTCACCAGCTTCTTATTCACCAGCTTCTTATTCTCCAGCTTCTTATTTGGCCAGCTTCTAATTCACCAGCTTCTTATTCACCAGCTTCTTATTCTCCAGCTTCTTATTTGGCCAGCTTCTAATTCACCAGCTTCTTATTCACCAGCTTCTTATTTGGCCAGCTTCTTATTCACCAGCTTATTTGGCCAGCTTCTAATTCACCAGCTTCTTATTCACCAGCTTCTTATTTGGCCAGCTTCTTATTCACCAGCTTATTTGGCCAGCTTCTAATTCACCAGCTTCTTATTCTCCAGCTTCTTATTTGGCCAGCTTCTTATTCTCCAGCTTCTTATTTGGCCAGCTTCTAATTCACCAGCTTCTTATTCACCAGCTTCTTATTTGGCCAGCTTCTTATTCACCAGCTTCTTATTCACCAGCTTCTTATTCTCCAGCTTCTTATTTGGCCAGCTTCTAATTCACCAGCTTCTTATTCACCAGCTTCTTATTCTCCAGCTTCTTATTTGGCCAGCTTCTAATTCACCAGCTTCTTATTCACCAGCTTCTTATTTGGCCAGCTTCTTATTCACCAGCTTATTTGGCCAGCTTCTAATTCACCAGCTTCTTATTCACCAGCTTCTTATTTGGCCAGCTTCTAATTCACCAGCTTCTAATTCACCAGCTTCTTATTCACCAGCTTCTTATTTCGCCAGCTTCTTATTTCGCCAGTTTCTTATTCACATTCCAGCTTATTTGCCTCCGCAAATGTAACACAAATTGAATAAGTAACTTGTGTATTTCAGGGGTTAAATCATTTTGGGCCACTTATTTCAAAGCTGATTCTCACACAGGGGGAACCCCTCTATGTCCCCCATATGTATTTATCCCGGCCCAAAACGGATTTTGATACAAAAACAGCAGGCAAACATGACACGTACTGCAAGTTGGTCAACCTATAACTATATGATAACCTATCTAGGGGTACCTCGATATTTAGTGAGCAAAGCATCTAAGGGGGTAAATGGGGCAAAACAAGCGGGTAATATATGGGGTACCGCTATGCTGCTGATACAGATTTGTTATTAATATTTTCATTTTTCTTGAAAGAGAGAGCGATTATCTTTTAAATGGTAGCAATATATTTATTGAGCAAGATGTGGAAGTTAGATAAAACACACAGAAAAATGACACGCTGCTTTGTCAACTATACCTCGAATAAGGAACTGGGAATAAGTTACCAACTTCCAGGTGGTCAAAAAGGACACGCTGCTTTGACAACTGTACCGCGAATAAGGAACTGGGAAGAGGCAACCAACTTCCATGTAGTCAAAAAGGACACGGTGCTTTGACAAGTGTACCATGAATAAGGAACTGGGAAGAGGCAACCAACTTCCAGGTGGTGTCTCGCTGGGGGTTAGACAGACACAAAACAAAAGCGAAATCAATGCAGCGTCAAAAATAAAACACACACACAACTCTCTTTGTAAATAAAATATCATTCTAATAAAAATCAAAGCAAACTACCCTGACCCAAAAACTAAACCAAAACTAAGTAGCGGTTGCCATTTACACCTTGTATAGAAGTGTAAGACAGGATGCTGTCGTGTCATTGGACAAGCACCGAAACCGCCTCTGGTTTGGTTTAGTCTTTACAGCTGTGGAGGACATGGTTCCGATTTGTTCAAGGTGCAGCGTCCTGCATGGTTTTAAAATGGTGCAATTTCCACACGTTGAAGGGGACTGGTTGTAACCCTATCCCAGATCCGAAGTAGACTGGCTTGTGCAATGTTACAATTTGTAAGACATTTTTCAAAAACATTTTTAATGTGTTATTTTTAAACAACTCCAGAGTTGTGTGTCTAATGAGATGTGATAAATAATAAACAATGATATTGTTGAAGGACAGCGCTCATATTCCTGGATTTCTCAGCTGTTTCTCCAGCATTCCCTGCAGTTGTATAACTACAATACAATCAAACCCTTTATTCATGCAATTTCTAGCATTTAACATGCTGTCAGTCTAGTGTAGTTTCGTCATACATTCAAATATATTTTTGTTGTTGCCAAACATGATAACTAGAACTAGAAGTCTAAATAACTTTTAAATAACATTACTGGTGTTTTAATAACATGGACTCCAAGTAAGTGATCAATAGACTTCAATTGACTTATATGGACAGATTTGAATATCTAACTAACTTTACACTGTAAACTGTGGCAGTTCTTCAGTAAGTGGCCAATTAGTTACTATTCTGGCTGTATGTTAAATGCCAATAATGTGTGAGTGTTCTTTTTTTTACTTTGACCAGCTGTCATAGGCAAGTCCTCTTCAACCCTGCTTGTTCTCCCTGACCCTTGTACGTCTCTCTCCCCCCGCCTGCCCCTCCCTACAGCTGCCTGCAGGTGCACCTCCTCCCCCCCCCATTCCACCCAAAACAACCAAGAGACTGTTTGGATCCAGTGAAAGCTCGTGCATGGAGCCGACTGGCTGTCCTGGCAGGCTAGCGGCATGCATCTCCAAAACTAGAATACATAACAGATCATGAAGTGCAAGGTAAGGTAGTGACAGTTATCATCTTCGCACAGTTAGCAGATTTGCATTGACTGGTGTCTACATGTACTATTCCCCTGGGAGTATAATATAACCGTGTTCTAATTTTGATGGATTTGTATTCTTAAATCAGGGTTCCCAAACTTTTTTTTTTTTTACCTGTGGCCCACCTGTTCAGCTACATTAGGCACTGCGAACCACTATTAGCACTAAAGAAGAAATGACAAATTAAACATGAACTTTGCTTGCAATTTGAAAACTGATCTGGTCGGGGAGGACTTGAACCAGTTCCAGTGATTGAAGGGCCTAACCTTAAGAAAGCAGTCTGTAAACACAAAAATAAGGCAGAGACCTACCTGCATAACAGCTGGTTTATTAGACTGGGTAATTCAATAAAGGGTTTGATGTAAAACCAAACAAAGGGTCTGCTGGCACTGTACACTGTTAAATGCTTAGGTGAGGTTTCACCTCTTGTGACTGACTCCAGATCAGGGATTAGGTGAGGCAGGGATTAGTATAGCACACTGGTCTTTCACCTCTTGTGATTGATTCCAGATCAGGGATTAGGTGAGGCAGGGATTAGTATAGCACACTGGTCTTTCACCTCTTGTGACTGATTCCAGATCAGGGATTAGGTGAGGCAGGGATTAGTATAGCACACTGGTCTTTCACCTCTTGTGATTGATTCCAGATCAGGGATTAGGTGAGGCAGGGATTAGTATAGCACACTGGTCTTTCACCTCTTGTGATTGATTCCAGATCAGGGATTAGGTGAGGCAGGGATTAGTATAGCACACTGGTCTTTCACCTCTTGTGATTGATTCCAGATCAGGGATTAGGTGAGGCAGGGATTAGTATAGCACACTGGTCTTTCACCTCTTGTGATTGATTCCAGATCAGGGATTAGGTGAGGCAGGGATTAGTATAGCACACTGGTCTTTCACCTCTTGTGATTGATTCCAGATCAGGGATTAGGTGAGGCAGGGATTAGTATAGCACACTGGTCTTTCACCTCTTGTGATTGATTCCAGATCAGGGATTAGGTGAGGCAGGGATTAGTATAGCACACTGGTCTTTCACCTCTTGTGATTGATTCCAGATCAGGGATTAGGTGAGGCAGGGATTAGTATAGCACACTGGTCTTTCACCTCTTGTGATTGATTCCAGATCAGGGATTAGGTGAGGCAGGGATTATTATAGCACATTGGTCTTTCACCTCTTGTGATTGATTCCAGATCAGGGATTAGGTGAGGCAGGGATTAGTATAGCACACTGGTCTTTCACCTCTTGTGACTGACTCCAGATCAGGGATTAGGTGAGGCAGGGATTAGTATAGCACACTGGTCTTTCACCTCTTGTGATTGATTCCAGATCAGGGATTAGGTGAGGCAGGGATTAGTATAGCACACTGGTCTTTCACCTCTTGTGATTGATTCCAGATCAGGGATTAGGTGAGGCAGGGATTAGTATAGCACACTGGTCTTTCACCTCTTGTGATTGATTCCAGATCAGGGATTAGGTGAGGCAGGGATTATTATAGCACACTGGTCTTTCACCTCTTGTGACTGACTCCAGCTCAGGGATTAGGTGAGGCAGGGATTAGTATAGCACACTGGTCTTTCACCTCTTGTGACTGACTCCAGCTCAGGGATTAGGTGAGGCAGGGATTAGTATAGCACACTGGTCTTTCACCTCTTGTGATTGATTCCAGATCAGGGATTAGGTGAGGCAGGGATTAGTATAGCACACTGGTCTTTCACCTCTTGTGATTGATTCCAGATCTGGGATTAGATGAGGCAGGGATTAGTATAGCACACTGGTCTTTCACCTCTTGTGATTGATTCCAGATCAGGGATTAGGTGAGGCAGGGATTAGTATAGCACACTGGTCTTTCACCTCTTGTGATTGATTCCAGATCTGGGATTAGATGAGGCAGGGATTAGTATAGCACACTGGTCTTTCACCTCTTGTGATTGATTCCAGATCAGGGATTAGGTGAGGCAGGGATTAGTATAGCACACTGGTCTTTCACCTCTTGTGATTGATTCCAGATCAGGGATTAGGTGAGGCAGGGATTATTATAGCACATTGGTCTTTCACCTCTTGTGATTGATTCCAGCTCAGGTGATAATTGAAATGATTTCTGGTACTCCAGACTACTGGATAGTCAGACTAGACCAGGGCTTCTCACTCTGGTTTAAAATGACACCGCACATGCAGTGAATGATTTGCCAAAATTCCAGTACATCTTGTCCTGTGGACTGATGTAACCCCGTGCACACACCACCACACCTGATTCCAATGCTCAAAAAACCCAACATTTAAGTAAAATAAAAAAACACATTCCTGGTACCTTTTTTCACTCTTTCTTAAAATTATTATTATAATTATTATTTATTTCTTAGCAGACGCCCTTATCCAGGACGACTTACAATTGTTACAAGATATCACATTATACATTATTTCACATTATACAGATATCACATTATTTTTACATACAATTACCCATTTATACAGTTGGGTTTTTACTGGAGCAATCTAGGTAAAGTACCTTGCTCAGGGGTACAACAGCAGTGTCCCCCACTGGGGATTGAACCCACAACCCTCCGGTCAAGAGTCCAGAGCCCTAACCACTACTCCACACTGCTGTTGATGAACTCGAGACTAGTGTTTCTGAAGATTACTGAAATCGCTACAAGCTTTTAAAAGCACACGTTTCTCAGGTTGCACTTTTGTTTTTAATAGTCTGTCATTAACCAGCACATCACCAGAGCCGCCACTCATCATCGTACTTACTACATGCTCATACTGGACTTTACTGGCAGAAGCAAATTCTTTTAACTGAAGTGAACTGCTCTTACTTGTCATTATTTACTGTATTCTCTGCTCTCATCTGTAATGTGATATTTTAATGTAATGTGATACTTTACAATGTGACATCTGTAATGTGATACTTTGTGCAGTGATATTTTGTAACAATTGTAAGTCACCCTGGTTAAGGGCGTCTGCAAATAAATAAATAAATAAATAAATAAATAAATAAATAATCTGCAGTGCCATCAAAGGCAAATGCAATCTCCAGGCAGCTTTTTTCATATTTGCGAGCATTTCGTTTTTTAGACAGTGATGCCCCTGCACAATCGTTTTTTTTCACGCACCACAAAACGATCCATTTCATGCACTGCACAAGGGCACAAAGCGATCCATTTCATGCACTGCACAAGGGCACAAAGCGATCCATTTCATGCACTGCACAAGGGCACAAAACGATCCATTTCAAGCACTGCACAAGGGCACAAAGCGATCCATTTCATGCACTGCACAAGGGCACAAAACGATCCATTTCATGCACTGCACAAGGGCACAAAACGATCCATTTCATGCACTGCACAAGGGCACAAAACGATCCATTTCATGCACTGCACAAGGGCACAAAACGATCCATTTCATGCACTGCACAAGGGCACAAAACGATCCATTTCATGCACTGCACAAGGGCACAAAACGATCCATTTCATGCACTGCACAAGGGCACAAAACGATCCATTTCATGCACTGCACAAGGGCACAAAACGATCCATTTCATGCACTGCACAAGGGCACAAAACGATCCATTTCATGCACTGCACAAGGGCACAAAACGATCCATTTCATGCACTGCACAAGGGCACAAAACGATCCATTTCATGCACTGCACAAGGGCACAAAACAATCCATTTCATGCACTGCACAAGGGCACAAAACGATCCATTTCATGCACTGCACAAGGGCACAAAACGATCCATTTCATGCACTGCACAAGGGCACAAAACGATCCATTTCAAGCACTGCACAAGGGCACAAAACGATCCATTTCATGCACTGCACAAGGGCACAAAACGATCCATTTCATGCACTGCACAAGGGCACAAAACGATCCATTTCATGCACTGCACAAGGGCACAAAACGATCCATTTCATGCACTGCACAAGGGCACAAAACGATCCATTTCATGCACTGCACAAGGGCACAAAACGATCCATTTCATGCACTGCACAAGGGCACAAAACAATCCATTTCATGCACTGCACAAGGGCACAAAACGATCCATTTCATGCACTGCACAAGGGCACAAAACGATCCATTTCATGCACTGCACAAGGGCACAAAACGATCCATTTCAAGCACTGCACAAGGGCACAAAACGATCCATTTCATGCACTGCACAAGGGCACAAATCGATAGGAACTGAACGGCCACAGATTCCTAAACACAGAATCACTCGTGATTGGGGCTCTGACTAAGACACATTTTGGTGTAAAAGTTGGTAACCAGGCTAAAAATCAAGACTCTCAATGACGATTATGCTGCTTATGTTTGATTGCAAGAATATTGTAATACGAAAAGAAACTTAAGAAATTATATTTATTAAATACTGATTTAGTTTCTTTCAGTATTACCACTTACACTACCATAGAGAAAAATAAATAAAATGACACAGTACAAATTACACCTGCTCTTAAGCATGATCTTAGTGCAGATCCTTCCATTTCAGACATGCTGGTGCACGTTTGAAATGTTTCCACGGAAGGAGTTCTGTTTTCAAAGTGATTACAGGGCATGGCAGTGACTGCAGTGCCACAGTCACAGTGATGTGAACCCAGTGGAGCTGCCCTAACGATCGCTCTGTCCCTCCCCTTCCACAGACACCCAATGTACTAGCAACACATAAAAAAAAATAAAAAAAACATTAAAACAATTCGGCAACTAATTAACTAAAAACACATTGGCAATCACCGAGTAATTTATTTATTTATTTTTCACACTTTATAATGAAATCTTCCTGGCTGTTCCATCAATGCAGCCCGGCTCTTTAGACACACAGACAGCGATGATCTTCGAAGCTGGGGACTGCGGTTCCAATCTTCGCTCCCCATCTCGACAGCACTTCCTCAGAACTCCACTCGTCGTCAGTCTGCTGGTTCAGGTATGCTGGCATTTCAGAGACAGCGGTGGGACCCCTGCTTCAGATGATCCGCGCACTTACCATACCAATTTCATTTATAGTCTTTCCTGTGCAAGCATCTAAGGGTGCTTTATACAAAATACACAGAATGCAGAAAGAGCTCCACACTGCTCACAAGTGAAAAGGTAAAATCAAAGAAATTTGTTTTGAGTTGAGATTTAAAAACACTGATAGACTCAGCATTCCGGATGAAACTTGGAAGTAACTTCCAAAGAGAAGGAGCTTGAACACTACAAGCTCTCACACAGCAGGGTTTTAGTTCCAAAGAGAAGGAGCTTGAACACTACAAGCTCTCACACAGCAGGGTTTTAGTGCTGAAGTGAAGGAGCTTGAACACTACAAGCTCTCACACAGCAGGGTTTTAGTGCTGAAGTGAAGGAGCTTGAACACTACAAGCTCTCACACAGCAGGGTTTTAGTGCTGAAGTGAAGGAGCTTGAACACTACAAGCTCTCACACAGCAGGGTTTTAGTGCTGAAGTGAAGGAGCTTGAACACTACAAGCTCTCACACAGCAGGGTTTTAGTTCCAAAGAGAAGGAGCTTGAACACTACAAGCTCTCACACAGCAGGGTTTTAGTGCTGAAGTGAAGGAGCTTGAACACTACAAGCTCTCACACAGCAGGGTTTCAGTGCTGAAGTGAAGGAGCTTGAACACTACAAGCTCTCACACAGCAGGGTTTTAGTGCTGAAGTGAAGGAGCTTGAACACTACAAGCTCTCACACAGCAGGGTTTTAGTTCCAAAGTGAAGGAGCTTGAACACTACAAGCTCTCACACAGCAGGGTTTTAGTTCCAAAGTGAAGGAGCTTGAACACTACAAGCTCTCACACAGCAGGGTTTCAGTGCTGAAGTGAAGGAGCTTGAACACTACAAGCTCTCACACAGCAGGGTTTCAGTGCTGAAGTGAAGGAGCTTGAACACTACAAGCTCTCACACAGCAGGGTTTCAGTGCTGAAGTGAAGGAGCTTGAACACTACAAGCTCTCACACAGCAGGGTTTTAGTTCCAAAGTGAAGGAGCTTGAACACTACAAGCTCTCACACAGCAGGGTTTTAGTGCTGAAGTGAAGGAGCTTGAACACTACAAGCTCTCACACAGCAGGGTTTTAGTGCTGAAGTGAAGGCGCTTGAACACTACAAGCTCTCACACAGCAGGGTTTTAGTTCCAAAGTGAAGGAGCTTGAACACTACAAGCTCTCACACAGCAGGGTTTTAGTGCTGAAGTGAAGGAGCTTGAACACTACAAGCTCTCACACAGCAGGGTTTCAGTGCTGAAGTGAAGGAGCTTGAACACTACAAGCTCTCACACAGCAGGGTTTTAGTTCCAAAGTGAAGGAGCTTGAACACTACAAGCTCTCACACAGCAGGGTTTTAGTTCCAAAGTGAAGGAGCTTGAACACTACAAGCTCTCACACAGCAGGGTTTCAGTGCTGAAGTGAAGGAGCTTGAACACTACAAGCTCTCACACAGCAGGGTTTCAGTGCTGAAGTGAAGGAGCTTGAACACTACAAGCTCTCACACAGCAGGGTTTTAGTGCTGAAGTGAAGGAGCTTGAACACTACAAGCTCTCACACAGCAGGGTTTTAGTGCTGAAGTGAAGGAGCTTGAACACTACAAGCTCTCACACAGCAGGGTTTTAGTTCCAAAGTGAAGGAGCTTGAACACTACAAGCTCTCACACAGCAGGGTTTTAGTTCCAAAGTGAAGGAGCTTGAACACTACAAGCTCTCACACAGCAGGGTTTCAGTGCTGAAGTGAAGGAGCTTGAACACTACAAGCTCTCACACAGCAGGGTTTCAGTGCTGAAGTGAAGGAGCTTGAACACTACAAGCTCTCACACAGCAGGGTTTTAGTGCTGAAGTGAAGGAGCTTGAACACTACAAGCTCTCACACAGCAGGGTTTTAGTGCTGAAGTGAAGGAGCTTGAACACTACAAGCTCTCACACAGCAGGGTTTTAGTTCCAAAGTGAAGGAGCTTGAACACTACAAGCTCTCACACAGCAGGGTTTTAGTTCCAAAGTGAAGGAGCTTGAACACTACAAGCTCTCACACAGCAGGGTTTCAGTGCTGAAGTGAAGGAGCTTGAACACTACAAGCTCTCACACAGCAGGGTTTCAGTGCTGAAGTGAAGGAGCTTGAACACTACAAGCTCTCACACAGCAGGGTTTTAGTTCCAAAGAGAAGGAGCTTGAACACTACAAGCTCTCACACAGCAGGGTTTTAGTGCTGAAGTGAAGGAGCTTGAACACTACAAGCTCTCACACAGCAGGGTTTTAGTTCCAAAGTGAAGGAGCTTGAACACTACAAGCTCTCACACAGCAGGGTTTTAGTGCTGAAGTGAAGGAGCTTGAACACTACAAGCTCTCACACAGCAGGGTTTTAGTGCCAAAGTGAAGGAGCTTGAACACTACAAGCTCTCACACAGCAGGGTTTTAGTGCTGAAGTGAAGGCGCTTGAACACTACAAGCTCTCACACAGCAGGGTTTTAGTGCTGAAGTGAAGGAGCTTGAACACTACAAGCTCTCACACAGCAGGGTTTTAGTTCCAAAGTGAAGGAGCTTGAACACTACAAGCTCTCACACAGCAGGGTTTTAGTGCTGAAGTGAAGGCGCTTGAACACTACAAGCTCTCACACAGCAGGGTTTTAGTGCTGAAGTGAAGGAGCTTGAACACTACAAGCTCTCACACAGCAGGGTTTTAGTGCTGAAGTGAAGGCGCTTGAACACTACAAGCTCTCACACAGCAGGGTTTCAGTGCTGAAGTGAAGGAGCTTGAACACTACAAGCTCTCACACAGCAGGGTTTTAGTGCTGAAGTGAAGGAGCTTGAACACTACAAGCTCTCACACAGCAGGGTTTTAGTGCTGAAGTGAAGGAGCTTGAACACTACAAGCTCTCACACAGCAGGGTTTTAGTGCTGAAGTGAAGGAGCTTGAACACTACAAGCTCTCACACAGCAGGGTTTTAGTGCTGAAGTGAAGGAGCTTGAACACTACAAGCTCTCACACAGCAGGGTTTTAGTTCCAAAGTGAAGGAGCTTGAACACTACAAGCTCTCACACAGCAGGGTTTTAGTGCTGAAGTGAAGGCGCTTGAACACTACAAGCTCTCACACAGCAGGGTTTTAGTGCTGAAGTGAAGGAGCTTGAACACTACAAGCTCTCACACAGCAGGGTTTTAGTTCCAAAGTGAAGGCGCTTGAACACTACAAGCTCTCACACTACAAGCTCTCACACAGCAGGGTTTTAGTGCTGAAGTGAAGGAGCTTGAACACTACAAGCTCTCACACAGCAGGGTTTTAGTTCCAAAGTGAAGGAGCTTGAACACTACAAGCTCTCACACAGCAGGGTTTTAGTTCCAAAGTGAAGGAGCTTGAACACTACAAGCTCTCACACAGCAGGGTTTTAGTTCCAAAGTGAAGGAGCTTGAACACTACAAGCTCTCACACAGCAGGGTTTTAGTGCCAAAGTGAAGGAGCTTGAACACTACAAGCTCTCACACAGCAGGGTTTTAGTGCTGAAGTGAAGGAGCTTGAACACTACAAGCTCTCACACAGCAGGGTTTTAGTTCCAAAGTGAAGGAGCTTGAACACTACAAGCTCTCACACAGCAGGGTTTTAGTTCCAAAGAGAAGGAGCTTGAACACTACAAGCTCTCACACAGCAGGGTTTCAGTGCTGAAGTGAAGGAGCTTGAACACTACAAGCTCTCACACAGCAGGGTTTTAGTTCCAAAGTGAAGGCGCTTGAACACTACAAGCTCTCACACAGCAGGGTTTTAGTGCTGAAGTGAAGGAGCTTGAACACTACAAGCTCTCACACAGCAGGGTTTTAGTGCTGAAGTGAAGGAGCTTGAACACTACAAGCTCTCACACAGCAGGGTTTTAGTTCCAAAGTGAAGGAGCTTGAACACTACAAGCTCTCACACAGCAGGGTTTCAGTGCTGAAGTGAAGGCGCTTGAACACTACAAGCTCTCACACAGCAGGGTTTTAGTGCTGAAGTGAAGGAGCTTGAACACTACAAGCTCTCACACAGCAGGGTTTTAGTGCTGAAGTGAAGGAGCTTGAACACTACAAGCTCTCACACAGCAGGGTTTTAGTGCTGAAGTGAAGGCGCTTGAACACTACAAGCTCTCACACAGCAGGGTTTTAGTTCCAAAGAGAAGGAGCTTGAACACTACAAGCTCTCACACAGCAGGGTTTTAGTGCTGAAGTGAAGGCGCTTGAACACTACAAGCTCTCACACAGCAGGGTTTTAGTTCCAAAGTGAAGGAGCTTGAACACTACAAGCTCTCACACAGCAGGGTTTTAGTTCCAAAGAGAAGGAGCTTGAACACTACAAGCTCTCACACAGCAGGGTTTTAACCAAGCTCTTGGAATGATCAAGAGGCCATCATTTGCAGCTCTTAAAGTGTGAGCCGGTTTAGAGAGTAACTCACACAAACAGCCAGGGCCAGAGACTTAAGAGAGCAGCAGCATTTTTAAATCAATGTGTTGCTTCACAGGAAGCCAACGTAGTGACCTTAAAATGTGGAAATACAGCAAACAGACTTATTGTGTGGAAATATTCTTGCACACACACTAACTCTGTTAGTGACAGCTCAGGCAAGAGAAAGGTGGGGTTCCATAAAAATGCAGTCATTAAATTCCAGTCTGACTGCAAATAAGAATTGCAGCGTGGGTGAAAGTGACCCAACTCTGTGGTGTGCTTCCTGGAGAAGAAATGAAAATTCCCTCGGGAAAGAAGCCATGACAAGAGGACACTGATGAGAAGGAGGGTTTTTTAATTGGACAGGGTTACATTACAGAGGAATCTGTGTAATTGGAAATGATGTATGTATTCAGATGCCTGTTTTCTTCACATGTGGGTCGAGATTCAATTCTCATTGTGCCGGAATGGGTCAGCAAAATGACCAAAAATAAAAAGCTAGTAAGGGCTGTGGTCCAGTCCAGGTCTGAAATAACAAGGCGACTGCATTATAAAGACCCTGTACTGCATACCGCCGATGCTTCTACACCTCTAATAAAAAGCTAGTAAGGGCTGTGGTCCAGTCCAGGTCTGAAATAACAAGGCGACTGCATTATAAAGACCCTGTATTGCATACCGCCGATGCTTCTACACCTCTAATAAAAAGCTAGTAAGGGCTGTGGTCCAGTCCAGGTCTGAAATAACAAGGCGACTGCATTATAAAGACCCTGTATTGCATACCGCCTATGCTTCTACACCTCTATTAAACAGCCACAACTGGAAAGACCAAACAGGAGGTGCAGTCGCCTTACATTATCAAATTAAACAAAGCATAAAACCAAAATGACTGTAGAAAACGTAATGTATACAACGGGACTCCCGAGAGGGCAGGCTGCAGCCACCACTCCAGCATGGAGCATATCAGATATCGCCATCAATCCAACACAGAGTAGAGATACAGTCATCAAATCAGGCATGGAGTAGATCCACACAGCCTCAACACCTGAGGGGTCTTTGGGGGAGGCAGGAGGGGTGATCGGGGGGGGGGGTCCTCAGACAGTCCACCGCTCGCTGCGCACCTCCACCTCCCGCACCAGCCCCGCCCCGAGGGTCTCGAAGTCTTCCAGGATGGCCTCCACGTTGGGCACGGTCTGCGCCTCGCTCCCCTTCACCTGCACCAGCCGGGCCTTCACATGGGCCGTCTTATAGAGAGAGAAAGAGAGAGGAGGTTACACCACAGCATCCCAATCAATCAATCAATCAATCAATCAATCAATCAATCTAATCAATCAATCTAATCAATCTCATAAATCAATCAATCAATCAATGGTAACCTGGCCAATAAGGATCAGGCTGCAGCAACACAGGACAACGTACAATACGCATGTAAAAAATAAAAATCAATGTTATAGCAACACAGGGTTCTCCCCAGGCCTTTCAGATGCTACTGTGCCTTTAACAATAAGGATCTGATTGCGCTTCTAGCAGACGAGATCAGTTGGAACCACATGACAGCTGTTTTACGTCTTGACACAACATTTAACCAATCAGAGACTTGAAGGGGCGGGTTTTCTGTGTTAAACACTAAAACGTTAAAATGACTGCTAAAAAAATAACCGATTACTTTCAAGGCAAAAATAGCGACAATGAATGCAGGGTTTTCAAAACAAGCAGGCGATCTGCGCAATCCAATGCTTGTGAGAGATATTGGGGGTTGTATAGAGGTTGTACACCTTTAAGAAGAAAGGCATGCTGGGATATCAGCTGAACACTTGTCAGCTGACCTACAAATGCTTCAGTGCAGCGGTGCTGGATTATTACACTGCGGTTTCATGATGACCAAACGTGTGTGAGTTCTGCTGTGTACAAAAATGGTTAAAATGAACAGCTGCATTAAAAAAACAAAAATAGACATGAAAACTTAAAGAAAACCATTTAAATGAAGCAATAAGCTAATTAAGCTAAAAAGGAAGTGAAAAGGGTTACCATTTTTTTTGTGAACTCCAGTAACCCTACGTTATCTTTCCCCGGTCAAATCGTAGAGTGCCTAAATAAGCAGGTAATTTACCAGAATATAAAACCAGATATAGTCAACGAAAGACAACACATTATTATAATTCTTTGTCGTATTATATATTTAAGGTAAGGCAAGTTTATTTTTCTGTTAAAAGTGCTCCCGGCTGGAATGTTCTGCCGCCCGGCTGCACAGAATTCCTGGGGGGAGCCCTGGAACATAACACAAAGTACACAATAACTACATCCGATACGAAACTGCATCATAAATACGGATAAAGCATACAAGCCCACCCAATGCAGAGTCAGCAGTTACAAGAATCAACAGCAAATCCAAGCTGTGATGAACAATGTTAGCAGGAACTAAACAGATTCATTTCACATGTAAACAGATTCATTTCACATGTATGGAACTATCTGCTTCTGCAAATTCAAACAAGTGGCTACCAAATACAGACAAGATCTCAGCAACTGCCATTTAAAAACATTGCATCTTACTTCCATCCCTGTACCACAATTTTGTCCACCTCAGTGCAATAAGCAACTACCCACCCCTTCTCAGAGGTTCATAGCCTTTAAATCATAGTCTTATGTTTGTGGGGGCACCATTTAAAAAAAAAATGTATACATTCTTTGAATAGTGATCTTTCGTTAAACTGAGGGAAAGGCAATCCAAAAAAAAGACAGTGGATTTATGATGTGAAACACAACATGCAGGAATGGAGAGCGCGAGTACCAGGCTCCACCAAGAATACACGGCTCCGGACACAACACCTCGGAAATCTCCTTTCAATTCTTATTTTTCCAGCTCATACTTCTTGAAACTCTGTTACAAGGTCAGCTGTATAACACCAACACCACATGTATACAGTGCCTTTCAAGATGAGAAGTATTCTCAAAAGCACTTCTCTAACAGTAGGGCCTGCAGGCAGTGGTACTTACAGGTCAAACAAAAGGGACCAGGAACAAAGCCTGCCTGCTGCTGGGAATCTGAGGAAGGGCTGCAGGGAGCCACGCAGATCACAGGTTGATTAAGAGCATAATGCGAGCTGAAGAATTAACCTTGCGTTGCCTGACTTGTGATTGATCGACCAGCTGATTTGTGTTGGTAAAAAATCTGCACAGGTTAATTGGTTGATTGTAATTTCCTGAAATTGTCATGCTTTCCATGGGAACAGTGGGAGGATTCAATCAATCAAGTGTCATGTCTGGATGATAGAAAAAGCCTGGCGATAGCGTTTATGCACAGTTATTATTTGTCCTGTTTTATTGTTTTACAATATTGCTATTGTTGCTGTGAAACATAACCTGCAGGATCTGGAATCTCATTCCTGGTATCCAGGTTATAATTAATAAAATTGAGCCGACACAGCATTTCATCCAGATATCTCTGGTCTCCAGCGGCTCTCTGCTCTCTGGCACCTAGTTCTCCTGCTACAGCTTAACACGAAGTTCATCAGTTTGACCCGACTAAATACTTGAGCCTGCTGTTTAGAAAAGACTTGTTCAAACAAGCGTGTCTTCAGATAAGATTTTAAAAAACAAGACCGACGTCCCATGGCAAGGCATTCCAAAGCCTTGGAGCACAAAAGTGATTTCACCCTTTGTACTCAGATTGAGTCTAGGAGGCCTCAACAACCCTGTGTCAAGTACAGGCAGGAGCAAGTGGTTACAATAACAACAAGAGGCAGGATCCAGTTCAATTAACAGCCTCACAAGCTAAAGGCAAGCTTTTAAAATCTACTCTTTTTTATCTAAGCCATGACCTCATAACATCAGGCATCGCTGTAAATCAGGGCTTCTCAAACTCGGTCCTGGGGACCCCCTGTGGCTGCTGGTTTTCATTCAAACCCAGCTCTCAATTACTGAACTAGACCCTTAACTGAACTGATCATTAGCTTAATTAGACCTTTTTACTTGTTTTCAGCTCTTAAACAGTTGCTGTTCAAGTTACTTATCAAATGTTACAGCGAACTTGAAATCTGCTACTGTTCAAGAGCTGAAAACAAGTAAATGAACAGTTAGAGCAGGGGTGTCAAACTCCAGTCCTCGAGGGCCACAGGGTCTTCTGGTTTTCATTCCAACTTAAGCTCTCAATTGACATAATTGATCTAATTATTTGTTCAATTTGACATATGTAATATTTTTCAAGGTCTTTTACAGTTGACGGGTTAAAAAATGCACTGATTCAAGGTACACTACCTATGAAACATGTTGAGGCCTGAAGAGAAGTGTTAAATGTGTCCAGTTAATCAAATAATTAGACCAATTAAATAATTGAGAGCTCGGGTGGAACGAAAGCCAGAAGACACTGCGGACCTCCAGGAACCGAGTTTGACACCCCTGAGTTAGAGGCTGGGAGTGGAAGGGGACTTCAGGCCATGCACAACACAAATAAGCCCTCAGACCAGGGGAGTGAGGCTGGGAGTGATAGGGGACTTCAGACCACGCACCACAAATAAGCCCTCAGACCAGGGGAGTGAGGCTGGGAGTGATAGGGGACTTCAGACCATGCACCACAAATAAGCCCTCAGACCAGGGGAGTGAGGCTGGGAGTGATAGGGGACTTCAGACCATGCACCACAAATAAGCCCTCAGACCAGGGGGGGGCAAAGCTGGGCCCTTCCACTCCTGGTCTTTGTTCCAACCCTGGTCTGAATTGTTTAACCTAACCCATTAAACCTCCATCCAGACCCTAGTTCACATGATACCTGTACCTGTTAAATGTGGAGTGGATTGGCCCTCCAGGACCGTGATTGGACAGCCCTGCCTTAACAAAACACAGCTCCAGTGTAGATAGCTATATCTTAGTGAAGAGCAGCGGGTTTAAAAGTGTTTCCACTGGCATAAGATGTCACACGGTGTGAAGTGCACAGTGTGAAATGCTTTCATCCTTGATTACCGTTCTTAAAAAGACAGCTTCTCTTCCAGAACGGATCACGTTTCACAGTAAATGCAGTCTTAAGCCCTGAAGACCTAAATACCAACAACCTCTGCTGTGTCGCAGACAACGCCTGAGAATACCTCGGAATCCAATGCAAAGCAGCAAGACTCTGCATGTTCTACAGGACCTCCTGATTTAACCCCTTCACACCCAGGACGTGCATAACCCCCCCCCCCCCCTTTGTGACTTCCTGGATGATTTTACGCCTTGCTCTTGGAAACATTTTGGCAGGACGGCCACTCCTGGGAAGATTCACTACTGTCCCAAACTTTCTTCATTTGTACAATATGGCTCTGACTGTGGTTCGGTGGAGCCCCAGAGCCTTAGAAAAGGCTTTGTAACCCTTTGCAGACTGATAGGCATCAACAACTCTTTTCCGGAGGTCTTCAGTAATTTCTTTTGTTCATGCCTCTAGAAATTGTGTGCTGACAACTTCACTCTGATGGCAAGGGTCAAAGTTAGTCAGATTTATATTGGGCAGGGCTGGCCCAAATCAGAACTGGTTGTTAACCAAAGTACTCAAGCAGCTGACCCTAATTATCGCTTTAATTGGGTTGAGTTAACTACGGGGGGGGGGGGGGGGGGGGGGGGGGGCAATAACTTTTTCACACCTGAAGATTGCATGTTTGATTACCTTGCACACCAAACAAATGAAAGAAGCACCAAATTTTGGTGTCATTTTTTCTCTCAGACTCCCTCTATATACTACTACAACCCCCCAAAAAATCTGACCAAATACAATGTGAATAATGTGCAAAAATAAGACAGGGGGCAAATACTTTTTCACGGCACTATATATATATTACATATACTCCAACTGCATATATTATATACATATATATATATATATATAATCATTGATTTATGGTATTTTCACACCCGGAGTTGAGGTGGCTAATCTGGGTGTGTCAATGTCTCAGAGCTCAAGCACAAGGAAACTGAAAGATGAATAGCCATCTGGTTCCCCGCGGTGACTTGCTGCATGTTATGACACGCCTATCTGTACATGTTCCTACTTGGAACTACTGTAAGCGCAGGGGTCAACATATGTAACCAGGGCCAGATTACAGGGCGTTTGTCTAGGGCACAGGAACCTCAGATGGAACCGGAATCATGGCTGCTCCCTCCTCCCTTCACTCACCCGGAATGGCTGGGGTGCGAAGGCCTGTGGTTTCCACAGCACTGCAATCACCGTGCCTCCGAACGGGTCACAGAAAAACAACGCCAGCTCTTCAAAGGCATCCTGGGAAAAAAAACACCACAGCGGTCATGAGCACCAGCCACCGCACCACCACGCTGTTACTTCTGCAAATATACCCCATGACAGTTCCATTAAATGGTGTTAAAACTTGCACAGTAAATATTTCCTTTTTGGCCATCGCTTGTGGGCAAAGTTCCCCTCCTACAGCCTCTCAAGATGTAAGAGTGTCTGTCCCCCCAATCAGTGCTAGAGAGTTTTAAAATAGCCGTGGTGCACAGAGGGAAGAGAAGAGCTGAACAATACTATATGAAGCACGCAAGAGCCTCTTCATTGCCACCTGGGGTACAAGCATTCCTCCAGCAGGAAATAAGAGTTATCTGACCAGCATCAGTACACAGCTCAATTACAGAGATGGAAGCAACAGCGATAAGCCTCAGTCACAACAGGGACAGAGACAGGGTAATCTGCCTGCAGATTGAAGGCATTAGAAGGAACGTGCTTTAAGGAGTGGCACATGCTATTTCTTTTTTTTAACACATGCAATGGGGCGAATGACCGTGAGACCGGGGGTTCAGTTTCATGCTGGTTGGTCCCCAGGGCTGTGATGGGGAAGCAATCAAGGGATGGAGTCTGGACAGATAAATATTTGCAGCCATAATGATGGGAAATTGTAAATCACCATAGGAGATAATGCAGCGTCTTCGCTGTGATAAAGAGAACTCTTGGGAGAAGCGGTCTGCTCCCATAATAAAGACATTGAGAAGTGTAACAAAGCTTTAGAGTCATGCCAGTGTAAGGGTGCCTCAATCATGCTGAACTGATACGATACGAAATGCTTTAGAGGCACGCCAGACATTCAGATCTGCCACAAGCTTTGGCAAACTGCTTTTCAATTGACTTTTTCATTTCGGGTCCTAAAGGATCCCAGTGATTCAGCATCAAGGACATGACTAGGCAGCCCATTCCATTCCGTCTCTATGTGAAGAAGAGTCTCCATCAGCAGCATGACTAGGTAACCCATTCCATCCCCTCACCACTCTCTGTGTGAAGAAGAGTCTCCTTCAGCAACATGACTAGGTAACCCATTCCATCCCCTCACCCCTCTCTGTGTGAAGAAGAGTCTCCTTCAGCAGCATGACTAGGTAACCCATTCCATCCCCTCACCACTCTCTGTGTGAAGAAGAGTCTCCTTCAGCAACATGGCTAGGGAACCCATTCCATCCCCTCACCCCTCTCTGTGTGAAGAAGAGTCTCCTTCAGCAACATGACTAGGTAACCCATTCCATCCCCTCACCACTCTCTGTGTGAAGAAGAGTCTCCTTCAGCAACATGGCTAGGTAACCCATTCCATCCCCTCACCCCTCTATGTGTGAGGAAGAGTCTCCTTCAGCAACATGACTAGGTAACACATTCCATCCCCTCACCCCTCTCTGTGTGAGGAGTCTCCTTCAGCAACATGACTAGGTAACCCATTCCATCCCCTCACCCCTCTCTGTGTGAAGAGTCTCCTTCAGCAACATGACTAGGTAACCCATTCCATCCCCTCACCCCTCTCTGTGTGAAGAAGAGACTCCTTCAACAACATGACTAGGTAACCCATTCCATCCCCTCACTCCTCTTTGTGTGAAGAGTCTCCTTCCCTCTGTCCCAAGTCCATTTCCACTTAATTTCTGGTCCTGGTTTCTGTGCTGCATTTACTGTATTGGTTAGACTTAACTTTGTCAACTCCTTTTAAGATTTTAAGGACTTCAAATCATGTCCCCTTTAATTCTTCTTTGTTTGAGGCTAAATGGACGTCATTATTTTAGCCTATCTAAAGTGTTTGTGCTGAAGCTTGCTTAGACTCTGAATGTAGGACAGTGCTTTCATCCTTGATTACCGTTCTTAAAAAGACAGCTTCTCTTCCAGAACGGATCACGTTTCACAGTAAATGCAGTCTTAAGCCCTGAAGACCTAAATACCAACAACCTCTGCTGTGTCGCAGACAACGCCTGAGAATACCTCAGAATCCAATGCAAAGCAGCAAGACTCTGCATGTTCTACAGGACCTCCTGACGAATTCCAACCTCCTGATTTAACCCCTTCACACCCAGGACGTGCGTAACCTGTGTATAACAAGGTTTCTTTCGCGTGCAGAGTCAGCTTGCGTGTTCAGTCAGCTTGCGTGCTCAGTCAGTGTGCTCAATCATTGCGCGTGTTCAGTCAGTGCGCGTGTTCAGTCAGTGTGCTCAATCAGTGCGCATGCTCAGTCAGTGTGCTCAATCATTGCGCGTGTTCAGTCAGTGCGCGTGTTCAGTCAGTGTGCTCAATCAGTGCGCATGCTCAGTCAGTGTGCTCAATCATTGCGCGTGTTCAGTCAGTGTGCATGCTCAATCAGTGTGCGTGTTCAGTGCGCATGTTCAGTAAGTGCGCGTGCTCAGTCAGTGTGCTCAGTCAGTGTGCTCAGGCAGTGTGCGCGTGCTCAGTCAGTGTGCTCAGTCAGTGTTTGTGCTCAGTCAGTGTGTTCGCGTGGTCAGTCAGTGTGTGCGTGCTCAGTCAGTGTACGCGTGCTCAGTCAGTGTGTGCTCAGTCAGTGTGCGCGTGGTCAGTCAGTGTGCTCAGTCAGTGTGCTCAGTCAGTGTGCGCGTGGTCAGTCAGTGTGCTCAGGCAGTGTGCGCGTGCTCAGTCAGTGTGCTCAATCAGTGTTTGTGCTCAGTCAGTGTTTGTGTTCAGTCAGTGTGTTCGCGTGGTCAGTGTGTGCGTGCTCAGTCAGTGTGCTCAGTCAGTGTGCGCGTGCTCAGTCAGTGTGTGCTCAGTCAGTGTGTGCTCAGTCAGTGTGCGCGTGGTCAGTCAGTGTGCTCAGTCAGTGTGCGCGTGGTCAGTCAGTGTGCTCAGTCAGTGTGCTCAGTCAGTGTGCGCGTGTTCAGTCAGTGCGCGTGTTCAGTCAGTGTGCTCAATCAGTGCGCATGCTCAGTCAGTGTGCTCAATCATTGCGCGTGTTCAGTCAGTGCGCGTGTTCAGTCAGTGTGCTCAATCAGTGCGCATGCTCAGTCAGTGTGCTCAATCATTGCGCGTGTTCAGTCAGTGTGCATGCTCAATCAGTGTGCGTGTTCAGTGCGCATGTTCAGTAAGTGCGCGTGCTCAGTCAGTGTGCTCACTCAGTCAGTGTGCGCGTGCTCAGTCAGTGTGCTCAGTCAGTGTGCTCAGGCAGTGTGCGCGTGCTCAGTCAGTGTGCTCAGTCAGTGTTTGTGCTCAGTCAGTGTGTTCGCGTGGTCAGTCAGTGTGTGCGTGCTCAGTCAGTGTGCTCAGTCAGTGTGCGCGTGCTCAGTCAGTGTGTGCTCAGTCAGTGTGCGCGTGGTCAGTCAGTGTGCTCAGTCAGTGTGCGCGTGGTCAGTCAGTGTGCTCAGGCAGTGTGCGCGTGCTCAGTCAGTGTGCTCAATCAGTGTTTGTGCTCAGTCAGTGTTTGTGTTCAGTCAGTGTGTTCGCGTGGTCAGTCAGTGTGTGCGTGCTCAGTCAGTGTGCTCAGTCAGTGTGCGCGTGGTCAGTCAGTGTGCTCACTCAGTCAGTGTGCGCGTGGTCAGTCAGTGTGCTCAGTCAGTGTGCTCAGGCAGTGTGCGCGTGCTCAGGCAGTGTGCTCAGTCAGTGTTTGTGCTCAGTCAGTGTGTTCGCGTGGTCAGTCAGTGTGTGCGTGCTCAGTCAGTGTGCTCAGTCAGTGTGCGTGTGCTCAGTCAGTGTGTGTTCAGTGTGCTCATGCTCAGTCAGTGAGCTCAGTCAGTGTGCTCAGTCAGTGTGCATGCTGTATAGGCTGTGTTGGTGCTGGGGAATGTTTGTTTTGCAGTTGGATCAGAAAACTGCAAAGCTGCAGGCTGCTGCTGCTCAACCAGGATTCAGTGCTGCACTGAGTGACACACGCAAGAGAAAACATGTGTTACTTTCGTTATATATATTTTTTGTCATTTTTTGAAGTAGTGCTTTATATGTGGCAAGTTAGAAAATAAACCCTTTTATGTTTAATTGTTCATTTAAATACGGCGTTTCGGCTGTGCAGATGTTTGATATGATGTGCTTGAATAAAACTCTTGAGTTGTATCTGATAGTTTGTCTTTCATTTTAATATTGATGTTGTTTAAAATGTAACCGTCACATGGCTGCTGGCGGTGGTTTTAGGTATGAGTATAACCGCGCCGGTTCTAGTGTTAAGCCCCAGGTCTTGTCTGGTTGACCGCCGCTGGCCTCTCTCCAGGGTCACAATGTCCCTTTGGTACTGTGGTGAGCAGAACTGGATACGAAGTGCGGTCTCACCCGTGTATTACACAGCCTCTTCATACCCTCCTTGGATTGGTACTCTACACTTCTGGCGATATACCTAAGCATTCTGTTTCGAGTGCTTTCCTGCACTGTGTGGCTGGGTGCTGACAGCGATGACACTATTACATCACCAAGGTCTTTCTCGTGGTGAGCCTGTTCTAGTTCTATCCGACACATTTGGTATTTGCATCCTACATGTAACATATAGCCGCGGAGCACACAGACAGCCAGACAGAGAGACAGAGGGCCTGTCAAACAGGCAGCCAGCCGGCCACCAGGAGAGACAGCACAGACGCCCAGCCACAGAGACAGAGCAGACAGCACAGACACCCAGCCAGAGACAGCAGAGACACCCAGCCATAGAGAAAGCAGAGACACCCAGCCATAGAGACAGCACAGACACCCAGCCATAGACAGCAGACAGCACAGACGCCCAGCCATAAAGACAGCACAGACGCCCAGCCATAGAGACAGCTAAACAGACGTACTCTCAGCTCGCTCAGGTAGCACAGACAGCACAGGCACCCAGCCAAAGAGACAGCTAAACAGACGTACTCTCAGCTCGCTCAGGTAGCACAGACAGCACAGGCACCCACCCAAAGAGACAGCTAAACAGACGTACTCTCAGCTCGCTCAGGTAGCACAGAAAGCACAGACACCCAGCCATAGAGACAGCTAAACAGACGTACTCTCAGCTCGCTCAGGTAGCAGGCGACGGGGTTGAAGTCGACGACGGGCATGTTACCCGAGCCCCCTGCCGCCCCGCTCGGCAGCGCCCCCCTGCTGAAAACGATGCGCGGCGTGTCGACGGCCTGTGCATGCAGAGGAACCTGCTTGGGGTTCAGGTGAATCAGCACATCGTAGATATCCAGGGGAGGACGCAGCACCATCTGCAGAATGGGAGGGAGACAGCAAGCACAGAAAATGTCAATACTGAGCACAGAAAACAACCTTGATTGCCTCAACCAATGACTTGAAGTTGACCGATGCACATTAGCTACAGGCATTTCTGACAAGTCTGTTTCTTTTGCCTGAAACCATTTTAATGGGGTTGCAAGCACTTCCACACAGTCCTGTCCTCCTCACCTTGACGTCTTGCGGCTGACTTGGGTCCGTCAGCTGTGTCTCCAGGACCCGCAGGCTCTCTGCAGCCAGAACGATCAGCCTCTGCAGGATCTGAAAGGAAAGCGCCCACAGGACAGAGATTAGCACGGCACACCGTGACACCATGCTGATCTGATTAAAAATGACATCAACGAAGAGCACATCCTCGGAGACACAGAGCATGTGACCCAGAGCAGAATTCAAGATTCATCAGCCTATCGAGGGATTTGCTCAGGGCAGACAGTGTAGGTAAACTGGACACACACACACACATACACACATAAAAAAAAGAGACCAGTCAGGCTGTACTGGGGGGGGGGGGGGGGGGAGACCAGGCTGGGTGTACGGGGAGAGAGACCAGGCTGGGTGTACTGAGAGGGATAGGGAGAGAGACCAGGCTGGGTATACTGGGAGGGATAGGGAGAGAGACCAGGCTGGGTGTACTGAGAGGGATAGGGAGAGAGACCAGGCTGGGTGTACTGAGAGGGATAGGGAGAGAGACTAGGCTGGGTGTACTGGGAGAGAGACCAGGCTGGGTGTACGGGGAGGGATAGGGAGAGAGACCAGGCTGAGTGTACGGGGAGAGAGACCAGGCTGGGTGTACTGAGAGAGAGACCAGGCTGGGTGTACTGGGAGGGATAGGGAGAGAGACCAGGCTGGGTGTACTGAGAGACCAGGCTGGGTGTACTGGGAGGGATAGAGAGAGAGACCAGGCTGGGTGTACGGGGAGAGAGACCAGGCTGGGTGTACTGAGAGAGAGACCAGGCTGGGTGTACTGGGAGGGATGGGGAGAGAGACCAGGCTGGGTGTACTGGGAGGGATAGGGAGAGAGACCAGGCTGGGTGTACTGGGAGAGAGACCAGGCTGGGTGTACTGGGAGAGATAGGGAGAGAGACCAGGCTGGGGTGTACTGAGAGGGATAGGGAGAGAGACCAGGCTGGGTGTACTGAGAGACCAGGCTGGGTGTACTGGGAGGGATAGAGAGAGAGACCAGGCTGGGTGTACGGGGAGAGAGACCAGGCTGGGTGTACGGGGAGAGAGACCAGGCTGGGTGTACGGGGAGAGAGACCAGGCTGGGTGTACGGGGAGAGAGACCAGGCTGGGTGTACGGGGAGAGAGACCAGGCTGGGTGTACGGGGAGAGAGACCAGGCTGGGTGTACGGGGAGAGAGACCAGGCTGGGTGTACGGGGAAAGAGACCAGGCTGGGTGTACGGGGAGAGAGACCAGGCTGGGTGTACGGGGAGAGAGACCAGGCTGGGTGTACGGGGAGAGAGACCAGGCTGGGTGTACGGGGAGAGAGACCAGGCTGGGTGTACTGGGAGGGATAGGGAGAGAGACCAGGCTGGGTGTACTGAGAGATCAGGCTGGGTGCACGGGGAGGGTGAGAGACCCCCTTTACCTGCACGGACGGCCCCTCTTTGGTCCAGACTGAGTTCTTCTTGTCTTTGGGGGTGGCGATGAACATGGCAGGCAGCGAGGAGCGGGAGGCGATAAAATCGTTTCTAATCTCCGTGATTTCCGTGGCTGCGGGATGAGAAAGAGAGGTGCGCCATGTGAATGCAAATGCTATTATACAGTAATAAAAAAAAAAAAAAAAAGTACCATTGGATCACTGGAAATCTAATCAACCAAAACCAGCACTGAACAGCATAAGGCATGCACTTACCTCGATTTGAACCATATGGTTTGCGCTTCACGTCAAATCCTTGTTTTTCCATTCAATCCAACTCGCAGCGATGCTAAGCCGTTACTGTATACCCAAGGGTGAAGTCCACCGTTCAGGCAGAGTCAGCTACCCTGACCTTGGCTTTAACATTCAGAGGACTAGAGGCAGATATATCGGCTCAGTGGTGTATGACACTAGAGGACTAAGGGCTGATCTATCTATCTATCTATCTATCTGCTGGCAGAAATTATTTGATTTAGCTATTCTACCTAGGAACAAAATGTGTCAACCAGCAGATGTTTTTACAAATAGCACTAGCATATATTTTTAATAGTTGTAAAATTAATTACAGCTACAACTAATGGTGAATTTAGCAAGCTGTTTTCCGGCTTCTGAAGTCGCTTGAACTGGGGTGGATCTGCACAGAAACCTGGAAAGCGAGGACTGCGATTGGAATTTCAATGAAGAGGACGAGGAGGAGGAGAGAGCTTCGCACGGCAGCCAGGAGACGGGAGTTCTGCATACAATCCCCAGCACTTTCCTATGCTTTACTACACTTTGCTATGCTTTCACTATGATACACTTTTATAAGGGACAGACCCGTAGTCTTTCAGTGAAGATTGCAGTGTGCGCTGCTTAGTCTCCTGAAGGCTAACCCACTCAGATTATTTTTAACCCTGGTTTCTGGTCAAACATTACTCACCACCTTCCTACTTCTTGGTCTTTGCGCAATGCACAGCACATTTGGATAACTAGTCACCTCCCTTCATTTGGTAGTATGACTAAAGTTTTTAACCCGCCTCAATTCTACAGACATACGTGCTCACAAAATGAAGGTCCCGCTGCCCTGCACTGACAGGACACACTATGTGCACGTCCCTGTTTTTATTGTGCAATTTGGTTTAACTCCCAGACATAGAAAGACATGTCCTTAACATAGTAACAATTCCCTGTCCTAACAATTCTATTAGGTTTAATGTCGCTACAAAACAATGCAGTAACACAGGCACTATGTGTTTTAATTGCTGGAACGCTGTGAGATGTACAGAGGCAGCGTCAGTTAGCTACACAGGGGAGGCGGGGTCTCACCTGTGATGTCACCGTTGAGGTTCACAATGAGAGGGTCGTTCCTCCAATCAAATGAGACGAGCAGGTGAAGGAAGCGCAGGAATCCCACCTGCGGGGAGCTGCACAAACAGAGAGAGGGTTGGGTTACAGTAGCTCCCAGAATTCACTGCTTTCCTCTATTGCTCTAATAATTGAGCTCCAGCTGTGAAATCTGAAAATGTTTTTCCAAATCCAGCAACCTCATAAAATAGATTTTCTACAAACCCTGCACCTTTACAGGGATGGGAATAAGACTCCTATTTCAGAGCAGTTTGAGTCATTCCTGTTTATAATAGGAGTTTAATAAGACACACCTAAGCTTGTTACCTGTACACTGTGGATAACCATGCTTGTAGCAAAACCTGGAATGGTTGAAACTGCTGTGCAATAGGAGTCCAATTTCCATCCCTGCTTTCCATATTTAACACACAGTCCAGCACTGTTCTGAAAATGCCAGATATTGAGCGCTGAATAGTGTATCCAGCCTTCTCATTTCCATCCCTGCTTTCCATATTTAACACACAGTCCAGCACTGTTCTGACAGTGCCAGATATTGAGCTCTGAATAGTGTATCCAGCCTTCTCATTTCCATCCCTGCTTTCCATATTTAACACACAGTCCAGCACTGTTCTGACAGTGCCAGATATTGAGCGCTGAATAGTGTATCCAGCCTTCTCATTTCCATCCCTGCTTTCCATATTTAACACACAGTCCAGCACTGTTCTGACAGTGCCAGATATTGAGCTCTGAATAGTGTATCCAGACTTCTCATTTCCTGCCCGCGGTTGGCTTAATTGCTGTCTACTTTTCCAGATAAGCCACCTAAAATATTTATTGTTATTTATATCAAACAAACAAAAAAAGGTTTTACAGTGCTTGTATGTTCCTGTGAATAGTATTCAAAATGTTTATTTTCTTCCAGTAAAGTAGCAGCAATTTGCACAATTCATTGTGTATGTAGGTCGAGTAAAACATGCCTTCTCTGAGGGCATTTCGTTACCGGACTTATGTTTCCATGGACACCGTGAAATCGCGACGGACCCGTCAGTTTCTTACAAGTGATGTTGGTGATGATGGCTGAACGATGAAGCGGTTATCAAATCAATCATCGATTTACACTTTATACCCAAGAAAACAGAGGGCAGTGGAGGCGAGTAATGCACATCTTACTGTGATTGATCATTTTTATTGAAAACAGAGGGCAGTGGAGGCGAGTAATGCACATCTTACTGTGATTGATCATTTTTATTGAAAACAGAGGGCAGTGGAGGCGAGTAATGCACATCTTACTGTGATTGATCATTTTTATTGAAAACGTTCAGTAGCTGTACGCTTACACGTTGCCTCTTCTTTTTGAGTGCACAGGCTCTCACTGCCATCGAAACCAGGGGTACCAGATTTCCACAGTAAAAAACTGAAACCTATTTTTTTTTTTCCAGCGAACCAGTTTGCCATTTTGATTACAAACAAAGCGCTTTTTTGTTTTAGTGTTTCAGTACATACCAGTCGTTATCTGTGACTTGTTGAATCTTGTTGTCAGTAGCTTAAATAACTCCTTTTGTAGGCATTCATGGTTTTGCTTTCACTTTGAAACATTCTACACCTACGCACTCACAAGCTGTATATAGGATAGTTGGCTCGTCAATCCGAGTGCCTCACGCTCTGGCAATACTGAGCTACAACAGTATTACATATTGGAAGTCTTGAATGGACTGAATACAATCTACGTTAACTGCTTTGACCCTTTTCCTACATGAACATTAACGGTCGCACTATAATTCAATACAGATAGCTAGTAAGCTGAGACAGACTGCAAGCACCTGTTTGCAGGGGAAGCTTCTCCAGATTTCCTATCGCTCATGCTAATCTCCCAAGGAAGGAGGGAAGCTTCTCCAGATTTCCTATCGCTCATGCTAATCTCCCAAGGAAGGGAGGAATCTTCTCCAGATTTCCTATCGCTCATGCTAATCTCCCAAGGAAGGGAGGAATCTTCTCCAGATTTCCTATCGCTCATGCTAATCTCCCAAGGAAGGGAGGGAAGATTCTCCAGATTTCCTATCGCTCATGCTAATCTCCCAAGGAAGGGAGGAATCTTCTCCAGATTTCCTATCGCTCATGCTAATCTCCCAAGGAAGGAGGGAAGCTTCTCCAGATTTCCTATCGCTCATGCTAATCTCCCAAGGAAGGGAGGAATCTTCTCCAGATTTCCTATCGCTCATGCTAATCTCCCAAGGAAGGGGGGGAAGATTCTCCAGATTTCCTATCGCTCATGCTAATCTCCCAAGGAAGGGAGGAATCTTCTCCAGATTTCCTATCGCTCATGCTAATCTCCCAAGGAAGGGGGGAAGCTTCTCCAGATTTCCTATCGCTCATGCTAATCTCCCAAGGAAGGGAGGAATCTTCTCCAGATTTCCTATCGCTCATGCTAATCTCCCAAGGAAGGGGGGGAAGATTCTCCAGATTTCCTATCGCTCATGCTAATCTCCCAAGGAAGGGAGGAATCTTCTCCAGATTTCCCATCACTCATGCTAATCTCCCAAGGAAGGGGGGAATCTTCTCCAGATTTCCTATCGCTCATGCTAATCTCCCAAGGAAGGAGGGAAGCTTCTCCAGATTTCCTATCGCTCATGCTAATCTCCCAAGGAAGGGAGGAAGCTTCTCCAGATTTCCTATCGCTCATGCTAATCTCCCAAGGAAGGGGGGAAGCTTCTCCAGATTTCCCATCACTCATGCTAATCTCCCAAGGAAGGGGGGAAGCTTCTCCAGATTTCCTATCGCTCATGCTAATCTCCCAAGGAAGGAGGGAAGCTTCTCCAGATTTCCTATCGCTCATGCTAATCTCCCAAGGAAGGAGGGAAGCTTCTCCAGATTTCCTATCGCTCATGCTAATCTCCCAAGGAAGGGGGGAAGCTTCTCCAGATTTCCTATCGCTCATGCTAATCTCCCAAGGAAGGGAGGAAGCTTCTCCAGATTTCCTATCGCTCATGCTAATCTCCCAAGGAAGGGAGGAATCTTCTCCAGATTTCCTATCGCTCATGCTAATCTCCCAAGGAAGGGGGGAAGCTTGTGTTGCTTTGTGCCAATCTGCATTAATAAAAATGATTAAGAAATATCCAAAACCATTTGTGTGCAATTTTCCATTTCAACACTACTCTTTCCATTTGAGAAGTCATTTCCATGTTTTTCCATTTCATTATTATTATTTGTTTATTTAGCAGACGCCTTTATCCAAGGCGACTTACAGAGAGACTAGGGTGTGTGAACTATGCATCAGCTGTAGAGTCATTTACAACTACGTCTCACCCGAAAGACGGAGCACAAGGAGGTTAAGTGACTTGCTCAGGGTCACACAATGAGTCAGTGGCTGAGGTGGGGACCTCCTGGTTACAAGCCCTTTTCTTTAACCACTGGACCACACAGCCTCCTATTTCATATACATATTACTTGATATTTATGTACTGGACTTTTACTTTCAAGCTACATTGTTCAAGTAAATGCCAATTCATTACTTATTGTTATTTGTATTTATTTTAATCAAGCAACAGTTAACAGAATTAAAAACAAAAGAAAAAATCCAACTTGCTGTAGAAATCGCATTAATGCTACAGAAACTGCAACAGAAACGAACTTCTGAAAACTGTAAAATAAACAGCGTTTGAAATGGCAGTTCTTGCGAACACATTTTGATTTATTTATTATAATTGATTTATTAATGCTCTTGCGCATTCTCGGACTCGGTATTTAATGAGAAGCGGCGTCATGGGATCGTATGTACACTCCGAATCCCGGAAAACTAAAAATACACGGAAGGACTGGTGGTTCCATGAATGTTTTCAGAAACTGAGAATTGGTCTGAAAAAATGAAATACATGAAAAAATAGAAAACAAAACATTTTCTGTATTCAAATTTACTACCAATTAATACTGCTTATCTTAGATCTATAATTAATCTATAATTGCTTCACATTGTTCTCTTCTGGCTCACCTGGTATTATGGTATCTATATAATGTGAGCACTGAATAGTGTATCCAGCCTTCTCATTTCCATCCCTGCTTTCCACTGTGTGTTTTTGTGCCTGAAATATCATTTCTCTGTCTTTCCACGCTTTTTTTCTGTGTGTAAAATTATTGCAAAACCAAACAGTTTGCTTAAATATGTGGACTTTACTTACTTTGACAATGTACTGTGTGTTAAGACAAGTTTGTGGTTTTAAGCTTCTAATATAAATAGATTATTTTGTCATTTCTTTTCATAGACACTATAAGTCACTTTTACTCGCTCTTTAAATCTGGACACCTGCAATCATAAAAAACAAACAAAAAGTTACACGCTTATTTGGATTTTTGGGGTCCTATCAAGGCACATATTTAGGCCCAGGATATGCAGTTTTAGACCCCTGCAAAACCCTGAAATTGGTTTTCGGTGGGGGGGCGTTGGCCCCTGCACCCCCAATGGCGGAGGACCCCCATACCCCCCTGCACCTCCACTGGGGGAGGACCCCCACACCCCCACAGGGGGAGGACACCCACACCCCCCTGCACCCCCACACCCCCCTGCTTTCTACTTAGGATTTCTAGCCTCCTACTTTAAATGGAAGTGAAGACTGCCTGCATTGTTTATTTTGCACAATCCTCAGCACAAATCGCTGCATTTTTGCCCATGTTCTGCTCCAACTCATGCAAAGGAATGCTGCCTCACTGTTTGTAATCCATCTCAAAAAGAGGCTGTTCTGCAGACACCTCTACGGCCAGATTACTACACAGCAAAAAGTGTTCCTGTGTGGAAGCATGAGCACTGATCACGATCAGATGGTAGCAGTGTGGCACCCCCCCCCCCGTCCGCCTATGCCCTGTTACCTGGGCGCTGTGTGTGGCGCAGGCTGCAGGAACAGAGATGCTGCCAGCAGGTCCACGCTCTCCTCGCTCAGGCTGGCGCTCAGGAGGTGCGCACCGACCCAGCGCTTCGCCAGTCGGGCCGTGGCACCAAACACAGAGTGCTGCTGCTGGAGCCTGGAGCAGAGACACACACACACGCTTGTAAACGATTCCCATAGAAAAAGCACCGCAAAGAGTGATAAAGCATAGTGAAAGCATGGTAAAGAATAGGTCAGCACTGTAAAGAGAGAGGCAAGGTAAAGCATATTGATAAACAGAGCAAACTTCAGTACATGCACAGTGTAAAGGGGAAAAGCATTGTTCTCTATTAATCTTCAACAGTTTCTATGTTGTTGAGAATAGCTGTGTTAGAGCTCCCCCTGGTGTTGGCTGCGTACCCGTGCAGTGTGCTGGTGAGGTAGGGCCGGTGCACTGTCTCCAGCTCAAGCCGCAGGGCCTCCTCGTTGTCACGGTAACGCACCATCCCCTCGGGAGTCACCGTCTCCCTCAGGATTTGTAGCTCCCGGTGATAGGCCACCTGCACCCGGAACACCAGCCCGTCCTGCAACACAGAGAGAGAAAACACAAGGGCATTAGCACCAGGGACGGGCTCCTACTGCATAGCAGATTCACTCACGCTAGGTTTTAATACGAGCTTGACTAGACACAACGTACAGGTAACAAGCTCAGGTGGGTCTTATTAAACTCATAGTGAAGCCAGGAATGGATCAAATTTCTATGCAATGGGAGTCTTATTTCCATATTAAAGTTCTCCCAGGGATAATACACTTAATAAACTAATACTTACATGGTTCTTTTTACCAGCGAATACAATTCAAGCATTGTTTGTTTGAAAATCTCTCTCAAGCTGTGATAGTAACGGGCAGTGTGGTGTGCTGCGGTGCCGTTATGGAATCTGTGATGAGGAGGAGGATGAGGATGAGGAGGAGGATGATGATGGATGATGATGAGGAGGATGAGGATGAGGATGAGGATGAGGAGGATGAGGATGAGGATGATGATGATGAGGATGAGGATGATAGGAGCCTGGCTCTTTCACAGGTAAGACACTCGCTCATGGAGTACAGTGTCCCCAGATCCCATCAGGGGCATGTCTATGCTGCTCACATACTGGTTTGCATTGTAATGCTACGCACAGGGACTTGCTGAAAATGATTGTTGTGCTGTTGTTCACAGGAGGTGACCCACCGCCTAATACTATATTTGCGTCAGCTACTTTATTAAAAATATTAGGATTATTTTTAGGTATTATCATTCAGTCCATGTTTTGACGTATTATCGTACTGTAAGGCGAAATATAGTACATAATAAATATACATATGCACCACGGGGAAGACAAAAAAAAAACAAAAGCAAATTCCCTTTGTTGTGATTTCATAAAAATATGTACCCTGGTGCTTGTTTGAGATATTGAGGATTCATGTATAGAGGCTGTATGCCTTTTAGAAGAAAGGCATGATGGGATATCAGGGGAGCCCTTTCCAGCTGATATACACATGCTGCAGTGCAGAGAGGTGCTGTATTCACACCAGCAGAGTATGGTAACCCCAGTTTCATGCAGCTGATATACACATGCTGCAGTGCAGAGAGGTGCTGTATTCACACCAGCAGAGTATGGTAACCCCAGTTTCATGCAGCTGATATACACATGCTGCAGTGCAGAGAGGTGCTGTATTCACACCAGCAGAGTATGGTAACCCCAGTTTCATGCAGCTGATATACACATGCTGCAGTGCAGAGAGGTGCTGTATTCACACCAGCAGAGTATGGGAACCCCAGTTTCATGCAGCAGATATACACATGCTGCAGTGCAGAGAGGTGCTGTATTCACACCAGCAGAGTATGGTAACCCCAGTTTCATGCAGCTGATATACACATGCTGCAGTGCAGAGAGGTGCTGTATTCACACCAGCAGAGTATGGTAACCCCAGTTTCATGAGGCAGTTGTGATGGTGATCAAACGTGCGAGTACTGCTGTTGTGTAAAAAAAATGCTTAAAATGAACAGCTGCATTGAAGAAATTTAGAACAAGAACAGCGAAAAACACAAATAAAAATACAGTGTTGCACATGTCGTGCCATTAACAAAATGCTCTGAAAACTTAAAGAAAATCATTTGAATGAAGTGCTGTAATGTTTTGAGTCCATCAGGAGTTTAAGGATGATTTAATCACACAGCAGATTCCCTAGTTGTACTACAGCAGGGTCAGCTGTTGCAGGGAAAATGATTCTAAAACGGACCAGAAAGGTGAAATCAGAACGCATAGAAATACTTGGAACTGTAATTAGGAAGTGTACTGCTGAGAGAAAAACTAAATATTTAGGTAATGCAGCTGATTTGACAGGTCAGGACTTGACTAACACTGCGTATGGGAGCTGCAGCACCGATTCCCAGCTGTACACAGTTAAAGGCGTGGTCTCCAATTCCACACACACTTTCAGCCAGACAGTCTTGTATTGCAAGGGGCTTGATGCTCCAAAAGCATTGTTCTTCTTGTTGCTCTTGCCTTGCTGTGAGCAGTGCTGAAATAAAGCTCTATCAGACACTACAAGCACACCACTACTAGTCTAGCACATCCACAACTGCACCAGAATGCACCATTTTAATCTCTCTTCAAGAATTTCCCTGGAGCTCCCGAGTGGCGCATCCGGTAAAGGTGCTCCACGTGGAGTGCAGGATGCGCTCTATAGTCTGGACGTCGCCGGTTCGAGTCCAGGCTATTCCACAGCCGACCGTGGACGGGAGCTCCCAGGGGGGCGGAGCACAATTGGCCGAGCGTCGCCGGGAGGGAAGAGGAGGGTTAGGTCGGCCAGGTTGTCCTCGGCTCACCGCACACCAACCATCCCTGTAGTCTGGCCGGGTGCCTGCGGGCTTGCCTGTAAGCTGCCTGAGAGCTGCGTTGTCCTCCGACGCTGTAGCTCTTGGGTGGCTGCATGGCGAGTCTGCAGTGTGAAAAAAAGCTGTCGGCTGACGGCACATGCTTCAAAGGACAGCGTGCGTTTGTCTGGTGAGTCTGCAGTGTGAAAAAAAGCTGTCGGCTGACGGCACATGCTTCAAAGGACAGCGTGCGTTTGTCTTTACCGTTCCCGAGTCAGGGCAGGGGTGGTAGCGGTGAGCTTAGCCTAAAAAATAATTGGCCATTCCAAATTGGGAGAAAATAATAGGTAACGACTAAATTAAAAAATAAAAAAAAATAAAAAAAATAAAAAAAATGTCCCAGTGGGTGTCTCTCCCCCATCAGCACTACGCACCACGATGAGATCGGTGTCCCCTACTACCTTAGCAATATACTTTAATACGAATCGAAAACCCTGTTGAAGGCTCTACTCTTTCCAAGGGTGAATCCTAGTTGGTCACTCCTTAACCCATCAATAAGCATTTCCGCTTGCCTACCAGGCAGGTGCTCCACACCCCTCGCCGCCCCATCGAGTGGGCCATGCCCTCACTTGGGACGCACGCAGGGCCCTACCTTGTAGACGTCGAGGTGCGTGGGTGCGGGTCGGCAGATGAGTCGGTGCTGCTGTCCCAGGAGCTCTCCCAGGCGGATGTGGAAGGCAGCCTTGATGTGCCGGATCGCCTCCCGGTCCTGGGGCCACTTCCCACTGCCCTCCATGTGGCAAATCACTGCGAAAGAGGGACATCAAAATATAATTATGAGTGTGTGGGGAAAACCACTGCAAGAGAGACAGGGGGGAGGCAAGTCAAGACACCTCTGATACAGGGGGGCAGAGAGGAAGAGGGGCAAATCGCTGCAACAAACAAAAACAAACAGCAGCAATCAGAGGGAGGGAAAGAAACAAACAAACAGACAGAGAGGGAGGGAGGCCTGACAGAGAGTTAAAATGATGAAAGATGATGCCCTAACTTAATAAAACACGTCATGCCAACAAAGACAAACTGAACTGGATACAGATGCAGACAGAGACAGGGTTACCCTTGATCGCCGGGACGTATGCAGGGCAGGGCTTCCCTTCCAGGGGCAGTAGGGAGCGGTGGGATTTCTCCACCCGGAAAAAGGAGTAGTCAGGCTTCATCGGGACAGGAGGAAACACCTGCAGAGAGGGAGCGTACGTTACTTGAACAGAACGTCCTCGTGCTTGCCGCCCCCCCTCGTATGTGAGGGCACTGACCTGGGTGTAGCGCAGCGCGGGGTGAGCCCCCTGTACCGAGGTCACCGTCAGGGGCAGCCCATCCAGGTTCCACAGCTTGCGGCTCAGGTCATCGTAGGACTGGATCACCTGCACACTCGCCTCCTCCCCAGTGCTGCCGCCCTACAGGAGAACACAGCAAATGCACCTTCAAGAGCGGCGCCAGGTCACAGCACACCGCAGTGACTAACCATTATTTTAGTCATCCTCAGACATACCGTTCATCAATGCTTCATCAAATCTGCCATCAGGGAATGAATGCCATCTTGTAACCAAAAATATATTTTACTCTGATAAAAGTACACTAGACTGACAACATTGCATTAATAAAGGGGTTGATTGTAACTACTGTAGCTTTTAGCTGAATGCACCTTGTAAGGTTTTATATACATTGAACTCATATTATGTGCCCTTTAAATGGTAAAGAAGTGAGAAATTATTGAAGCTCTGTTTCTGAACATTGTGTGATTTTCCTGTTTAACGTAAGGCTTTTCAACTCTGCACAGACATTTCACACCTACGCGGATTAACTGGTATAACTTCGGTCCCGTCTTTGTTTCTCACAAGATGTTATCGCTTCAGAAGCTGTTTCCTCATTTCTATTGAAAAAGCACAAACCTGTCTGATAAAATCAGACATGCTAATTGTACCCCTGCTCAAAAACTTCTGCTTAAATGACACAATATAGTCATAGCGTTCCAAGCTCAGGTGAGTCTTATTAACCCTTTAGGTCCAATTTATTTTCACACATGCAGTTTATTTTAGACGCGCTGTTTTAAAAGTATTTTTTTCACAGTAAAACAGGTTTAAAAGGCACTGCATATCAACAGGACACTCAGTACTGCATCTCCAGCCCCACCCCTTGTTCGCTATATTTTTAACATACCTCTTCATAGTCGTGCATACCGATAAATCATCTCCTGATCGCTCGTTTTATCACCAAACTCCTCAATAATGCGATCCAAGTCATTATTTTTTGACTATAACATCTCAAAAAGCTCTGCAAATGTCCGTGATATTGTTTGAGCGCTGGATGCAGAAGCAGCTATCTTGTTTGTTTATGGCCGTGTTATGTCTGTGGTCCCGGGGCTGTCTGCATTCATGAGATACGCCCCTTTTTTTATTTATTTATTTTTTTCGGCTTCTCTCGGCTCCTATCGGTCTCACTCTGCCATTGAATGCCTTTCTCGGCTTTTTCCGGAAAGTAGAGAAAGAGACCTGTGTTTTACGTCTTTTTGATGATGTCGGACAGGGTCCTGCATTGGACCGGAAAGGGAAAATTGTAATGTCGGACCGCAAAGGGTTAAAGACTCCTAGTAAAACCAGGAATGGATCAAACTGCTATGCAACGGCTCTTATTTCCATCCCTGCACTGGCAACAGCTTTCCAATGGACACACACTTACAATAGAAGAAGGGTCATATAGTTAGAGCGCAGCACAGAAACCAGGACCAGATGACACAGTTGGAAATGAAATGGACTCAGGACAGAGGGTAGGAGTCACTTCCTCACACAGTGTTTCGGGTTTGGAATGGGTTATCTAGTAAAGGGTCAAATGGCCTCCTCTTGTTTATGAATTTTCTTTTGTTCTAGTAAAAGTGCCGCAGTGGAAACAGAATTTTCAGGATGTCCTGTGTTACACTGCCCTCTATGAGGCGTGTAGCAGTACTGCGGGCAACAGGATTTGATACCCACATTCCAAACTGCAGCATCACTCGCCTCATAATTCTATAGTGGTGCAACAATTAAATCGATACATTTATTTATATTATTTATTTATTTAATTTATATAGCGCCTTTCATACGAAGTACCACAAGGCGCTGTACATAAATCCATAAAAATACAATAAAATACAAATAATAATAAAAAAAATACCATTAAAAGCTTGCAATTATGTTTCATTAAAACCACGAAGATAAAAATGCCATTTTATAAAAATGTGTTTTAAGTTTAGACTTAAAAATCCCCACAGACCCAGCTTCTCCAACACATGGAGGTAGAGCTTTCCATAGCTTAGGGGCTCTGAAAGAAAAAGCCCTCCCTCCCTCCCGTATTGATTATTGATCATCTGTCCTTAAATTTCTCGAGCTTCGATTGCATATTGGTGAATCTGTGCATCAAATTAGAACCCAGTTTGAAGTCTCCAGTTGCCGGTTTGCATTAAACCTGGAGTGCGCTTCTTTTAGTGTTATTACGGTAGATAAACAACATCAGCGCGTTGCTAGGATACGCACTTAGGCCTCTACATTCGCGTAAACCTATTAGCACACCTCAGCCCAGGTATCACCCAACACTGTCACAGTCCTGAGAGCAGTGTGCTCACAATCCCACTCGCCTGTTTAATCATCACCTCCTTACCTCTCGTCCCACCTTGATGACCTCATCAAGCAGCGCCCCCACGTAGCGCACCGAGGACTCTGGGATATTTGCATGTCTGCAAACAGGAAGAGAGTGCAGGGTTAGCAATGCTGAGCTGCGAGCACAGGCTGTCGTACAAGAGCAGAGGCGTCACGGAGGAGATGCAGCTCCTCATGTGTACAATACATGGGATTGCCTTGATGGGTTACTTTGTAATGTGTGTTGCAAGACAAGACATTATTAAATGGTGGACTATTTTGTTAAAAATTTCACAGAAGGGGAGCATGTGTTCAATGTGACGTCGATGCCATCTGAAATTGCTTTGTATTAGTTTGTGTAAGACGGCTTGCATCGTGCTAATTACGTCACAATTCTGTGTCAGATACAAGCTGATTTTCACCCACTCTCAACTCCTCTGGAGTGGATGTGGGCTTGTATCATATAGCTCCCTATGCAATCATTGGTATACATTGTAATGCAATTCCATACACAGCATACAGTTTCATTCTCTTGCCCAGGTCTTTCTTGTAAACAGGGTCTCAATGGCAGCGCCTGGTGAGACTGACAAATAAGAGGCAGAAATAGAGGTCGACACGTACAGCTGCAGCAGGTGCTTGATGATCTGCTCCGGGATCAGCCTCTTCTGGAACGCAGATCCCCCCTGCCACACCACAGCCTCGCAGATCGAGCCGTCCTGGAAGCGCCGCAGCTCCGCCCTCTCACCCCAGAGCTTACGGAACTCCAGCGCCTGTGAGGACGAGAACGGGAACAACAAACAGGATCAGCTAGCTGCATTACAACACTGTATCACTCCCCCTGAGTCAGTGGAGACTAGATGACACTCAGCTAGCTGCATTACAACACTGTATCACTCCCCCTGAGTCAGTGGAGACTAGATCACACTCAGCTAGCTGCACCTACAACACTGTATCAATCCTCCTGAGTCAGTGGAGACTAGATCACACTCAGCTAGCTGCATTACAACACTGTATCAATCCCCCTGAGTCAGTGGAGACTAGATCACACTCAGCTAGCTGCATTACAACACTGTATCACTCCCCCTGAGTCAGTGGAGACTAGATCACACTCAGCAAGCTGCACCTACAACACTGTATCACTCCCCCTGAGTCAGTGGAGACGAGATCACACTCAGCTAGCTGCATTACAACACTGTATCACTCCCCCTGAGTCAGTGGAGACTAGATCACACTCAGCAAGCTGCAGTACAACACTGTATCACTCCCCGAGTCAGTGGAGACTAGATCACACTCAGCTAGCTGCATTACAACACTGTATCACTCCCCCTGAGTCAGTGGAGACTAGATCACACTCAGCTAGCTGCATTACAACACTGTATCACTCCCCCTGAGTCAGTGGAGACTAGATCACACTCAGCTAGCTGCATTACAACACTGTATCACTCCCCCCGAGTCAGTGGAGACTAGATCACACTCAGCTAGCTGCACCTACAACACTGTATCACTCCCCCCGAGTCAGTGGAGACTAGATCACACTCAGCAAGCTACATTACAACACTGTATCACTCCCCCTGAGTCAGTGGAGACTAGATCACACTCAGCAAGCTGCATTACAACACTGTATCACTCCCCCTGAGTCAGTGGAGACTAGATCACACTCAGCTAGCTGCATTACAGCACTGTATCACCCCCCCTGAGTCAGTGGAGACTAGATCACACTCAGCTAGCTGCATTACAACACTGTATCACTCCCCCTGAGTCAGTGGAGACTAGATCACACTCAGCTAGCTGCATTACAGCACTGTATCACTCCCCCTGAGTCAGTGGAGACTAGATCACACTCAGCTAGCTGCATTACAACACTGTATCACTCCCCCTGAGTCAGTGGAGACTAGATCACACTCAGCTAGCTGCACCTACAACACTGTATCACTCCCCCTGAGTCAGTGGAGACTAGATCACACTCAGCTAGCTGCATTACAACACTGTATCAATCCCCCTGAGTCAGTGGAGACTAGATCACACTCAGCTAGCTGCATTACAACACTGTATCACTCCCCCTGAGTCAGTGGAGACTAGATCACACTCAGCTAGCTGCACCTACAACACTGTATCTCTCCCCCTGAGTCAGTGGAGACTAGATCACACTCAGCTAGCTGCATTACAACACTGTATCACTCCCCCTGAGTCAGTGGAGACTAGATCACACTCAGCTAGCTGCATTACAACACTGTATCACTCCCCCTGAGTCAGTGGAGACTAGATCACACTCAGCTAGCTGCACCTACAACACTGTATCTCTCCCCCTGAGTCAGTGGAGACTAGATCACACTCAGCTAGCTGCACCTACAACACTGTATCACTCCCCCTGAGTCAGTGGAGACTAGATCACACTCAGCTAGCTGCATTACAACACTGTATCACTCCCCCTGAGTCAGTGGAGACTAGATCACACTCAGCTAGCTGCATTACAGCACTGTATCACTCCCCCTGAGTCAGTGGAGACTAGATCACACTCAGCTAGCTGCACCTACAACACTGTATCACTCCCCCTGAGTCAGTGGAGACTAGATCACACTCAGCTAGCTGCATTACAACACTGTATCACTCCCCCTGAGTCAGTGGAGACTAGATCACACTCAGCAAGCTGCAGTACAACACTGTATCACTCCCCGAGTCAGTGGAGACTAGATCACACTCAGCTAGCTGCATTACAACACTGTATCACTCCCCCTGAGTCAGTGGAGACTAGATCACACTCAGCTAGCTGCATTACAACACTGTATCACTCCCCCTGAGTCAGTGGAGACTAGATCACACTCAGCTAGCTGCATTACAACACTGTATCACTCCCCCTGAGTCAGTGGAGACTAGATCACACTCAGCTAGCTGCACCTACAACACTGTATCACTCCCCCTGAGTCAGTGGAGACTAGATCACACTCAGCAAGCTACATTACAACACTGTATCACTCCCCCTGAGTCAGTGGAGACTAGATCACACTCAGCAAGCTGCATTACAACACTGTATCACTCCCCCTGAGTCAGTGGAGACTAGATCACACTCAGCAAGCTGCATTACAACACTGTATCACTCCCCCTGAGTCAGTGGAGACTAGATCACACTCAGCAAGCTGCACCTACAACACTGTATCACTCCCCCTGAGTCAGTGGAGACTAGATCACACTCAGCTAGCTGCATTACAACACTGTATCACTCCCCCTGAGTCAGTGGAGACTAGATCACACTCAGCTAGCTGCACCTACAACACTGTATCACTCCCCCTGAGTCAGTGGAGACTAGATCACACTCAGCTAGCTGCATTACAAAACTGTATCACTCCCCCTGAGTCAGTGGAGACTAGATGACACTCAGCTAGCTGCACCTACAACACTGTATCAATCCTCCTGAGTCAGTGGAGACTAGATCACACTCAGCAAGCTGCACCTACAACACTGTATCACTCCCCCTGAGTCAGTGGAGACTAGATCACACTCAGTTAGCTGCATTACAACACTGTATCACTCCCCCTGAGTCAGTGGAGACTAGATCACACTCAGCAAGCTGCATTACAACACTGTATCACTCCCCCTGAGTCAGTGGAGACTAGATCACACTCAGCTAGCTGCACCTACAACACTGTATCACTCCCCCTGAGTCAGTGGAGACTAGATCACACTCAGCTAGCTGCACCTACAACACTGCATCACTCCCCCTGAGTCAGTGGAGACTAGATCACACTCAGCTAGCTGCATTACAGCACTGCATCACTCCCCCTGAGTCAGTGGAGACTAGATCACACTCGGCTAGCTGCATTACAACACTGCATCACTCCTCCTGAGTCAGTGGAGACTAGATCACACTCAGCTAGCTGCACCTACAACACTATCACTCCCCCTGAGTCAGTGGAGACTAGATCACACTCAGCTAGCTGCATTACAACACTGTATCAATCCCCCTGAGTCAGTGGAGACTAGATCACACTCAGCTAGCTGCATTACAACACTGTATCACTCCCCCTGAGTCAGTGGAGACTAGATCACACTCAGCTAGCTGCACCTACAACACTGTATCTCTCCCCCTGAGTCAGTGGAGACTAGATCACACTCAGCTAGCTGCACCTACAACACTGTATCACTCCCCCTGAGTCAGTGGAGACTAGATCACACTCAGCTAGCTGCATTACAACACTGTATCACTCCCCGAGTCAGTGGAGACTAGATCACACTCAGCTAGCTGCACCTACAACACTGTATCTCTCCCCCTGAGTCAGTGGAGACTAGATCACACTCAGCTAGCTGCATTACAAAACTGTATCACTCCCCCTGAGTCAGTGGAGACTAGATGACACTCAGCTAGCTGCACCTACAACACTGTATCAATCCTCCTGAGTCAGTGGAGACTAGATCACACTCAGCAAGCTGCACCTACAACACTGTATCACTCCCCCTGAGTCAGTGGAGACTAGATCACACTCAGCAAGCTACATTACAACACTGTATCACTCCCCCTGAGTCAGTGGAGACTAGATCACACTCAGCAAGCTGCATTACAACACTGTATCACTCCCCCTGAGTCAGTGGAGACTAGATCACACTCAGCAAGCTGCATTACAACACTGTATCACTCCCCCTGAGTCAGTGGAGACTAGATCACACTCAGCAAGCTGCACCTACAACACTGTATCACTCCCCCTGAGTCAGTGGAGACTAGATCACACTCAGCTAGCTGCATTACAACACTGTATCACTCCCCCTGAGTCAGTGGAGACTAGATCACACTCAGCTAGCTGCACCTACAACACTGTATCACTCCCCCTGAGTCAGTGGAGACTAGATCACACTCAGCTAGCTGCATTACAAAACTGTATCACTCCCCCTGAGTCAGTGGAGACTAGATGACACTCAGCTAGCTGCACCTACAACACTGTATCACTCCCCCTGAGTCAGTGGAGACTAGATCACACTCAGCTAGCTGCACCTACAACACTGTATCACTCCCCGAGTCAGTGGAGACTAGATCACACTCAGCTAGCTGCATTACAACACTGTATCACTCCCCCTGAGTCAGTGGAGAATAGATCACACTCAGCTAGCTGCACCTACAACACTGCATCACTCCCCCTGAGTCAGTGGAGACTAGATCACACTCAGCTAGCTGCACCTACAACACTGTATCAATCCGCCTGAGTCAGTGGAGACTAGATCACACTCAGCTAGCTGCACCTACAACACTGTATCACTCCCCCTGAGTCAGTGGAGACTAGATCACACTCAGCTAGCTGCATTACAACACTGTATCACTCCCCCTGAGTCAGTGGAGACTAGATCACACTCAGCTAGCTGCACCTACAACACTGTATCACTCCCCCTGAGTCAGTGGAGACTAGATCACACTCAGCAAGCTGCATTACAACACTGTATCACTCCCCCTGAGTCAGTGGAGACTAGATCACACTCAGCTAGCTGCATTACAACACTGTATCACTCCCCCTGAGTCAGTGGAGACTAGATCACACTCAGCTAGCTGCATTACAGCACTGTATCAATCCTCCTGAGTCAGTGGAGACTAGATCACACTCAGCTAGCTGCACCTACAACACTGTATCAATCCCCTTGAGTCAGTGGAGACTAGATCACACTCAGCTAGCTGCACCTACAACACTGTATCACTCCTCCTGAGTCAGTGGAGACTAGATCACACTCAGCTAGCTGCATTACAACACTGTATCACTCCCCCTGAGTCAGTGGAGACTAGATCACACTCAGCTAGCTGCACCTACAACACTGTATCACTCCCCCTGAGTCAGTGGAGACTAGATCACACTCAGCTAGCTGCACCTACAACACTGTATCACTCCTCCTGAGTCAGTGGAGACTAGATCACACTCAGCAAGCTGCATTACAACACTGTATCACTCCCCGAGTCAGTGGAGACTACAAACTCACCAGCACAATGCCAGGGATTCCTAAAGCTTTTTAAAGACCATTTCAACAACATGTTCAAATGGTCTTCATTCTAATTCTTTTGGATTGTGCAATGCTTGCAGGAGACTAATTTACAGACAGGGTGGATCAATGCAAGAGGCAGTGTGGTCTAGTGGTTAGAGCTGGGGACTGGGAAGCAGTGTGGTCTAGTGGTTAGAGCTGGGGACTGGGAGGAAGTGTAGTCTAGTGGTTACAGTTGAGGACTGGGAGGCAGTGTGGTCTAGTAGTTAGAGCCGAGGACTGGGAGGCAGAGTGGTCTCGTGGTTAGAGGTGTGGTTCTGACGGGGGTGCAGTGTGGTCTCGTGGTTAGAGGTGTGGTTCTGACGGGGGTGCAGTGTGGTCTCGTGGTTAGAGGTGTGGTTCTGACGGGGGTGCAGTGTGGTCTCGTGGTTAGAGGTGTGGTTCTGACGGGGGTGCAGTGTGGTCTCGTGGTTAGAGGTGTGGTTCTGACGGGGGTGCAGTGTGGTCTCGTGGTTAGAGGTGTGGTTCTGACGGGGTGCAGTGTGGTCTCGTGGTTAGAGGTGTGGTTCTGACGGGGTGCAGTGTGGTCTCGTGGTTAGAGGAGTGGTTCTGACGGGGGTGCAGTGTGGTCTCGTGGTTAGCGGTGTGGTTCTGACGGGGGTGCAGTGTGGTCTCGTGGTTAGAGGTGTGGTTCTGACGGGGGTGCAGTGTGGTCTCGTGGTTAGAGGTGCGGTTCCGACGGGGGTGCAGTGTGGTCTCGTGGTTAGAGGTGCGGTTCCGACGGGGGTGCAGTGTGGTCTCGTGGTTAGAGGTGCGGTTCCGACGGGGGTGCAGTGTGGTCTCGTGGTTAGAGGTGCGGTTCTGACGGGGGTGCAGTGTGGTCTCGTGGTTAGAGGTGTGGTTCTGACGGGGGTGCAGTGTGGTCTCGTGGTTAGAGGTGTGGTTCTGACGGGGGTGCAGTGTGGTCTCGTGGTTAGAGGTGCGGTTCCGACGGGCGTGGTCTGGTTCCTACCTGTGCGCTGTCGGCTGGGGGTCCCCTCTCCAGTGTATTTGTACTGAACTCGGGATTCAGGAGCAACCCGAAGGACAGCAGCCCCTTGTCTTTGTGTTTGGGGGGCTCAGAGTCGATCGTCCACTGAAAATCAAACAAGGAAAACAGAGACAAATTAAAAACCAGACTAACACAATCAACAAATATTTGACTTGCCTATTGACCCACTTGCTACTTTTCACAACTCAACGGAGCAGTCACTCAGGCAATAGACTAGTTCTCACCCTCTTTCCTCCATTGTTTCAGCACTAAGTAACCTTACGAAAGACAGAAAGACTAGACAATTAATTAATACTTTTTATACTGAAAAATAAATACAAACATACATATTACTAGATTGGAGTAAAAAAGAGCTAAATTGCAGTAAACACTGCATGGAGCATCTGCACAGGTAACTTACAAATACGGCTCACAGGAATACCCACGCGATGGGAGTCTTAAATTACTCCCTGATTAAAGTGTACACTGCAGAAGAGTAGAGCTGCACAGACCAATTACTTGGATACGCTCTCCACATGTGAGGGTCACTGGTGTTGACTGGGCTAATGGACCATTTCCGTGAAGCAGCAGCTGCTTGGGTTTGTGTGGGTCACTGCTTTCCACAGTCTAGGAAGAGCAGCAGTCATCACAAATCCAAGCAGCTGCTTCTTTACCTCTTTTATTTTTAATGGTACATTAGCCCGATCAACACTAGTGACCCTCACCTGATCTTCAGCAGATTTCAGAGGAGAGTCCAATCCTAATAATCAAATGACCTGTTTGTGCAGCATGAATGGAAAGAGTCTGCAGGATTCTGCAGCTCTCTCCAAAACGACTGCAGTTATGAACTAGGTCATACAGATCTCAAGGTACAGAGCAGATCCTCTCCGACAGAACCTTACCTCGGGGCTCTGAGGCAGGGAGTGTGCCAGAAGCCGGACTCTGTCTCCCAGCCCTCGCTGCAGGAGGGACATGATGAAAGGCAGAGCCGCTGCCACGTAGTTCCCAGCGTGGTCCATGAGCTCAGACAGCAGCTCCATTTTCTTACAGGCAGCCTGCAGCTTCACCACAGCGGGTAGGCTGTGGAAGAGGGGAAACAAGCAGGGTTCGTCAGCACCTGCAGGTCACCAGCATCCCAGCACAGCACGACTCACCGTGGCTTCTGATTGGTCACGAAACATTTCTAACGGAATCCAACCTCCCCCTATTTAACAAATATCACGGTAGGGCCAAGTCCCTTCCACCTCATTGAGACTGCAAATAAAGAAATACACCTGGACTCTGGAAGGCAGGCCATTACCGTAGTGTCTATAAAACAAGCCCAGACAAAACCTGTCATGCCTTTCTCTGGATTCCACTGAAGTGACATTTTTTGTGCAACTACCAGTTATACAACCACAAAATATTCTTCTGGCGAGTACACTGCCAGATCACACAGTGCCACATGCTGTACACTGCCAGATCACACAGTGCCACATGCTGTACACTGCCAGAACACACAGTGCCACATGCTGTACACTGCCAGATCACACAGTGCCACATGCTGTACACTGCCAGATCACACAGTGCCACATGCTGTACACTGCCAGATCACACAGTGCCACATGCTGTACACTGCCAGATCACACAGTGCCACATGCTGTACACTGCCAGATCACACAGTGTCACATGCTGTACACTGCCAGATCACACAGTGCCACATGCTGTACACTGCAGGGATGGAAATAAGATCCATTCCTGGTTTTACTATGAGTTTAATTGAATACACCAGAGCTTGTTACCTATACACTGTGGCAAATCAAGCTCGAAATAAAACCAGGAATGGGTGAAACTGCTATGCAACAGGAGTCTAACTGCCATCCCTGTAGGTCATGTGAAAGGTCAACTTCTGACCTCACTATGGGTTAATAAGAACATAAGAAGGTTTACAAACATGAGGAGGCCATTCAGTCCATCTTGCTCGTTTGGTTGTTAGTAGCTTATTGATCCCAGAATCTTATCAAGCAGCTTTTTGAAGGATCCCAGGGTGTCAGCTTCAACAACATTACTGGGGAGTTGGTTCCAGACCCTCACAATTCTCTGTGTAAAAAAGTGCCTATTTTCTGTTCTAAATGCCCCTTTATCTAATCTCCATTTGTGACCCCTGGTCCTTGTTTCTTTTTTCAGGTCGAAAAAGTCCCCTGGGTCAACACTGTCGATACCTTTTAGAAAACTGAATGCTTGAATCAGATCACCGCGTAGTCTTCTTTGTTCAAGACTGAATAGATTCAATTCTTTTAGCCTGTCTGCATACGACATGCCTTTTAAACCCGGGACCATTCTGGTCGCTCTTCTTTGCACTCTTTCTAGAGCAGCAATATCCTTTTTGTAACGAGGTGACCAGAACTGAACACAGTATTCTAGATGAGGTCTTACTACTGCATTGTAAAGTTTTAACATTACTTCCCTTGATTTAATGTTAAAATCATTAAATCAGTGTAGTGCTGCCCCCTGGTGGAGCAAGCCCACCACTGCAGTACTTACTGAAAGATGTGGTCGAAGGTGCGGACCAGGGGCTTGGGGGTCATCAGGAGGGCATGAAACCCGTCCAGTTTGGGGTTGTCCCACACCTGCATGGAGAGACGTGCCTCGTGCTGTACCTGGGGAGGGACAGGGGGACAGTCATTGACACGCAGACAGAAGGAGAGCCCTGTGGATGTATTAGGGATGTAACGATTCATCGGGGACCCATGAATCGTGGTACCTTCTTTACAGCATATATTATATCAAACCAAAGGTATGTTTCGTTTGTATCGTGGTACAAGACCAAAAGCACAACAGAGCTCATTGTAGTTCACCAAGTGATTCTTAAATGACGAACAAGTGTGTTTTATAGTTGGTATTTAGGTGTTTAAAAACAGTCTATTGTTAAATGATCATTTGATCTTATTATGCATCACACAAGTTGTCATTCCGGACCATCACATCTATCGGGGTGCACGACAATTCATCCCTATTACCAGACCTACATATTTTAAGACTCACACTATAAGAAACCTGTGTGTGTACTTAGGATGCCGACTGTGAGACCACATAGAAACTGTTCATCGCTGACTTCAACAAGCTAGTGTGGTTTTTTGTGGTTCACCTGGAGCAGTGGGGAGGGGGTGTGCTTTATAAATGTTACACTTCAGTTATTGATAATAGACTGCAAGGGCAACTCATGTCATGTGTCTTATTATTATTATTATTATTATTATTATTATTATTATTATTTGTAATTGTTACACCCCTAAGCAGAACCCACCTGTCTGTATTTGCTGGCAGTCATGTCTCCGCAGAGGTTGACGTGACCCGAGGGATCAACAAACACCACCTGGAAAGCATCGTGGAACTCGGACAGGGCCGGCTACCGGAGGGGAAACGAGAGAGAGAGAGTCAGATTCTGGACTGACAGGCAGTAAACTGGAAGAGAAACAAAAGCAGCGTCTCACCAGCGTGCTGTCTGTGCCTTTCGCCAGAGTAATCCCGCTTTCTGTCAGGTCCGTGGTGGCTGAGGGTCAGAGGGAGAGAGAGGGTCAGAGGGAGAGAGAGGGTCAGAGGGAGAGAGAGGGTCAGCCGCTGTATTTGGTTAACGTTGTTTTTGGAGTGTATATCTATAGATGGAATGGAGTCGCTGGGTACTAAAAGACCCAATATCAGGTGTTTAGGTTTCCCTTGTCACAGTAGATCAGTAGATATATGTTGTGTTTTGGGGACAATAGAGTTAAAATTCCTTATCCCTGCAAGAAGATGAATACCTCTGCTCCTCTCCGTTCGAGTCATGAGACAACGCTGCTGGAATGAAGGCAAATCAAACCCTGGTCGCTCAATCAACAATTACTTCAATGAAGGAATCAGCTGATTGATTCCCCTGCAGGTCACATGAGGTGTGGATCTGGGCATTTGATTAGGTCAGGGGCTGCTCGCTGTACAGGTTAAGATAACCTTTGGTTGAAGTTTACAAGTATTAACTTTGGTGCCAGCCAACAAAAAAAATGCTCAAAGCAGCTGAATTCTATTTTTTTTCATCTTTACTGTTTTCACCTCCCCGACAATCAGCCGTCCTGTCACACCCATAAAAACAGACCTAGCTGAAGACAGAATGACGGGGCGACAGCGGTTCATATTTCACATCACAGCCAGATGAACGAGAACATTGTAAGGGTGCGCTGTTTACTAGTGTCTTAAAGCAGCACTGAAAATTCATGAACATGTCGATTTCAAAACAAGGAAAGCTGTCCTCCCTCTAACAACAACCAGGTACCAATCAAAGGCAATTAACTTCCCATTGAGTGTTTTTAAAAGCCGATTGGAAGAAAACAGTCCTCTTGTCTGGGGCCCTGACATTCTCCGTCTCCACTTCATCCTTTATGAGAGGAGCCCCCCATCACACTTACCCAGAAACTGGAGCACGTTCCTCAGCACCTGGTATGCGCTCATCATGGAGTTGATCTTGTGTTTGGAGAGCAGGTAGGCGACAAGCATGGAGGCCAGGAAGCCACTGAAACAGCCATAGCCCTGCAGGGGAGAGAGACACAGATCCATGAGAGGATGAAAACAATCTGTAAAGCACACACACACAGACAGGGAAAATGACAGCAGAATGATCAGACCCTTCCTTTCGGTATGAATTGCATAACTGCACATTATCATTCAGCCTGTCCTGTATCTGTGATGGATAGATGTGCTGCTCCTGCAGCTAAAATGATAAGAAACTAAAAAATGTAAGTAGACAAACGTTTTGGTAAACTGTTCCGTAGTCGTGCTGCTGTTCTTTTGCTAAAAGGGGTCTTGAGCAGTTTCCCCAGACAGAGCTCTTTGGCAGTGGTTCTCAGAGTGAATGAGCAGCTGCACTGTACCTGGTGGAGCTCTCTCTGACGCAGCCACACCTTGATGACAGCCACCCCCTCCCTGAAGCCGGGGAAGTCGGCAGCGCTGGCAGACAGGAAGCTCTTGTGGGACTCCAGCAGCATGTCACTCAGCACAGAGTTGTTGTAGTGAGGGGTGGGTGGCTCGCTGATGTCTACACACAGCCAGACCAGAATTAAAAACAGACAGTTAGGAACAGAAGGGGGGGCCGGCCTCACCCCAAAAAGCGTTTTGCACGTGTTGCATGTACACAGTCAGTGATGTGCTTGTGTTACTGAGGTACCCCATTGTTCCCTGATCGTGAATTCATTATTGTCCTGAGCGGTGTTGGCATGTCAGCATCACAGGTGTCTCGCCTTGTGATAAGATGTGATTTCATTCTCATTTCACGTAGAAATAAACAATGTGACTAAGGTCGGCTCAAATGCCTCTCATTTAATTGGTGCAGCCGCTTATTCATGACATTGTTACATCTCCCAACGCGTCCCAGTGAAGCAGCGCAGACTGTACCTTCAAGAACACGTGCTTGAAAACACCCATACATAGCTTCTCACAGTACCACACTGCTCCCTGATGTGCATGGGGACACCCAAGCAGTAAAGGAGAGACACTTTGTTTTGTTTCAGTTTGTATCAAGCATGATGTCTGAGCTCCCGTACTTCAACACACCAGCAGACAAAGTGCTGAGCTAGTGTCCCCATCACAGGATTTCCACACTCTTGAGTTTACAGGTACAGCACAATTACAGGGATGGAAATAAGACTCCTATTCCAGAGCAGTTTCCCCCCATTCCAGGTTTTAATACAAGCCTGATTAGCCACGGTGTATAGGGAACAAGCTCAGGTGTGTCTTATTAAACTCACAGTAAAACCAGGATTGGATCAAATTGCTATGCAATCGGATTCTTATTTCCATCCCTGGATTAGCAGATTTTAAGTTGACGGTAATGCCAATATAGTCAAACGGAATTCCTCGCCGGAATTACCAGTTGTATGATTCCAGATTGATGAGATCTGGTGAAACTGGGACCCAACTGTATTCTCAAAACCTGCTTATATGAAGTGTCAGTTGTATTTCCTAGAGCGTTAAACAGTTAGACTGAATTACTGATAAATGGAATTGGTGTGGAAATACATACAGCATTAGAATGGTAGATAATGAGTTTACTTGCAGAATCTGTTTCCGTGCTCTACTGTTTCAAAGCATGAAGAATTACAATTTGCACTGCTTCCAGTTCTACTATGTATTGGTCGTATATTGCAGCTCACTCTGCACCACTGCAACTGTACAGACAGATGAAGCTAAGAAGGGCCACAGGTGTGCTGCAGTATCATTGCAAACTCGTGCAGCTGTGACAGCACTGCTCTTGACTATTTTGGGCTCCCGGTGATGGTTCCTGGAGAGACGGGGGTAAGTTTGCCCCCCCGGAGCGCTACATACCCTGCTGGGGGGTCTCCTGGCCCAGGAACCAGGCCGTGCGCACGTTGTTTTTGCGGGGGTGGAATCGGCTCGGCTTGAAGAACCCGGCGGGGGGGCAGACGTGGAGCCGCAGGGTCACCGAGCGCTCCTCCTTACCTGGGGAGACAGCGGCAGAGACACAGAGTCGAGGAAACAGCAGGCAACTTATAAGGCAATTGGTTGTCGATTTTAAAATACTTTTTCACACTGTGAATAGTTCGAGCTACACATTTAAAACAAGCTGCCTGGTTCACACAATCCCACCCAGCGCCTGGCATCACACAGCGTGTTTTGACTGGCTATGAAGCCTCTGTCTCAGCTGGGCCGAACCTTACCCTGCGGAGTGAGTAGAAGGAGGGGTCGCAGGTGGTTCCCATGGTGATAGGTGAAACGCAGGCTGCCGAAGGCGTGGCTGGAGGACAGGTGGTGTGCCAGGCCGGTGAGGTACAGCGCCCTCTTGCGGTGATAACGCTGGTTCAGGTAGTCCTTTGGGTGCAGGACCTTATGGGGGAGGGAGGGAGAATTATTATTATTATTATTATTTTTTTAATTGTTTGCTATTTTAACGAGTAAGTAGCCGGGTTCCGAAATATCTAGCGTTCCACGTCCCCACATGTTGCTACAACTGTTTAAATAATGTACATGTCATGTTTCTTTTCATTGTTAACATCCTGACAACACTTAAACTTTAAAGCCTGTTTCAAAGCTCTTTTCCAAATGGCTGCTCTAGTGCATTGATAGTGTAAGGATTACTGCTACACTGTCAGACAGATAACACCGCAATAACGACCCACGATGTGGTACAGAACAGAAAATAAATAAAAACAAACAAACAAACATAACGAGCGCTCTGGCGTTTCAGTCCCGTACCACATCGAGGATCGTTCTTGCTGTGTTACCTGTTTGATCAGATTAAAAGACAGCCCTGACACGCGGCCCGTTGGTATTTCCAACCTTTTCTTTTTTTTCAAGTTTGCTTTTCAAATTGAAACTATCACTGATTCTAAATGACATCGGCTCCAACTGGTTCAGAAGGCTGCAGCCCGAGTGCTGCCTCGCCCGCGCCGTTCACAGCCTGTTACTCCAGTTCAGAAATCACTGCGCTGGTCTCCTGTTCAATTCAGGATTGATTTAAAAATTCTGCTTGCAACTTATAAAGCCTGTTTTTTTATTTTGCAGATAACTGAGCTGCTGCAACGGTGCAAGACAGTTCTCAAAGGACTTTTCCACCGAGACAGCTTTGTGCCTTTCACTATGCACGTGCAAATTACAATTGTTCATAATATGCTCCCTCATTATAATGCTGTAGTCTGGAGCCAACGATTTATAGCTGCATGTCAGACTAATTACTGAGGCACACAAAGCAGCTCCAATCAAAGCCACCGCATCACCGATCCTGCCTCCACTCGTTCTGTATTCTTACCGCTGGCATGGTGACGGCCAGGTCCACATTGACGTCAGGTTTGGAGCAGGTGCCCAGGGGGTAGCTGCCCACCAGCTTGACAGAGAGGGGGGGTGCCATTCTGAAGCGTCCCTTCACAGAGTAGGGGACCTGCAGCAGGGGCACCTTCACACCACGTGGCACCCAGGACTGATCACTCAGCTGGGGGGACACACCAGGGCAGAGGGGTTAATATCCAGGCAAGTCAGAGTCCTGGCTCACAAGATTCTTAAGCGGAATAACCTCTATTTCAATCGCTCCATAGTGAACTGTTGCACTGTTACTCTTTCAATGTCTTCAAGAAAACATTCAGGACTCAAAACATTAGAATTTATTCAGTTTCTTTTAGTATTTCTGGCAGAACGTGCATCACAAGAGGCGTAGCATGATTTTGTGGTTCAAACCCTAAGGAAGGCGCATGGATTTTACAGCAGGTTAGGCGACTAACCCCTTACCTCTGTGTCAGTCGTCTCAGGGACACTAGCCAGCAGCGATGTCACTTCCTGCACGAGCGAGTCGATCGCCTTTCTCCTGCGCTCAGAAAGAGTCACTTCCTTCAGAAGCTCCTCCATCTGCAGAGCAAACACACAGTGCACAGAGAATCAAACAGGACCACGCAGGAGACACAGAGCAGGGCGTGTCTAACAGGAGGTATACCACATTACTTGGGGGCATTTTATATATAAAGCAGATTAAAACAGGTGAGAACTACCATATCACAGGGGTCAGAGAGGAATACACGGGACATGAGGCTGTATCCAGGACCACAGGGCTTACATGCATCATATACAAGAGATTAGTACAAGCAGATGAATTTAAGAGAAAGGGGTCTGAGCGCATTGTGCGACACCCAAGATCAGTAACTTATAGGAAACCAAAAGGCTACCGTTCCCCAATTTGTCATGCATGAAATATTGAAATATTGAATTTCCCCAGGCAATGCCGGGTACTTCAGCTAGTACAGATATATTCTTTAAAGGTATGCTAAAACAATCCATTTCCATGCTTCTTATTGTTAGTATGATTGTTACACCAAATATGTACAGAATCTTGTTTCTCCTCCACCTTTCTTCTTTTTTTTATTTCAGTGTTAACACTATAGATACAGTGCTGCATCCTGGTACCTTTGCTGTATGTCACGTGGTTACACATGAAGTCAAAGTACAGCACGGTGCAACATCTTAAACAGTGGGAATAATGTACAGTAGATACTGCTAATAAGAGCCAAGAGAATTCATTTGAAAAGCTTGTTAAGGACTCCTTTAAAGTCTTAACCAGGACCCACTGACTGAGATACCCAGGACCACCCTGAGCAAAAGAGCCGAGATACCCAGGCCCACCCTGAGCAAAAGAGCCGAGATACCCAGGATCACCCTGAGCAAAAGAGCCGAGATACCCAGGACCACCCTGAGCAAAAGAGCCGAGATACCCAGTCCCACCCTGAGCAAAAGAGCCGAGATACCCAGTCCCACCCTGAGCAAAAGAGCCGAGATACCCAGGACCACCCTGAGCAAAAGAGCCGAGATACCCAGGACCACCCTGAGCAAAAGAGCCGAGATACCCAGGACCACCCTGAGCAAAAGAGCCGAGATACCCAGGACCACCCTGAGCAAAAGAGCCGAGATACCCAGGACCACCCTGAGCAAAAGAGCCGAGATACCCAGGACCACCCTGAGCAAAAGAGCCGAGATACCCAGTCCCACCCTGAGCAAAAGAGCCGAGATACCCAGGATCACCCTGAGCAAAAGAGCCGAGATACCCAGGACCACCCTGAGCAAAAGAGCCGAGATACCCAGGATCACCCTGAGCAAAAGAGCCGAGATACCCAGGATCACCCTGAGCAAAAGAGCCGAGATACCCAGTCCCACCCTGAGCAAAAAGAGCCGAGATACCCAGGACCACCCTGAGCAAAAGAGCTGCCCCAGGAGGCTGAAAGGGAAGCGCGTCTCTCACCTGCATCCTCAGCAGGCTGGAGTGGAAGAGGCTCTCGGTCTCTTGCAGGCGGTTCAGTTCCTCATTAGTGGGGGGTTTGTACAGCTCCTGCTTGGTCAGTTTTACAGGCTTCAGGACCCCATCCCCCAAACTCTTCCCCTGAACACGACTCCTCTTCAGTGGGCCCCCTGGACCACCACCCCCCTCGTCTCCATCCTCCTCCTCTGAGAGGTCCGACAGCTCCTCCTGGGACACACACAAACACAAACCAGTAAATATTTATGAACTTAATTCAGACATTTGGCAGAGGTGCAATTGGTAACTAACTTCCTAATGGAACATCGGACAGGTATTAATCAACAATGACCATTTGAGGTAAGAGAACACTAACATATGCCTTATCTGATTTTGAGCTGCAAAGAACACAAAGGTGTGAATGAGATGTACACAAAGCTGTCATGCTGGGCTAGTCCTCAACTCTGTTATCTTACAGAACAGACAGTGGAAAAGTTCATGTTCTCCACAGTCTGCTCACACTGGCAGGTTCTGACCCGGAACCATTTATTCTTCAACTTTAAACACTTGGGGTAAACTGTACAGTGTCAGTAGACGTCAGGCTAGGGATGGAAACAAGGCTCCCACTGCACAACAACTTGATCCATTCCTGGTTTTACTTTAAGTATAGGAAGACACACCTGAGCTTGCTCCATAAATACTGTGTCTAATCAAGCTCGTATTAAAACCTGGAATGGGTGTGATAACTGATAAACAATGGGAGTCTTATTTTCATCCGCCTGGCGTTCCATCAAAGCCAATGCGGTAGTGTGTATCTCTCTCTCTCTCTCTCTCTCTCTCTATATATATATTATTTATTTTTATTTTCACTGAATAACTGTTCGATTCTGATATTCGTATTAATAAGTCACATCATTTAAACCCACAAATTTGAAATAAACATTTTTAAAACGCGGTCATGTGCTTAATCTGCGCTCACTAGTCTTATTATGATCACATCGTACCTCGTTCTCCTTCTCCATCTCCATCACCGCCGTCTCCTGCACTTTCCTCTTCATCTTCATCTTCATCTTCTACTTTCTTTCGATATTATTGTGTTTTATTTGTGTTTGGTTGGTATTTCCTGCACGGCACGATCACGCATCAGACCCCAGGTTTGCGTGTTAGACTCACATGGAACATACACGTGGACAGTCTAACCCACTTACACCGAAACCGCGCCCCTTGTCGTCCCCTATTGGTGGGGTCAGGCTGCTGTAGGATCGCTCGTTTTGATTGGTGTAACTGAGAGTTCTGACGGTCTTTCCCCGCCCACTGAAGCTTGGGTGCACCACACGCTAAAGTACGGCAGGAGATTTTGCGACTGGTTTTGAAGTCTGGTCAGCGGTGTACGGCAGGCGGGATTCCTCAAGTCTGCCGGTCGCGTTTCCACGAGTTCTTGGAGTTGGCTGAGGAAACAACACGTGCAATAAAACAGCACAGTCATGCCAGTCAGAGTGCCTTTAACCCCAGATTGAAATGCAGGCTTTACCTGGAAGTAATATTCGTGTTTCAAACACAGATGTGATCGTGATGTTGTGGAAGTACAGGTATATTCGTGTGGGTGGAAGGGGGCACAGAATGTATTCAACCCGTGCAGTTCCTTTTGTTAAAAGTTTACAATTCGAGCACTCTTTATAGCATATGCATGATTATAAAAGAATGGCGCTGTTAGAGAAGATAGTGACTTTTTACATCATTACTTTCACATTGTAGTGTCGACAAACCGCAGCAAGTGTGAGAAATGTACGCTGCTGATATCAATCACTGCGCGCATGCACGCAGGCCTCCTGTAAGACTGGACAACCTTGGAGACATGCTTTAGTCCAGCGTTATTAGATTTGGTTTTAATGTAAGTTTTCATTGTTCAAAATGTTAATTCCAGCACAAAAGACAGATCGCGATCGCTATAACTAACGTTGGCCGCCATGATTGTTTTGGTTTTAACCCTAGCCTCGTTCTGAGTTGGCTTATGAATATTCATGAGACAGAATTAAGGGTGCGTCACGACACTTTTTTGCCGGCTAGATTGCAGACGGGAGTCTGCGTCTGACGTCACGGTCTGTCCAGACGCAGCGTGGACAGCTTTGGTATTGGACAGCTGAGCAGAACCTAAATGGAGGTGGTGTTGAGAGAAATTCTAATCACAGAAGAAGTGGATGCAATCGAAGATCCCTTTGTGCTCCACCAGCTTCATAATTTACAGCATGATCAGAAAAAGTATAGAAGAAACAGGCCCTGCTATAAAGAGGTCATATAAACGTATGTTTTAATTCGACCGTTGTTAGACAGTACTGTATTTTGATCTGGGACAAAAATAGTTCAAATATTTAAGCAGACTTAGCAAAGTCTGGACAGATTCTGCGGAAAACCTGTCCAAATTGAAAAGACGTCACCAGGTCACGCATCCACCAGTTTAAAAGTATGCAGAGCCGCGCAGCTTCTCAAGGGGTCCTGCGCTGGAGCAGCTGCGGCTCATAACAGTAGAGGAGCGCTGGCTGACAAAAGTGTGCAGGCAAGCAGATCCAATCCTCACTCCATGTGCTACTGCCACCGAGTCAGGGGGTGTGAACCGCCTTCCAGTCAGGTCATTAATTATCTGATGGATGATTTGTAATACAAATGGAAATGATTTGACTCTCTTTCCACACAGTTATTATACTCAAATATTCAGATATTTATTCTAAAGGTTTAAGCATGTAAAAAAATTAAGTAATGCTAAACGGTTGAAATGAACCTAAAACCGCTGTGTTATTTTCAGCAGGTGTAATTGGTTATTGATGAAAGGCGATCAGGGACAGGGAATAACCTACTTTGAATTAATGAGAATAAATCAGCTAGATTTCAATTAGATAAAGGGCATTCAGAACAGAAAATAGGAGGCACTTTTTTACACAGAGAATTGTGAGCATCTGGAACCAACTCCCCAGTAATGTTGTTGAAGCTGACACCCTGGGATCCTTCAAGAAGCTGCTTGATGAGATTCTGGGATCAATAAGCTACTAACAACCAAACGAGCAAGATGGGCTGAATGGCCTCCTCTCGTTTGTAAACTTTCTTATGTTCTTAATGCGTTAGTGTCACGCTGAATGCGTGAGACTTGACATGTCTGCAATTGTAGAACATTGTTGCACGTTCGTCTTGTTACTCGACCGATTCTGCAGAAACAAATGGAGTATTCTCCATAGAAATTAAATAATAGAAAAGATGAACAGGAACTATACTCGGGGAATGTAATCAATGTATATTTACAGAAAGGGTTATGTAAACAGTTGTGGTCAGGAGTTGCTTTATCACAAAAAGAAGCAAATTTTAATATTTCATGAAAGTAAATTAAGAACTAAACAGAGTTAGAATAATTAAAGCAATCTAAGAAATTGAGAGGTGCTGGAATAAATGTAAACAAATTAAATGGTGTTATGTGCCGTGATTCTAACTGAAGGTCATATTTATATATTATTATTTATTTCTTAGCAGATGCCCTTATCCAGGGCGACTTACAGTTGTTACAAGATATCACATTATTTTTTACATACAATTACCCATTTATACAGTTGGGTTTTTACTGGAGCAATCTAGGTAAAGTACCTTGCTCAAGGGTACAGCAGCAGTGTCCCCCACCTAGGATTGAACCCACGATCCTCCGGTCAAGAGTCCAGAGCCCTAACCACTACTACACACTGATATATATATATATATATATATATATATATATATATATATATATATATATATATATATATATATATATATATATATATATATAAACAATGGATAGACAGATAAAGGACTAATCAAATTATACACAATTGATAAGTGTTTGCTTTTACATGTAATTTATATCTACATAAGCTGAGATATTATCTGAATATTATTGCTTGCTGAGATTAGTATACTGGCTTGTGCTGTATCGATATTAGTCTTCTTTTCTATTTTTGTACTGTATTATTTTACTAACCTTTTGATAAAATGTTTAAAGATATATAAACAGTGTTGAATGCTTTATTGTTCAATTGTTTTTTTTTCTCTGCGATCTTGCACTCATTTTGGGAGAAATGTATAACTAACAGTGCTAATTAACAATGGATTAATCTCCAACAGTGAGATTAATTCTCAAACTGAACGCAGTAGGGATTCAAGGAAATGCATGCACATGGATTAGGGAGTGGTTAACATGTAGAAAACAGAAAGTACTGATTAGAGGAGAAACCTCAAAATGGAGCGAGGTAACCAGTGGTGTACCACAGGGATCAGTATTAGGTCCTCTGCTATTCCTAATCTACATTAATGATTTAGATTCTGGTATAGTAAGCAAACTCGTTAAATTTGCAGACGACACAAAAATAGGAGGAGTGGCAAACACTGTTGCAGCAGCAAAGGTCATTCAAAATGATCTAGACAGCATTCAGAATTGGGCAGACACATGGCAAATGAAATTTAATAGAGAAAAGTGTAAAGTATTGCATGCAGGCAATAAAAATGTACATTATAAATATCATATGGGAGATACTGAAATTGAAGAAGGGAACTGTGAAAAAGACCTAGGAGTTTATGCTGACTCAGAAATGTCTTCATCTAGACAATGTGGGGAAGCTATAAAAAAGGCTAACAAGATGCTTGGATATATTGTGAGAAGTGTTGAATTTAAATCAAGTGAAGTAATGTTAAAACTCTACAATGCATTAGTAAGACCTCACCTAGAATATTGTGTTCAGTTCTGGTCACCTTGTTACAGAAAGGATATTGCTGCTCTAGAAAGAGTGCAAAGAAGAGCAACCAGAATTATCCCGGGTTTAAAAGGCATGTTGTATGCAGACAGGCTAAAAGAATTTAAACTGTTCAATCTTGAAGAAAGAAGACTATGCGGCGATCTGATTCAAACATTCAAAATCCTAAAAGGTATAGACAATGTCAACCCGGGGGACTTCTTTGACATGAAAAAAGAAACAAGGACCAGGGGTCACAAATGGAGGTTAGATAAAGGGGCATTCAGAACAGAAAATAGGAGGCACTTTTTTACATAGAGAATTGTGAGGGTCTGGAACCAACTCCCCAGTAATGTTGTTGAAGCTGACACCCTGGGATCCTTCAAGAAGCTGCTTGATGAGATTCTGGGATCAATAAGCTACTAACAACCAAACGAGCAAGATGGGCTGAATGGCCTCCTCTCGTTTGTAAACTTTCTTTTGTTCTTATGTTCTTCTTAAAGTAACCCATTACACATATTAATGAAGTGTCTTTAACTGGGTATCTAAACCCTAATGAGCAATAACACACAACAGGGTCTTAGGCAGCTTCATTTGGGTTCGTTCGTGCCTTGATTCCCACTGTCCAGCCAATCGCCTCTTTCCACCTGTTAAACCTAAGCAATGCCCAGTCTCGATAGGGTCTGCCTGGATTTGAGAACGACTGTATCCTTAGATTTCCTTCCCTAACACATGGGAGCACAAAGGCCGATGCAGAAGCCCTGTGAGCCCCCAGCCGAGATCGGCAATGTGGCATGAAGTGGTACAAAACCAGCGAGCTACCACCCACAAGGATGTGCCTTTACTAGGTGAACCATTCACAGAACTTCTAATGTGGGGCGTAATGAATCTCCTCCTAGCGTCCGATCAGTTAATAATCCTGACATCAGCATGGGGCCCGTACTCGCCTCTCCACTACAGAGCTTGCTCTGGAATATAAGGGAAACATCAGTGTAGCGCTTTCATGTTTCAGTCCATCTGCCAGTGTATGTCACAAGCGGAGGAATGCCAGCACTCTCACCCAGCTCACAGCAGAAGCAGCAGTTGTAGGTGTTGAACTAAGTTACAAGGGTCACGTTGAGCATTGCATTACTGACGTTGGGAGAACTTACAGTGAAATGAATGAATAAGCAGCTGCAAAGGTCACAACACATTTGTGCCATGCAAGGAACATACAGACCCAGTGTTCTTGTACACCTAACCTCATGTGATGCCAGAGGCATTGAGAAACGTGAACATGTGCTACTCTTCTTCAACCAGTATTGGGACATAGGAATACAGAAATACCAGGGGTGGGACATTTGTTGGGACATCATGTGTAGATCTCACACAGAATGTCATTGACATTGTGCAACAGAAAGAACACTCGCAACTTGAACAGTTAGCCACTGAACACTAATAAACATATAAGTTTTGGCTAATAAGTGTGTATATAAGTGTGTAACTATAAGTCCGTATAAGGCAATGGTAACAAAGGCAGTTACAATGATTTTCGCAATGTGATTTTTGTTCAACCAATTTATGAATCTATACAATATTAGTTATCGCCGGGGACGCGCTTGAGCGGTGGGCGCGCACGGCAGCTGTGACCCTGTGCGTGTTGGGGTCACTTGGCGACGTGAGGGCGGAGCAGCACAGCAGCATCAGCACAGCCGGAAGCCGAAGAGATCCATCTGTATCCAAGACTCTCTTTACTTCTAACTAAAATAAGATAAATAAGCACCGACCACAATACATTATACACTATAAAGCGTGTTAACTCAGCTGGTATTTACCGTATAACCGAGACACTGTATCAAATCTGAGATTTAAAAATAATAATAATAATAATTCAACGAAAACGGAGGCGCAGGCGGCCGGACGGGGGCGAAGGGGGCAGCGGGAGAGATTTTGTTTCCCCGGCTGTTTGGCAAAGGAAATAAATAAATAAATAAGCCCAGAAACTGGAAGGACTCGGAGGAGCTAGGAGACCCGTGATCTAACATCTATCACCTCGGATAAGAGAAGGAAGCCACGCGTCTGGGTTGTTGTTTTTCTGTTTGTTTTCACAGAACTCGGGTTCTAACCCCCTCTTCGGTTTATATTTCTAACAGCAGCACCTCGATAGTTCGCTTGTCTGCTTCTTTTGGAAAGTCGGACCACGGAGCTGCATTGCCATTTCTTTTTTCATGTTGTTATAATTTCAGTTTTTTTTAATTTTTATTATTATTATTATTATTTCTGGCAATGATAGCAGCATTGCGGAATGAGTCAAGTTGAAACAAAGTGAGATCCTTTTTTTTTTAGTGCTTCTGCTCTTTCTATGGCAAGAGTCGCGTTGTTATTTTAAATTATAACAGTTCTTTTGTTTCTTGTTTTAGATTGGTTATTGTGGGTTGTAAATGGATTCTTCACACTCTCTCCCCTCCCCCCTTTGATAACCCTTCCCCAGTTTACCCCCACCGCTGCGGCCTGATTTCTCGGTTCGGTTTGGTCCAGGACCCGCAGGATCACGCCGACCCCAGCACGCCTTGTACTTCGAATCGACATCCCATAATTAACTCAAGGAAGACACATTCGTTCCCCTCACGTTTGTTTAGTCGGATCTGTTCTATTTTGGGGGACTTCGGATCGAGTACGTCCAGACTGGCTCTTGGTCAGATTTAACCCGAGTTTGCGGATTAACCCGTTCTTAATAAATCTCCTGGACCGGGATTTGCTTGGCCTGTTTGGGACTGATCAAGGTCCATTCCTCATTAAGACTGCTTTTTTCCCCAGGGCTGCCACAACATAAATTGGGTTTCCGACTAATACTAGTCATCAGTGGATGTATTTCAGAAGTTGCGGTCCCGTTTAACTTCATCGACTCAGCTGGGAACCGGAGCCTCCTGCACACAATCACAGTCCGAGGCCATCTCAGCATCCGAGATTCCGACTGATTTCTATTAGTCCCAGTGTCGCCCCGGTCCGGCTGTACTGCAGTATGGCTCAGCAGCAGATGCCCAGCTCGCAGAAAGCGCTGATGTTGGAGCTCAAGTCTCTGCAGGAGGAGCCGGTGGAGGGGTTCCGCATAACCCTAGTGGAGGAGTCCGATCTTTACAACTGGGAGGTGGCGATCTTTGGGCCCCCCAACACACTGTACGAGGGGGGCTATTTTAAGGTAAAGCTACCCGCCATGGGGCCCTAATAAGGGGGGAGGGGGGGGCTAGTACACGCAAAGCGCACATTGTGTTTGTTTCTTTATTTACATTAATATGTTTATTCTTTGTCTAACTGGTTCACAACTGGGACACATTTCGGTGTAAGATTTGCCCCATGGGTTATATATGCACATACTGACAATGGGTTAGAAGTTGCTCTGCGTTCACATACAGCCACACATCCCAGTGCAGCACGATGAGTCTATACGTCTGTTTTGTAAAGTCAAGAATGTAGTAAACTGGACACCATTCATGGTGTCTTTGCAAACCCCAAATTCTATAGCAACACACCTCAAGCAATTCAAGTAAAAGCATTATAATAAGGAAAATGTCCTTTTTATATAAAAGCACAATGGTGATAATATTACACAGTGAAGCTTGTTTTAGAATCAGGTCATGTTTTAGACAGTGTTGGTAAAAGGCTGAGCCACAGCAGTTCCCATCCTATATTGCAGATCAGGTTTTGTGAGAATCTCCGTCAGTATTGGAAGCAGTGCTTCCCCCAGTCAGCAGCTCTTGCCTGTCAGTTTGTAAACAGGGTTTGTTAGCTGAACCTGTGTGGTAAAGGTGAATATACTCCCCTCTGCCGTCCCTGTCATTCATAATATTGTATTTAGTTGCACATAGGAGGTTGTGTGGTCCAGTGGTTAAAAAAAAGGGGGCTTGTAACCAAGAGGTCCCCGGTTCAAATCCCAACTCACTCACTGACTCACTGTGTGACCCTGAGCAAGTCACTTCACCTCCTTGTGCTCCAGAGATGATGCTGTAGGTGACTCTGCAGCTGATGCATAGTTCACACACCCTAAGTGGACTTGGCTAAAGGGTCTGCTAAACAAACAAATCATACTGTGGATCTGATGCTACAGTACACAGTGTATTTAAACATATGTTGCTGCATTGCCAATGCCCAGCCTCCTCTTTGTTTTGGGATACCCACTGAACTTGGTTTAGCAGCTTTAATTGGTGGTGGTGGTTTTAACCTGGGATGCAGTACTTGTCAGAGTGTGAGAAAGGCAGCAGCGTTTTCAGTCTGTCCTCCAGTGGGGTGTCCTGTAGCTGGAGAGCACATGATCACTTCGGTACAGTACACTGTTAGTGTTATTGATTTCATAGCAGACTTACAGTGGTTACAAAATATCACAGTACAGAAAATCACATTACAGAATATCACATTTCAGTTAAAATCAGTAGTTAGGGCAATGCTTAAAGGGGAAGGTAGCAATGAACAGTTTGAGGCAGGGAGGGGGAAGCTGTTTGAAAGGCTACCAATTTCAGTTTTTAAGTGGTGGGTTAAAATAATTATTTTTGAACATGTGTTAAAACAATAAATAAATAAATCATAATGGAATGGAGAAGTATTGAGCAACAAATCAAAGATGGGGGAGGGAAGTGATTTCTTAACTGCTGGGAAGATTAGAAAGGGAGTGAAACATTTCAGGAACTGCATCAATGTGATGAACAAGCTGAAAGAGCTACACAGAGCTCGAAACGGGGTATTTAAGGGTTAGAGATGTGATTGTGATGCAAGAAGAAAAGGTGTAGAGTAAGGTGTGCTGGAGGATGTGCGCCTTAGAGAGACGAGAGTGGAGCATTTTTGTAAGTGTTCGTTGTGGTACAAGGAGCTGATAAAGCAGCTTTATAAGGCACTGAGCTGCTGTGCTGGAGTGTTATAAGTGTTCGTTGTGGTGCAGGGTGTACAATCCCAAAGATGGGATCTTGGATATAGTTTAAATAGTTCAAATCTGGATTACTTTAACAGAAGGCACGGCACTGTATATTGCTGCTGAACATTCTTTTTCTTGTTTAAACAAAAAAACATCATATACGAATCTTGGGTAAACTTTTCCCTCGTCTCCTAGACTGAAACCCTCAAGGGCAGCAGAGAAAAAGCGCTGCCTTCTTTTCCTGTCTTTGCCAGTCTTGTGTCTGTTCAGGATCACAGCAACGGGGAGCAGAACAAGGGCTGCTGTTGCTCAGAGACATTCCCTGGATAGATAACTGTAATACATTTCCACAGCAATGCACACACACGCACGCACACACACACAACCAACATGCACACAAATAAAAACAACGTCTTACACTTTACACAAACAAAAAAGCTAGCATAGTATGAGGTTTTGCCATCTAGAAGTCCTCAGCACCATGCACGTGGGGTTTGTAATAGTAGGTGCTTTTAGCAGGGTTTCTCTTGCTCAGACTGTAGATAGAGCTTATTCAGGTTATCTCAAAACTAGCTTATCCCGAACAGCATGCTGTGTTTCCCTCCCATACCATGCTGGTTTGGGAGCAGTGACCTTCTGTCCCCGAGGAGAGTGTGCTGTCCAGTGAGCCTGTGTTGTGCTCAATAGGCACCGAAGCTCTGTTGTTGGCAGCGGGTCTGGGCACTGTGCTCCTCTGTGCTCCTCTGTGCTCCTGCACTGTGTGATCGACAGGCCTGGTGAAGCTCAATTCAGCATGAAGTGTTTGTGACTGAGAGGCAGTGCTGGACAGAGAGGGGGGTGGGGGAGATTGCTTGATTCCTCACAGTAAAGGGGGTAGGGCTGGGTTACCATTGCAATATCACTGGTAAAGCACTTCTGGTCAAACGAGCTTCACAGCCTGTTTTGCTATTGTTTCCTGTTTATTCTTTTAAAATACATTTCTTTAAAACAAAATTACAAATCCAGGCTCCAGACACAGTTGTTATCTTAGGAGCCAACGGCTCCTCGGTCAAATCCAATTGCTGGAGCCACTTCAGGAGCAAGTTGGTTGCTACCATATTCAACTGCTTAAAATACAACAACTTGTTAGACACTAAAGTGACTCTAAAACAGTGACTTCATGTCTGTACTCGTGTGTTTATTGCCTCACTGCTGACTGGTTAATCTGTGCAGCTGATGACTACAGTGAACTCCGCATGTGTGTATTTTAAATATTGTGCAAGTGTTGTGTCTGGAATGGTTGACAGCACCTCTCATTGTGTACAGTGAAAGTTGTGACATGGGAACAGCATGCTGCAGCCCCCATGCTACATGTGAAGTCCTGACCTGACAGCATTTAACACACACAGCTCTTAAGAGTACATGCTGACATTTATTTTTCAGTAGAAACAGGTTTAAATTGCAGTGAGGTGGTTCTGCTATTTCTGATCTTACATGCTAAATGTTTACACAACACGTCTGGCCAGCGTCACAAGTGCTGCATGAAACTGGGGTTCCTGTATTGTGCTGGTGTGAACACAGCACCTCTCTGTGCTTGCAAGCATTTGTATTCCATGAAGTTGTTGTTATTATTGTTATTATGATTAGTGTATTTGCTATTATTATTATTATTATTATTATTATTATTATTATTATTATTATTATTATTATTATTATTTATTTCTTATCCAGGGCGTATATTTGTTACCCTCCTTCTCTCACTTCAGTTTATTAAACATGTGATATGCATTTTTTCCTCTTACAGACGGACGTCTTAGCCCATTCATAAATATTGACACATGCTTTTAAAGGGAGAGGCAGCATTTTTGTGTTACAGGCGCCAATGTGACTAACCCCGAAAAAACTAGATAGATAGATAGATAGATAGATATTTGTTGCATTTGCAATCATTTTATTCCGTCAGGAACCCTGCAAATTCGAATCTTGCACATTTTCTATCCAGCATGACTCTTCTCAAGAACATGCAGCGAGTCCACACTGGATTTTAAACCGTCCAGAGCAGGTTGAATTTCACTGTCACCCTGATGAGATTATCAACATTAAAAACCTGTCTCCGCTCAGCTTCCGTTTCACTCTCCGCTGCCGGCAGACCGACAGAAACACTGTGAACACAGTGATTGGTAGGTGAGGCTCAGAAATAATATTTGTAGACACAAATGAATGCGTGTTTATGTTAGCAGATCCAATTTTACTTACTGTATGGAAATGGTATGGTTGAGGAATATCACGGTTCACTGTGTGGCTCGATGAATCAGCACACCCCTAAAATGGGATGTTAGGGCTGATCTGTGGAGCATGCATTTACTGTACTTTATCTGACTCAATTTATTGATATTCACCTTGGCTAAAAGCAGAGCAGCAGTCTGATCATAGCACAATGCATTACAGTTCACACGGGGAATGCAACAGTCAGTGCAAGTGTCAAAACACATAGAACAGTCCTAGATTAGAATGAGGAACTGCAGTGCTAGATTCTACACTTAAATGTACCGCATGAACACATTTGCAAAGTGCCTTTCATGCTATGCATCCAAAATTAAAATGGGCGTTGATTAATATTGATAGCACCCGCTGAATTATAGATTGGTCCATCTAACTCTGTTGTTTACCAGCCTTCATGATGCAGGAGTGGAACAATTCATAGCCTTGGGATGCATTCCTCCTCCTCCTGCCCTCCATGCACACGCACACACGCACGCACGCACGCACACACACACTCTGCTGCCTTGAAGAGGCACCTGCTTGCAAATGCAGGAGTGTTTACCACACTACACAAAGCCTCAGTGAGATACAGAAACAGGGTTGTCTCGCAGTTTCAAGTAAAGAATTTCACTAGCAGGTTATGTTCTCTTTTGTTAGACAGAACTGATAGTTAATAAAGAACATGTCAAATCTTGTTCTTTTCCAAGACCCCCAGAGGACATGGCTTTCCTCTTCATGATTAGATTTTTTTTCCTTTGGTTCTGAACCCAGCAAGTCCCTCGGTGTAAAGTGATTTGTTGGTTTAACTTTAACACATTGGGATAAATTCTCAAAGCGATTTGCTCCAGGTTGTCATTCGCACACTTTCTTTGTTTTTTGGTTTTTCAGAAGGGGGAAATGAACCCAATAAAGTTACCAAAGCAGAAATGAACAACAAAGACTTTTAATCCAGGGTCTGAATGAAGTATCGAGTTGGGTCGTGTTCGTTTTAGATGTTTTAATTGGTGGTTTTTTTTTTCCATTGAATTGTGCTTATGATGATTTGGAGCAAACCGCTTTGAGAATCAGGCCTATTGTCACCCTCTGCAAAGTATTAGGGGTCTGTTCAATTGAACCAAGTCCTTTAAATCATTCAGGTAGCACCCTTCTTGATGTTTTATATTTGCAGATAGACTTGCATACACTTTGAGAAGTTTGATTTTATTTTTTGTAACCTTGATACACAGAAAGTCCTGTTTGAATGGTCTGAACAGTGGTGGTATGCAGATCAGCTGTGCTTCCAAGCCAGCCTCCTAGAACACCATTTAGTGATATTCTGTACTGTATCATGTGTTGATGGGCAGATTATTTGGTACAAGAAATCATCTAGTTGCTGTGTGTGTGTGTAGATGGATAGATAGATAGATAGATAGATAGATTAGAACCTGTTATATCTGGTGTAATTGGTTCCAGGGATTCATCGGTTGTGTAAATATCGTATCTCGGAGGGAGTCGTTCGTTGTACTACACTGTAGCTGCTTCTTACAGTAACGTCAGGGCATATTAAATGAACAATGTCAGGTACATCAGTGTGTCTGAAACACCAAAGCACTGACTGCACATTATACAAAGAAAATCAATCAGAGAAAAAACTAAGCACTGTAATGCAGTATCTGGCAATTTAAAAAACATCATTCCAAAAACCGTTCTTCCCAAGGCTTCTCAGTCCATGTCAAAGCATTATTTTTTTATATTACATTCCACATAATTATATAACATTATTCTATTACATTCCACATAACAAAAACTAGGATCTTGACAAAACAGAGAAACAAACCGTTGATCACTGTACAAACATTTCCTTTGCAGGGGGTCAGTGTTGTGAAAGCGCCTCAGTTGCTGATGGAAACGGACCCCGACCTGACTTGCTTCCTAAATCTGAAGCAGCCCCGGCGAGTTAGAGCTCACTATTTGGCAGCTTGTGCTGCATGCTCTTCCCAGTCTGGACTCTGGTTAAAAGGCTGAAGGCTGGTTTTTGACAGCCAGCAGTAAATCGGGCACCAGGAGTGGCTGTGTTGATATTTTGTTTTATTATATATAAATCACACACAGACAGAGCTATTTTTACACTTGCTAATTTAGAAGCTGCCTCGAGGATTCTGCCAATGTGGTAAATTGACGCAAGGCAAAACACTTTGATACGTACTTTCTTGAAGACAAAGACTTCATTTTTAGGCTTCGAATGCATATTCAGGTATTTGCCCCGGTACTGACGTACAGTATATCTTTTATTGTATGTATAAAATAAATAAAATACTCTGCTTAATTCAATATAACCCTTTGTGTTCAGCACTGCTACTGAGTCAGTTAATGTGCTGTAAAAGAAGCATTACAACATGTTGTTGCCACACTAAACTGAGCAGCGTTTTAAGCCATATTAGAAACTTATACAATTAAACTAGAAAGTGTTAAGAGGCCATACTGTGGAATACTCTGTTTGTGTTCAGCGGCTAATGCTTTGGAAACAAGAATACATTGTGGAAGGTTCAACAAAGTCAACAAAGTTTTATGAGTGCTTTACATTTTTTTTTTCTTAGGAGTGGTTTGTTCGGATTGGTTGCAGTGGCATCCAGTTTGCATGTTAGGCACCAGAAGGAGAAACAGTGTGCAGTGTTTGTTTTTTTGGGGTCAGTATCCTAAGCTGCGGTGCCACCTTGGCTCTGCTTTGTGTGTTCAGTGTTATGCAGTGAGTGGTAAACGCTGCTGGAGCTGCAGGCTCTGAACTCTAGCCCTGCCAGCCAGGCTTCCTGCTGCCAGCTTCACTGCCCACATGTTTCAAACCACCACCGAAGCTGACACTGGCATTTACTTGCATTTAGTTTCCCGTACAAAAAAAGGTTTTGCGCCAGTAAGCCCTTTTACTGTCAGGATCCAGTTTGCTGTATTTTGTCTTCAAAAAAACAAAGCAGATGTGCTTGAAAATCCTCTGCTTGTGTTTGGTGTAGGGATGGGTCGGGATGCTGCAGTTTAGGTACGTTACGCTGTTGATAGGGTTCCTTTTGTTCTATTTATTTTTATTGCACAAACTCCACATGTGTTATAATCATTAGTAACAAACAGCATTGGAAGCTTACTTGTGCAATGTCATGCACATGTCAATGTCAGCTATAAATCCAATAACACGTTTTAGTATTAAAATACATTTTTAATAGTGTTGCTATACATAGTTCATTTATCCAGTGCAAAAATGAAACCACTCATCTCTGCTCTTCAATAATAACCTGTATTGGTACGTGTTTGTGTTTTAAGCAATAAGACCGATCATTTCCTAATTCTGTTTACCATCAGCTGAACAAAGTACATGTTTAATTTCATAACAAACTGCAGCATCACGTCATTGTGGGGGTCGCGACCCAAACATGGGTCGAGGCAAGGTTTCTGATGGGTCTCCAAACAATCTACAAAATATGACGTTCAGTGCACACTGTTAAGATTTTGTTTCACTATAAATTTCTTGTGCTATATTCAAAATAAATATAATTTGCATACAAATCATTAGCAGTAATTATGGAAGCAATGTATTTATCACCAGTCTTCTGCTTTAAATATGAACTGTAAAATAGAGCATAAAAGGTCATTTTATTTGCGGTTACTTGTGATTTTTAAAACAGCTGTTAAAACGGATGCAAAGCGAAAAATGTCTAATCCTACATGCAACTCAAAGAAACAAAAAATGATCACAATTCCGTACCGTCTTATATTAAGTTGGGTTCTTCTTGCATTGGAAAGAGGATGGTCCCAGTACTCGTGTGTCATTGGTTGTGTGGTATTGGCTCCCGACAGCCTTAAGCCATCCAAATTGAAGCAGCATCTTGAGACGCGATTGCGTTGGGAAAGGATGAGTTGTTCCAGAAGAAAGATGATCAATTAGTGAAACAGCAAGACATTTGCAAAACAATCAGTCACCCTCTCGATGCAAGGGTGCTATCTGGTTGCAATGCATATTGCAAAAAACAAAAAACTGCACACAGTTGCTGAGGAACTAATCTTACCAGCGTGAATCGACATGCGCAGTGAAATGCTGGGTGCCAGTGCTGCAGAAATGTTCAAAGTAATTCCACTGCTTTCTACACCCTGAAGCTGTGGCCTGTAAGAACTTACTCGAGGTTTTAAATGCAGCAGTTAAGGGTGTGAACTATACTGAGACCGGTGCTTTACATGCACGTTGCTTTTAGGCTTTGTAATTTGAATTAGGAGCCGATCATGAACAGCAGTTAATGCACACTGAAATACATTGGCTTTCCCATGGGAAGATGCTGCAGCGTCTGTTTTAATTTCAAAATGCATTCCTTCCTCACTGAGAAAAAGCACCCCCTTGCTGATTTTATTGATGATCAGAATTGGCTTCTTTAGCTGGAATACCTTGCATATTTATTCACTTACCTAAACGAATTACATTTAGCAATGCAGGGAAAATGAGCGGCATTGCAAAACTGAGGCATTCAAAGTAAAGCTGCAACTGTGGCAGAAAAGAATGGCAGAATGCCGTTATGAAATGTATTGAAAAGAACGAGGAGTTTGATGTCTCCATTACCAAACGGGTAATTGACCAGCATTTAAAAGCCCTTTCCTGGAAACCCACATGATGAGTACTGCTGGGTGCTGATCCCTTTGCCGTGGAGGTAGCAAATCTCTCTTTGCAATACCAACTGAGTCACAGCTCCTCGATCTGTCATGTGACCTCTCAGTAAAAGGTACATTTAGCAATTTACCTGTGAAGAAGTTGTGGCTGCTTGCTGTAGACTCTTAGTGTACTGTACGCATTATAACAGCTTAAGTTTCTGCACTACCATCAACAGAAAATGATTATTCCCCACGGGGAATGAATATCCTGGCAGCTGTTAGGCCTATAAAAGGGCTTGAAATTCGTAGGCCCCAAACCCATTGCTGGCTTTCAGACCTACCTTCACTTCAATTATTCCAATGATCCAGGAGCCAGGGGCTTGATGTTAAATATACTGTTCCAGCATTTTACAGCTCTCATTAATATAAACCTACAGGTTAAGGTATGCTTTATTCATGCTGTGATCAGTTCAGAGCAAGTTTATTAGGGACATAATTGTTCTTGATGCCAGTTCAATATATATCTGTCTCTCAACAAGGGGCATTCTGAAACCCAGGACTGGGTGCAGGGCTAATGCGAGTTTCAAGCCCTGCTATAAGCTCTGGTGGAGGTGCCCATACTTACATGTGTGTCTGGACAACTGCTTATCCAATAAAAGATTTGCCTAAACTTGGTTGGGACATTCCTTAGCACACGTTATTAAGAAGAGATTTGTTTTACTAACATAAGCACAGTATGTCAGTAACATTTTTATTTGTATTTTGAGAATTACTTTTCCAATTGATATTGATTATACAAGTTTAAATCTGGGTCCAGCATGAAGGAACGTGGACGTCTGTTTTAATGCACTGTATAATACATACCGTGGATGTAGAGCATAGGGGTGTACTGTTAAACTAGAATTTACAGCACTGGCAGGGGAGGTATGTTACTGACATACTTGTTTTAGCAGTGCAGGTTTTGACTTGATATCGTATGCAAAGCAATGCTATTATTATTATTATTATTATTATTATTATTATTATTATTATTATTATTTCAGCTGCCGGTGCTGGAGGGGGTGAGATGGGGTGTAGGGAGAAATGATAATCTGGAGATAGGAGGGAGCAAAAAGGTCAAGACAGTGATAGACGAGTACAAGAGTTTTGAATTGGATGCGAGCAGTGATAGGGAGCCAGTGCAGAGAGCAGAGCAGCGATGTAGCATGGGAGAAACGAGGAAGGGAAAAGACAAGGCTGGCAGGGAGTTTTGGATGATCTGGAGCGGACGGATAGCAGAGGCAGGGAGGCCGGCTAGGAGGGCGTTGCAGTAGTCAAGGTGGGACAGTACCATGAACTAGGAGCTGTGTGGAGTAGTTGGTGAGGAATGGGTGAATTCTGTGTCTGTTGTTCACGGCACTGTATATATATATACAGTAATAACCCCCCTCTTTGTTGTATAATGGTACAAACTGTTAGTGCAGGCATTGTAAATGAAGATTCTTAATTCCGTGTATATAAAGCCAGGTGTTGGGGCTCCGTTGTTGGAAGAGAACATTTCTGTATGTGCTGAGGCCCCCCTGTAACCATCTCACAGCCTCCAGGGTATCCCAGCCCCCAGTCTGGGACCTGCTTGTCTAGAGGTTGAAGTTATTATTATTATTATTTTGTTTATTTAGCAGACACCTTTATCCAAGGCGACTTACAGAGACTCGGGTGTGTGAACTGTGCATCAGCTGCAGAGTCACTTACAACTACGTCTCACCCGAAAGACGGAGCACAAGGAGGTTAAGTGACTTGCTCAGGGTCACACAATGAGTCAGTGGCTGAGGTGGGATTTGAACCGGGGACCTCCTGGTTACATGCCCTTTTCTTTAACCACTGGACCACACAGCCTCCCTTGGGAGCCAGGACGCAGTGTGGTGTACTGCAGTGGTTGGAGCTGTGTGATTTGACATACTGAGCGCCATGACCCTGTTCTCGTCTTGTTTTCTGTACAGTATTGGCATTCTTCTATCTAGTAATGGTACAGGTTTATTGGTGGACATGAATAATATTTAGTGTGTTTGCACGTCTGTGTGATGTTGCAGTCTTGACTTTGTTCTGGTGTATCCCAGCTGTAGACTCTTGATAGTGTTATCACCTCCAGTGGAACATGGCCTCACCCAGGGACCTGCACATCGAAGGACACCAAATGTTCAAGCAACATCATCATACAGTTTGGATTTGATAAACTTGCTGGTCATTTCTTCAAGATGTCACATTAAACTAGTTGCTTTGAAAGTAAGAGGAAAATGTTGCAGGGATGGGAATAACCACAGTGTATAGGTAACAAGCTCAGGTGTGTCTTATTAAACTCCTAAACCAGGAATGGATCAAACTGCTGTGAGTCTTACAGTATTTCCATCCCATTGCCTGAAAGTTGCTGCCTTGACATTTACTGAACACCAACTCTGTCAGAAAAGCTCTCCCTGAAGTATGATTGACACACACACACACAGTCACCTGTACATTCTTTTCAGTAGACTACTGTGCCACAGATTTTTTATTAAAGACAATATGCTGTTGACTGTCCCAAATATTTATTTATTTATTCTTTTGTTTTTCTTTTAAGGTCCTTTTGAAAGGGTTAAATAGAATTCTGTTCCTGGTTGACGTACAGACAGTGACTTGGAGGGTTTCTTACACAGTGTGCAGAGTAATGACAAGTGGAAGCACGGTTTTTAATTCTGTTTATTCAACAAGGTGATGCTGGTTCGTGGTATGATGCTTGTGTTAGTTTTTTGTTTCAAATTGTTTTCACCAGCCAGCGGAGCATTCCGATGAACAGCAGACTCTCCTAGCCCTGCACATAATGAGCATGCTGGAAAGGTAACCCGGTCGTGGAGTGTGTAATCAGTAGTGGCTATTGTGTGCTGTAATGAGAGCAGGTATACTTGCTGAGCTGCATTGTGTGGCTTGGTTTATTTGTTTCCGGGTAGTATATTAGGTATGGTAGGAAAAGCGTGTTGTTCTTTCTGATTTCAGAGTTGTATAATACAACATTAAGTAGGTTTGAAATCTGCCTTCATCAAACCGCAGCTCCCGTATCAGCCGATGATATTCGCCGTACCTTATTCTTTTCTTGAGGATGTCACGGATCCACAGCGATCTTGCGTTTATTTTTCTTTCTCCAGTAGAGAAGGGCGATCGCAATGATCTTTTTTTTGTTTGCTGTTCATTGTTCCAGGTATTGTGTTGTCGCTTTTACAGCCCCACCACCCAGTTTCGCTCCTCATTACTTGAAATATATTTATATTTATATATTTTTTTTAATAAGCTTTGTGTCTTCAGTATAAAGAGTTTTCCCACCCCGCTGACTTTCCCCTGCCGCTCCCTTGCCGTGTTCGGTGTGAGCAGAGGTCTGCGGCGACTGCAGAGAGACGCGCAAGGAGACTGCATGCGCACCGCGTCCGGTGTGAACGCCCCTCAACTCCTGACCCTGTCCTGTATTAAACTTGATGTTATCATACCTATTGAGCCCTTGTGATAAAATTGTATTGGATGTAAGACTTTCTTATAAGGTATTAAATATGGCCTTGGATTAGCCGTGTTTATTATGGAATTTAACCTTAAATATGTGTTTGTTTTGTGATGAAGCGTGTGCTGTCATGCAAGGGGGGAACAGAAAATCTACTTTTAATCAATGGTGCATATCTAATGAAATGAAAAGCATATTTCAAGGGAATCTAAATCTGCATCTCGTTTTATTTCTTGCTCTGCATGCATAGATTTTCAATACTATATGTTTTCTTAGTCTCTCTCAGCTGAATTCCAGACAGCCTCTCTGATATGCTCCAGGTCTGTTCACTGAGTTCTCTCTGCTTCAGCTGCAATAATCAGAAGGTCTTTCATCTCTACCATCTGTGGGTCTGCATCTCCTCTCTACTGTATTAGCTGTAAGATGCCTCAGTCTGTATTCCTGCTCTACCATCGGTGGGTCTGCATCTCCTCTATACTGTAGTAGCTGTAAGCTGCCTCAGTCTTCAGATTTTTGTCAGGCTGCCTGCAGGTATGTGTTTTAACAGTGGCAATGCTCCAGCATTACAACTGTGTCATACTTTCTGTATGTAGATCCAGGGTTGCAAAGCAGAATTCAGTGCAAATGTTAGCCTTTTTTTTCAAATATTTTTTAAATATTGATTTAAAAAGAGATTGAAGATATCACCAAAGTTTCCGTACACCGTGTTGTATGTGTTCCATGCGCTGCCATTGCTGGTAGTGTCTCGTGAGCTGTTCAGTGTGTTGACTTGATATGTAAATACATCCTGTTCACCTGCGGGGGGCGTATCAACTTCAACCTCCGTCTGGATCTCCTGCCTGTCACTCAGCAGCGAATGCACGCAGACACGCTGCAGACGGCTACCCTGTCACAAGCATTAATAACCTGTATCTTTCTAAACAGGGGATTTAGGGGAGCTCCCTAATAAAAGCTGAATCTCAACACAATAATTGTGTGAATAGTAATTATTATCCGACTTTTTACATAGCCGCCCTTACTCTGGTCTCACCGCAGTCGGATATGCAATGGATTACTGTACTGTGTTTCAGAGCTGTCCATTTCTGTACCCAAAACTCTTTAAAAAAACAAACAAAAAAAAAACAAACAAAAAACACACCCTCACCAAGGTACTCTCACTGTGCTTAAATTTACCAGATTCGCCCACTCCAAAAATAATTCCCATGGTCTCCAAAAAAAAAAAACCCATCTCGAGGGGGCACACTGTAGGTATCCCCTCCTTTTATCCAATTACCAATTTTGAGTGGATGGTCCTTTTTGTACTTTTCTTGGTCTCTGTTCCTGAAACTCTTGCTTTTTCAAGCAAGCTCTTCAGTTTCAGTCTGAAATGTTTAATCTGATCTTAGAGTAAGTAACATTATACATCCCCACGTGTTGCTACAACTGTTTAAATAGTGCACCTGTAATTTCTTTTCATTGTTAACATCCTGACAACTTTTTACACTTACAACTTTTAAAGCCTGTTTCAGAGCTCTTCTCAAAATGTCCGCTGTAGTGCACTGGGGTTTGAGATCTGTCCTGTAAATCCGTAGTGCTCTGGCTTTTCTGTTCTGTACCACATCATGGATCGTTCTTGCTGTGTTACCTGTTTGACAATGTGGGCAATAATCCTTACACTATCAGTGCACTACAGTGGACATTTTGAAAAGAGCTTTGAGTTTTATAAGTGTAAAAAGTTGTCAGGATGTTAACAATGAAAAGAGAAATTACAGGTGCGTTATTTAAACAGTTGGAGCAGCATGTAGGGACGTGTGACGCTGTGTTTTTTGGAACCCCTCTACTTACTCTTTAAAGTCTGCATGTCCACAGATGTTGAGGCCACATCTGTTACTGAAAGAATTCTGCTAAATCCTATCCAATAAAAGCAAAAATAAGTCAACAGCTTTGCAGAGTGCCAGAGCTGCACCAAAATAGTATCTGTCAAATGCTGTGTTGGTCTGAGTTTGTCGTAGTGCCTGTAGAACTGACTCAGTGGTGGAAAGAAAGGCTTTGCAGCTGTCAGCTCTGCTTGACCATTTAGTTACACTCATCAGTTTCACTAAGTTTCAGTAAAGCAGGAGTCGCTGGCTTTCACATTCTTCCTGTACTGCAAGAAACAGGCCATGTCTCTTGGTGGAGTTTTTGATAAATGTGAACAGCTGTTCAGTGACTCCCAAAAAGTTACGACAGGGTTATCATGCAGCGTGTGTCAACAAGAAGATTTAATCTGTGTGCATAGCAGTGCACAAAACATGCTTTATCCCTCGACTTGCAGATTATTGACTAAACACTTCTGTATGCACCTGACAGTTGCACAAGCATCGTATCCTTGGCCCTTTGCATTGCAGACGTTGAGTCTCATGAAGATAACTTGCCAGAAGAGCACCGGTTATCATTTTTGCTGAATTACTGTACATCAATCATGTCATTCAGTTTATAAGTGCTCTTGCCTGGCACAATCAGGAGTTGTGTCTAAGCAAACAGATTTTTTTTTTATTTCTGTTTTAATTGGACTTCAGACCCAAACTGGTCAAATACTAACAGCATGCAGTTACAGTGTGCAAGATAGCTTGCATTTAGTCTCCTGAATGAGCTAGCAATGTGATAGTAGTACCACATGTTTCATTAGTATTATATACAAAATAAAACTCAACCACATCAGTTAAATATATACCAAAACAACTAGATTCGTATGCCTTTGGTGTTCTAGGAAATTCAATGCAGAAACATCTGCCAGTACCAGCTTTCCATCTGCAGTACGAGTTCACTTGCTGTATGGAAATCTGTGCACTTCTCAAACATTTCAAACTTAATAACAAGAACTTACTAAATTCAACTCTATGTGCAAGAGGGGTATATTATTACGACAGCAAGTAAATATATCCTGGTATTTCCTTAGTTTTAACACAGTATTTTTGCACTTTCCCCATGCTTTTCCAATGGTTATGCTATGCATTTACCATAGCTTAACCAGGCTTGCCTTATATTTTAATATGCTTTATCATACCTCTCTGTGCTTCACCATGCTTTCACTATGCTTCAGTACACTTTGCTATGCTTTTACTATGATACAGTTTTATAAGGGTGCTCAAACTCGAGTCTGAAACAATTTAAATTAAAATGAAGTGCTCTTCCCGTACAGCAAATGACACGATAGTGTCAATTTCAAAACTAATATCGGCTGTTTCTCCCAAGGATCTCTAATGACGCCTCTTGTTTTAAAGTCTTTTAACAGTAGAGCGAGCGTGTTTATACTCATACCTAGAACAACCATGAGCGGTCAATTTGACCGGCGTATTAAAAACAACATCAGTATTATAATGAAAGGACAAACAATTGAATGCAAGTCGTAGTTATATCCAAGAGCGTCATCTAAAGCATCTACACAACCGCAACATTGTAAATAAACCGACATTTGAACAGAAATGTGTTTATATACAGACATATTACATAAAGGGCAACCTCAAAAAACAGTAAAAAATGAAATAAACAAATTTGAAAATAAATTTGTATATACAGGTATATCATGTACATACAAAACTGTACAACTGAAATGATATAAATAAGTATCCACATATTTTTTAAATAAATGGGTTTATATTGCCTACATAACAAAGCACATATACGCAAACAAAGCTCTGCATTTATACACAGACATACTAGAATCGAAATGACATGAAGAAATAAACATGTGAACAGAATGAGCTTCATTTACAATCGGTTACCAAACCTAAGTGCTGGCACACATCACACAGATCCTGCGCTTTTCAACACATGCAGTGCACTTACTGCAGACTCTCTGCGCTTTTGGCACAGCTATGAGCAGTAACCCAGGCTTCTGACACCAAATGCTCCACGGGCATGTACTAGTACAATGAAAGCTTCTAATTCCTCCAAGGCATTGACCAGGGATCTTCTTGTAGTTGCCGGGTTTCTGCTTCGTGCACTCAGTCCTGGCACGTCACTGGCATCCTCCTCACTGTCACTGCTGCTGTAAGATTTATCTTCGCAAACCCAGTCTGCTTCAGAGCCAGATTGGTCATTGTCCGTCTCTGCTGAATCGTTGTTTGGTAAACTTTGCAGTAATTCCAAACACTGCTTTGCTGTTCTGCGTCTTCCACTATCCAATTTCAATGTGTATTGGGATAACAATTTATTTCTTGGAAAAACCGAGTGACTTGTATAGTAACCAGAGTGCCGGGTGCCGTGAGCTGTCAAGGCTGATTGATGGGCATCAGGAGGTGCATTGAAACCAAAGAAATGTCAGAAGACTGCTCACTCGAGGAATGCAGACTGTTATAATCAAACTTCAATACAAGGCTGCAAGTCCCGACTGATAAATACAAATAATACCGCAACATTTCATTGTTATAATATGTTTTATATATGTAGCAGTCAATTTGACCGCTCCAGGTCGGAATAGGTATGACAGTATTTTATCTCCCTTTTGCAGCTACGTGATTCTTTCTTTGTCAGGATAATTAGTACATATATTTAGGAAAAGTCAGGAAAGCACAGCTCCGGATCTTAAACACACGCACAGCAATTTATATTTAAATTCCAAAAGTGGTCAAAATGACTGCCTTGGTCGGTCTAGTGTTAAATACAGTAAACCCGGAACCAGACCCTCTTTTGAAGCCCTGATAGATAAAGTAGGCACCTTGCATCTCAATACATTTTACACATGAATGTGAGACTTAAGATGCCACTGCTCAGTATTCAAATTAAAGTAGCCGGACCTCAGATCCCCTGTGTTGAATTAGTCGGATCTCCGATTGTGATCTGTTAATCTTCTGGCTTGGCATTGCTGGCTCTGAGATACCAGTAGAGTGCTGTCACGGTGTTGAATTTTCTGGGGCTATAATCAGAAAAAAACAAAACAAAACAGAGAGGTAGGATAGAGACTGATGTAATGAAGGCCTGGAGAGGCTGAGAGGTTGCTGGAGGTGCAGAGCTGGGCAGCCGAGAGGGAGTGGTTCAGGATGAGGCGTCTGTGCTGGGCTGCTGTCTCTGTGTGTATGTGTGTGTGTGTGTGTGGAAGGTCCCTGTTCCTGAGGGCAAGGCAGCTTGTTTGTGTGCTGGGTGAGAGTGCACACTGAAACTGGCAATGACAGAGACACCAGGCTATTGGTACAACTCAACTTTGAGAGTGCACACTGAAGCTGGCAACGACAGAGACGCCAGGCTATCAGTACAACTCAACTTTGATGAGAGTGCACACTGAAGCTGGCAACGACAGAGACACCAGGCTATATCGGTACAACTCAACTTTGATTCTTCAGGCTGGGCTGTCAGGACAGGTTTGTATCCCCAAAAAGAAAAGAAAGGAAAAAAGAAAAGAAAAAAGACTGCACAGAATTACCACAAACTCTGAGAACAGCTGCTTAACAATCCCTTTATTTATTTCAACAGACTAGAAGTCTCTTTCTCTGTGAGGTCCTAGGGCAAGTCTGTGAGTCAGAGCTGTAATTGATTTGTTGATTCTTGTGTGTGTCCAGACTCCTAGTACTGTAGTTCAAGTCAGATCTGGAAATGAAAAACCTTGCTTCATGGATCTTTTACAGGTCCCATATGTGCACATTGCCATTTTTTGTTTCTATAAAAGTCACAGTTTAAACCTTCCTTACTGAGATCTGTGTTCTGTTTATTGTCTTGCCTTTTTTGTGATCCAAGTTTGTTTAGTACAGATGTACAGTTCAAACCTGCTATCATACTGAACATCAGGAGTCTGTATGGTTTAGAGCAGTGGTTTTCAGCCTTTTTTAAAAACTGTACCCCTTCTGTCTGAAGCTTTCAGCTCAAGGACCCCTTTAACATTTTCGCTGTACTGATTGGTACCACGGTTGCAATGAAAGGCAGTATAATCTGATTAACAGTTTGGGACTGACACACGGCTGGTGTAGGACAGAATACCAAACAGTAATTCATAAAACATTTCAGCACAGAATCAAGAGACATTATTTGGGAATCTCTTCAGAAACGCACGTATTCGCTTTCTATTCGGCAAAGTTATTAAAAATAAATAAATCCAAAATAGTCTGCACTGTAAATGTTTCACGTTACCATTTACTTCCCGTCTCAGCATAACTGTGTGCCATTTAAGTGTACAACATAAAAAACCTTAACCTGAAGATAATTAACAATGATAAACGTTGTATTAAAGCCAACAAGTGTTTTCTTCTTTCATTCTCTTTTGCAAGTAAGAATTGTATCCATTTTTGATTTGAGAAACAATTCACAGGATAATCTGCTAATCTATCAAACACCAAAACCAATTGAACCTGCCGCTAGTGCAGTTACTAAAATGCACCCATGCTGTAATATCAGAGTGGAAACCTGCCCCATTCAAATCACGATGGGTACAGGTGGGTGATCATTTTGAAATGTAGTCAGACTGTGAACTTTGAGCTGCTAAACAAAGATGAAAGATTTCTGCACAGTGGTTTAGAGATAATACATAATACCATTTAAAAGAAAATCAATTTAAGATCATTATGTTGTTTTACTTCCATTTTTATCTTTGCATATGTGAGTCGTCCTTCGCATCCCCTAGGACCATTAGAAGCGCCCCCAGGGGTACCCGCAGCCGGGCTGAAAAGCTCTGGTTTACATCCTCATGTATTTAAATGTGCAGAGCCCTCCGTGTGTCAGCAGTGCATATACTGCACTGCACTGCTAGTCTTTATTGAAATAGAGATCACTTTGCATTGTGTGCTATTTTTTGCTCTGCAGTGTGCCGGTCTATCACATGCAAGTCCGGAGAACAGTAACCCAATGCATTTCCAATGCTGATTCCTCTTCTAGTGCGCTCTGTGGATGGTGTTTCAAGTAGAATAATAAACTACATCTGCTGCAGTTTGCCCAGGGGACCTCAAGGAAACACACTGCTATTACTGCTGCTCTGGGCTTTTAAAGCAGTGTGCTGTAGTCTAAACACTACATGATTCTGAGCTAACTGGCTGTTTGGCATCCCGTTCTAAACGATATGTCGTGATTACAGTACATGTGTTTTAATAAACAGGCATTTCAAAGTTGCTGGCCACTCTCCTAGCGTGTCCCCTGAGTGGAGGCTGACGTAACCGATGGACATCCTTATTTTATGGTGCTGGCGCAGCAGCAAGTCTACAGAGTTCAGAGTTCAAACAAGGCTGTCAAATTGTGTGACTGTGGTCTAGAAGGTGATTGCGGTCTATATGAACATACTGCATTGAAATGTGCGAGTCCTCCAATGCTTCCAGGTGCAATGCAGTACATTAGGCTTCAGGCACGTGCACACACATGCATCAAGCTGGTGCTTATGTCACAGAAACTAAAAGCAGACAGGATACAAAGATTGCAGCTGCAACAATAAATCTCACGACTGTCTATTGTACATGTTTTTAAAAGGTTAAATGCATTTCAATTTAAAAACCTCTAATCAGGTATATATAACTTAAAGCTCTGGAAAATGTCATTTAGAGTACATCATTTGATAGACGCTTTGAGACCCAGAATTGTCTATAAATGCAGTTTGGGAAGTAATGCGGTCCCGCCACCAAATCAACTTCCACTGACAACCAAAAATACAACTGCTGCTCAAGACTGTGCAGTAAAAATGACGGGAATAATGTCAAAGAACAGCTGATGAAATCACTTTGCTAGAATATACTGTAGGCCTATTCCCCATACAGTATCTTACACAAAAGGTTCACAGCTACAGCTGATGACTTCAGTACTTTTGAATCTGAGATCATTAAACCATCTCATTTACAAAACTGTCCCGGGGGGAAATGATTTAAGCCATCCATACAGTCACCTTAATATACCTGCTGTGCCTGACTACAGTTAATCCACAGTCCCAAGGCCAGTAAAGAACCCAGGTTATTTAGGGCAGTGTATTCGATGCAGGTAAGTGGAGATCTAGCCCTGTATATCCTCACAGGAGAGAGGTTTAATGTGGGCCCTGAGGCAGCATACTGAACTGTACTGTAGTTATTATAATGTGACCAGATCCAACACATTTTAGAAATGAACCAGCAAAGGATTGGGTGCATTCTTGACTCCCAGTCCCTCAGCTCTAACATGTAGCCCACATTCCCTCCCAGTCGTCAGTGCTCACCACTAGACCACACTGCCTCCTGCCCCCAGTCCTAACCTTTCCCCTAGTCTACACCCCACAGATACACTGACCGAGGCACTGCTATATTTAGCTTTGTGGAATTGGCACAGAGGGAGTGTTTGCAGCCTGTGTGCTCCTGCCCTCTAAACTGAATCAAGTTTCATCTCCCCACCACCCTACCCACAGCCATGCAGATGTTCCTTTTTAAATCACTTTTTTCCCCAGACCCCCGCTTGTGCCCAGCATCTCGCACACTGTGTAGTCGAATGTTGAAGACACTTTTTTTCTGGCCCACAAACCATAGCCCGAATATTGTATGAGATTTACTTGATGTAAAATGGACAGAGCAGTATACTGTATATTGTGGTCACTGCCTCCTGCCCTCTCTTTCTGTCTGACCTCTTTTGTACTGTTTTTTTGTTTGTTTGCTCTTTCACCCACGCTCTCGTTCCCCCTCCCTGCAGATCTCTCATTAGCTCATCTTTGCAGCTTCATCTTTCCTTTTTCATTTGATCTCTTCTACTCCTTTCTTCTCCTTCCCTCCCTGTGTCTTTCACACTTGTCCTTCACCTTCCCTTCATCTGTTCTCATACAGTCTCTCTCTCTCTCCTCCCTCCTTTCCTTCCTCTCTCGCAAACAGCACCCTTTTGCACTGTCCCTCCCCCTTCCTCGATCATCTGACTGGCTGTATCCACAGTTTGCCTTAATTTAACCCTCGGTGCTTCCTGCTCTGTACTGTAAATCTAAGCTGATCCAGTCTGCCAAACTAAAAGCCCTGGCACGGTTATTTATTTTTAATTATAAAATCTTTGTACTGTATAAACGAAGAATACATTGTATACAACACTGCTGTATGTGTACACTGCTTACCAAGGAGGGGGAAAAAACATAAAAACAACTGTATATAACCAATGCAGTGAATATTTGCCTTTACCATTTTAAGACCTACATTTTAACTACATTCTGCCTGCAACCTATGGTCTGTCTTGCAGATAATCAAGCAGCTACAATCAAAGTGTTGCAGTTCCGTTTTCTTTTAGTTTTTTCCTTCTAATTTGGTAAGGGTACAGGCTTCCGTCTTAAATCATGTGCTTTTCAAAGAGATCGGGTGAGATCTCAAGTGATTCAGTCTGCGGTACAAGAATAGTGTATGGGCACAGGCACAGACACACACTGATACTGTACGTGGCCTGGCTAATATCACTTTTCTGCATTGCATCTCTCACCCCTTGCAGCACGATGGGATAGTAGAGTCATTCCCTAAAAAGGCCATCTCGCTCTCTCTCTCTCTCTCCTCTCACGCTCTTTCTCGCTCTCCTCTCACGCTCTCTCTCGCTCTCTCTCTCCTCTCACGCTCTCTCACTCTCCTCTCTCCTCTCACTCTCTCGTTCTCTCGCCTCTCTCGCCTCTCTCTCCTCTCGCTCTTTCGCTCTCTCTCTCTCCTCTCTCTCACGCTCTCTCTCTCACTCTCTCTCACGCTCTTTCTTTCTCTCTCATATTTACGATGTGCTCCCCCACTCCCCTCTCTGCTCTGCTCTCTGCTGCTAGAATGTAAGGTTCTAGGGTTGCAGGGACTGGCTGTACAGGGCAGGCAGCGAGTCAGCACTTCACGAGCTGGGACAGAGCTCAACACACACACACACACACACACAGAGTCTTCCCCACAGCACCTGCTGGTAGTCTTTTTAAACCTCACTTCAAGAGTACATTGCTGACAAATAATTGATATTGATTGTTTCAGTTAGTGTTGGGACGATAATGGGATTTTAGTATCATGATTATCATCTGAAAAATCAACACGATAGCTGCTTTTATTGCAATCATTCGTTTTTGTGTTTTTGAAACTTTAAAATTGCAGCAGCAATGCTTTATTTTGAACACACTTTTTTGAACCCCCCCCCCCCCCCCCCCAAGAAAGGTTTGAACAAAAAATACATTGAGCCTTTGTTTTAACTACTCTTAAAGCTTAGCTTACACTCTTGCTCAGTATGTTTAGCTCCAGGTTTGTTACTGAAGTCCATGGGCTGACCTTAGTTTCCTATAGGGAAAGATTTCAATAGGACAGATCATAGCCAGAAACCTGTCGCTGGATTCTGTGTTTTTAGAGCTTGTTAACCACCTGGGGGGAGCATTTACATGTAGGTTATAGCACGTCTGTCTGAGTGACTCGCTTCCATTTGTTCAGCTTTATATTGAGAACCACTCATTGAATTGGTATGGACACTTGGTATGGGCATTCTGCATTATATCAGTATCTACTGTAGATTGTGCTGAAGGCTTTTCCACATACAGTGAGTGTAACTTCCTCTTTGCTGTATTAGAGGGTATATCTTTGGAACTGCTTGCTTGGTTTCATTGATAATTTCACAAATCATTTCCATTGTATGATGTCCCCTGTGAGTGCCTGGCTCCTTTCTGATCATTGGCATTTGGCCTGGACGTTACGGTCACTGGGGGCACGTGTGGTGATGGAATCAATGTTTTCAAATGGTCTTCCGGCACTGCAAAGCCTTTCAGCTGTAAATCAAGGGAGTCTCGGTGTCTAGTGCTTGATGTTGATTGAAGGAGCAACTCAGAAGAGACAGATGTGTCTTTCCCTTCCATGGGAGAAGGATGAGAGAAGCTTGGCATGGAGAACCTCACCTAAAGCCCCTTTCACAAGGTGTTACAGCAGTGAAGCGGCATGTTGGGCTGTGTGAATTTCCTGTACCAGCATTATGCCAGCACAGAAGCGCTATAGTGGGCGTGGATTCAATGGCAACACACCCCACATGACTGCATACAAGACGTAACAATAAAAATACATCACCGTGTTGGCGTTCCCTTACCCAAGTCGAGCGTTCACACCAGTGACCTTTATGTAACGCAAATATCCACCATATTGTCACTCTCTGCTGTTGCCTGAACAGCTGGACTTGTTTTAACAATACTGTATCGTCTACAGTGTGCCTGAAGCACCTGCAGTTTGGTACTTGCCATATTGTATAACTTATATTGTATAAATACAATTGAAAACTAAAAGCAAACAAAACACAGCCAAATCCACTTCTTCGGTCATTCTTTTGGTTTTCCGTTGCCATGAGAACAATCTGTTGACTGACAGGTTTGAAAGTTGGTCTGTCATGATCCCTTTAGCTGTGTGAAAGGGTTCTGAAGTTATAATGGAGCAATTTTGTGCTGTGTGAGTGGGGCTTTTTAAGAATTGTTGAAACATCTCTGAGATGGCTCTAGTGTACTCGTGCTGTAGTACTTCTAAATTGAGCACTATTGAGTGTTCAATAGTTATGGATGATACATATCTACGGCATCACCAGAGCCATGTGCTAATTATTATTTGTTTATTTCCAAGGCGACTTACAGAGACTAGGGTGTGTGAACTATGCATCAGCTGCAGAGTCACTTACAATTACGTCTCGCCTGAAAGACGGAGCACAAGGAGGTTAAGTGACTTGCTCAGGGTCACACAATGAGTCAGTGGTTGAGGTGGGATTTGAACCGGTGACCTTCAGGTTACAAGCCCTTTTCTTTAATCACTGGACGACGCAGCCTCCTAATGCATCCGGTTTGAAAACAGGCTTTAATTAGCAGAGTGCAAGCAGACGGGAAGTGAAAACTGTCATCTTACACCTCCTAATAAAACCAGGGAATTGGCAGTAGTTGAAGTAAACTTAGTTTTGCTGTCTTAACATAACCTGGGAGTTGAATTCCACATGTTTGCTTTAATAGGATCAGCTTAAAAGGGGAATGATAATGTGAGAGAACTACAGGGCGCCCTAAAGGCTGGTTTCACAGACACCCATAAGCACGAATCTTGGATAACCTTACATAAAATAACATTAGGTAGTCCAAGATTAGTTCTAATTGGGGTCTGTGAAACCAGCCATGAAAGTACAGGCAAAGTGGGAGTCGAGGGAGGTGGTTGTCTCCACTTGATGCATCTTCATGTGTTATAGCTATTATTGTTTATGCTGTCTTAGTGTCTTGCTACTGTTTTTATTACTGTATAACAATTGTTTCCTGGGTAACTGATGGATTAACTCTTTCTTTCTCTCTGTGTTTCAGGCTCATATTAAGTTCCCGATGGACTATCCCTACTCCCCTCCCACCTTCAGGTTCCTCACCAAGATGTGGCATCCTAATATCTACGAGGTAAGAGCGTGCGTGCAAGTGCCTGGGTAGTTTGTGGCTGCAAATGGGATTTAGTGTTTTAATCCAAAAAGTGGGAAGATAGTGTGGCTTAGAGGTTAGTGTGCTACACTGTGTACTAAGGAAAGGAATTTGCCTTTTTATATTTTCTTGCCTTTAACTTGTCTCTCTTTCACAAAGTGTCGTGTTCTTTTTACTTGTCAAAATACAAAATAAATAAAAGGATGAAATACAAAGTAAATAAAAGGATGAAATACAAAGTAAATAAAAGGATGAAATACAAAGTAAATAAAAGGATGAAATACAAAGTAAATAAAAGGATGAAATACAAAGTAAATAAAAGGATGAAATACAAAGTAAATAAAAGGATGAAATACAAAGTAAATAAAAGGATGAAATACAAAGTAAATAAAAGGATGAAGTACAAAGTAAATAAAAGGATGAAATACAAAGTAAATAAAAGGATGAAATACAAAGTAAATAAAAGGATGAAATACAAAATAAATAAAAGGATGAAATACAAAGTAAATAAAAGGATGAAATACAAAGTAAATAAACGGATGAAATACAAAGTAAATAAAAGGATGAAATACAAAGTAAATAAAAGGATGAAATACAAAGTAAATAAACGGATGAAATACAAAGTAAATAAAAGGATGAAATACAAAGTAAATAAACGGATGAAATACAAAGTAAATAAAAGGATGAAATACAAAGTAAATAAACGGATGAAGTACAAAGTAAATAAAAGGATGAAGTACAAAGTAAATAAACGGATGAAATACAAAGTAAATAAAAGGATGAAATACAAAGTAAATAAAAGGATGAAATACAAAGTAAATAAAAGGATGAAATACAAAGTAAATAAACGGATGAAATACAAAGTAAATAAAAGGATGAAATACAAAGTAAATAAACGGATGAAGTACAAAGTAAATAAAAGGATGAAGTACAAAGTAAATAAAAGGATGAAATACAAAGTAAATAAAAGGATGAAGTACAAAGTAAATAAAAGGATGAAGTACAAAGTAAATAAAAGGATGAAGTACAAAGTAAATAAAAGGATGAAATACAAAGTAAATAAAAGGATGAAGTACAAAGTAAATAAAAGGATGAAATACAAAGTAAATAAAAGGATGAAATACAAAGTAAATAAAAGGATGAAATACAAAGTAAATAAAAGGATGAAATACAAAGTAAATAAAAGGATGAAATACAAAGTAAATAAACGGATGAAATACAAAGTAAATAAAAGGATGAAATACAAAGTAAATAAAAGGATGAAATACAAAGTAAATAAAAGGATGAAATACAAAGTAAATAAAAGGATGAAATACAAAGTAAATAAACGGATGAAGTACAAAGTAAATAAAAGGATGAAGTACAAAGTAAATAAACGGATGAAGTACAAAGTAAATAAAAGGATGAAATACAAAGTAAATAAAAGGATGAAGTACAAAGTAAATAAAAGGATGAAATACAAAGTAAATAAAAGGATGAAATACAAAGTAAATAAAAGGATGAAATACAAAGTAAATAAAAGGATGAAATACAAAGTAAATAAAAGGATGAAGTACAAAGTAAATAAACGGATGAAGTACAAAGTAAATAAAAGGATGAAATACAAAGTAAATAAAAGGATGAAGTACAAAGTAAATAAAAGGATGAAATACAAAGTAAATAAAAGGATGAAATACAAAGTAAATAAAAGGATGAAATACAAAGTAAATAAAAGGATGAAATACAAAGTAAATAAAAGGATGAAATACAAAGTAAATAAAAGGATGAAATACAAAGTAAATAAAAGGATGAAATACAAAGTAAATAAAAGGATGAAATACAAAGTAAATAAAAGGATGAAATACAAAGTAAATAAAAGGATGAAATACAAAGTAAATAAAAGGATGAAATACAAAGTAAATAAAAGGATGAAATACAAAATAAATAAAAGGATGAAGTACAAAGTAAATAAAAGGATGAAATACAAAGTAAATAAAAGGATGAAGTACAAAGTAAATAAAAGGATGAAATACAAAGTAAATAAAAGGATGAAATACAAAGTAAATAAAAGGATGAAATACAAAGTAAATAAACGGATGAAATACAAAGTAAATAAAAGGATGAAATACAAAGTAAATAAAAGGATGAAATACAAAGTAAATAAAAGGATGAAATACAAAGTAAATAAAAGGATGAAATACAAAGTAAATAAAAGGATGAAATACAAAGTAAATAAAAGGATGAAGTACAAAATAAATAAAAGGATGAAGTACAAAGTAAATAAAAGGATGAAATACAAAGTAAATAAAAGGATGAAATACAAAGTAAATAAAAGGATGAAATACAAAGTAAATAAAAGGATGAAATACAAAGTAAATAAAAGGATGAAATACAAAGTAAATAAAAGGATGAAATACAAAGTAAATAAAAGGATGAAATACAAAGTAAATAAAAGGATGAAATACAAAGTAAATAAAAGGATGAAGTACAAAGTAAATAAACGGATGAAGTACAAAGTAAATAAAAGGATGAAATACAAAGTAAATAAAAGGATGAAATACAAAGTAAATAAAAGGATGAAATACAAAGTAAATAAAAGGATGAAATACAAAGTAAATAAAAGGATGAAGTACAAAGTAAATAAACGGATGAAATACAAAGTAAATAAAAGGATGAAATACAAAGTAAATAAAAGGATGAAATACAAAGTAAATAAAAGGATGAAATACAAAGTAAATAAAAGGATGAAATACAAAGTAAATAAAAGGATGAAATACAAAGTAAATAAACGGATGAAATACAAAGTAAATAAAAGGATGAAATACAAAGTAAATAAAAGGATGAAATACAAAATAAATAAAAGGATGAAGTACAACTGAATGCTTGGTGTGCGGTGGTCAAGGCTTTCCCCTCTTGAGGGAGGTCAGGGTTCGAATCCAGGTTAAAATGAAAAAGCAAAATGAGTTGATCAGGCTCTGCTTGGCCCTCGGTTAACAGAAGCAAAGTTCACAGCACAAAACAAATACCTCAATATCGCCATTCTCCCATAATTATATTATTATTATTATTATTATTATTATTATTATTATTATTATTATTTATTTCTTAGCAAACGCCCTTATCCAGGGCGACTTACAATTGTTACAAGATATCACATTATTTTTACATACAATTACATTATTTTCTTTACACATTATTTTTACATACAATTACCCATTTATACAGTTGGGTTTTTACTGGAGCAATCTAGGTAAAGTACCTTGCTCAAGGGTACAGCAGCAGTGTCCTCACCGGGGATTGAACCCACGACCCTCTGGTCAAGAGTCCAGATCCCTAACCGCTACTCCACACTGCTATACTATTGTATATAGTATTTCCCAATATCTTAACATGTCTTTTAGTATTACTACCACCGACTATCTAGATCTCCTTTGATAATGCTGTTCTGTATTCAGAATGCTCCCTGTTGTTTTTTGTATTGTGACTGCACCCCAGTAGAAGTGTGCAACACTCACTTTGCCTGTGTCCGTGTTCACCCACAGAACGGAGATGTGTGCATCTCGATCCTTCACCCCCCTGTGGACGACCCTCAAAGCGGAGAGCTGCCCTCCGAGAGGTGGAACCCCACCCAGAACGTCAGGTAACGCGGGGAGCCACTTATTGAAACACCTTTTGAGGGGGGCTATACCGCAGAATCGCACAAATAGGTGCACAGGCTTCTACTTGCTTCCCCTTTACTGTAATGTTGCATTGAAAGTCATCATTGCTTAACTCTCAGCCCCACCACAGTGTTTCTGGAGGTGCTGTTCCACAGTTGTCTTGTCCCGTATTCACTGTAAAGGGATATGCTGCCATTGAAAGCTTAACATCTCCGTCCTTGTGTAAACATCTTTAGATCGTGTTAGGAGGTTGGGGTAGGAGTCTGCATGTGACACATGGAGACATTACAGCACTAGGAAGGGAGGCAGTTAAATGCAGGGAATTGTGTGAATACAGAGCATGTTCTCAGTGTTTGTGTTTGCAGGACCATCCTGCTGAGCGTCATCTCCCTGCTTAATGAGCCCAACACCTTCTCTCCTGCCAACGTGGACGCCTCGGTCATGTTCCGCAAGTGGAGAGACAGCAAAGGGAAGGACAAGGAGTACGCTGAGATCATTAGGTACGTGGTCGTGCTCGCACAGGCACATTGTGAAATGGAGCACACTCACTCACACTGTTTCCTGTATTACTCCTTTTGTTATTTCACAATTTGGTAGTTCATGAATTAGGTTAATTTGCAGTTAGGCCATCCCGACTGTAAATTGTTATGTCCTATAGTCCTTCGCTTTATAAGGGCTATTTAACTGTTTTCAATATTTCACAATTTTCAGCACTATAGGGAGCACTGTGCTTGAAAACCACTCTTAAAGCTGGTTTATACTCCATCGCTCGGCCATCGTTAACAAGCAAAGCGACCGGCGATCATCTCTGTCGTGTCGCTCTGCAGTTTATAGTGTCTTCCGACAAGCGCCCTGCTCCAAAACGACAGTCGCTGAGAGTTCAAATCAACTGAACTTTGACCTCGTCGCTGACCCTGTTGCTAGGTGATAGAACGCTAAAAATGGATGACAGGCTATTTATTGAGAGGCTGCTCAGTATAATTACTGCCTATCCCTGCATGTATGTTGTAGATAGAGCAGATTATAAAGATCAGCAGAAAAAAGAGAATGCTTGAGGATTTTACACTCTCGGCAAATGAAAGGCTTCAAAGTTGTGTGTCTTTTGACCGGCACATAATGTCACTGTCATATCTTAATATATGTTTGAATAATATTAAAGAACCGCAATGCGGAACTGTGGGACAATACGATTGAATTATAAATGGAATATAACAAATAAACGAGCTTTGAAATCAAACGATATATTTGTCTATCTAATCTAGCTACCTACTGCATACAGTGTTTCTTTCTAGAACGCAGTCAGTTAAAATAACAGAATGAGAGCTAGCCTGCATTGCAGTACAGCTCAGATAAAAACCACATGAATTCATAACGAAACGGAACACCAGCGCTCAACCCATGACAGCCCCAGTGTGTCTTTCTTGTGATCTGTCTAGAACACACGTATTGTATAATACCAGATGCCAGAATGCATCTGCATGTAGCGCCGGGATGGAAATAAGACACTCGCTGCACAGCATTTTGAGACCTTTTAGGTTTACTAGCTGCAGGCTCTTGATGAAGCAGAAAAGCTTCAAAACCTGAAATGCCTCAAACTGCTAAAGTCTGATTTCCATCCATGTAGCTTGTAGCTCAGAAAAACAGATTCGTCAAAACAGAGTTAATACACAAAGTCTTTTTCATATCGTGAATGTACTAGCTTTTCAGACCATAGAATAAATGTTTACTGTGTGTGGATAGACACAGAGACTGTAAAAATAATTACAAACTGATATTGAAAGTGTGTAAAATACGTGTTACAGTTTGGTAGTAATGTGACATTTTGTTTTTGACATTTGCAAGTCAAGTTAAATATATTTAAATTGCTGCGTTTTAGCTGAATTATAAGATGTGTAAATAATAGGATGTGTTCCTATTTTTGTTCTTGTTTGTGGTTAGCTATGTACATGTGTAGGAACACATTATTTAAAAGGTCTCGAAGCCCTCTAAGCTAAATAGTATTTGTCTTCTTAGAAGTACTTCAGTGTCGCTGTGTGTTTACAGTGCGTCGATGGACGGTGGCAGTGCGTTGGTCAGTTGATAATCGAGAGACAGCCGGCTGTCACTGGGCTTTCAGTTGAGCGATAGTCGAGTGATGGAGTATAAACCAGCCTTCAGAGTGTATGGTAACACTTAATAACTAAGTCAAGTACACAAACATTTTGACTAGGGGCTTCATTATTGTACATTTAGTTTTGCAGTCTGTCCACAGTTCTGTTGTTTCTAACTTGGGGTTAAACAGTCAAAGAACAATGCGTTTTCTTCAAACAGCAGCTTATGTAATTGTTTACTCCAGTGATTCTAATTAGCCTGGTATGGTGGATTCAGCTTCTCTCGCATGGAGTTTAAACACTGATCACTTGAGCTCTCTGTGCTCAATCTACCTACAGGCTGAATGCTTTGCGTATGGTCATTCCTTGCAAACCCAGTACTTTTTTTATGTTCTGTGTCTTTGATCCATCCATCATCACAAAAGCCTTGCCATTTAGCTTGATATTGATGCCATGTCTATATATCAAACAAACCATTTTCACAAGACCTGAATGAGCTTCTGCTGTTAAAACCATTGATGAACAGATTCCCCAGAAAGAGATCTGAGGCAGTGGAAATGCAGTCCCCGATACAGTGCTACTCAACTCTGGCCCTCGAGATCCATTCCAGTGCTGGTCTTTATTCCAGCCAGGTCCTAAATTAGTTAATTGTCTCTTAGCAGCTTCAATTAACTACATTAGAACCTGCTTGGAGTGAAAACCTGGACTGGATTCAATCTCGAGGGCCAGTTGAGTACCGCTACCCTAATATGACCCCCTCCTGTCCTCTGTGTTTGCCCACCCCCTTCAGGAAGCAGGTCCTAGCCACCAAGGCAGAGGCTGAGAAGGATGGTGTGAAGGTGCCCACCACGCTGGCAGAGTACTGCATCCAGACCAAAGTGCCTTCCCACGACAGCAGCTCGGACCTGCTGTACGACGACCTGTACGATGATGACATAGAGGAGGAGGAGGAGGATGAGGACGGGGAGTGCGGGGGGGGTGCCGAGGAGGGTGACTGCTACGAGGACGACGACGACTCTGGGAACGAGGAGTCCTGACCGCCCCCCCCCAACCCGAAACAGCCCACTCATCCATCCGCTCATCTGTCTGTCTCTCCGCCCGTCCAACGCACACACACACACACACACACACACACACACACACACACACACAAGCTGAAAAAGAGCAGGCAATGCAACAAGCAAAACCGCCAGTGCAAACAATTCAGATGAACCCCCGCAGCTTGTAATCCAATCCCAGTTTATTTCTAATTTAACAGACCTCCTCTCCACGGTGCTCTGGAGTAGGAGAATAGGGGATGCGAGGCAGTGGGGTGAAGAGGAGCACTGTTGGGGTTAAAAAATATTCAGAATTTGAATTCAGTAGCGGTTATTAATAACAAGTAACTTGCCCACTCTGTGCTGTTTCCTGTTGTGTGGCTTTTACCAGTTGCTCCTTTTTTATGGACTTTTGATTTAAATTTTAAAAAAGAAACACACACCTCATTACTCTTCACCCATTATTGTACAGAGTGTGTAACTCCCGGCTCCCGAACAAAATGAAATTCTCTTGCAAACAGCCTGGTTTTTCTTTTTTTTCTTTTTAAATGTTTGTGGTACAGTACAATAGAAAATCAAAACCTCTTTTTAAGGGTACTCCCTTGTCCCATTTCCTTGCCCTTTTCAGCAGATTTCTGCCCTGTCAGGTACCAACCAGTAATCATGAATTTAAGCAACCTACAGGTAGGGAGACTGTGGCTAAAATGAGCTCCCCTTTAAAATACGTTTTCAGTTTTGATAATAAAGGGGTTGATTACTGGTACTTTTTTTTTTTTTTTAAGAGGATTTCAGTGGGGTTTTTTTTTTAAGGAAGGTCAATTCAGAGTTTGCTGCATGGCCCAACCTACAGCACAGGCCATCCCATAGTTGAAGGTCTTCTGAACTTGTTACAGAAAGGAATTTGGTCAACACAGACCCATACTGAATAGAGACTAGCAAAGTAATTACTGCAGTGGCATGTCAACAGCCTGACTGGTAAATTCCACTGTTGGCTTTTATTCAGGTAGAAAGATTAAAACTAACTTGGCATGAACCCTACTTTGTGTGCAGTTGATAGTCTGGCATAGATAGAGGCTTCCCTTGATAATACAGTACTGGCTAGCAGGGCTATGTAACCTCTTCTATGTCTCTGGGAGTACAGACGTGCAAAACACACTACAAGCCATCCTGGTTAACAACAGCTTCTTATGCCACGACATTTCAAGGGTCTTTACTGAGGAAATACACAGCCACAGATTCTGCAGAGACATTTTACTTATTAACAGAGGAGTGGAGAGGGCTCCCTGATAACCCTGTGCAGAGGGTTCCACAGAAATGTGCTTCAAGGCTAAAACAAAGTGTGGCATGCTTAGGACTGAAATAACAAGGAGGTCGGCACCAGGTGAACCTCATTGGGGCTTGGAGAATGAAGGGTGTCCCAAGACAGTCCAAGAAAGATATCTTGGACCAAGGCACATGGACAGCTAACCAGACTATTTTAGATGCTGCGTTTGGAGTAGAGGATATCCCTTCTCTAGCTACAGTCACAGGCTTTCTGCGAGACACACGACCGCTGTTTGTGATAGAAAACCAGATCATCATTTTTAGGGTTAATTGAAATTACGAGCGATCATACCTTTTAATGACGTATGGTGCTTGTTTAGGATGCTGCCATGTGTCCTAGTTGGCATTGTGCAGACACTCTCAGCTTGTGCCTGCATCAACCAGCTTTATAAATATGGCAGCATGTTCGTGCTTCTGCATGCAGCGGAGGCTGAGGAATCCTGGAAAACAGAGAGCCCCTACTCCTGTTCTATGAGCTGGCAGCTCTCCAGAGCTGGGGCACAGTTTGATGGCTGCTCACGATTGCTCTGTTGCAAACACGTGTCATTTCAGTGGGGAGCCTGTTTGTGGTAGCAGTGTCTGAGGATTGCTGCAATTGGGTAAAGCAGGACTGGACACTCTATATGGATTTCTTTGTGTGTTTAGTTATGTAACCTGTACAGGTAGCATCCCTCCCCCAAGTTGAATCCCACTCCACAGTTGAAATGACATGCCTCACTGTGGCCCGCAGATAAGTCTTCTTTGAGACTGTGGAAGAGACCCAACCAATTCCTAGCACATGTTTTGAAGTTTTTCTGGAATTATCAGTGCTAGAAATTGTTTTTTTTAAATGTTATTCTGCTGTATGGTAGTTATGGTATGTTCTCTTACTATACTTCAGGCTGCATTCATTAAACATTAGTGGGCTATTAAATGCATAGAGGCTTCAATGTGTTTACTGGGACGCTTTTAGAAATGACTTGTGCATTACCTAGAAGTTCTGGAAAATTGGGTCATGTGGAACAGTCCATCCACCTCAAGGTTACTATGGTAGAAGTGTCTGACAATGTGCCATACTACTGCTGCACAGATAAATAACATCTCAACAAACCGCTGCAAACGTCCTGGTCTTGAAGTGAGGTTATGTTTCCATGTTCCTCAAATCTCATTCCCATTTATACGCTTTGTCAAGCAATCAGGATATTTCTGGTATGGTGTACAGTGCCAAAAATATCCACCAGCTGTCTGACTAGGTGTACTGTCTGTATTATTTGAAACCTCAGTGCTTTTGGACAGGTGTGTGGAAACTGCATTAGTTTAGCTCCTGACTCTTTGAATTGGTTTGAGCTGAGAAGTGGGGGTGGTGTGACCTGGCTTCTACCCCACTGTAGACACTCCTGTATGTAAGCTCCCCATAGTAAAAACATAGAACAGTTTAATAAAGCGTGGTAGAACATAGGTAAGCACTGTAAAAAATAATGAGGTATGGTAAAGCATATTCATAAACTGTGGGAAATGCATAGTATAACAATGGGAAATCTGCACAAATACCATGGTGAACTTTTATAAGAGCTGATTTGGAGTGTGACCCTGAGTGAATTGGTTCACCTTCCTTTTACTTCAGTAATGTACACATGTGTGTAATAATGCAGTATAGAGCAGGCTTTCTAAAGCTGATTCTCCCTCACTGCTTCAAATCTAAACCATGCTACCCAGAGCCATGTAATCATATACAGCCTGCCAAAGTGCAAGGTCAGAGTAGTAGAAGCTAGGCCAGCTGGTCAGCTGACGTCCTCTCCGTGTTTCAGAACTGATTGCCAAGGCTTTTCTGCTTCTGATTTGCAAAATAAATGTAAGACTGTGTGTGCAATTGCACCTCTACTAAGCAGTTCGGTTCGGTGTGCTTGTCTAGCTCCTTTAAAGGGATTAGGGGTGGGGCACATCTGTTACTGAAGGGATGGCCATTTTAATTTTCTGCAGCTCGACATTCAAGAAGTTTGTATGTTTGATCCATTATTGAGATGGGCTGCCTTAACAGTGCATATGTCCCCAGTTCCTCATGTGTTAGTATTAAAAGTTTTAAGGATGTGTTGCCTACCTTTTTAGTTTGATTCTATACAACACTGTAGAACAGTTGATGTTTGGTGGACATTACCCAGCTGACCGCTGTGATTTGCTGTCATTTGGAGACTTGTTACAACCCCTTAACCTGTCTGCCCCATGTTATCATGGACGTGTTTGCATGTTGCTTTACAAATACAGTATCCCATTTCTAAACATGGCAACGCTGAGACCCCCTGGAGGATACCCTCGCAACTGCAGCTTTGAGCACGTTTTTCATGTTATACAATAGAGCACCATCTAGGCAGATTTCACCAGGCTGCCGCTACTGCAGCTCTGTTCAAAGTGTCTGTGGTGAAACATGCACACACCAGTAGCAGCATCCAATACATTGTTTTTTATTCAAAAAAATGAAACTCTGAATATCGTGGCTTCTGTTTAATTAAAATGGCATTTTCGCTTGGCGCTGCTAGTTTTTGAAAGAGAATTTAAATGTTTCTTAAAAGAATGGGTTATTTGTAGATGCCTACTGAAATTCTCTTATCCCATATAAGAGTACAGTGATATTTCAGTATTCCTGATTATGAATCTGCATCTATCCATCTGTTTTGGTATAAAGCAGGCATGCATAGTTGGAGGGGCTGAGCTGATGATCGGAAGTAGTTTTAATAATTATAATTCTGTTTTGTCATTTTTGACCAAAAGATTAGTCTTGTGTTTCCATTAGGCATTAGGATGAGTGTCAGTAAGGCCTGGATTTTGCCCCAGAATATTGATTTAAAAATTCCTACAGCATGAAAGCTATGGTATAAACTGGAGTTTATGGTACTGCAGTATATTTCCACCTGTGTATAACTGGGTTTGAAGCGAAGGCCATTTTGGACTCGGTTGTGAGGTTTGAAACAAATATTTCACCGAATTCCCAAACGGTCTCTTTGCATGCTAGCTTTGAAGCTCGCTTTGTGGGAATATTCAGGCTTTCTGTTTCACAAATATTTGCCGTTGCCCCCTGAATATAGGTTTTAAAGTCCCAACACAAATTGACAGTGTGGGTTACTACACAAGTATTGACAATTTCAAAAGTGATACGACTGGCTGTCACGTCCCACGACGACTGTGTAAAGAGTGCAGCCTGTCTGAATGTGAGCAGGTATGCTGGCTATGGCAAAGGGCTGACCCTGTGCTGTGTCATTTTCTTAAGCTGTCTCTGGACAGCAGCTTGATGTGTTTTTTTTTTTTTTTCAAATGTACCTTTTACTATGTTCTTTTTTTCTGAACAGGAGCCATAAAAGCCCAACCCAGCCTGTGTGTGTTTGGGTTTTATTTTCTCTAAAGTGGTATCTTTTTCCCAGGTCAATGTGTCACTCTTGTGCTGTGTCTGTGGTGCTGCAGCTGTTAATCGGATTTGGCTCGGTGCTTGGGTACCCTAACACAGTATGATGGTTGAGAATGGATACGGCGTTGCGTTCTGTTTTACTGATAGTTTGTTAGAATTCCGTTTTAGCCACGTTCTCTGTACTGGGGTTTGTTCGTGTGCAGGCCCATTGCTACAGGGTACTAATCGTGGTCCCTGGCTCTCTTTCTAAGTGACAGGTTTCCATGGAACTCACATCCTTTGTCGTGGGGTAAAGAACTGCAGAGTTCCTTGGGTGACACAAATACTGCTTTTACTTCTGCTTTTGTTGTTTTCTTTCAACAGGCTCCCGGGATGTGTAGAAATAAGAAACTCGTACGGTTAAGATTTCTGTTCTGCCATTCGCTTGTTTGTCATCCACTTGGAGAAAATAAATAAATAAAAAAATGAGTTTACATGTTGTGTAAATAAAAACTGAAAAAAGTTAAATAACTTTGGATTTGAACTGTAGCCTGAAGATTTCAATACATTGAAAATGCTGCACTAAAGTATCTTGATAGTCCTGTCTGAGTTGAAATTGCAGTTCTTTTCTTTTTCCTGGTTTTTTATAGTTTGCCTCCTGTGTTTACCTGTCCCAGTAGAATTCTCTTTCTGTGTCTCTCTCTCTCTCTCTCTCTTTCTCTTGTTCAAGCAAATTTTCCCTTCTTACTGCCTCTTTTTTGCTGTAGATTTTATTTTGGTCTCTGCATTTACTGACTAATAAAAATGTGAAATAAAGGATGCTGTATTGTTAGTTTGTGTCGTGTTTTTTTTTTTTTTTTCACACGAGCACCACTGAGAGGGAATTTTTCCTTTTTCAATTATATATATATATATATATATATATAATGAAACTGATGTTCTGTGGATTTTACACCAGCTAATTGTAGTCATTGGTAAGAAAGTATGCAATATTTTTCTTTTTGTTCAGAATCACTCTGTATAGGATTACATAACACAAAAATGAACTTGGAGACCTCTATAGCAATACAACATTGTCACATATCCAGTCCTGTAAGCCCCCTCCTCCATTAGACACCACATCACAGACCCCTCTCTATATTGTACTGCTAATCTTCCCCAAACCTATAAGGTTCTCCCAGGTGACTTGGCAAAGCCAGTTTGCAAAAGATATTGATGTTTACTTGTATAAAAGCTTGAAACAAACATTAACCAAGACCTGTCATCTCTATTAGAATGTACTGGATGAACTTTTTAAGCAGCTAGTTTTGGGATATCTCCAGCAGTAGGGGTATTTGTAACTGAAGTGGCATTAGCCAAAACGTGCCAGTAAGTAAGTAGTCATTGAGGAATGGTCACATACGCAATTTTACAACTTTAAACAGCTCACTGGCTCTCTGCCACGTACAAACAGTGCTGTCCTGGTGACTCTAAATTCTATTATGGAATGTGTTTTCTATTTCTGCTCCAACCCCTGTACAAAACGTTCTACCTTCAGTTTTCAAAATGAAATAAGCCTTCGACACTGAAAAATAATCATCTTAGGCTTGACTAACTGAGCTTTTGCTAGAGGGCCAAATTCTGTCCCATAGACAAATCAAAACATTTGAAAACAGAAATGCAATTAATAAGGCCAATTTAAAGGATAGTGCAGGCACCAATATTTATTATTTTTCTCATTACAAGATTTATTACCAGATTTTTTTTCTTATTTTTTTTTATCAAAACACACTTATGTTTTTGTTTAGTACAGTAACAATCACCAACAACAAGCATGCTACAGACAAAACGAGCAATGAAGTCAGATTCAGATCTGTCCGGTAGACAGGCAGGTTCTGTGTTAGCGTGCGTGTGAGTGTGTGTGTGTAGATCAGGATGGCTGTTGTCTGTTCAGTATAAAGCTGTGTGCCTCTCTCAAGGCTTCCTGCATGTCCTTATACTCTGAGAGCTGGCAAGCCTCCTCCACGCCCAGCCAGCGGTAGTCCTGGTGCTCCTCGGACAGCCGGACCGAAGTGCCGCTGTCGCACAGCTCCGCCAGCCAGTACACCACAGTCTTGGGCTGGCTCTTCACCATGTAGCGCAGCTCCTTCCTGTAGCCCTCCAGAATGCGGAAGTGCTCCTCCCCCAGCCCCGCCTCTTCCTGCGTCTCCCTCAGAGCGGTCTGCAGGTCATCCTCCCCAGGGTCCACATGTCCTAGGAGGGGAGGCTGGAGGGTCACTCAAGAACTGAATTCCTGCCTTGGTTCAGCTAAACTACTATATCTTGGGAACAGTTTGCCTGAATTTGATCAGTCACCCATAACTATTAAACACTCAATAGTGCTACACTTACAAATACTAAAAGAAACTGAATAAGTAATGACAACAGATTCTCGAAGACACTGAGAAAGACTTCTAGTCAATAGTTTTGTCATCACTTTATTAAAAGTTTATTTTAGTGCTTCTGAATTTCATTCAAGAAGTTATTGAAAAAAAACTTTTAGGGCCATTAACGTTCATAACGCGTGATCAACTTAAAATATTTCTGATTGAACTGATATCATTCAAAATGCCATTGATATGCCACCCCTTCTTAGCAATTAAACCACATTGGTTTTGACTATTACATTGACTTTAAGTTTGGAAAATGAGAAATTGACTACTGCAGATTCCAAAGCTCTATTCTTTAACTAGTCCACCGTTCCCCTTATTCTGTTTTACCCTATCCACACTCCCAAAACAATGCTAGATCAACATGAGGCAAAACCACATGACTGCCTGTTACATAAAGCACAGTTACGTTTTATTACAGTGATGATCGCACGTTACATAGGAAAAGTAAATGGGGCATCTATCACCAGTTTTCAGTTGAACTGTTCCATGAACTAATTAAAAGACTGGCCCATAGTTCTGTTTATAAATGGGGATATGTTTCCTTTCAGACCTGCCCTTGTGTTCTGTGGGCATTATAAAGCACCCCTTTCCCCTTCCCGTTGCCTCTGTGCCATGCAGCTGGATGTTACCTTTGGGGGGAGTCCAGTGATGTTTCCCATAAGAGGTCTGAAGCAGCAGGAATTCTATTTCATCCCCCATCTTCAGTGCACTCCCACTCAGCGTTCTGCATATGATGAGGCCGCATGCCCTTAAAGCCATAACCCTCAGCAGACTAAAGAAGACAGAGAAACAGTCTGGGGTCAGGAGGAGCTCTAGAGTGTCTCACAGGCATTGGACCTGCCAGAAAGAGTTGCAGGTAGGAGCTGCTGTGGACCACCAGCGTGTTAAAATCATCCTGGAGGGAGGCATGGCCCTTCCTCAATGATTTCTGAATTGCTGAAAGCCCCACTGGAAGTCACCTCTCTGAAACAGCAGCACTCTCTGCAGTCTTGGGTAAGCTACAGAAGCACCTGCCAACAGAGCACCCACCATCAGCCCTGGACAAAGTCTGACTATGCTTCTGCTTGGGAGCTGTCCTTTCGGATTTGAGGGCTTCGAGTTTTAGAAAAGAGAAGAAAAACAAAGCCTGAAAAACGTAGAGAAATCCACCTGCATGGCTTCTTAATGTTACTGTGACGATGTGCTGGAGTACAGTAATACGATTTGGATAACACCTTATAGTAATCCCCACGTCTTGCATGACAATCATCTTCAGCACATGAGCTTATATATGTGAAACCAAAGGAGCAACAGTGTGACCGTTTACACGCTGTCTGCCGACTGAAAGCAAGCAAGGAGCAACAGTGTGACCGTTTACACGCTGTCTGCCGACTGAAAGCAAGCAAGGAGCAACAGTGTGACCGTTTACACGCTGTCTGCCGACTGAAAGCAAGCAAGGAGCAACAGTGTGACCGTTTACACGCTGTCTGCCGACTGAAAGCAAGCAAGGAGCAACAGTGTGACCGTTTACACGCTGTCTGCCGACTGAAAGCAAGCAAGGAGCAACAGTGTGACCGTTTACACGCTGTCTGCCGACTGAAAGCAAGCAAGGAGCAACAGTGTGACCGTTTACACGCTGTCTGCCGACTGAAAGCAAGCAAGGAGCAACAGTGTGACCGTTTACACGCTGTCTGCCGACTGAAAGCAAGCAAGGAGTAAGTGTGACCGTTTACACGCTGTCTGCCGACTGAAAGCAAGCTGCTGCAAATCTCCTATCTCATCATACCCAGGACGGACAGTTAATTATACAGGCATCTGAGATTCACAAATAACAACTTCATTACTAACAGCTACAGTACCTGTGCTCAAAACAAACATGTATTTTCTGTCTGAACGTTTCAGAACGGTATCGTTGCTCGAGAAATGGAAATGCACTGTGCTCTTAATTTGTTTTACAAGTCTACTGTCTTCAAATAACTGGTTTGGAATAAATGATGAATATAATGTGTCATAATTTACTTTTATGCTAGACCTACCGATACAGAGATAAGTAGCTACATGGTACAGGCACATTTAATGACACATTCAAGGAGGCAGTGTGGTCCAGTGGTTAAAGTCCAGTGGTTAAAGTCCAGGGTTTATATCCAGACAATCACCGGTTCAAATCCCACCTCTGCCACTGACTGATTCACTGTGTGACCCTGAGCAAGTCACTGAACCTCCTTGTGCTCCATCCTGCGGATGAGATGTTAAATCAGTGTCCTATTGTAAGTGACTCTGCATATAATGCACAGTTCACAGCCTACCTCTGTAAAGTGCTTTGTGATGGTGGACCACTATGAAAGGTGCTATATATAAAATAAATAAATAAAGATATTATTATTATTATTATTTTGCAATTAACTCACCGAATCACACAGAATGCCTCCCCAGAATCTGTTGATACCCTGGGCACGTTAAACTAGTCGATGGTGCAAATGTGATATGTGTACACAAGTGAATGCCGGGCAGTATAAACGCGATTAAATGATGTTCAGAAATGTAAATAAACAGTACACACTTACATCTTTCCGCACACGCCTCACCCAGCTCGCTTCCTGAATGAAAGGGAGAAGTCTACGCGTCACGCAAGTCTTCAGATGATATTAAAACACCAATGACTGCGTTAGACGACTACCGTATAACCCTGGGAATAAGCGCGTTTCCTTATCCACGGGCACAGGTGTTTAATGTCCTGATAAACCAATGCGCCTGGACCGAGTATTAGCGACCCACCAGCCCGCGTCGTAAATTATGATAATTACATTCATTACAAATACACTGAAGCATTGTAATCGAATTTCACTGTTTGCTTTCTCTTCAGTTCTTTCCTAAAATAGCCCCGCATGTCGGTGCTCTTATCTGTAATAGCGCACCCCCGTTTCATAATAATATGCGCCTATTTGCTTGGTTATACGGTACTAAATGGGACCTGGTTGAAAACGGAGAGAACCCGCCCATCCGTTATGCATTTCTGGTTGGTCACGTTGCGACCTAGACCTAGAGGGATAGCGCTGATAGTTCAGAATGATTGGCCGGCAGGGGATCAGCGAGAGCGAACCGTGAGCTCTCATTGGTTAACTTGTTGTAACCCCCCCCCCTCCACTCCATTTATGCACTCTGATTGGCTTGTCTCCCATCACCAGGAAGCGGGAGTCCCGGCGCGAGTCTGGTGTAAGTTTGAAACGGTTCGCGGCGTTGCCATGGATACCCGAGAGCAGGGGCAGCGTCTTGGAAGCGGAAGGGAGAGATTGGTTTAGATATATTATATATATACACGGGGCATCGAAGACACAAGAAAACAAAGTAGCTTAAACTCAACATGTACGGTAAATAATGTGTAATTAATGCTGCATATGATGTATTGGGTTTTAATACGACCAGTCCGAAGAAGAAATGATTAAGATACAGTATTTACAAAAGTATATGCGGTTTCACTAAACTGGGTCCACACTTTTTCAAAAGTAAATGAAGGCTCGGTGACACAACCGTCTGTCCATACCAAAATAACAAGGTAAGTTATTAGAACAAATGCATTTTAAAAAGGGCAGTTAATACATTGTATTTCAAATGATTTCATTTAAAACCTTGATTTTAACCCTAACACCGAGCTAATCAATAACCCTACATTTGTTTATTATTATTATTATTATTATTATTATTATTATTATTATTATTATTATCTATTTATTTATTTCTGTTAAATTGACTAATGTGCAAGTTCATGTCCAGGTAAGTCATACGCAATCCACTGTAATATAAGCGAGTGGCTTCGTGTGACATAACATTCCGGGTAGCGATTGTTTACTGTGTATTGTTGCACCTTGAAGGCTAATAGAAAAATGTGTGGCTCGAAATAGTGAAGGAAGCTCATTGTTCATTAGGAGACTGACAGTGTAAGAGTGAGAGAGACCATTCAATAACATTGCTCATAATAAATACCCAGCTTCCGTTCAGTGCTAGGACCACGACCAGCATGCTTAGCTTTCACTGTTGTGTGCAGTTATCAAATAACATCCCATGCTAGGCTACAGTGCGAATTCATGTGGTTTCTTTCCTCCTAAAGAGTTTCACAAGTTTATAGTATCATTTTAGGCAGTTCAGTTAAAGGGTGATGGATTTTGTAGGGCCCTCTACGCACTACAATGAGTAGGGAGGCAGTGTTGTGTACGGACTACAGGTCAGATCTCCATACATCTCCATACACTGTGCTGTCTGATTCTGATCCGCAGTAACTAAAGATGCTTACAGTTTTATCACAATTGAATAATCAGCTGTGTAGATGCAATGTAAAAGTGTAAAGTGTGACTACTGTGTGACATGCATTCCAAGTAGGGGGTAAGAACTGTATTCTTGACTTGTATTTATTATAGACTATTAAAGGATAATCAACTTGCTATAGTAATTTGTATGAAGACGTGACTTTAGTGTTTCATTTAAATTCACAGGACTTTGTTGGATGTAGTCTATACCTTGAAATAAGAAATACAAAAATTAAACTTTTTTTTTCCTGTCCCCTCTGTAACACAAATAAAAACCTAGTTGTTTTTTTTAAAAAAAAAAGGTTTGTTGAGTTTCTGTGTATTAAGACAAGTCCAAATTTAATCTACTACTTAAACACTTTTGAAAAATGAGCTGAAATAAGTAGATTTAGGAACAACAAGACAGTTATTGTGGAATGCCCCTTTGTATAGTCTTGAAGATGAATGTGAAACAGCCAACTGTCAAGTTTTGTCAGAACATAAACCTTTATCAAGTCGAAGCAGCAGCTGACTGGTATAGTCCACACTTTGGTGTTTTGATTGTGGCATTATTGTGTTGTGTTGTTGTTGTTGTTGTTGTTGTTGTTTTCCCTTGAAGAGGTCTGTTCTACTAGAGATCTTGTCATACAGTTTCTAATAGTTAGTGTCTGCTGTGTTTTTTTATTTATTTTTTTACCAGTTGTCTGGTCTGCATAGACCAGCTGACATTCAGCATCAGAGTTTGCCCTTCCTATATACTCTATGCCCTGCCCTGCTTTGCATGAGCCAGCAGCTGCCCTGATACAGCACTGCAGCTGCTCTGGCTTCTCTAAAATGAACAGAGTTATTTCATATTGCTGTGGGATTGGGTTTCACTAGTCAATAGCCTGAGCTGCAGTCTGACATCACTTTCACAGTAACATGTACAGTACAAGGCTTGGCCACAGATAAAACTCAAGCAAGTAAGTGATTTATTTTTTTTGTTAGAATTCAGAGATTATGAATTTGTTTTAAATATGTAAACCAATAGGAATAACTTATTTATATGTAAACTGTATCTTATTGCAAGAGCCAGGGGATTAGCAAAGGAGATGTAAGATTACAGCTTTTTATACTGTAACAAGGATCAATGAAACTGTAAAGCATCCGTGTGTCTTGATACAGTAAGTACCCCTATACTAGGTCAGTGAAAGTATCCCATGTCTCAAGGAATTTAGTCATGAGGAATAGTTACAGGTGTTAGGCTTACTGACTGAAGAGGATTAATAAAGGTTAGTAAATTGGATGCTAACAAATCAAACAAACTTTAATAAACAAATTACCAAGGAAGCCAAGTGAAACAAAGTAGGTTCAAGAGTGATCTGCAATTGTTTTTTTTTAAAGGGGGGATGAAGATACCCAAAAGAGGCAGGCCTATTGGACAGAAAGTGCTACCCTTTTCCTGTTCCTGAAGTTTGTCCTGTTTGTTGGCAGCCCTCTTCTGCTCCCGGGTGTTGATGTGAAGATGGCGACGTGTCTGTACGAGTGTCTGAGCGAGGCCGGCCTGCAGCGCTACTACCCTCAGTTCACAGCCCTGGGTGTGCGCCGGCCCCAGCAGCTCTCCCGGGTCACCATGAGTGACTACCCGCGGCTGGGCGTGCATGACATGCAGGACCGCACCCGGCTCTTTGAGCTGGTGCAGATTGTCAAGGCTCTCCAGGGTGACATGAGTGGAGAGGGGCACGACCCTCACTCCCCCAGGCGGGCCACACTGACCAGGTCCACTCCCCGCCGGCAGCTGGACTTCACCGCCCTGCCCACGAGTGAGCCAGCCGAGCAAAGAGGGTGCCGTCCCTCCTCCTCCTCCGCCTACTGCAAGACAAGCAAACAAGAGGGCAGGGAGCGCTCGCCCAGGCACACGCTGGCAAGAGGGGAATGGCACCACAACAGGGTGGCTGGCAGGGTGGAGGAGGCTTGGGCAGCAGAGGAGGAACAGGTACACCTTGAGAGAGTAGCATGCTCCTCCACCTCAGGATACAACTACGGAGTCCCGCACTCCACCACCAGGTACCTATTATTAGATACCTGTATGTACCTGACGTACTTGTCTGTTACCAGTAGAAATATTGTTCTGGGATTAGGGGTAACATATTGAATATTTCATTTATTGCATTTTTGCAGTGAGACAAACCTTTTGAGACAGATAAGCACTTGTCTTGGTACTGGAACATAAATAAAATATCATAGGAGGGATTGCGTTACGTTGTCAGGTGACCTCAGTGTGTGGAACGACCGTGAGAGCGTGTGCTGGCTGGCTGTGTTTCAGGAAGACGAGCTGGGACCGGGGCCAGGCGGAGTCCGATAGGATCCGTGTGTGTGTGCGGAAGCGGCCGCTGGGAATGCGAGAGGAGCGTCGAGGGGAGGCGGACGTGGTCAGCACCCGGGACAGCGGGACCGTTCTCATCCAAGAGAAGAAGGAGGCTGTGGACCTCACCCAGTACATCCTGCAGGTACCTCGCTCCATTCCACTCCCACTAGCTAGATTGGTAACGTGTAGGATTTTTGTATACAGTGCCTTGCGAAAGTATTCGGCCCCCTTGAACTTTGCGACCTTTTGCCACATTTCAGGCTTCAAACATAAAGATATGAAACTGTAATTTTTTGTGAAGAATCAACAACAAGTGGGACACAATCATGAAGTGGAACGAAATTTATTGGATATTTCAAACTTTTTTAACAAATAAAAAACTGAAAAATTGGGCGTGCAAAATTATTCAGCCCCCTTAAGTTAATACTTTGTAGCGCCACCTTTTGCTGCGATTACAGCTGTAAGTCGCTTGGGGTATGTCTCTATCAGTTTTGCACATCGAGAGACTGAAATTTTTGCCCATTCCTCCTTGCAAAACAGCTCGAGCTCAGTGAGGTTGGATGGAGAGCATTTGTGAACAGCAGTTTTCAGTTCTTTCCACAGATTCTCGATTGGATTCAGGTCTGGACTTTGACTTGGCCATTCTAACACCTGGATATGTTTATTTGTGAACCATTCCATTGTAGATTTTGCTTTATGTTTTGGATCATTGTCTTGTTGGAAGACAAATCTCCGTCCCAGTCTCAGGTCTTTTGCAGACTCCATCAGGTTTTCTTCCAGAATGGTCCTGTATTTGGCTCCATCCATCTTCCCATCAATTTTAACCATCTTCCCTGTCCCTGCTGAAGAAAAGCAGGCCCAAACCATGATGCTGCCACCACCATGTTTGACAGTGGGGATGGTGTGTTCAGGGTGATGAGCTGTGTTGCTTTTACGCCAAACATAACGTTTTGCATTGTTGCCAAAAAGTTCGATTTTGGTTTCATCTGACCAGAGCACCTTCTTCCACATGTTTGGTGTGTCTCCCAGGTGGCTTGTGGCAAACTGTAAACGACACTTTTTATGGATATCTTTAAGAAATGGCTTTCTTCTTGCCACTCTTCCATAAAGGCCAGATTTGTGCAGTATACGACTGATTGTTGTCCTATGGACAGAGTCTCCCACCTCAGCTGTAGATCTCTGCAGTTCATCCAGAGTGATCATGGGCCTCTTGGCTGCATCTCTGATCAGTCATCTCCTTGTATGAGCTGAAAGTTTAGAGGGACGGCCAGGTCTTGGTAGATTTGCAGTGGTCTGATACTCCTTCCATTTCAATATTATCGCTTGCACAGTGCTCCTTGGGATGTTTAAAGCTTGGGAAATCTTTTTGTATCCAAATCCGGCTTTAAACTTCTCCACAACAGTATCTCAGACCTGCCTGGTGTGTTCCTTGTTCTTCATGATGCTCTCTGCGCTTTAAACGGACCTCTGAGACTATCACAGTGCAGGTGCATTTATACGGAGACTTGATTACACACAGGTGGATTCTATTTATCATCATTAGTCATTTAGGTCAACATTGGATCATTCAGAGATCCTCACTGAACTTCTGGAGAGAGTTTGCTGCACTGAAAGTAAAGGGGCTGAATAATTTTGCACGCCCAATTTTTCAGTTTTTTATTTGTTAAAAAAGTTTGAAATATCCAATAAATTTCGTTCCACTTCATGATTGTGTCCCACTTGTTGTTGATTCTTCACAAAAAATTACAGTTTCATATCTTTATGTTTGAAGCCTGAAATGTGGCAAAAGGTCGCAAAGTTCAAGGGGGCCGAATACTTTCGCAAGGCACTGTATTTTATTGTACAGTGCTCCCTATTTCACTACCTGATTTGCACATCAAAACAGTGAAGGGGTCTCAGGACAGCACTTCATTGTATATTACCGGTATTTATTTGATCTTTCCTGAATTACTGTTTGGTTGGCAATTATTTTATTGTTTTGTTTGGGAGCTTCTAACCAGTATCACACATGCCCTGGGAATGCGGGGAGGGGAGGGGAGGGGGGGTCACAAGGATTAGCTTCCCAACATGTAAACAGACTGTGTACTGCCCTGCACCACAGTCATACAGTGCCTCTTATTATACAAAGAGAAGCACGTGCAAGTTCACTGTTTTGGAATACCATTTACCCCCTGTCTCCTTTCTTCAGCATGTGTTTCATTTTGATGGCGTTTTTGACGATGCGTGCTCCAATCAGGATGTGTATATGAAGACAGCCTATCCCCTAATCCAGCATGTCTTCAATGGGTACGACACTCCGCTTCCTTTCATTTCCATCTGCTGACATCCTGGGCGCTGTTTATTTGTCACAGTTTAGAAAGTCAGCCTACAGTACTTAAAATGTCACAGACACACATAATTAGTGGTAGAAACAGGACATTAGTCTCTTTATGTTCAAAGGTGCATGGAACCCTTTTCAGCTGTGTAAAAGCGTAACAAGTGCATTCTCAGGTTTAAAGTAATGTTTAACCTAGGCGAGTGTTTAAAAACACTGTCTTTTTCAAAGATCATGTACTGTACTCTGTTTTACGACAAACTCGATATGCTAGAAGCAGCATATGTATATAGACATGTGTATCGAGACAGATCTAGGGGTGTTTTATATTTTGTGGAGCTGCCCTTACCCATTCCTACTGACTTCCTGTTTCAGGGGGAAGGCTACTTGCTTTGCATATGGACAGACAGGCGCTGGGAAGACGCACACCATGATCGGGACACGGCAGAACCCGGGGCTCTACGCTCTGGCTGCAAAGGACATCTTCCTGCAGCTCGAGGCCCTGCAGCCCGGCCGCCACCTCCACGTCTACATCAGCTTCTTCGAGATCTACTGCGGCCAGCTCTACGACCTGCTGGACGGGAAGAAACGGTACCAAGAATCTCCTTAGCACGAGAAGACTAGGCCAGTTAAAATGATGTGGCTTACGGTTAGGGGTGTGTGGAAACAGCTTCCTTCTGTTTATTTATTCTTCATTTAAAGGTGAACCCTTATTATAACAGAATGTAGCATGTTGTGTTTATCTAAGGAGTTACACAGATATAGAAATATATAGTGTATACATAAACATATAACCCATAAACAAAGACTTTATGGCTTGATCCTGACACTTGTCACAAAACCGTACTGCATATCATACTGCCTTAAATTCTGTCCATGAATGAGAAATGGGAATGAGAGCATTATGGGATTTTCCATGAGGGCTTGGTTTGTACAAGCTATTTTAGAGTTAAATATACTATTGTATTGTGTCTTCTTGTTTTATAGATATGCACTACCAGAAATTGGGTTCATGTGTATTTCTTTCAGTGGAGGATGGGGCAGAGTTTTGGGGGTTTGTGGGCTCTGTGGCATTGCGCAGTAACCTGAAGCTGCTGTTTTCTCTCCTCTCCAGGCTGTTTGCCAGGGAAGATGGGAACCATGTGGTGCAGATAGTGGGGCTGCGAGAGGAGAGGGTGGTAAGGGTGGACACGCTGCTGGAGGTAATCCCTTTCTACTCTCTCCATCAACACTAAACACCATGTGATCTCCAGTGTTATTTCATGCTCTGTTCTTTTTAGCTCTATTTCAACTTTCAGGGTTCACAGCTAGAGTTGTTGATTGTTGTTTTTTTCTTGATCAGAGGATGTTGAATAAAGTTTGTATTTGACAGAGTGTATGTGCTGTAGTCAAGTATGTTAAATTCAAACATCACATCAATAAAACACTGGTGTTCAATTTAGAAAATCCGAACCCACCAGCGCGCCATCTATACACGTGTAGATATAATGCTTGCTTTCTAAGAGCCTGTACGCTGTTGCTGTTTCTCACCTTTCTGTGCGGCCTGGAAGATGGTAAGTGACAGCTGTCTGAGCGGTGTGTGTGCCCCCTGTGTGTGCAGGTGATCTCGTGGGGCAGTAAGGAGCGCAGCACGGGAGCCAGCGGGGTGAACGCAGACTCCTCTCGCTCGCACGCCATCATCCAGGTACAGATCAAGGACTCGGACGCCAGGGTGTACGGGAGGTAAGAGACCCTTTCCATAGGAGGCACAGTCACAGACACGGAGGGCACGGACTCACAGTGAAGTTTCTTTGTATTTTACCCACCAATATGATTTAAAAATGATTACAAATAAAAAAGCTATTATCATTAGTATTATTTTCTAAATAATTATTGTCAGCATTTCAAAGGGCATATAGTCACATTATTTAGCCACCAAGGACCACATTTTCCCTTTTTTGTTATAGAAATATAACAAGTCAGAATATTGCCTGCATGAGAAGTTTGTAACCTTAACATGTTAAAGTGCTTAAAAAAATTAATTGTATTGTTGTTAATTTGATTTGTAAACTCTTTGGTCAAAAGTGAACCTCTGTGATTGAAGGATGTAGTTTAGAGGGAGTCACTAATCTGAGCTAACAGCTTGTGTGTCTCTCAGCTGGCGTGCTTGACGTGATCCGTGAAGGCTGTCAGTAAGCTGTGTTTCTCTGCTCTCTCTTGGCCACAGGATTTCTTTTATTGATCTGGCAGGCAGCGAGAGGGCAGCTGATGCCAGGGACCCTGACAAACAGACCAAGATGGAGGGAGCTGAAATTAACCAGAGCCTGTTAGCTGTGAGTTCATTCATTCCGTTTCCCCTGTAGCCTGTTTAAATACTGCAGACTAAAAACCTGGGGCTTAGAGGAGGTGGAGATAGTATGCATAGAACGTTTCCTTTAGAATAGGAACACAAAGTAACTGAAATAACAGACATGGATTTACTGTTTCACTCGTCGCACTGTAGACCATAAATCCATGTCACAGAATAAGAATACTGTGGAGAGTTGTTTTGAAAGTCAGTAAAATAAAGAAGAATTCATCTTAACAAGCAGTGTTTTAGTAGTTCGTTCTTGCTGCATGTATTTTCTGATTTAACATTGTAAAATCCTACCTAATTCCTGACTGTGTGAGCCTCTTTGCATCAAATCTGTTCCCACGATATGGCTGCTATTGTGTTCATTCACAAAGTAATTATCCTGGTTATGAATGCTGTCAGACTAAATGCCACTAACATGAGTTCTGATCCCACACATACAGTGGGTACACATTAATACACGTTTGCAATTTAATCAGCTGGGTATTCTGAAGCTTTTCCATGTCAGTTCTTGTTAAAACGAAATGATTAAAATATATATGATAAGGTACATAGGGTTAGATGCAGGTCTATGCAGTAACGCAGGAGTGTGTTTTGTTCCTTAGCTGAAGGAGTGTATTCGAGCTCTGGACCAGGAACACGCCCATACGCCATTCAGACAGAGCAAACTGACCCAGGTAACTGCGGGTCCCTTCCTGGTGTAAAACCCTTGCTTGACTCGATTTATCCACATCCCCAGCCCATCGTTAAAACAGCATGTCCACAAGTACAAACAGAAACATCCTTAATATTACAAGAAGGGTCTCCCAGCTCACTGCCAGGGTTATACCATTTTTCATGTAAATTTGTATTTAGAATACTATGAAATTCAAGTAAATCATTTCACAGATAGCAAAAAAATGAGAAGAAGAAAAACAAGAGTAAATATAAAAATGTTGAACTATTTTTGAAATGTGGAAGTCACAAGTATATATGATAGAGAGGTGAGGTGCTTTATACCATGTATATTTTTATTTTTTAATGCAAGGTTTTCATTTCTTGCTTGTTTAGTATCACACAACCTATTTTATAGAGAGTGCCCATCCCTAGTATCTTATTTGTGCACTTTGTGAAGTGGTTGTGAGAAAACAAGGCCTACTTTCCTTAATATTTCCCAGAGACACTGAGAGGGTAAGCACCAAAAATGACAAACAATTTCAAGTCACAGCAATCCGGTTCCATTAACATAGAGGTAAAGTTATACAGAGAAATTCTACTAGAGTATATGAACTAGCCCTAATACAGAGTAACAGGGAATGTTAATACTTAGCTGCTAGATCTGGACAGTTGGCAATGTCAGCTCTCTTCTCTCTTTCCAGCTGTGCTGAGTTTAACAGTGTAACAATACATATAACCTAACCCCCAGCCTCTACTGGCCACAACCCACACATTCCCCAGACAAGACGAGAGCAGTCCTCTCCTTATCTCTCTTTTCTCCAGCACAGACCCCGACTTGTCAGGCAGTCCGCAACTCCCCACTTAACAAAGAACAGATGTCACCTCTCCCAACAGTTCTCAGACATTGCATGTATAAAAACATTTCAGTTCTCAGCAAGAAAGTTAGTCAATTAAATGATTATTAAAATACTAAAATGGTTAAAAGTACTAGATTTTACGTGACCTTTTCAATTTGGAGAATTATGAAACTGTTAACTTTTAAAAGCATTGAATGCTGTCATGATTTTGACTTCAGAGCGTTTAATGTGATTTATTTTGTATGTTCTTCTCCAGGTACTGAAAGACTCATTTATTGGAAATTCAAAGACCTGTATGATTGCTAACATTTCACCCAGCCACATAGCCACAGAACACACTCTTAACACTTTACGTTACGCAGACAGGTAAGCACAGCTCTGTACTGTCTTCTTGACTTTCAGTGTAAAACCTGCAAGACTGTGCCACTACAGTAATATGGCTCTAAACCACTAGCAGGCTATATACCAGTCCCTTGAAGCTCCCAAAGAGACAGTAGCATGTTTGCATTACTTTTGTTTACATCATTTTTTTTCATTCTGTAAGGGTTAAGGAGCTGAAGAGAGGAGTGAAACATTCCCCAGGTCACCTTCACAAAGCAGGCAGGCCAGTGGGAAGCCCGTCTCCCAAACGCAACAAGAACTCCTGCCGGGAGAGGAACTCGCCTAAGAAAGTGAAGCTCTTGGGGGACAGAGGGGTGAAGCAGTCCGCTCAGCCACAGCCGAGACCCACCCAGGGTCTATTCCAGCCGAGCAGCGTGCTCCTCTGCTCCACGCCAAAGGACGAGGCTGTCACTACCCGGGGGACCCAACGGACTGTGAAGGAGGCCTGGCTGGAGCAGACAACCCCTGTGAAGGGGACATTGAGAGGCGGCAGAAGAAGGGAAGACGTGGCAGAACTAGGGTCCGGAGCACACGCTGTTAGAAGGACTGACTCTTCCGCAAAGAACAAATATTTTATTAAAGGGCATTACACGAAGGTCAATGCGACAGCAGCTCAGAAATTACAGGGAGTGCGACCGGTTTGGAAGGAAACTGTTACCAGAGAGAGATCCGGGGACCAGAGAGGATGGGGCCCCCAGCACTCGGATATCAGCTACGCAGAGATGTACCTTGAGCAGAAGGAGCGGGAGCAGCACCTGAGAATCTACCACCAGCAGCTGCAGCAGCTCCAGCCATCGCCCATACTGCAGCAGAAGCTGCCCTATCAACCCCTGGAGAGCCTGCTAGCTCTCTACAGGGCAGAGGGGATGGGAGCAGAGCAGAAGCAGCATACAAACAGTAAGAGTTACCAGAGGCGTGGTCTGGGGGAGACAGTAGAAGAGAGGAGAAACAGCAGCAGCAGCCAGGGTTCTCTCACTCACGTCAGGGTTGGAGGTGCTGAGAGGAGCGGAGCTAGTGGTGGGGATGGCCACAGTGACGGCAGTCATGATTCCTTCGTCTTACTTCCTAGCGCAAAGCCGACAACCCTCCGGAGCAATGCTGACCACCTGGAGAATGCAGAACAGTCCAATAGCGGAGATGAGCACGTATTTGCAGGAAGAGATCTTAGATACCAGGAAGATGGCTACAGGTTCGGAGAAAACTTCAACTACCAAGGAGAGTGTGATCGAGAGCAAAGATATGCAGAAGATTATGAGTTCGGGCAGAGTGGGGAAAGGGAAGACAGTGACCTAGATGATCTGGCATTCTATGAGAGCTGGAAGCTGGAGAGAGAGCACTGGGAGGACCAGGCTAAAGACAGCCCCATCCACGCCGAGTGGAACACAGAGGAAGATTATGCCAGCTACAGATCGTGCAGCGACAACAGGGCAGAGAAACCCTACTGCCAAGAGGAGGATCACAGCTTCCCAGAGGAGAATCTCAACGACCTGTCGGCTGATCAGAAGCAGATCAACTCGTTCGTCATCCAAGCTGGGCCAGAAGCGAGTGCAGTAGCCTCTCTGCCGTCTCTTCAGGAAACAGGCTCCAATATACCGCCAACCGGGACCGGCTTAGCCAAATCAGAAATGGGGAGTGTGATGGGAGTTGTTGGATCAGCATCTGTAACAGGTATGGACAATAAACCTGATTCCCAACCCTCGTCAGAGACAGAAGATCTGCTTGAGATGCACGATTCTAAAGATTCTTCTTCGGGGATGATGGCCCCCCTAACGATATCCCTCCTGGACATTGAAAGGACGGCCGCTTCAGATTCTGTTTTCCACTGCGGTCCCCTGACTCCCGACAGACTTCTCGCTCAGGGAGGGACATCCACTCCAAAGAATTCCAGGGAAGGGGACCCCGAGGGACTGGCTCGAGATCCAGAATCCTCTCTGGAGCCATCCTCAAGGTCAGAGAGGAGCTGGAAGCCAGAATCTGCAGCACCAGAGCAGCAGAGGGGACAGTTTTACCTGAAACCTGGCCTGGACACAACCATTTCCTCTGTTAATGGTGAGCTAGTATTTAAGTACATTTTTATCTGGTGATTTAAAGAAAGGAGATTCTGGGTCCAGATCTTGTGTATTGTTGTATAGCGCATTATTTTTTTATTTTCAATCCCGGTTGACAGATATAGTGGAAGATACTCTGAAATTATATAATGATGGAGGTCTCCACTATATCCCTGTGAGGAGGAAAATGTAGCCACAATTTTGCTTCACTGCAAAGTTAACAAAAATGGTGCTTGTGGTGTGGTGGTTCTTTATCTTGACTTTAAACCTTGCTGTTACATCACTCATAACCAATCACAGCTGCATTCATCTAAATATCTTAGGAAAAACCTTTGTGAATAAAGGAAAAACTAAACTGAATGCAGTTACATAAGTTAAACTTTTGATTGAAACCCTATTGGCTAATACAGTGTCACGTAATTTGTGCTATTGCCCACAAACCGGGCAAAAGTTACGCTAGCGGTCAGTAGTAATATTGACTACAGTTTTTGCCTTATAGTGGGAAACGGCCCCCTTTTGGGCTGAGAGAGCAACTTTGAGCAATAAAGACCTAATTATTGTTGTTTTTGTCAACGCTCAGGGAAATAGTTTTCAATCATAAGACTCAATGCCCGTTAGTAATCTGTTTTTTTCTGTGTCAGGCTCTACCCAGGGTTTTGTGACCATCGATGATACATTTGGACTAGAAGTGGAACCGGAGGGACTGGGACAAGGCATAGTCCTAGGGAACAAAGAGAAGCCCTCCCAAAACTTGATCACTAGTACAGGCAGCTTCAGTAAGAGCCTACTCAGCACTCCAGAGGGCTCAAGCAGCAGGCACTACCAGCCCTGCGCAGGAGGCTGTGTAAGTGGCAGTGGTGAGACTAAAGAACAAGGAGATGTCACAAACAACAGTAGCGGTCTCTACACTGCACCTCCAGAGAGCCACTACTGGAGGGCCCCAGAGATGACTGTCCTCACTTTGCTGTCAACACTGCAGGACCAGGCTGAGCTACAGCTACATAGCCCTGGCAGAGAAGATCTGGGCAGATCAAAGTTTGATGCCTCAAAAAACGGCAGAGCTTCAGGGCCAGCACCTAAGGGTGAACAGGACTCGTTGGAGGAAACAGGAAGCAGTCCAGCAGCGGTGGAGCCAAGCAGGAGGGAGGTGCTTCAGAACACTTTCGCCCAGTTCAGTTACATGGCCTGTGCAGAGCTGGACTCCACCTCTCCCATTAGACCGGACCAGAGGTCTCGTCCCCAGAGCCCTGACGAGGAGACAGGCTGGCGGTGGCTCTCAGCACACACAGGAGCCAGGCACCCACAGCAGATCACTGACCAGCAACTGGAAGCGCTGGGAAAGGCACAGTACGTTTCTGTTTTACTGTTGTTGGAAAGTTAGAGAATCTCTACAAGCTTGACTCCGTCCTGACCTTTTTAGATTCTGAAAGATAGGAGTAGAACCGATGATCCATTATGGACATGCACAACAGAAATAGGTCAAGACAGCCATTATAAATAGACACATCTTCTATGTTCGCTTTTCTCAAAGTAGGAGAACAATTGACGACATTTGGATAATTTGTGCTGTTCAACTTCCAGAAATCCCAAAACGAGGAGACTGCATTCCCTGCTGATGTCAGGGGGTGTCATTTTATTACTATCCTGTCAGTGAAGCCCAAGCTGTTACCAGGGATCTTTTCACACTTTGTGTTATTGATAACGTCACATATTGGTGCCTTCGTATCTGGCAACATTTATTTTAACCATTAATGTTAGGGTAGACTCTGTAAGTCGCCTTGGATAAAGGCGTCTGCTAAATAAACTAATAATTGTAATGTATTGTATCTTATAATCTTTTTCAAAGTATTCTCATATGTAAGATTTAACTTTCATATAAATGCAATATGATCTGTACTGCTTCCTGTGTCATCCAGAACTTTAAGCAGTCGATCATAGGACACACAGAAGTACTGACATACTGTTTGTCAAACCCGATCAGTGGTTGAGGGACTGGGTTAACCAAGTCCTCTGTCAAATGATTCTGGTCGTCGGGCACACAGCTGTGGGTTGGTAAGGATCAGAGTGAGCAAAGTGTTCCTAATACTTGTGATGGTTGATTCCCAGGAGGCTGGTTGTCCAGGCACACTGTGAAGAGATGGAGGAGATGGACACTCTGAGGCAGAGGGAGGAGGCTCTGCTGAGCCAGCTGCCAGGACTGGTAAGAGTGCCCAGCACCTCCTTATACCTTTTTGGTCAGTGGTTCAGTTAGGATTCCACCACTCCCTTTTACCCCAATTGTAGGCCACTTGCATAGTAACTGTTAAGAGTACATCCTCTTCCCTAATAAGGTGTAAAGTTGTTGGGGTCCCTGGTAAAGGCATGTCCACGTTGAGTGCAGGGTGAGTTATACAGTCAGGGTAGTGCAGGTTTGAGTCGACCTTCACTGGAGCTTGGCTCTGGCACTCCCGTGGGTTAGGAAGGCAGAATTGTCGGGGGCACTTGCAGGGCTGGATATCCGCTGTCAAGCTCCTGGGTGTAAAGAGGCAATTGGCTTGGTTGTGGGATTGGAGGACACTCACTGACCTTAAGCCCTCCAGAGCTTTTGTGGGAATTGCAGTGGTAAAATACTTAATTAAACATTCTAAAGTTGCTACGAAAAGAAGAGTAAAACAGGTACAAAAATTGGGAACTCTTAAATTATATATATATATATATATATGTGTATATATATATATATATATATATATATATATATATGTATATATATGTATATATAAATAAAGGTTATTAGCATTAGGTTGCATAGTTTAGTTGCTTCTATCTAGGTGATGGTTAACTCCTTATGTCTCTCCCTCTCTGTCTCCCCAGGACTTCACAGACTATGCTCTGAAGCTGGAGGAGATCATGGTGCAGAAAGCCAAGTGTATGCGCAGCATCCGGGCTCAGCTCCAACTCTACCTCACCTACCCGGGGGCTGGGGGCCCTTAGCCAGCCTGGGACCCTCCAGCTCTGTGTGAGTCCAGCTCACAGCCCCTGCACTGTGCATCAGTGTGTCCACATGTTTGGTGTTCTAATCTAGCGTACGTACTGAACACCTTTTACAAACTAAAGTGTGTATAATCCGTCGTACAACTCGGTCGCTGCTCAGGAAGTTAGATGTAGTTCAGTTATAAATATTTCCCCTATTAATTTTTGTATCTGATATGATCAATGTGTTATGTATTGTGTATATATACTATAGCGGATAAACATAGAAGTACATTCAAGCAGTGGTAAACCTTGCAGCATAGAAGCTTATGATTTAGTGCTGTTGCGATGGTGTGAAAGCAAAACATTTCAATTCTGACTGCTTTTATCCGACCCTGAGAAATCCGGCTGGAATACTGAAACCTGGGTTTGATCCCTGTTTCACACAGTACACAGTGTTTCAGACTTTAAGACCATGTCACCCTGAAGCCACTTTAAAAGATTTAAACCAAAGCAAATCTTTAAATACACACTGTTTCAAATCAGTTCAGCCGCACCTTTGCTGTGTGAAGTGCACTGATCTTACAGAGCCCACTGTTAGATTGGAACAAAGGAAGATGCTGGCCCGGAGATGATTCTTAAGCCGTTGCTAAAATAATGTCACAAATCCCCTGGTTTCTAAAAGAGAAATCGACAGCTGCTTACATTTTAAAGCACTGCTAGCATCTACCTAACCTATGTGTTTTTGTGACAAAAGTTAAGGTCACCAGGGCTACCTCAAGGTGTGACAATCCATGTTGTAATGTAGTCACTTCAAATGCCTTGGGTAAACTGGCACTGGCTAGAGCACAGAGGAAGGTGGGTAGTTCTAGTTCAATCAGATGAGAGTTAATTAAGTGAGAACAAGGAGCATCCAGCGTATGAGTAGATCAAATCCGAGACAGTGCAGGTTTTAAGACTAGGGAGAGAGATGTGTCATATAATCATGCAATAACTGGTATCTTGCTTAGAAGCAGCAGGATACTTCAGCCAGCTTATCACCACCAGGGGTCACTTTTGAGTGCATTATGCAGGTTGAGTTTTCAGCTTTTTGTGTCTGGTTTATTACCTAGTTCTGTTTCTCCAAAGCTTTGCCCTGCTCTAAAACACCCCGCATCCAACACCTGGGCTCTGTAGAGAAGTTAGAAACCTGTTTCGCTGTGTGCGCCACATTTTCAATCTTGTAAAGGTTTTAATTAATTGGCATCTCAGCCCATTGAATTGAAAGGCAAGAGCGGGACGCAAACAAGGCATTTTAAAGACAAACAAAATCTTACCCTTCAATTGAAGAGCTAGCTCTGTAGTTGAGTGGTAAATATTATTAACTCATCAGCTGCTAGGAGGAGATGCAGTGCAAGAGTCATCTCAGGCTGTACTTCAGCTTCCTAGTTTGGATGTGTTTAAAATGAATGAATACCCATGGAGACCTACAGGACTAAAACAATGTGCCTTCCTATTTATAAATGCTTTGCAGTACATCTAACTATACTGTTATGGATAAGCACTGGGTTATGTTTTGTATTTATTATTAAATATGGATTGTATGAAATATTGACAGTACCATATGGAATACTAAAAATGATTTATGAAAATAATAAAACAAAATGTACATGTTGATTTACTTGTTTCAAACATCTTATAGCAGGAATTAAAGTAGATGTGGTAACAGCAAGGCTTTAAATGAACATGTCTATGCCTCTCCTGAGCACAATAACTTTCTTGCAAGCCCATTCTCATTCTTCTGCAGCTTTCCACACCTTTTTTAAGGTCTTCACATATGAAACTTCCTTTGCAGCATATAGGACTTAAGTGTGATTTGAATACGTTGCACAGGTCAGCTTCACATACAGTAATTTAAAAAAGTCTGGAAAGCTAAACAAGCTTCAGTAAAATGATAAAGGACTTGTGGCAATGTGCTCCGCCCCTGTGTGCGTTTCTGTGTTCTATGTTGCGTGTGCTGTGTTAATGTTGGTATATAGGCATTGGTACACAGGATATAAACGGGTCTGTGTTTCACGTGTGATTTAAAATGTAGAATTGTATTTAGGCACGAGGATGGCACATCACTTCACGTGCATTTAAAGTATATAATATGTGAGCACGAGGTTGCACATAATTAATTCACGTGCTGGGATTCAAGTGAATAATTAATTAGTAATTGACTCCCAGCACAACAGTATATATAGGTGCACGTTTCACTCACTCGGGGTTGTGTGTTCGGTGAGTGGAGCACGGGTGTGGAGAAGGAGGTAAAATTAACAAAAATAAACAAAAATAATAATTGATAGTTGTCTGACTCACCGTGTTTCGTTTGTCTGTCCGTCCACTGTTTTGTTTAGTGTTAATCTGTTTTGTTTGTCTCTTTATTTTGGCCTCAAGTGCCGTGTCCTGTCTTGTTTTGTTCAACCTTTTTATTTATTTGTTTATTAAAGACTGAGCACTGCCGCGACTCAGTTTCTCTCATCACCACTGTCTCTCTGTATTCATTTCCTGGATCTGACGGCACCACTCAGCAAGCCATGTGACAGGACTTTATTATAACCATCACACAGATGCCACATTTGTACTGTGAAGTGTATTCTGGCATCTCCAGTTTGCAATAGAAACTCTTTAATGCATTATAATCAGGATGCATGGCACAAGAGATAAGAGAGACGTGGTATCGAGACCAATCATTTGCACATCTGATGAGAGTTCATGCAGTTTCCTGGGCTTCACCACACTGGCTGAGAGGACTTGCAGAGGCTCACAGTGAATCCAAGCTGCTTCGGTGTCATTTTATTTATAAAATGCCAGGGAGGACCCTCTGTAGTACCAGACTGACACATCTCACACAAATGAAAAAGAGTGGTTCTTTCTAATAGACTGCAATATAACTCTCCCGTAGCCGTCTATCGTAACTGACAGTGAGACTTTTCTACAGTCCGATCAAGTCCAAACCGTCCTTTTTAAAACCACAATATGCCTTTCATGCAGCAATGGAAATAAATAAAACAGGTTGGTTTCATATTTATTTTGTATTTATTATTAGTACCTTTTTATGTAGCAATCAATTTTAAGCATTTTTTAAATATGTTGTAATCACTGCTCTGTATATAAAGTTCAGTTTCTGTACTTCACACTTAACATTTACAAGTTGTACTATTGAGAGGAGGGGAAGGTACTCCTATACGCTGACAAACATTTCACCCAACACTGCAGGAAAAAACACCCACAGCTGGTGAGAACTGAAATACATTTAAAAAAAAAAAAATTAAGTGTTTAAAGAAAGTGCTTAAACTAGACCAAACATAAATGGATAGTCTCACCCCACAAAGCCGCATCCATTGTCCTGTGGCCGTATCTCCAAATACACCATATTGTGAGATGTAGCAGTTAAATATATTTATACATCCCTGGGAATCACAATGAGAGGATTTTCCTTCTGCCAGTTGGGAAACTGGAAACTATGAAAATACATTTGTGGAAACCAGTAGAACAGTGCCTGGTTTATTACAAAACACCAAGAAAATACCATTTTCTTTTCTTTTTCAAATTATTTAAAACTGTCCTACAGTAGCAAAAAAACAAATGTAAGTTGGCTGAAATCAGAACTGAAAAAACTGGGAACTTCCAAGACAATTTTACCACCATCCTCTTCCCTGGTGGTTTTAATCTACAAACTTCACTCAACCTTTAAATGAAAACTTTTCAATCCGACACAATCGGCGCTCTCATTCCTAGCAATCCTCCCTAAGGGCACCGAAGGAGCTAACAACATTTTGAAATCCACCTTTTCTAATTTCACTAGAATGATTTAACCTTTTTATTACATAGTATAACTCTGATTCTCTAGGGGGTCTAGCTCCACTCTGGAAATGTGTTTCTGTCTGATAAACATTTCCGCGAAGTGAATGAAATGACTTTTCAAAACATTCCCATCAGCTACTTCACTAACAGTGAGTGTATTCCTGGTTATTACTGCACTATGGTGGGGGTCCCATATATACCTCGAACATGGACAACAAGTCCTGTTCTCCTGGTTTCAGAAAGCTCAACTTGACTGTTGCAGAGTTCGACTATGCCAAACACTACCTTTCCAAAAAAACAATGTGTGCATCTGTATAGTTGACAACGTCCAATTTTTCTAATGGGACATATTAACACAAGTGTCCACATCACTATGGCATGTGTTCAGGCTGGCTGCCCAAGAGAATCCAGGGTGTAGTGTCATCTACTGCCTTTCAGTTTGTGATCCTATAAGGATAGAGCAGGCAGGCGGTGCGCAGCTCTCTTACAACACCCTGCTGGGACAGGGAACAGCCAGCAACACACAGACAGCCACTCCCTCCATGAACAAATGGGAGTCACTCATGGCTTGCTTAGCCAAACCGGCTACCATCCCTCCTGAAAAGTTGTGTTGTAGAGGCAATATCCCTCTAAAAGCCTTACACAAAAGGGAAGGTGTTCCTGCGGATTGACCAAGAGACCTGGGGGTTTGTACCACAGCTCCTGCCACTCAACTTGTGATGATTGGACTTGAAGCCCTTGCCCTCCTCATGCTTCAGTCTCATTTATCGGTTAATGCAGGACAAGCACAATGATTTTAATGAGCAGAGTGCAGCACGAACACTGCCACACTCCAGCCTCTGGGAGCTTTGTGTCACACCGTGAAGGGAAGGTTAGGGGTATAATCAGCATGACAGTGGTGTTCAGAAATAGAAACATTGTTTCTTTCATTTTATTTTCATGGTTTTATGATGTGGATGTCTTGGGACCTGTTAGAATGGCTTTCAAGCTATGAAAACAAAAGCTGCTTCTTTGCTCTGTTATTCTAAACTTCATCGGATGTTTAATTGAATGCTCCAAAACATTCTGAAGAATAAAACTGCAGAAATAAGCAGAGCAAAGGCGGCAGCAACAGTTAGTGTTGAGTTTACTGTAAAAACAGCACTTCAGTATTAAATGAGTTTTGTGTAACCTCAGACACTAGGGAGCAGGGTGGGATTATAGAACTGCTAAAGCTGATCTTAAAACTGGATCTGCACTCTGATACACTGCAATCTGGGATGAGACCGGCCGATTTAGACAACTGCCCCCTTTCCAGCGCTCCCTTTAGGAACTGCACTGCTCCGAGTTTCAGCAAACCAGGCTGGCTGCTAATGAATCGTCTGGTCAGAGTAAAAATCACATGCAGTGCTCATGGATGTTAAGCTGAACAGAGTCCAATAGAAATCCTTTAGGCCCAAACATGAGAAATATTTTTTGTTGCACAAAACAGTTCAACACAAGTCCCTTTGTTTGGGTATCCACACAAAATTAAACAAACAAACAAACAAAAAAAACACAGAATACTTTTGCCCCATATAATAATTTTCAGAGAAAAATCTACAATTATTTCAGCAGTAATTGGAAGTGGGAGGGGGGGAACAAAAAAAAAGAAAAGTGTATGGCACTTAACGCATCTACGATCCCAAAGAATTTAAAGTGGCTTCCCACTTCTATTGGGCAACACAGACTTTTTACCATTTCAGATGACAATTCCATTGAATTCTATTGAAAGGGTTCCCAGAAGCCCAAGAGCTGGTTTTACTATACAAACCACAAAAGCCTGGTGCCACACAATGCATCTCTTTCTTGCCACTTCAAACAGGCAGCAGTGCAGGGCTGTTATCCAGAGACACCACCCCCCCTCCCCCCAGAGTTCATCCAAAAACACAGTCCTGCCCCTGGCTGCTCTACACAATATCTATTGCACTAATAGGTTGGCTGCAATTAAATACAAACTTAGACAGTTTTACAATCTGTTAGACACAAACAAACCTTTTGGAGCAGCTTTTACGCGTCATGTTTCTGTTTTGCTACTGATTTCTTTCTTTCAGGTTTCTCCTGCCTTCGTCCTCATCCAGTGAAAGGTGCACAACTTTGTTTTTTGTCTACTAATGCAGAGGAAAATTCCAGGAAAGAGAATTCAGTCACTCCTTCGACACAAACGTTTTTGAAGGACACTTCTTATTTTCTGTCTTTTTTTTTTTTTTTTTAAAGCCAGAGCTCTCCTCCCCGCTGTAAGACAGAAGCAGATCCCAAGCAGACAGGCAGGCATTCTGTAACATTCTTGAAATTTTGCAGAAGCTGCTGGTTAGCCAGAGGTCTGCCTGGGAATCCCCAGCTTATTGTTTTCTATGGCATTTCTTGCCCACAAACAGAAGTGTGAGCATGCTTTGAAATGTATTTTGTTTTAGAACAGAAGCTGGAAATGTCTTGAGAAGGCAGCTCTATTGTCTCTCTCTCGCTCTATAACTTTCTCTCTCTAAGCATCATCCAGCGCAGTTAACGAGAACATTGACTGCAAATGTTTAAAAGAAAGCAAAATGAATGAGAACGTTAGTGCAGCTTGTGCGTCTCAGCTGGCCTCTGCGCGAGCCATCAGGTCCTCCAGAGCTTTCTCCTGGTTGTTGTTGTGAACCACCAACACCTCCTTGATGGTGCCCGGCTCAAAACCCATCTCCTGGAACTTGGACATCAGCTGGAGGAACTCCAGAGCCTGCAAGACAGGGACACGCATCCTGAAGAGGCACAGCTGCACAACAATGATTACAGCATGTGTGTGTGTGTGTGTGTGTGTGTGTGTGCGTACGCAGCAGACTGGTTTAGTTCACTCTTCAAAATATTCAACTATACTCCAAATCACAGCTGTACAATCTTTTAGCTATGGAATGCTCTTAAGAGCCAGAAAATTTTGTTTTGGCTTAACATGTACATTTGTGTGTATCATCGTTAGTGTATTTCCCACAAAGGTGACCGATTATCACAGAGTTCCTTTAAAATCAAGAGAGCCCCGTTTTCAATTTCAATGACCAGGATATGGCTCAAGAGCCACCCTTTGGACAGTCATGCTCTAAATATTTAAAATAAACCCACACAGACATCACCGACTTTTGTCACCACTCAAACGTGGACAATTGTTTAGCACATTTTATTGAGGAAACTAATCCTTGAACTGTGGAGCTCCATTAGTACCAACTAGAAATCACTCCATTCCAGTAAAAATTCCATTTCAGTTCCCATCATGGGCACATCCAGACCCAAGACTTTATTCCTACCTAGCCCTCCCCACAGGTTGAACAGGACACATCTCAGACCCTAAATCTAAATCTTTGACAGCCTAATACTGACAGGACTCCAGTGTGATACTGAACACTAGGGCCTGTATTATCCCCTATGGGCAATCCGCAGGTAAATGACCCCTTCCATAGTAAATGTATAACACAGGCCAATTGCCCACAGTGGAAAACCGAGGCACAACTGCAGCTCCGACACTCACCTTCTCCTCCGAACACTGATACATCTCCAGACACTCCTCCACTGCGCCGGCCTCGAAGCCCCTCTCACACAGCCTCCCGTGCACAAACAGATAGTCCAGCACCTACAGACCAAGAGCAGGACGGGTCAGACTGGAGGCAGAGGTACAGCCTGATCCTGGAACATAGGGGGGTACTGCTATTCTGAAAGTATGACACAGCCTCCTGTGCACAAACAGATAGTCCAGCACCTACAGACCAAGAGCAGGACGGGTCAGACTGGAGGCAGAGGTACAGCCTGATCCTGGCACACAGGAGGGTACTGCTATTCTGAAAGTATGACACAGCCTCCCGTGCACAAACAGATAGTCCAGCACCTACAGACCAAGAGCAGGACGGGTCAGACTGGAGGCAGAGGTACCGCCTGATCCTGGAACATAGGGGGGTACTGCTATTCTGAAAGTATGAGGCATACTTCAACCTGCTTCACCTTTGAGAACATGGCCACTCATGGATTTGAAGATTATAATATTGATTATCATGATGTATTTGCATAGAGGTAATTCAAATGTTTTTTCTTCAAACAGATACATCAGATTTAAGACAAACCTTTAATGGGATGTGTTTTGTGAATATAATGCAAGGACAATGGCATCTGCTAGAATGGGTTGTACGCATGACAAAATGGATGTGTGAAAAAAGACTAGTGGTTAACAAAGTGGACTAGTGGACAAAGCAAAATGAAAATATGTGAAATGTAGATCAAACATTTTTACAAGATATGGCTGGATGCTCATTTCTGACTGGACATGACAGAGAGAATCATAGAATACAGCTGCATACCAAATGTGAAGAATATACAGGCTAACTTCACTATAACAAAGCCCAGTTTTTAACAATCCCAACAGCAAGAACTGATTCTTATCAACAGAAATTAGCCCTATTAAAACGATCACTTACCAGGATCAACCAGATACAACAATCTCAGTACGGACTGACACTGAACTTTCTCCAGTGTGAATGTGTTATCCTCTCAGTGAAAACAAACACCATGGTTGGCCAATTCAAAGGTAAGGCTGATTCAAAGAGAACCTATTGTAGTGTGAATCATGCGTGACTTACACAATCGCTGCCTGTGTGCCATCTTCACACAAACTGTAACCAGGCAACGGCAAACAGTGCATTGAGAATCACAACAATATCAAGCAAATCGACACTGGATATTTTTTTCAAGGGAAAGGACATGCAAGTGTACATTCTTCCCTTTATTATTTTATGTTTTGATTTAAACATACCGTTTACATTTTGATCAATGTGAAGTAATCTTCATAAAAGTACAATATATTGATGTTCAAAAATTGATGATGCAAATTGCCAAACCCTGTTATACTGAACACCCCGATACACCAACATTTCTCCAGGTCCCATGGGGGTTCGTTACAGTGAAGTTAGCCTGTATTTAATAGTTAAATGTGCTCTATCTATCCAGTTATATTAGGTCACAAGTCCCCTCTAGTAAAGGTGCCCTTACATTTCACCCAAGGAGTTTTCATCACACTGGAAATAGGAAGCCGTCCCCTCAAATGGTTTATGCGACACGAGAAGTTGAAAAGGGAGCAGCAGATTCATAAAAAGAGGAACATCCCTCTTACAAGCTGCTTAACAGTGAAAAGTGATGATGGGTTTGTGCTGACATGTGACCCCACCAGTGCTGGGGGAGTTGGGGTGCACATTCACACTCTGAATTGCTGCTTTGCACTGAATGTATAGTTATAGTCAGGGGCATGGTTCTTCTAACAATAGAAATATTAAAATAGAAATGCTTAGATTCCATGTAGGGCTGTCACTTATTCATTACACATTCATTTCTTGGGAGATTCATGTTTTTAGCATACTGCAATTCATTTACTGCAGCACCATTTCAGCGCATGCCAGGACTGAAGGAGTGTAGTCATCATTTGAATATAAAATTAGTCACAGAATCGCATTATGCAGCAAAGCACTCTAACTGAAGGACTTGCGGGACGTTTATTTGGATTTATTTTTTTAACTTTGATGGTTTATTGGATAGAAAGAGGGTTGCTTGTATCTACTGTCAAAGTGAGTTCCAGTATCACAGAAGTGCTTCTAATCTGCTGTACCGCCTGCGTGCTAAACATGCTTTCACTTCTCAAAACAGACTGGTATCTCTTTCTACAGACAACAACAAATGAAAACCGTCAGTTTCAGAGCACTCTTTTAGAAATTCAGGATCGCTGCAAACCCATGAATCAAGCTCAGTACGATACTGGAAGTATAACCAGTGCTGTTGGATAGCTACCGACTGCAGACCCGTTAACACTGTAGCTTTGTTTTATTTCAATAAGCACACTTATTTTAAACAACATTATTTACAATTATGGAGGATAGAACAGTTACTCAGTGAATGCTGTGTTTTATTTGGCAATTTCAAGTTATTAATAAAAGAGAGTTAATTATAATAATTATTATTAAATCAGCAATGGAAGACATCAGTTTATGAGCAAAGCAAACTGATCACTGTAAATGCAGTAGGAGAGTAATAAACAGACTCCATTGGGATTTAGCCGCTGGTTCAAACAATGCTGGTGTAAATAAATATAAAACTACAAGAGGGACGAACAAATAGGAAAATAGGGTTTTTATGCGGGGCTGTTTTATGGATAATAATAATAATAATAATAATAATAATAATAATAATAATAATAATAATAATAGCATCAGTAATAAAACTTAAATGAGACGGATGCAGTAATTTTATCAATTAACTATGCGATTAAAACTAAGATACATTTTTTTAATCTCAAGATTAATGCCGATTCTTTTTTTCATTGCTTGACAGCCCTAACATATACTACAGGGACTCCCACTGCATAGCAATTTGATCCATTTCTGGTTTTACTATGTTTAATAAGACGCACCTGAGCTTGTTATCTATACTCTGTGCCTAATCAAGCTTGTAATAAAACCTGGAAGGGGCAAAAATGCAGGGTTTGATTTCCTTCCCTGTACTGTATATTTTTTCCCCCAGGAGTGCTTTTTTGCTCAGGTCTCATAAAGCTTTAAGGTACAGCTTGTGTTGTCACAGTGGACAGTGATAGACTGGATGAGGTGCTGAAGTGCCTGCAGCTTTACCTGCTCCATGCTCTGACCCTGCTTCTGCATGGCTCCGATGACGCTCTCGTAGGAGTAGCCCATGCTGACGATGGTCTCCACACACTGCCGCTCGCCGGGGGACAGGGCCAGCAGATTACTGCAGTACCCACCCGGCACAGCAGGGGGAGTCGCTGCTGCCACCGACACAGCTTCAGCAGTACCAGGTGCTTTCGGGGAGTTTGACTGGAAGGGGACACAGTTTGTCAGTTAAAACTGATTTAGTGAAGTATCGAATCGCAAACAAAGGGCCCTCAAATCACACATTATCAGAAGGGAAAAGAGTAAGAGTTTACAGTAGGGACAGGTCAGTGTAGTCGAATATACACAAAAATAAACTATTCATATTAGCTACTAGTGTTAAACGTCAGTCTTAAACCCCAAGTCAAACGTTGTTATGCCTGTTGTTATGACAATTTAGCCTGGCTTAGCCATATCCAGTGTTAATATGGAGCTCGAAATGCAAGTTCATGTGAATGAGATTTGCATATTAAATGTCATTAACTATGCAATGCTTGGAACAGCAACATACTCTGTTTGACATTGTTGCCTTGTTTTCATGTTAACAGATCCCCGCTTGAGTTCCCCTGTAATGACGGCACACTGCAGCTATTTTCTATTGTTTTGGCCAGGTTACAATATTTGCACTATTCAGATTATTTTATGAATGTTATTTGTTGGAATTAAATAGACTGAGAACATTTAGGTTGCTATAGGGTAAGTTTTATTTTAAACTGCTACTGTTTTGTATTGTACAGCATTATGCTGCTGTAGCTTTAACTGGATGCACGCTGTGACTTTGCTGCTCAACTGCATCTTGGTATAAATTTCAAAGAGTTGTTTATTTGAATTCAGTAAACAGGAAATAAAAGAAATAAAAACCATTGAACAAGGAACCTGTGTCTTGGACACGGTTTGTACACAACCCAACCAGCTCCTCTGAAGTCTACACTTAGTCTTTACCAGCTTACACGGTTATGCGGTCTGCTTGTACTACACATACGGATTTGCCTTGGGAGCAGGAGAGCAGGGACTTGCGTTCGGGTAATCAAATACACGGAAATGTTGGACCCTGTGTATTCGAATAGGAAACTATTCAAAAATTCCCCATCCCTAGTTTACCTAGTTTATAGACAAATGCAATAGGTCTACAGGAGGCTAGGGCAGTATTGTGCAAAATCAAGCAGTTATCTTAATTTCTGAATGAGGACCCCCAAAAAATTGACAAGACAGCTTAGAGCTTTCACCCAATCAGTAACCAAACAGCTGCTTTTTTAAATTTTGATACTGGTACCCCTGTGCACCTGTCTCTGAGTAGAAGTTCACCCATGTCTTAAAAGAAGTGGAAATGCAAGGCCTGGGGGGTCAAGATATTTATAAATCTGCTTTGCTATACATCAGCATGGTAATATTTGATAGCAACATTGACAAAAGAGCACATTAAAGCCTTATTATTGGACTTCTAATAGATTTTAATTGTTTCTCTTCAGCTCTTATCTAAAATAGTCCTGCTACAAGCCCATGCGATTATCCTGCATATAAGCGCACTCCTATTGTATAACCTGATGGGCCTACTTAAACGATTATACGGTAAACAGAAGAAAACGACTGCAGTGCAACAAGTCAGACCTGTGTGGAGGCCCCGTTATGCGTGTGCCCGGCCAGCTCCGAGGGCTGTGTGCGAGGAGGGTCCCCCTGGAAAGAGGGCAGTGGCGGCTGCCCATTGGACCTGCCGTGGAGCAGGGCCCCCAGCAGGGAGGCGGAGGTGCCGTTGGGAAGGCCGGGGCCCCTGGTCACTGCGTCCATGGTGCTGTAGCTCTTGTGGTTGTCGTAAGCCGGGGGCAGCTCATCCTCTGACTCGGAGAACTTGGGGAAGGAGAGGGAGCGGATGTTGCAGGGAAAGGCAGCGAGTGGCCCCCTGGGCCCCAGGGAAGAGGAGGAGACGTGGCCCCCAGGCTCGTCCAGCTGCAGCAGGGCTACCAGGCCGTTGGGTTTGTGGAGGTGTTTGGAGAGCAGGGGTTTGGGTTCGCAGGCTGGGTCAGGCTGCTCGGGCGGGTTCACAGCTTGCAGCTGCAGGATGCTGCGGAGCTCCTCCTTGTCGTTGATGGTCTTCAGCTCCAGCTTGTCGAAGGGGTCCTCCTCACACTCGAAGTCGGCCAGGTTGAAGCCGCTGTTGTGCTGCGGCGGGGGGCTGGGCTCTCTGTGCCGGGGGCCTGACAAGCTGGGGGCCGGAAGGGGGGTCAGGATGTCGTTGTGCCGGAGTCCCGCCATGACTGGGTTGATGGCGGGAGGGAGAGGGTCTGGCAGGGCGGTCTGGGAGGAGTCTTCTCTGGCTGAACCTGTCTCTGAAGCTTGTTGCTGCCCCTCCCCCGATGCCTTCAGCTTGGCACGCTCCTGTGCCACTCTGATCTGATCCAGCTCCTCGGCCCATTGTATCGTCCGCATCTCCAGAGAGAAGTCATACTGCAGCACAGAGAGAGAGGGGGAGAGAGAACTGAGCTGTCTTTCCACATCCCACAGGACCCTACAGCACACATCATCATCCCACAGGACCCTACAGCACATGTCATCATCATCATCCCACAGGACTCTACAGCACACATCATCATCCCACAGGACCCTACAGCACACATCATCATCCCACATGACCCTACAGCACACAACATCATCATCATCATCATCATCCCACAGGACCCTACAGCACACAACATCATCATCATCATCATCATCATCATCATCATCATCATCCCACAGGACCCTACAGCACACATCATCATCATCATCATCCCACAGGACCCTACAGCACACAACATCATCATCATCATCATCCCACAGGACTCTACAGCACACAACATCATCATCATCATCATCCCACAGGACTCTACAGCACACAACATCATCCCACAGGACCCTACAGCACATGTCATCATCATCATCCCACAGGACCCTACAGCACACATCATCATCCCACATGACCCTACAGCACACATCATCATCATCATCATCCCACAGGACCCTACAGCACACATCATCATCCCACAGGACCCTACAGCACACAACATCATCATCATCATCCCACAGGACCCTACAGCACACAACATCATCATCATCATCCCACAGGACTCTACAGCACACAACATCATCATCATCATCATCATCATCCCACAGGACTCTACAGCACACATCATCATCCCACAGGACCCTACAGCACATGTCATCATCATCATCCCACATGACCCTACAGCACACAACATCATCATCATCATCATCATCCCACATGACCCTACAGCACACAACATCATCATCATCATCATCCCACAGGACCCTACAGCACACAACATCATCATCATCATCATCATCATCATCATCCCACAGGACCCTACAGCACACAACATCATCATCATCATCATCATCATCATCATCATCATCATCATCATCATCATCATCATCATCCCACAGGACCCTACAGCACACAACATCATCATCATCATCATCATCCCACATGACCCTACAGCACACAACATCATCATCATCATCATCATCCCACAGGACCCTACAGCACACAACATCATCATCATCATCATCATCATCATCATCCCACAGGACCCTACAGCACACAACATCATCATCATCATCATCATCATCCCACATGACCCTACAGCACACAACATCATCATCATCATCATCCCACATGACCCTACAGCACACAACATCATCATCATCATCATCATCCCACATGACCCTACAGCACACATCATCATCATCATCATCATCCCACAGGACCCTACAGCACACAACATCATCATCATCATCATCATCATCCCACAGGACCCTACAGCACACATCATCATCATCATCATCATCATCATCCCACAGGACTCTACAGCACACAACATCATCATCATCATCATCATCATCCCACAGGACTCTACAGCACACATCACCATCATCATCATCATCATCATCATCCCACAGGACTCTACAGCACACATCATCATCATCATCATCATCATCATCCCACAGGACCCTACAGCACACATCATCATCATCATCATCATCATCATCCCACAGGACCCTACAGCACACATCATCATCATCATCATCATCATCCCACAGGACTCTACAGCACACAACATCATCATCATCATCATCATCATCATCATCATCATCATCCCACAGGACTCTACAGCACACATCATCATCATCATCATCATCATCCCACAGGACCCTACAGCACACATCATCATCATCATCATCATCATCCCACAGGACTCTACAGCACACATCATCATCCCACAGGACCCTACAGCACACAACATCATCATCATCATCATCATCATCATCATCATCATCATCATCATCATCATCATCATCATCATCATCATCATCATCATCATCCCACAGGACTCTACAGCACACATCATCATCCCACATGACCCTACAGCACACAACATCATCATCATCATCCCACATGACCCTACAGCACACAACATCATCATCATCATCCCACAGGACCCTACAGCACACAACATCATCATCATCATCATCATCATCATCCCACAGGACCCTACAGCACACATCATCATCATCATCCCACAGGACTCTACAGCACACATCATCATCATCATCATCATCCCACAGGACTCTACAGCACACATCATCATCATCATCATCATCATCATCCCACAGGACCCTACAGCACACATCATCATCATCATCATCATCATCCCACAGGACTCTACAGCACACATCATCATCCCACAGGACCCTACAGCACATGTCATCATCATCATCCCACAGGACCCTACAGCACACATCATCATCCCACATGACCCTACAGCACACATCATCATCATCATCATCCCACAGGACCCTACAGCACACATCATCATCCCACAGGACCCTACAGCACACAACATCATCATCATCATCCCACAGGACCCTACAGCACACAACATCATCATCATCATCCCACAGGACCCTACAGCACACAACATCATCATCATCATCATCATCATCATCATCCCACAGGACCCTACAGCACACATCATCATCATCATCATCATCATCCCACAGGACCCTACAGCACACAACATCATCATCATCATCATCATCATCCCACATGACCCTACAGCACACATCATCATCATCATCATCCCACAGGACCCTACAGCACATGTCATCATCATCATCACACAGGACCCTACAGCACACAACATCATCATCATCATCATCATCCCACATGACCCTACAGCACACAACATCATCATCATCATCATCCCACAGGACCCTACAGCACACAACATCATCATCATCATCATCATCATCCCACAGGACCCTACAGCACACATCATCATCATCATCATCATCATCCCACAGGACCCTACAGCACACAACATCATCATCATCATCATCATCATCCCACAGGACCCTACAGCACACATCATCATCATCATCATCCCACAGGACCCTACAGCACATGTCATCATCATCATCACACAGGACCCTACAGCACACATCATCATCCCACATGACCCTACAGCACACAACATCATCATCATCATCATCCCACAGGACCCTACAGCACACATCATCATCATCATCATCATCATCCCACAGGACCCTACAGCACACATCATCATCATCATCATCATCATCCCATAGGACCCTACAGCACACAACATCATCATCATCATCATCATCATCATCATCATCATCATCATCATCATCATCATCATCATCATCCCACAGGACTCTACAGCACACATCATCATCATCATCATCATCATCATCATCATCCCATAGGACCCTACAGCACACATCATCATCATCATCATCATCATCATCATCATCATCCCACAGGACTCTACAGCACACATCATCATCATCATCATCATCCCACAGGACTCTACAGCACACATCATCATCATCATCCCACAGGACTCTACAGCACACATCATCATCATCATCATCATCATCCCACAGGACCCTACAGCACACATCATCATCATCATCAACCCACATGACTCTACAGCACACATCATCATCATCATCCCACAGGACTCTACAGCACACATCATCATCAACTCACAGGACTACAGCACACACCATCATCTCACATTTTTGTTCACAGATTTTCTTAGCTGATGCGATTGTTGCTAACAAAATAATTCCTTAAGGTCACACCTGGTTTTGAATTTCCATTAGCTACACAGGTCTTAAATGTGCAGTCAACAGGGAATGCTGCTTGTTGGTTAAAACAGGAAAGGAGCGCAGAGAATTTGACCCTTCAGATGAAATAACCAAGGAAGTTCAACACTATGTGAAAGCATGGCATGCAAAAGAGATAGCTTCAACCTAGTGTAGTCCAGGGAATTTTTAAAAAACCAAAACACGTCTCTTTCAAAACTGCACATTTGAGGCGTATCAGCCTATATAAAAGTGCACAAAAGGCAGGACTGATGGAATTAGTTTCAGCTACAATCACTTGAAGGGTTAAGGAGTTCACACCACAGAGCACCTGGGAGGCAGCACAGCATCATTACGAACAGGACAAAACGGATCTGGAGGCTCTGGACACGGTTCCAACACGATAACCTAGAAATGCTTACATCCCATGCCAACATGTTTACAATCACGTTGATGTTTTATCAATTCACTTACCTGTGATTCACGGAGCAGGGGGGCACAGTCAGGCACACAGAAGCCAATGGGCAAGCCTACTTTAGCAGGGCTCCTGAACTTATCTCCAATTTTAAAGGAAACATCCTCCAGGTAACTGACGGGCCCTGGAAGGGAAGAGGCGATGGGGTCCAGCATCAAAACAAGAAGCAACTTGAACGTTAGACATTAAAACATTTAGAAATGTGTCTAACATTTTCATCAATCAAACGTTGGCCTTTGAATGTTGGCATTTCTATAGTAGTAACTATGCATTTTTAAATGGAAGATTCAGTGTTTATTCCTAGTCTATTCCATTTCCAAGTTTAGTGCAGACATGTAGTCTTAAACATATTAATATTGTGGTCCTTTCTTTTACTCTTGGGGCTCTTCTCCCATTAAAAGAGGTTCAGAGCTACACAGAATAACAAAGATAGAGAGATAAATAAACAGAATCTACAGCACCACCTCCGCTTCACAGGATTGTATTAGAGAGACACCCTGCAGGGCGAGATCAGCCATTAAAAGAGGTTCAGAGCTACACAGAATAACAAAGATAGAGAGATAAATAAACAGAATCTACAGCAGCACCTCCGCTTCACAGGATTGTATTAGAGAGACACCCTGCAGGGCGAGATCAGCCATTAAAAGAGGTTCAGAGCTACACAGAATAACAAAGATAGAGAGATAAATAAACAGAATCTACAGCAGCACCTCCGCTTCACAGGATTGTATTAGAGAGACACCCTGCAGAGCGAGATCAGCCATTAAAAGAGGTTCAGAGCTACACAGAATAACAAAGATAGAGAGATAAATAAACAGAATCTACAGCAGCACCTCCGCTTCACAGGATTGTATTAGAGAGACACCCTGCAGGGCGAGATCAGCCATTAAAAGAGGTTCAGAGCTACACAGAATAACAAAGATAGAGAGATAAATAAACAGAATCTACAGCACCACCTCCGCTTCACAGGATTGTATTAGAGAGACACCCTGCAGGGCGAGATCAGCCATTAAAAGAGGTTCAGAGCTACACAGAATAACAAAGATAGAGAGATAAATAAACGTCACTGGACACTTGTCAACACAACACACACTCACCAGTGTTATGAATATCTGATCCCGACTTCCTTGAAGCCATTTAGAATCTGAGAAAACAAAAGGCAGTTTATTACGTGGGGTATATTTTGCATAATTACTTATATATTCAAATTGGGTAACAGGGAAAAACAAATCTTGCAGACACATGCTGTAACCCAATAGCAGGATTTTTATAACTGACGCTCTCGCACAGTGCTTCCTACCGGCAATGTATTTAGCTATTGCACGGATGGAAATCAGACTGCATAGCAGTTTCACCCATTCCAGGTTTTACTACGAGCTTGATCAGCCACAGTGTATAAGTAACAAGCTCACATATACTGTGGCTAATCAAGCTGGCAGTAAAACCAGGAATGGATCAAACTGCTATGTACTGGATTACCACAACATTTATAATCAACTCTGTTTTTACTGGATAAAAGATGCTGGAATCATCAAAATAAACAACTGGTATTTTAGCACTAGAACCGCCGGATATTCAAACCAGAAACCGCCACGTGGATCACTGTAGGGTTGGAACAATAATCGATTATCGTGATATTATCGATAATCATTTTGCATCGATAATTGTATTGAGTTGAAAAATAATTATCGATAATCATTTTATCGTCCGTTATCCACTATGATATGCTTGTGTGTAACAGTAACTCTGCATTGAAGCAGTAAGACAGGACTTAACTGTCTGTGTGAGGCGCAAAACATGATCTGTGCGCGCTGCGTAGTGGGAAGTTGTAACATGTGACGTAAGATTCACCAAGTAAAGGCAAACGTTTGAGCTAATGGCGATGGCAACTGCAGAAACTACCAAACCTTCCGAAAAGATTTTTTAAAAAAAAGAAACAGCATCAGTCCAGTGTGGCAGTTTTTTTGGAGTGACAGAAAGTGATCCGCAAGGTAATAAGCCCGTCTGTAGGCAGTGTGGAAAAGCTTCAAAAGTTGAAAAGCTACCAAACAAACATTTGGTTATATTATTTGTGCTTTTTTGTAACCAACCATTGTTTCATATCTTTTATTAAAGATGCTGGTCTTTTTGAAAATTGTCTAGTTGTATGTCTTCTAAACTCGTAGAGGCAGTTGTCATGTTGCTCAAGTATATATAGCTTTTAATTTGATAAATTCCAAGATATTTTACATATGTTATTTTTTCAGCCGATAATCATGATTATCGTGCTAATTTACAGCCGATAATTGATAACTGAAAATGTCATTATCGTCCAACCGACCCGTACATTTTTAAACTGCTTCACGATGAAAATGAGATGTACTATCGGACACAACTCAAAAGTTTTATTCATGAACATCATATCTAAACGTTTGCGTCCCAGAAACACTATTCAAATGAAGAATTAAACATAAAAGGGTTTATTTTCAAAATGAGTGCACACATAGCATGACTACAAACAGTGAAAAAATATAATAAACATTTCTAAAGAAACAGGTATGTACATAAACGCGTGTACAGGTGTAAACGGGTACATGAACACACAAAACTATAAAACCAAAATCATTGTTTCTAACTCTACAGAAAAAGAAAATATGACACTACTTCCAGTATGACGGCTGCATTGTACTCTGTGGAGGAGCGTACGCGTCTGCCAGCTGACTGTGCCTGCGTCCAGGAGCTGTGTTGTAAACACAGACGCCGTTCCATTGAACACTATTGTGTAAACACGTGTAAACTGGGACTTACAATCCTGTAAAACCAAAATATTTTTTTCTAAAAGTAATATAAAAAATATATAACACATGTTTCATATTTGGCACCTACAGTAAGTTGTTATCCTACCTGTCATTTCAGTTTGCTGTGTGCATCTGAGTGCAGCTTGCTGTATTCCAATCAAAATGAATACTTTCAGGATTAAATATTTCCTTCTGATATATTCCCATTGCATTTCTGGAACAAAATGAAGGATTGCCGTCTCCCAGGTACATTGAGAAATAAAGTATAGGCTGCTTTCACTGAGTTGGCATCTTGGTGCAATTGTACAAATCCACAATCATAGCAATCTCTGTCTCGTAGTCAGTCTACAAACAAAGAAAAGCTTGAAATAAAAAAAATAAAAACACATGGTGTGCTAGAGGAGGAGGCGTGTCTTGTTTGCTGCATTAAAAAAAAAAGATAGATATCTTACATTATATTAAAAAGAAAAAATGATGTATTGTAATGCATGGATCAAACTGACCCACGTGGTGGTTCTAGGTAGAACTGTTTATAACTTTATCATTTTCGCGATGCTGTAGAGGTTGTAACCTATCCCTTAAATGGATGCGATCATTCCAGCATCCCAACGGCCCCATCCAAAAAAATAAAATTGAGGTGTAAAGGATTTAAACATTGTGGAAAATAGTACGTTGCTTCTCACTGATGACAATTAAATGGAAAAGTACACAGGCTTCACTACAGAGTAAAACATGTTTGCTGCCTGACCTACTTGGCACACATACAGTAATGGCATCGGGATTACACAAGGATTGTACCGGTAACGCTTCAAAAGCAGTCTGTGTGCACACTTCTTTTTTTGTTGTTCTTGTTTTGTTTTTTAAAACATGCATTTTCAGTGCAAAAAAAAACCCTAAAACTGTCGGATTACTTTGCCATTAACTGAGAATGCTGTATTACAGAGCTTTGTTTTACAGTAACTTTCACTGAGAATGCTGTATTACAGAGCTTTGTTTTACAGTAATTTTCACTGAGATTGCTGTATTACAGAGCTTTGTTTTACAGTAATTTTCACTGAGTGTCTTTGGATAGTATATATAGTGCATTGGAAATTAATACGATAGTATCCCACTATGCACAGGATTTTATTTTAAAATAATGTGTAATGCCCCATATTAACAGAGGTCCATATTGCTAAGAAATAAAACAAGCATTTTGGAAAAAGTAAATGCAAACACACACACACAAGGGGGGCTTGAAGTTTTGGGGTTTTATTTTTAATCATGTGACAAATTTAGCTGATTCTGTTTCATAATTAAACTCAGAAAAAGCTGTTAATTGCAAAACAATCTTTGCTTTTACCTTCATATCTTGCCTGAGCCTAATTCTGGTCCCTTTAATTTTATGTCAAACAGAGCTGACAAATGATGTGAATTGTTCATCCTTGATCCTACTTTTAACTCGCATTTCATTTTTGCAGTCACCTAATTTAAAGTTGTGCTTTTGTTATTTTCTGCACTAGTTTAATAGGGATGCCCTTACAGATTTTTTAAGCATAAAAATTAATACCTAGTGCAGAGTGTACACTGACAGCAAGAAAATGCAGAAAAATATTAAAACACACGTAGATGAAGGCAACAAACAGTGCTTAGAATCCTGTCTCGTTGTCATGCGAACGGTCTACTGTTAGTATATATAACAAAGAAAAGTGTGTCTGTGTTTACATGTATATCTATACACAGACAGAGATTCTTTAAACTACTACATGCCATAGAGTTTAAACGTTCAGAAAAATGAACCAAAATGCACATCCCTGGAGTTTATTAGCCTTTGTGTTAAAATGTATATTTGATGGATGGAACGCAAAATTTTGGGTATGTGTGTTTCAGGAACGCATGAAAAGAAAAGCTGGAAAATGCAGAATTGGACTGGTTGACTGATTTTCATTCCATTTTTTGAACGTCAGAAGCCCCTTCTTTTACTTGAGTGGCAATCCTCGCAGCGACACCATGTCACACTGAGCTGCAGGGCTCCTCTGTGAGACACCCCAAGCCTGCAGGTCTCAGGTCAGGCACAGCACAAACCTCTGTGCATCGAAAATCACAACAGCAATGCATTCTCAAAATGCAAGACAGCAATAAACACAACCTGGAAAAACTAAATCCAACACCATCACAATCCTGATATAGCTGTATTGGAAGTGGATTTAAATATGGTTTAAATTAGTCTTATCAGGAGAGGGCTTTCTAATTCTTGGCATGTATAGAAAGGGCCCTTTTTTAATTATAAAAATGGGTTATTTAGACTGCATACTGAAACAGCACTATGTCCTGCAATGTGAAGCCAATCTATATTCTTTGCGAGTTCAGAGGAATATGGCATAGTGTTACAGTACACACAAACATTGAAGACCCCTGTATGTAAACAATAAAACTAATAACAATGGAAGAATAAAGAATTTAAAACCAGTTCAGTTTCTGAATCCTCTCTTTTTTTAAAAAAAGTAGGGCTGTTTCTAAAGCCCTAGTGATAAACAAGCTACAAAACCACTGCCTGACAGTCCCAACCCTGTCAAGATACTGTACATCAAAATCTCCCGTCACAAGTGGAAACAATCACTCCTCATTAATAAGCATGATCACAAGGAAAAACGAAAGTAACAAACACACACACACACACACACAGACACACCCACCACAGGCTTCCAAAGCAAAATGGCATGTTCTAGAATAGGTTCATGCCAACTGCTGAAGTACAAGCTGTGTGCTATTACTGCGCACATTTCATTTGTAGAGTCTCTAGCTCAGCCAGTGGCTTTCTTTTACAGTCTAGTATTGTACGCTATATAGACTAGAATAAAGGGGAGGGGGAGTACACTGAACAGCACCTGAACCGTGTGCTAAGGGCTAGTCATGAGGGGATTAGGGGAAGGACATGCCAACATTGTACTTTCATTGGTTAGGGGAACAGAGACTGTGTTCTACCATTTCAAAACCCAAAACAGAAGTGCAATCGATTTTAAATCTCAAGCACAGATGTTGGCACATGTTCTTCCTCTAGCACTACCGCACTTGAGATGGGGGTTTTCCTTCTTGAGAGTCACACTGCATTTTACACACACCTACATTCATGATCTGTTTTAACATGTTGCACCAATTTTACAAGAATGGCTAGGTGGAAATTTCATGAGAACCGATTAAATGACTCAAACAAATCACTTGTTAAATGCCGCTATAAGATTAAAAAGTAACCACAACCTCCGTTTTCTGCTAGAACAAGGGATTATTAATATCGCGGTTATAAAAGGTATTGCACCTGGGGCACAATCTACTGTATTTGCATTCTACTGCTAAGAATTGATTCGATGTCTGCATACCGGCAGCTTCATGTATACTCCTGTACTTCAAACCCACGAAGGAGGTGCAACCTGATCCAGTAATACCCCCCACCAGAAAGAAAAAAACTCCCCGAGCTCTACTTTAAACGTCATTCTCTCTCTCATATATATATATATATATATATATATATATATATATAAATGATTCGTTTAACTGAAAATTACGTTTCGTATATTTTATCCAGCTTGTCTCAGCTACTGATATCGGAGTGAGAACAGATCCGACTAGTACAGTTTGTAGACACAGATGCTACTGACTTGCGGCCAGCGGCGTCAATCTCAGTCTAGCCGTATCTTCTGGAAGTGTGACTGGATGAACAAACGCACTGACGAAGTTACCCAGCTTGTCAATTAATTCAGCAACAACCTCCAATAATACAAAGATACGGATAGCAGGTCGAGTACAGCGCGATGCATCATGAACCGAACCAAACCACCCCAGCCTGCGTCAGACTGGAGAAACCTGACCTGTGACAGTGACACTAAACCCAGCTGGCTTACCAACGGTGTTTAAAACATACAAATCCGTTTCCATCTGCTTCTGTGAGCACCGGGCCTGCTCTGTCACCCCAAACCGCTGTCTAGTAGTTTATATAACTGATACAGCGAGCCCGGAGCCCGGGTCCACTCGTATTATTGGTGCGCTCTATGGTCCCCTTCCCAGCCACACATCCGCTTCATACTGACTGTCGCCTCTTTTACACCCTCTCACCTCTTTCGACTGCTTCTTGTGTATCTGAAGGGATTTTCTCGGTTTCCTCCGCGCTCTCCTTTGGAAACTCTGTTGAAATATGTTTTAGTGAAACTGAAATGTATTTCCTGCTTCATCGCGGGACACCATCTTGTTTCGCTATTCCCCTCCTCGTTCCTGTCTGACGTCATCGCGCAGACCACGTGACGTGTCTGGACCAATGGGGCTTCCTGGAGTTGACGTCATGCTCTCCGTTCTTTTGGAGTGGAGTGGAGTTCAGTGTCAGCTTCTGTCAGATGTTTCTGTTTTTTAATGTGAAGGTTACGATCATATTAATCACGTACAGATTGATGGCGGTGCTTGACCAGCCTGAAACCAGCATAGCTCAACTCCTGACGTTAGTACAATAGGTTTCTTTAAACCTGTAATATCCGAATCAGGCATCGATCGTTTGTGTAAAAATATAATGTTTCACCTTGTAACGCAACGTTAATTATACTAATCTATTACTTAATTTTATTTAACATGGTTAAACTGGGTAGTTACGCGAAGTGACAGCGTGTAAAAAATAAAACTGAATTATTATTTAGCAGGCACCTTTATCTAAGGCGACTTACATAAACTAGGGGTGTGTGAACTATGCCTCAGCTGCAGAGTCACTAACAACGTCTCACCCGAAAGACGGAGCACAAGTAACTTGATCTGAGTCACAGAATGAGTCAGTGGCTAAACCGGGCTTTGAACTGGAGACCTCCTGGTTACAAGCCCTTTTCTTTAACCACTGGACCACACAACCTTTTCTACAGGAGTTCTGTCTTTTTTATTTATTTATTTGTATCTGCAAGTTAATCCATTCTGTCGCGCTAGCTGAATGTACCGTTTTAGACCCATAGTTAAATGTGCATTGATTAGTTTCCATCTGTAGCGTTCATTTGGTAGCAGCAGCCTGTGCAACTGACATATGCCAGAGGTCCATAGGATAATATCTATCTAACAGGATCGGATATGACGTGACAGGTTCTGCTGTAATACGCATTACAGCAGGATCGGATATGACGTGAAATCCAGGGTGTTGCCATTTCCAGTTGGAGACTGGTGTGAAACCAAGCTACAGCACAGGAACTGGTTTTGTACCAGGAATTAGCAGCAACTTTTACTTCAATTGTATATCTGTGTATTCTTCCAAATTGAAGTATAAAATACAAGCAAAGTACCAAAAGATCTTCAACTGAAGAAAAGACCATGATAAGAAGCTAAGCACTGTTGTAAATTGATTAATTTAAACAAACATGGGACTCAGCAATTAAATATATAATGACTGTCTGACCATCCCTGGGATTGAAAGAAAAAAAAAATGAGGGTGAATAAAACTTTATTAAACAAATCAAAATCATAACAATGTGTTTAAAAATAGGTATTCAATAAATCTATGGAATAACGCGTTGGTTTCAAAACAAGAAATGCTGTCCTCCCTCACATTTACAATTGAGTACCAATCAATGGCAATTAACTGCAGCTTATTATCCTCTCATCTGGGGCGCTGACATTTTTACTGCTGTACTGGCATACCAAGGTCGTAAACTGCCTTTTAATTGTCACACCCCGATATGTTATTGAATTGATTACATGACAACTGCAGTTTGATGTTACTGTGTAATCCTATTTGCTATGCTTTGTTTGATGAAAGCCCCTCTCCATTGGAATTTCACCGGAGGGTTGCTCCATGCCTCACTCTGGAGTTGCAATATCACAGCCCAGTCCTCCCGTGCTCTCTCTCTCTCACTGTTTAACTTCCACAGCAGTGAAATGCACTCCAACACACCTAGCGCAACACTCAATCTCCTAAGAATTTGCCTGTGATTTTTAAATGCTAAAGTTAGAAATCTTATTAGACTTTTTTTTCTCAAACTTGGTCCCTAGCACATCTAGTTTTCATATATTTGTATAGCTTATTACTCTAATAATGTTGATAATGTTGTTGAAGCTGACACCCTGGGATCCTTCAAGAAGCTGCTTGATGAGATTATGGGATCAATAAGATACTAACAACCAAACGAGGAAGATGGGCTGAATGGCCTCCTCTCGTTTGTAAGCTTTCTTATGTTCTTATGTTCTTTAACTTGGCTTTTATTGTATTTATGTTTTGTTTTATTAGGCCATGTTGACTTCCCATAGTTCTGTTTCTTTAATCCAAACTTGGCTTGACAGCCCCCTGCTGGCCGTAGCGGTAACTAAACTAACCGGGGCTGCTGCTGCTGTTGTTGTTGTTTGATTGCACTGCGGCTGCGCGTGTTGTTGCCGATGGTGCCACAGGGTCTCAAGACAAGCCGAGCGGAGACGGAGGAGGAGGCGGGCTCAGGGCTCCTACAGTACACTGTGCAATCCTGCCATCGATGCTGCACGACTCGCCTGGATTAACACATTCAACAGCTTTAGAAGAACCACTGGATATTATTATTTAAACATTGCAATAGCAGCCCTGCCGTTACTAACCCCCGGTAATCAGCGAATCCCCGTTATATGATACATTATCCAGTTGCTAAACCCGTCCTATCATCCATGTGGGTTCGGGACCTCTGTGTTTCGGACTATGGCGAGGAAAACAGTTAGCAGGAAAAGGAAGGCAGCGGAGCAGCAGGCGGAACAGGTAGGTTTCATTTGGATCCATGTTATTGTTATGTGATTTCTGTAAATTCAACCAGCAGCAGGACTCGGGGCGCACGGAGAGTGCTGTTTATGTATCTGACTACAAATTGAATCCCTAAAAACACGAGCAGCTGTGATTACCTCACGAAAACAAGATCACGGAAAACGCTGACGTGTTTACAAACAAATGGTTGAGTAAAGGGGCGCGGGTAATCCTCGGTGCATTACTATTGCACAGGGAATCTCGCTGAAGTAACACCAGCAACCCTGCTTCCGAAATGCGATCCCCGGTTAGGCCCAGGCCCTTGTAAATGACCAAATCCTAAATGCTATGTGAAAACACAAGTCGATCTGCCGCCCCGAGGAGGACGAAGCAACGCTCAAAACAAACAAATGCGAAACAGATTTGGGTTGTGGTGTGTGCTGTGGCCCGCGGCTTGCGGCCTGTTGTTTTGGAAAGGCCGCGGAGTTAGTATCCGGAGCAGGCATGGGTTCAACAACCTGTGAACGAGGCCAGTGGCAGCTCCTTCATTTTCAAATCAACCCTTCACAGTGCAGTGTGCAATCTGTAATCCACGACAGAAGCAGACAGAGCCACGCCGCGTCTTCGCGTGGATCACTGGGGCTGACCACACCAGGAGCCGTGTCACCAGCAAAACCAGTGCAGGAAGAGCAAGAGCAGTCTTACTAAGTTACAAAAACAAAACTCTTTATATATATATATATATATATATATATATATATATATATGAATACCGGTATCGTTTTCATTGTTTATTGTACATCAGTTGCAGGTTGCAAAATTAAATATGATGTACAGTGACAGTTGGTGGTTAGGAATAATAAACGCGTGCAAGGTCAAAAAGGTTGATATTTAAAATGACACAACAGTTTCCAACGTGTTAACGCTACGCACCCGACATATAATCAGTACAGCCTGTCGAACAGCACATAAAACCATTGTAAACGAGCTAGAGGTATGTGTGTTGACAGCGGGTGGCTAGGTGATGCTTTTGTTACTTACAACAGAACCATGATATCTTTTATGACAGAGAGATATAGATCTGCGTGCATTAAAAAAAAAAAAGAAGTACGTTGCAACGTTTCATTGTGATCGCCTGGGCATCATACGGCTGCGCAGTGCAATAATATATTATTAGACAAGGCGAGTAGTGGTTAGGGCGCTGGACTCTTGACCGGAGGGTCGTGGGTTCAATCCCAGGTGGGGGACACTGCTGCTGTACCCTTGAGCAAGGTACTTTACCTAGATTGCTCCAGTAAAAACCCAACTGTATAAATGGGTAATAGTATGTAAAAAATAATGTGATAAGTCACCCTGGATAAGGGCGTCTGCTAGAAATAAATAAATAATAATCCGTAAGTGTGGTACTGCCACATTAGTGTACCCTTACATCCCTCGGTATAACTTCTGAGAAAGAGTGTAAATGCAAGCTGTGGCTTCAACGTGCCTGGTATGACTGCCTGGCACAGGCCCCCGATAGGACATCATCATAAGGAGATTTGAACTACGTCATTTCTACATTATTTGAATAGGCTGCGTATCTGTGTCTCTAACCTGAAGTAACCTGAAGATGTCTTTCGTAATCTGTAATGCATAACCCCCCAGATCGCTGTTAATGAGTTTCCTTTATTCGCGCGGAGGGCCCAGCAGCATGAAGAGCGGTTGTCTCGCCTTGCAGACTGTATCCTCTCATTAGTATTTGTCGCTGTGAATTAGTTTTCCTGGAATGCAGCGGCTCCGTTTGTCTTGATTTCCATTGGGTCTGATGCCCGGTGAAAAGGAAGAACAGAGCAATCTTGAGAGAGACAGAAAATGAAAGAGCTGCTGTGTAGTGCAGAGTGGGGGGAAAAGCTGCTAGAAATCTAACGTTACCTTCTCCTGCCTCGCAATACGCATTTAACAGCAGGAGAAGCTACACTGGCATTTTACTTGAGTCCTCCTAGCTTTCTCATTGGCTTAAGCACTTGTGTTTCCGACTCGAGGGGCTTGTTTTTACACTTTATAAAGATCAGTAGAATCAATGAGAGAGCCACATTGATATTTACAGGGATGGAAATCAGACTCCTATTGCATAGCAGTTTTATTACCAGTTTGATTAACCCCATTGTATTAGGTAACAAGCTCCGGTGTGCCCTATTAAACTCCTAGCAAAACCAGGAATTATGTCCATCCCTGATTAAGATGTTTGTAAGCGTTGAGTATTACAAAGTAGTGTCTCCAGAATGATCTTCTTAAGCCCGCCGCACACAGCCCGACTCAAGCCATCCCGACTCATCTCATCTGAGTTTGCACAGATTCTGCGATCAGTTGTGCTCAGTTTTGGTTTGACGTCACAATTGAGTTTTTCCCGACTGGGTGTCTCACACTGCTAAGACTGAATTAGACGGACCACAACTAGATCCTGGTGATTGCTATGTATGCAGATTTAATTAATACTGCCCTGTACACATTTTTGTATTAACTTAGCCCAACATAGCGACCCTCATATTATGCATGGCATCGTATGCTGATTAGACGGCGGAGACAGCGCCGCGCGGCAACCAAAAAAATAACAGCCCATTAGCTATTGACCATTGATACCGTGCAAAGGTTTCAGGCAGTGTTTGACTTTTTGTATAGCTTGTCTACTACACTTTAGCCTGTGGTAAATAAAATCCAACCTGTTGTTTTTTTTGTTTGACTTTGGCGTTGTTTTTTTCTCAGCGTGTGGATCTAGGGGCTTGTGATTTGTGACCTATTGGAGATCGACACACCGGTTACTTCTGTTTTAGCACACTAAGAAAATATACGCTGCCAGTAGATTGATATTAAAAAGGTAAATTGATCATTTATCTTTGATTAGTAAATGCCTAAAAAAACCTATTCAAATGTGCACATATCTGATATTTTTGAATTCAGGACACTCAGAGCAATTCAAGACTAATGTATTTTTACATGTGGAACTACAGCTGTCAATATTCCGCCATCTTGTATGACAAGTTACATGACAAGCTACGTCACTTAAACCTGCTTCACCATTGGTTGACACCCTCATGACTAATCAGTCTCAGTCAGTCTTGGTCGGCAATCGCTGCACACAGACAGACTGATCACATCTGAACGAAACTGCGTCTGAAAAAGATTCAACATGTTCAGTCTTCAAATCTGAAGACATCCCGACTGCAATCTGCATAATCTTGGTTTTAAGGGCACGCACACTGATACGATTCATCCAGACTCTGTACGGCCAGATGAGATGAGATGAGTCGGGACGGCTTGAGTCGGGCTGTGTGCGGCGGGCTTTACAGACACATGATGAAGATGCTGTTCATTCCCCTGAATGTCTACTGCCATATAAGGTGTTTGTTTATTTTCTAACACCGCTGGGCCCCTGGATCTGAGCAGTTCAATCTGAATAGTGCTATTTCTGGAAAACTAAACCACTGTACGCATTCCGGAAAATGTTTACAACATGAGTTGGCACTTGGTTTTGTGAAAACTGTGTTTGGTCTTTCAGAAAACATTTCCCTAAAACAATCTGAATTCTCGTGAGCATGTTATTTTGCTTACTTGATGTAACTGCACAGCAGATTACAGCAGCATGGAAATAAGACTCCTGTTGCATAGCAGTTTAATCCGTTCCAGGTTTTTAATATGAGCTTGATTAGCTCAGGTGTGTCTTATTAAGCACCTAATAAAACCAGGAATGGACGTGTGCGATGGGAGTCTCCCTTCCATCCCTGATGTACACTGCGAATGATTCTGCTCATAGATCTGTTACTAGCAGGCAGGTGTTGTTTTCGGGGTGATGTAAACATGTGGCCCTGTGGCTGTTTGGTCCCTGCAGCTGGCCTGGGGTGAGGCGGTGTGCAAGCGCAAGCGTCTGCCGGTGGTGAAGAAGTCTGTGGTGTGTTTCCTGAAGGGCCGGGAGTTCCGGCAGCAGCAGCAGCAGCACGAGCACCACCTCCAGCAGAGCCTGCGGGGCTGTGCCGCCCAGCGACTGCCAGGCATCCTCCGCGAGAGGGAGTTCACCCTCGGCACCCTCAACAAGGTCTTCGCATCCCAGTGGCTCAACCACAGGCAGGTGGTGTGCGGGACCAAATGCAACACGGTAAGCTGGGCAGCTTTCAAAAAACTGCAGTGTGTGTGAGTGATTGCAAACATAGTGTTTACTGTTAAAGGTGTTAATAGCAGTTCAGTACCTCAAGTGATCCAAGTATAAGGGAGATGCAGCTTCACTCTATAGCTGTTTGATGCATTTCATTATAGATCATCTGTTAATAGCCAAGCCTTTAAAATAACGTTTTTCACACATTATAAATCACATAAGAGAAATCAATCAATCGACATTAACAATTTGTCAGTGTCCTTTGCATAGAACAGAGGCACATTTTTTTGTGATTTATAATGTGTTAATATGTGATGTGTAAGAGACATGACAGCAGGCAGAACCTCCTGCCTGCACACACTACCGTCTCTTCAACAGTAAGAGACCGCTTACACACAGCATACTAACTGTTAGCATCACAAGCACCGTCATCATTATTCTGCTGTGTTTTTTAGTAACCTTCCCCCTGCAACACTCTGCCCCTAATGGAAATGACATCAATACAACATCGAACACAGGTGGTAATATGTCTTCCCTCCACTAGGGGCATGGTGTCCCCGGTGGACAGGTTATAATGGTTACATTCTGGTGTGCCACCTGTACTTAGAGATGTGTTTGAGAGTTATATTGAGGCCTCAGGAGTGCTTTCAAATGTAATGTCATGACTGAAGAAGAATACATTAGTTAAGAGAACTGATTTTCCATATCTGTTGTGTGAGGTGGGATCCTAAAACCTGCTGCACAGGAAGTGAATCCACAGTTTTGTTTCAGGATACACAGGCTGCACTTGAAGTTAAAATGAAGGCTGAAAAACAAAACTGCAGTATCTACAGAATACAATGTTGTGCTATATTTAAACAAATATTTGCACTGCTCTCTTTCGTATTTGATCAGCTTGTAAATTTCCAAGCACGTGTATTTCATCCATGTCAGATGGGGGAGGAGGGGGGGTGAGTGAGATTATTCAGCAGGCAGCAGTTCCAGCCAGCCCCATTCTAGAGCAGCTGTGTAAGCACTGTGCTGTGCTGATCTTGCACAGCATGTGGCTGTGTGTCTTCTCAGTATTGCTGTTTGTAGTCATAGGCGCTGCGTTGTTCTAGCAGTTGCTTTCCCCCGTGTTCATTTATTGACTGGTTTATTATCATCATTAAATACAGTAAAGGTCCAGTCAGAAAAGGTCGGTGCTGGAGTGGGGTTTTGGGTTTTGCGCTGATGGACAGTGGTGTTTAAATGTGCCATTGTTCAGATCATTATTAGAAATCCACTCTCAGCCGGTCAGTTCCAGTTATTTAAGTGTTGTGTCGTTTTCAGTAGACAACCAACTGAGAGTTCTACAGACATGGATAACGGTATTAACTATGTATTGTGGCTTTTAATGAAAACATTTTTAAAATGTATAATAATTTAATATGTACAGCTGACCCAGTCTCTTACAGTCTTGCTTTGCATTGTGGGTGACAGAGCCGCTCAGCCTTGCATTCCTTTTGCTCCCCCAAGGTGCTCACACAAAGACACTTCTGCTGTAAGATACAAGGACGACTTAATAATCAGCTATAGAGTAGATCTATTAAGAGACGTTGAGGCTGAGTGTCATGATGGAGAGGTTTGGAATTGCTGATTGAAAAGCTGGCTGTACAGGGGAGTTTGTACAGAAACTGGTGTTTAGCCCAGTAGGAAGCCTTGGTTTAAAACTGTTTTAAAGAGCAGTGATGTGCCCTATATTGCACAATATGGGTCTGCAGCCAGGGACGGCTTGATCGTGAGCCTTGACCCTCATGCCTGTCTCCCTCTCCCTCCGCGTGCTGCTGCAGCTGTTTGTGGCAGATGTGCTGACTGGGCAGATCACTAAGATCCCCATGCTGAAGGACCGGGAGCCTTCCTCTGCTCTGCTGGACCAGCAGGGCTGTGGGATCCATGCCATCGAGCTGAACCCCTCCCGCACGCTGCTGGCCACTGGTGGAGACAACCCCAACAGCCTGGCCGTGTACAGACTACCCACCCTGGACCCTGTCTGCGTGGGAGACGTGAGTTCATGCAACATATTGTATACTGTAGAGCTTCGTAACAGGGATGGAAGTAAGACTCCTAGTGCATAGCAGTTACACCCATTCCAGGCTCAAGTGTGTCGTATTAAACTCACAGTAAAACCAGGAATGGATCAAACTGCTATGCATTGGGAGTCTTCCTTCCATCCCTGATATGATTCAGCCATCTGAAATGTCATTGTATCAGGTGGAAATGATATCATGTTGAAATTAGCTGTACTGTTTCATTTTTCTTATTAACAATGTCTTATAAAAATAAAAAGCATGCAGAGCTTGATAATAAAGAAAGTAATTCCTCAAAAGCTGCTGTTTTATTTTGGGTGAAATCATGCTTTATTTTCCCTACGCTGGCCTTCAGGGGCTTGTTGGTTATTCAGCTGTCATCATGCTGATGTGGAGAGTACAGCACAGTAGAAACTCAAAGTGGCACGGTCGATGTCATGAATGGGGTTCGTGATTGGTTGAAAGATCCTAAGCCGTATAATAATTGTGGTGTTCTAGAATATTCAAACATGAAAAGTCCACGTCCGTCCCTGCATTTAGGAAATGGCAGCGTACCAAAGCCAGAGCGGATGCCTTGAATTTGTATACAGAATGTATACAGAATAACTTTTTCCTAATTTCCTTTTTAGGACGGACACAAAGACTGGATCTTCTCAATAGCATGGATTAGTGACAGCATGGCGGTGTCTGGTAAGTTGTGTAGAGCACACACACACACACACACACACACACACACACACACACAGGCTCTCTCTCACACTGCTTCACACACTGTCTGTGTGATACAGGACACCCATGTGCAGCCTCTCTGTATTCTGTCACGGTTCTGTAGTGTTGTTCCATTTTTGATGGGTCATCATTTCTTGGCTCCTAGAGGGTAGAAATGAATTATGCTGTCATTGACTGGAGTTTATTTCCATGTCATGCAACAAGTTTTTTTTTTTTGTCTGTGATTCTGGTGCTATGCCTCGTTTCCACTGTCTGGCGCTACAGGCTTCGGCTAGCCACAGAAATCTAAAGAGCGTAAAGGATCGCAGTGAGTGTTAAAAGCACATGAGTTCTAGGGAAGCCAGCGAGGGTTGCTGGGAAGGTGTGCCACATCTGAATGTTCTGGGAGTTTCAAGATTTTGTAAAGGAAGTAAACAGCAGGCACTTTTTCAATTTTTTTTTCATTTTATTCTTGAATTTCTTCAAGCTAGCTCAAGAAGTGGCAATTACAAAATTATATATATATATATATATAATGAATTGTTTTTCAGTTCGCAAGAGCTCAGACTCCCAAGAAGCAAAACGTGTGTTCAGTGTTGACACTCTTCCTTTGACAGGGAACTGGCGCATTAAAAAGAATGCGCCTTTTTTGTTCAGTAATAGATATGAAAAAAATATTGTTAAAATCCAATTCCCATATCATAATGCATGCATTTTTATAAAGGAACATGTCAGAGCTACTGACTGATGGTAATATACATTAGGCAAGATAAACTGGAATTGTTTTGTTAGCTCTGTGTAAGTGGACTCTCCCCTGCCCGTGTGTGTGTGTGTGCCAGGCTCTCGAGACGGCTCCATGGGTCTGTGGGAGGTGACAGAGGATGTGCTGTGTAAGACTGGGGGCGGGCACGATTCCACTGGGGTGCCCACCTACTCCCACATCAGCCACCGCGCCCTCAAAGACCTCCCCAAGGAGTACACCAACCCCTACAACTGCAAAGTGAGAGCGCTGGCTTTCAACAGCAACAGCAAGGTCAGAGCTCAGTACAGCAAGCGCTGCTAACGGAGGGGGAGCCAGACAGTCAGCCAGTGCTGCTGCCTGAAGTACAGGGCATCACATCACAGCCAATATCATACATTGGGCCAGTTTTTTTTAATGTTGAATCGGGCAGACAGTAGAGTTTAAAAAAAATATTCAATGTGCTGATTGAAATACAGTACTACAGTGAGTAGCAGATCAATCAATACTGCCCCAGTTTTCATTGCCAGAATAACATTGTGACCCTGTCGTTGTGCTGTAAAGCGGATAATGAGGACAGTGCAGTACACCTGGTACAGAACTGTTTACCAACGGCTTGCCAAGGGAGTCCACGGCTTCTGAGTAGCTGCTTTATTTCTCTTCAGGAGCTGGGAGCCGTGTCCCTTGATGGATACTTCCACTTGTGGAAAGCAGAGCACAGCTTATGCAAGGTAAGGTTCTCCCATGAAGATTCTGCATGCCGCTCTCGTTGTAGGGATAGTGATTTCTGAGTTGAGAGTACCAAACGCGTGGTACTAGGTGCAAAGCATGTCCGTCAGTATGGGAAGAAGCTGAAGCAGCTGACAGGCGTTGAAGGGTTGGGGTAGTGAAGGTGGGTGAATGTAAGGCATACAAGCAGCTTACTTTGACATAGAAGCCTGATAAATGCAGGGCACAGAAAGACTGTAAAGGATTGCAAACCACTTTTTAAAGCGATCCGGATGTCATTTAAGTCTTGTGCTCCTCTGTGTTGCAGCTGCTCTCCACCAAGCTGCCGCACTGCAAGGAGAACGTGTGTCTGGCATACGGACAGGAGTGGTCCGTGTACGCGGTGGGCTCGCAGGCCCATGTCTCCTTCCTGGACCCCAGGCAGCCCCCCAACAATGTCAAGTCTGTCAGCTCTCGGGAGAGGGGCAGCGGTGAGTGCAGGCAGAGAAGCAGGTTGTGTTTCACAAACCACTGCCAAACTCAACTGAGAAGACAAGAAACTTAAGTAATATTTTAATCACTTAGTTGAGCAGACATGATTTCTGAAATGTAGGGGTGGCAATAAGACTCCTATTGCGTAGCAGTTTCACCCATTCCAGGTTTTACTACGAACTTGATTAGCCCCAGAGTATAGGTAACAAGCTCAGGTGTGTCTTATTAAACTCGGTAAAACCAGGAATGGATCAAACTGCTATGCAATGGGAGTCTTTATTTCCATACCTGAACCAGTCCCTGTTCACAAAACTATTTTATGAAAATGCTGTTTAAAAACATTGTCTTAGGTGAAAAATCCTTGTAGTGTTTTCCAGGTGTTGGTGACTTTTCAGGTGTTTTAAAAGCTTTTTGCTCATTTAAATAGATATCTGTTGTGAGTCCTGGCTGAGGGTTGCCTGTGTTGGTCTCCTCAGGCATTCGCTCGGTCAGTTTCTACGAGCACATCATCACGGTGGGCACGGGCCACGGTTCACTGCTGTTCTACGATATCCGTGCCCAGCGCTTCCTGGAGGACCCCGTCGGGGCGAGCTGCGGGCACAAGGGCAGGCTGGGAGAAGGGATCCTCAATCTGACCACGGGCAAGGGCTGGCTGGTGAGTCCACCCCTCTGTGCACTCACACAGGTCCTGGAGTTTATACAAAGAGAAAGGGGTATAGCTGTATTAAGAATTTGAGCACCTGCACATGTGGGTGGGTTTGTGTCCCCTTGTCTCCGTGTGCTTGTGTGCTCTGTGCTCCTCATATTGTGCTCTCTCCTCCCCAGAACCACGACGAGACGTGGAGGAGTTACTTCTCAGACATCCCCTACTTCCCCAACGCCGTGTACACGCACTGCTACGACTCCTCCGGGACCAAGCTGTTCGTGGCGGGCGGGCCCCTCCCCTCTGGTCTCCATGGAAACTATGCCGGCCTCTGGAGCTAGCAGCAGCCCCTCCTCCACACACCACTTCCTCCGAAATGTATTCTCCCCCCTGGGCCCCACCTCCCATTTTGTAATATATGTTATATTATTATTATTTTCAATTAGACATTATTTTGTGGTATGATTTTATTTGAAATACATGTTTTTATTTTCACTGGGTTATGTTTCTTTTTCTTTCTGTCTCTTTCTTCTGATTTGGTTTTAGTTTTTGCTCCTGCTTTTGTGATCGTCTCGCGCCCTCATTCCCTTGATCTTTTTCAATGCTTGGGGATTCTTTTTTTTTTTGTTGTTTAAGATCTGTATGTGGTGTCTCTCCTCTACTTCAGTGTGAGGTAGGACTTTAATTTATTGCTTAACCTCTTCTGTGATTTTCTGTGAAAGTCGGAAGGGGTGGGATGTCTGTTTTATGGTACCATGTGTGTCTGTTAAGTACTAGAACAAAAAAGTGCATATATCCTAAATTAATACGTTAACTTCGCTTTATAAAATAGATCAAACAATAAGCTAAATAATCTTTGTCTGGTGGTCACCACTTTTATACGCTCATGAATGTTTTTTACAAAGTACAAGTCTAAAGACATTGTATTGTTAAAAAAAAATATATATATATATAACAAAAAGCAACCAACAAAAACTAAGCGTCTGTTTGCAAGAAGACAGGTTCTGCGCTTTAGAGGACTGTTTTCTATGAGTTTTAGGGCTTGATTCTCAAAGCTATGTGCTCCAGATTGTCATTAGCGCACTTTTTATCTGAAAGGGGTGGGGAAGAAAAAAGTGCAAGTGGATTGTCTGGTTTGGTAACGTTATTGTGTGCTCATGCAGATTTGGAGTAACCAGCTTTGAGAATGTAGCTCTTTGTGATTCGTGGTGGATCACTTGGGCACGCTCTTATACTTTCTGTAAGTAACGCAGGCCTGGTTCATGTTGTGTAGAGTGTGTTTGAGGACCAGTAGATGAGAGACTTGGTTTACTGCTTGTTTAAAATAGTACCTTCAGGTGTCATTTTAATTGTTTGGTCATTTAGTTTGATTCTATGTTCTGTTGGCTCAGTACTGACTTCACACCATTTTTTTCCCCTAAATCTGCTTTTACTTTTGAGCTCCTGGAAAATCCTGGGACTGAGCCACTTTCCTCCATTCCATTCAAATCACATGACTCTGCGTCTTTTCTACTTTGCCTGCCCCACTTACTCTCTCTATAAATGTGAAGATGGTGTGTCTGGCACAGTTGATGATAACTGAAGCACTCGGAATGATTCCAAACACTAGTAAGGGAATTGGAACAAAGTGATTAAGTTGAAGCCACTTTACTTCACAGATGTGTGTCAGGACATGACTAACGGTTCTTATCCTTTGTTTGTCATTTGAAACAGTGGCTGCTTTTTAAAACCTTTTTTTTTTTTTTTACTTTAGCTACTTAAGAAAGTTGTATGGATGGGGTTCATTATGTATGTGAAAGGGCTGGAAGTAAAACTCCCATTGCATAGTGTGTTTTCTTCCCTGCTTTTATGAGAGCAGTGAATCGACCACAAACGAATGAAGTCGCTTCAAATGTCACTTTCCTTGCTTTCTTACAATCTTTCCGAGTGGTTCTTGGCTATGTTGCTCCATTGAAGTTGTTTTAATTTTTCTCTCAATCTGCCTTTACCTGGCATTGAATTTTACTTTGAGCTTTTTTTGGAGAATCCTAAATGCCGGGGGCTAAACAGCCTTCCCCATTCCATTCAAATCATGTGACAATATGACCTTTCAACCCTGCCAGCACCACCTAACAGTATACATAGAGTCGGTGGGACTGGCAAAGACTGCTTTAGTTGATAATGATGACGATGATGTAACAGAACCCAGAAGTACTCGGAATGCCTACAAACACCACACAATAGAGAAGGAAATGGAAATAAGCAACTCAAATGACATTTGAAGCTGCTTACTCTTTGAAGTATTTTTTTGAATTCTGTGTTGAAGTGCTTTGACCGAGTTCAGGCGCTGCTCTTCAATTCTTTTAGCTTGCCAGAGACATATAATGTTGGTTGGATCAGCCAACACAGGGGTGGCCGAAGCTGCCCCTTCCACTCCTGGTCTTTGTTCCAACCCTGGTCTGAATTGTTTAACTGAACCCATTAACCCTTCATCCAGACCCTGAAGCAGTTGATGATCTCATTGTACCTGTTAAACCTGGAGTGGCATGGCCCTCCAGGATCGGGATTCGACAGCCCTGAGCTGACTTGTCTTTATATTAGTAAGTGACAGCACGAGCACAGCAGTGTACAGCCAGCATAGCTAAAGGAAACATGTTTCCAAAGCTCTAGCCTGGGTTACATACCGTGTGTGTGTGACAGACAACTAGAACTGAAGAGCGCAGCAAAAATAACCTTCACCTTTCAAAGCTGTATTAATGGAGATTTACTCAACACAGCTTTTAGCGTGTCAGGGCCTTGATGTGCAAGATTAGCTACAGTAAGAAATGTATATGTTTGTTTAAATTCATTTGGACAAATGCACGTATCCGATGTGCGCTGGCCCTGAGTCTTGCAGAAGGGGTGGATTTACTGTCTCTTATAGCCACGCTCAAGCAGCATTTCCAAAGCTGCTGTGTTGTAGTGCCAAGTTGTTTGTGTTTCGTTGCTGTGTTGAGAGCTTGTTCACTACTCCTGGAGGTTGGATTGAGTGCACTAGAACAGGGACATGATGTGTATGGCAGGCTTGCACAATTCAGATCCTCCTAGTCTGTGTTCCACCTGTACCTTAAATTACTGAGCTGGGTCCATTTAAGCCCCGTTCCTCTGTAATCCGCTCATTCTTAAACAATGCTTGTAAAAGCAGGAGGACTCCAGACCATGAGGACTGTATCTGCATCACTGACATGTGCCAGGGTTCCACAGGGACTATGTGAATATCACACTTCCAGAGCAGCACTGCTGGATTGCTATGTAGTGGGACTGGCACTGAGGAAGCATTGCGCTCTCTTAGGAATAGGGTCTGCATTGTTCCACATGTAGATAAGGTGGTTATAAAACGAACTGGCCACTTTGGCTGATGGAGTGCAAGATATATGACCTTCACCAAGTCTAGAAAACAACAGACTCCAGCAAAACAATAAGACAATGTGAGAATGGTCTGATTGTTTAGTTATTGTAGCTAACAAAATAATTCCATAAAGCCACTAGGGGTGTGCTGTGGAGCACATGGTATAGCCCTTGGGAAGCTGATCAGTTATTTGATGTTATAAATGCAAACACAAACAGCAATGACTAATTGATCAGTCCTGTCAATGTCCGTGATCACACTGTTTTATAATAACATTGCTTTACCGATCATCGCAGTACGGCGCATTCTTAAATGAGACCATCACGGTTAAAGTAACTTCACTAATCAAGCTGCACAAATTCAAATGAAAAAGCAAATGTGCTCCCTTTATTTGTATGGTGGTTGTAACAGAAACTTAGTCGTTCTTTCAGGGCAATGTTGTTTTAATTAAACACTAGAAAAATGTGCTTTGTCTTACTTTTCCTAAGCTATAAAACTGTAACATTGTACAAAACAAATAATCAACTAAATGAGTGAAGTGAAGTGAGTACACATTTCATCAAATGTGGCACCAAACATGCTGCCTGCTGTGGGAACTATAACAATACATAGAAATGCTTTATAAAGATCCGTAATTCTGGACTGTGCTGACGTTGAGGGTGTTGTTGCTTTTATACCACAGGTGTGAAGAGTTCCAGTGTTCAATAACTTTTTTATATTCAATGTGACAGAGTGCATTTTTTATTAAATGTTTTATTTCAACGACGACGACTGGCTGAATGGCACTGTTTCAAATGATGCTGTGTTGCTGTGCATAAGCGGACCTTGATCTAAGGAAATGTAGTTCTGTAAATGTTTCTGTTGTGAACTGATATTCTTCCACAACTAAGATTCCTGTTTAAATGAGTACCAGTAATATGCAGGTATGCAAGAATATATAAATAATTCTTGAAAATACAATCCAAGCAGAAATTGCTTATAAGAAATCTAAAATGAGTTTGTCATCCAGGGCACAATTCTACAGCCCAGCCCAGCAATGTCTTTTATGTTTAACTGCAGTTCCTGAGTATGATCTTCGTTTCTGACATTTCCAGTCATGTAATTTTGTATGGGGAAGTCATTTCACACAGACTGAGCTGCCTGAACTCTCACCTTGTCACTGACCCCTGACACCGGACCTCGCCTTCCTGGTAGAGACGCCCAACACACCCCATATTGACTTGTATTACACGACAGAGGCACCGATTGCTTCAGGCCTATGGGAACTACAAGCTGGAATATACTACAGTATACAGAATTAGGATATAGTGTGATAAACCTGATGTCATGCACTTGCTAAATCTCAGCACAGCTCCAGTCTCTATTGAATGAAACTGCCACTGACTTGTACTTTCTGTTCGTGAAGTCAATGTGGATTAAAACTGCTCCATCTTTTCTTAAAACTGCTGCTGTCCTAGACCCTGATTTAGCTGTAACCTGGGACTGCCTGGCCTTTTCTTTAGTGAAGGTAGTCCATGGTTAGGGCAAACTGCAATCTGTGAAACCTGCAGGAATTGTTAGTCATACAGCCTGAATTCTAGTATACAAAACAAGCAATATACAGTATCAAACACATGACAAAGGGCACTAGTGATGTTGCAAATGCTAAAGATTGGAAACCCTTGGTTATAATGTCTTTAATGTCTTTAGGAAATTGCCTGTACAGTATGTGTACATACTATATATTCTTATTCAGTATTAAATACACATGGTAGTCTGATATTCCTTAACAAGCTTTCAACTTGACTTTACAATATCAGCTGTAGTAGAGCAATCAAACCTTGCAGATTGCAAGCAGTGTGACATAGTGTGGCTTCTTAAGTGCACTGCGGTAGCTTAATGTAATCACAAGAGCATCCAAAGTGTCAACTATACCAGCCTTTACACCAGTGCTACGCAACTCTGGACCTTGACATCTATTCCAGTCCTGATCTTTATTCCAACCAGGTTCTAAATGTGTTAAATGCCTCTAAGCAGCTTCAATTCACTACATTAGAACCTGCTTGGAGTAAAACCTGGGGCTGGATTAGATCTTGAGGGCCTGAGCTGCATACCACTGCGCTACACCAAGATCTACTGATGCTGCCTGCTCAAGTTTCATTGTTCATTGCTGAGCAGTGATCTAGTGAGCAGGTGCAAGGTTGAGTGGGCTTGTTACAATTATTCAGATTAATGTGGTGGTGAGAACCATGTTCGTTTTTGCTGTGGTAATAGAAATGTTCATAAGATATTAACCCTGCTGTCCTTGTAGATCTCACCACAGGAGTGGGCGTGTCCAGGTTGTTGTAATGTGTTATTTATATTCTTTGTGGTGGATCTGCATCTCTTCTTGAAATACCTTGTCTGGTTCATGTTTTCTTCAGTGGTGAGGCAGGCAGTGTTCTGTGACGCTGCCGTTACGATCCTGTCCCGTCAGCGAGAGGAGGTTAAAAGCTCTCGAACCACGAATGCAGACGAGCCCGGCTCTTTTGCACAGTGGTTAAGACGCTCTCTTGCAGTGTGTGGGGTCGTCAGTTCACACCCAGCCTTTGCCCTGTTACAGCGGCATTCAAACACATAGGATTTTATTTAACGTATTTGTGGCGGAGTGTCCCGCCCCTATTTATTATTATTTGTATTTTTGTTTGCGGCGCGGGTAAAAGCGCCGCGTCTTTTATTGTTATATTTAAAAACCTCGTGAGGATGCATGGCTGATCAGCTACTGATTATTTAACTAGCTGACAGTCATGCATCCTTACCAAACGCGTGCAGACTCTGGCCGGGGGATAATAAGATAATTACCAACTAGTTAATCCCTCGGCCAGAGTATATAAACCTGCAGCTCTCTGCACTTGATGTTGGGGTGTTGGAGTAGAGAGTACGGGGAGCGGAGAGAAGGAATATCATTTGAAAAAACAATTGCTAAAACGTGCTGGATTCTCCAGCACGACACTTACTTGTTTGTTTGTTTATTCGTTCGGCCCTCGTGCCCTTTTGTTTGGTGTTTTGTTAAATCTTTTGTTTTTGTTTTGTTTATTAAATACGCTGAGTGCACCAGCACTCAGCTTCAACCGCCCATCCACTGTTTTGGTTTGAGTTACTTCCTGGTCCGTGACGTCATCCACATCACCACTGCGAGCCAGACTGCCACATATGGTGTCCTGCGTGGGACAAACAACGCCTCCAACAGCCGGACCAGGATTGAAAAGTGCGTTTTTTTTTTGTTTGTTCGTGTTTTTTTTTCAAATTAAAAATGGGGAAAAGTAGCCGGAGGAGAAAGCAGCAGCAGCAGCAACAACAGCAGCAGGAGGCGCAGCAACATCAGCCTTACCTTGCCACACTGGATATCTGCCTCACCTGCCTGAAGGGTGAGGAGTGGTGCTTCGCGGTTGGTGAGGTTGGGCACGTGGCACCAGACCAACCCCCTCCATGGCAGGAGAAAGAGGAGCCAGAGCGTCCAGTGAGGGAGGACCTGCATCCTCCAAAGAGGACGAATGCACTCTCCTCTGAGGGAGTCTGGGACTGGCTGGTGGAGCCGGGGAGGGATTATGAGGAAGCCCTCCCTGCAGTGATCAACCTCCTGTGGGCAAGAGATGGGGAGCGCTGGGAGGCCTGGGAACAGCAACACCACCCAGCTTCCCTCCCAGACATCGCAGCCATGGTGTTCAACTACCTGGCTGCGGATATGGGAGAGACCCTGCTGCTGCCATCTCCAGCATCAGAGGGAGAGGAGCCATCGCTGCCGTCTCCAGCGCCAGAGGGAGAGGAGCCATCGCTGCCGTCTCCAGCGCCAGAGGGAGAGGAGCCATCGCTGCCGTCTCCAGCGCCAGAGGGAGAGGAGCCATCGCTGCCGTCTCCAGCGCCAGAGGGAGAGGAGCCATCGCTGCCATCTCCAGCATCAGAGGGAGAGGAGCCATCGCTACTGTCTCCACCAGCAGAGGGAGAATGCCTGCTGGTTTCGCCTCCACAGCCTGGGGAGGAGCCCGAACGTCCTACGCCCGAGTGGGAGGAGCCCGAACGTCCTACGCCCGAGTGGGAGGAGCCCGAACGTCCTACGCCCGAGTGGGAGGAGCCCGAACGTCCTACGCCCGAGTGGGAGGAGCCCGAACGTCCTACGCCCGAGTGGGAGGAGCCCGAACGTCCTACGCCCGAGTGGGAGGAGCCCGAACGTCCTACGCCCAAGAGGGGGGAGTCGGTGCGTCCACAGCCCAAGAGGGAGGAGTCGGTGCGTCCACAGCCCAAAGAGGGGGGAGTCGGTGCGTCCATAGCCCAAGAGGTGGAAGTCTGCGCTTCCACAGCCTTAGGACCCAAGCTGCAGTCCCAAGAGCCAGAAGGGGAGGAGTTACAGGCTCAACCCCCTGAATTTTTCTGGGGGGGAGAAGGGCAGGATGCTGGTGTTCCCCAGCAGCCTCTATTTATGCTGCTGAAGGGAGCACGGCACACACCAGCCCAGCCGCCACAGCAGAGGGAGCCAGCACCGCCACAGCCTCCCTCTGAGTGGCCAGCATCCGCCCCATCGCCTCTGCCTCCACCACCACCAGGAGCAGAGCAGCAGGAGCTGCCTCTGTCTCCACCACCACCAGGAGCAGAGCAGCAGGAGCTGCTTCTGTCTCCACCATCACCAGGAGCAGAGCAGCAAGAGCTGCCTCTGCCTCCGCCACCTCCACCAGCAGAGGGTGAATGCCTGCTGGTTCCGCCTCCATCGTCGTGGGAGGACTGCTTGCCCCTCCCACCTCCACCAGCAGAGGGTGAATGCCTGCTGGTTCTGCCTCAACCGCCGTGGGAGGACTGCTTGCCCCTCCCACCTCCACCAGCAGAGGGTGAATGCCTGCTGGTTCCGCCTCCACCGTCGTGGGAGGACTGCTTGCCCCTCCCACCTCCACCAGCAGAGGGTGAATGCCTGCTGGTTCTGCCTCAACCGTCGTGGGAGGACTGCTTGCCCCTCCCACCTCCACCAGCAGAGGGTGAATACCTGCTGGTTCCGCCTCAGCCGCCGTGGGAGGACTGCTTGCCACTCCCAGCTCCACCAGCAGAGGGTGAATACCTGCTGGTTCCGTCTCAGCCGCTGTGGGAGGACTGCTTTCCCCTCCCACCATTGCCATTGCCTGGGGATGGCTGTTCTGCATCGCCTGGGGCTGCCTTTTGTTCTCCACAGGACACAGGGTACGAGGGAGAAGTGGAGCTCCCGCTGCCGCCTCCATGGCCAGGGGCTCCCCTCCCGAGTTCGCCTTCCGAGGGTCCGCTGCTGCTGCCGTCGCCTTCCGAGGGTCCGCTGCTGCTGCCGTCGCCTTCCGAGGGTCCGCTGCTGCTGCCGTCGCCTTCCGAGGGTCCGCTGCTGCTGCCGTCGCCTGGGGTCGCCAGGGATCCTGCTTCGCCTGGGGTCGTCGAGGGTCCGGCTTTGCCTGGGGTCGCCAGGGATCCTGCTTCGCCTGGGGTCGTCGAGGGTCCGGCTTCACCTGGGGTCGCCAGGGATCCTGCTTCGCCTGGGGTCGCTACACGATGGCCGGAGCTCCATGAAAGGGAGCTGCCAGAAATGAAGAAAGGGGGGGAGGTCAGGAGACCAGCTCCCCCAGCCGCACTTTCGCGGCTGGAGATCATGTGGTCAGAGCCCCACGGAGGGGAACTGCTGGCCGTGAAGAGGAGGGGGGAGGTCAGGAGACCAGCTTCCCCAGCCGCACTTTCGCGGCAGGAGTTTGGGTGGTCAGAGCCCCACGGAGGGGAACTGCTGGCCATGAAGAGGAAGGGGAAGGTCAGGAGACCAGCTCCCCCAGCCGCACTTTCGCGGCCGGAGATCATGTGGTCAGAGCCCCACGGAGGGGAACTGCTGGCCGTGAAGAGGAGGGGGGAGGTCAGGAGACCAGCTCCCCCAGCCGCACTTTCGCGGCAGGAAATACTGTGGCTGGAGCCCCGTGAAGGGCAGCTGTCAGCCATGAAGAAGGGGGGGGAGGTCAGGAGACCAGCTTCCCCCGCAGCAATTTCGCTGCAGGAGAAAGGGTGGCCAGAGCCCCACGGAGGGGAGCTGTCGGCCATGAAGAAGGGGGGGCAGGTCTGGAGACCACCCCCAAAAATTTTTTGGCCAGAGGAGCTGGCCGGTGCGCGGGCCATTGGAACACTACGGCTGTTTGGGTGGGAGGAGGACATCCCACCGTGGCCGCCACCTTTGGCCCGTTGCTGCCCCTGTTCCTGCGCCGGGACTGCTGACTGGGACTTTGGGGACTAAGGGGGGAGGTGGCCGAAAAGGCCATGTGTGCTGCGCACAAGGGGGGGCATGTGTGGCGGAGTGTCCCGCCCCTATTTATTATTATTTGTATTTTTGTTTGCGGCGCGGGTAAAAGCGCCGCGTCTTTTATTGTTATATTTAAAAACCTCGTGAGGATGCATGGCTGATCAGCTACTGATTATTTAACTAGCTGACAGTCATGCATCCTTACCAAACGCGTGCAGACTCTGGCCGGGGGATAATAAGATAATTACCAACTAGTTAATCCCTCGGCCAGAGTATATAAACCTGCAGCTCTCTGCACTTGATGTTGGGGTGTTGGAGTAGAGAGTACGGGGAGCGGAGAGAAGGAATATCATTTGAAAAAACAATTGCTAAAACGTGCTGGATTCTCCAGCACGACACTTACTTGTTTGTTTGTTTATTCGTTCGGCCCTCGTGCCCTTTTGTTTGGTGTTTTGTTAAATCTTTTGTTTTTGTTTTGTTTATTAAATACGCTGAGTGCACCAGCACTCAGCTTCAACCGCCCATCCACTGTTTTGGTTTGAGTTACTTCCTGGTCCGTGACGTCATCCACATCACCACTGCGAGCCAGACTGCCACAGTATTCTATGCTCTCTTACTTCCAAATGGAGGTGCAGTCACTTTGCAGCTCATTTCCTAATATATTATTGGACATGTAATAGTCAATACATTGAGTACATTTGAGTGTTTCACAAGGGAAATGTGACCGTGTACGTGAGAGGGAAGGATTTGTGCTGTGTTCATAGTGTCTTTAGATGTGTACATTCATACAAAGTGTGTTTGTCACCTTGTCCTCTGCTGCAATCTGCTATTTAGAAATCCTAAGAGAGTCGTTGAATTTCTGAAGTTTCTTTTTAGTATTTGTGAATTCAGCCCCACTGGGTGTTTAATAGTTGTGGATGATGGAACACACTGTAGAAAGTTGCTGATAAAGAAACCGCACGTGAGACCAGGACTTGAGGAGGGAATGCTGCCTGATGTCTCTGCTTTGTATTAAGTTACTGTAGCGCACACTGCTTTCAAAGCTGCCCCATTGCACTCAGCAAAGCCGCTGAAGAGTGCAGAGTTTCTTAACTTGCCTTGGCTAGCTTCTGATTGTGAATGACACCCCCACGAAGGGAAAACTACACTGTCTTTAGGCTTGTCCTTTCAAAAAAAAATAAAAAGCTTTCATTCATTCTTCTCAAAATTGCAGTCTCAGGGTTATAGCACTCCTGTTTGGTTTTGTTCAAAACAGACGATCCCTACTAATACAGCTCTTCTGTGCCTTTTCGTATCTGGTACCAGACATGTATGTAAATCTGGACAGGACTAACAGCAATGTGTGGATCCCGTCCTGGCAGAGTACAGTAAGACTGGCACTGTGGACCGCCAGCGGGCTGTGGTGACCAGCTCAGCACTGACATCACAGGTTATGTATGCAAAGCCTAGCATCTTTCATCCCAAACTCGACCCAATAGTATGCATTCACAGTGGAACCTGTCTTCACCCACCTCATAACAGGCATTTGACAAGTCAAAGCGTAAGACCAGCTGAGATGCCTGCAACTAATGTTCTTTGTGCTTTTTATTTTTATGCAGTGAAACCTGTCTTGACGGTCACCAGAACTAAGGGGCCCATCTGTTCTTGCCAGCTTTAGAAACCCCAGAAAGGATTCTTTCTGTAATAGACAACTCGAAGACGCCAGTTTCCAGACCCATTTGGTGACCATTATATTCAGGTTTCACTGTACTTTGTCACACTGAGAAGACACTCCGCTGCCTGGTCACTTTATTAGGACATGTACCTACTATTTGCCCCCGTTTGCCCTGATCAGAACCTTGACCCGACTTGACATCGACTCCACAAGGTGCTGGAAGGAATGTTAATCCATTCACTCATTAATATTTCCTGCAATTGGTGTAGAAACAGGCTGAGCATCGTGATGACAAATGCGCTGTTCAAGTTCATCCCAAACTTGCTCAATTTATAGTGAAATCCAGGGATTGTGGTGGCCATAGAAATGCCTAAAGTTAACCGCTAGCACGCCAGTCTGGCACAGTGGATGGGAGTGTTATTGTCTTGAACGTCGCCAACGCAGTCGATACAAGTGCAGCATTGTTGGGTGGGCTCAACCTGCAACAACGCTTCAAATCTACAGCATTCATAATCAAGGCAAGCAGTGGACAGTGCAGGGCTGCTGTGTCATTTGTGTAACAGAGGGCCCTGTCTTTTTCAAACCCTGCCCTCTGTATCATGGTCACTGCTCTACCCTTCCCTCTCAAGGCTGAGAAGTGTTCACTGGAAGCACATGCTGATCATCCCAGTACTCCCTCAATAGCGCCCTTCACGCAGGGCAGGGGGCACATTAAGACACAGCCTGGCACTTCTCTCCCTTTCAAACAGGATCCACAATGGATTGGAGCTGCAAGAAAACCAAGGATCTTTCTGCAAAACTAAAATTCTGTTGTACACAACCCATCCTACGTGATACAAAGACACACGAAAGAAGATGAGTGCTTGAAAAAGAGTCGCTCAACAGTTTGGGAGGAAAACTGATCTTTTTAACATTTTAAAAGTTTTTACCTTCTTTGTAATAAAACTGAAAGGATCATTGTAGCTACAGCGTCAGCAGAACCATAGAGGGACCACAGCAATACCAGCAAAGACAACCCAATGGATTCAGAAGCAGTGTTAGTGGGACTAGCTCGCACCTGTGTATTGGTTCATCCTACTGTGACACCATTGATATGTTGAAATATGAAAATGTGACACGTGTGGTTCCATTCCTCCCTTAGCTCATACAATTGTAGCCTTACACTTTCTTTCACCTTGATTAGAGCAATCCTGCATTTTCATTAAAGCAGTGCTACTGGGTGAGAGATGTCCCTTATTAAAATGTCCCATAGTGAAAGCACATTAAAGAATAGCTATGGTAAAGCATATATATAAAAAAGCAAAACTCCTGAACCCTGAGAATTCCTTTTCAACAGTGTCAGGGAAAAAGCAAAACTCCTGAACCCTGAGAATTCCTTTTCAACAGTGTCAGGGAAAAGCAAAACTCCTGAACCCTGAGAATTCCTTTTCAACAGTGTCAGGGAAAAGCAAAACTCCTGAACCCTGAGAATTCCTTTTCAACAGTGTCAGGGAAAAGCAAAACTGCTGAACCCTGAGAATTCCTTTTCAACAGTGTCAGGGAAAAGCAAAACTCCTGAACCCTGAGAATTCCTTTTCAACAGTGTCGGGGGAAAAGCAAAACTCCTGAACCCTGAGAATTCCTTTTCAACAGTGTCGGGGGAAAAGCAAAACTCCTGAACCCTGAGAATTCCTTTTCAACATTTCTTGTGTACAGTAACATGGGTAGTTTGTGACTAAATGTTATTATTTTTTTTAAAGTGATGTTTTTTATGTGAACTGAAAAAAGAGCTCTAATAACGTTCCCGATGTGCTCCTTCGTTTCTGTATTCTGAATAAAGTATATTTGCCTAGTCAGTGCGTTGAGGATACTTTTTTCAAATTTGTAAGTATGTCATTTTGTGTGTGTATTGCATGTACACGTATTACATTTTAAAGACATGATCCACTGACTTAAATGGTGCTTGTAAAGAAAAACAATGGATGGTGCTGTAACCTACTCCACTGTGCTGTACCATGATCCCCTGTGCTGTACCCTGTTCTACTGTGCTGTACCCTGCTCCACTGTGCTGTACCATGATCCACTGTGCTGTACCCTGCTCCACTGTACTGAACACTGCCCTCTTTGGTGTATTCTGCTCCACTGTGCTGTATCCTTCTCCACTGTGCTATATCATGCTCCACTGTAGTGAACACTGCCCTCTTTGGTGTATCCTGCTCCCCTGTGCTGCACCCTTCTCTGTTCTGTATCCTGCTCCCCTGTGTTGCACCTTTCTCTGTGCTGTACCCTGTGCTGCACCCTTCTCTGTGCTGTACCCTGCTCCCCTGTGCTGCACCCTTCTCTATGCTGTACCCTGTGCTGCACCCTTCTCTGTGCTGTACCCTGCTCCCCTGTGCTGCACCCTTCTCTATGCTGTACCCTGCTCCCCTGTGCTGCACCCTTCTCTGTGTTGCACCTTTCTCTGTACTGTACCCTGTGCTGCACCCTTCTCTGTGCTGTACCCTGCTCCCCTGTGCTGCACCCTTCTCTGTGCTGTAACCTGTGCTGCACCCTTCTCTGTGTTGCACCCTCCTCCCCTGTGCTGCACCCTTCTCTGTGCTGTACCCTGCTCCCCTATGCTGTGTCCTTCTCTGTGCTGTACCCTGTGCTGTACCCTGTTCCCCTGTGCTGCACCCTTCTCTGTGCTGTACCCTCCTCCCTGTGCTGTATTTATAAATACCGAAAGTGTTATAATACCTCAGTAATGGAGCATCAGAACCACTTAGAGTGATTGTATAAACAGAATGGAAAACTGCAGTTAAAATTACAACTCTGAGCTGCTTGTGCAGATGATGTCCTAAATCTTAACACCAGGTGGTGCAGTGCTCGTTTCAGGCTGCAGAGACCAGCTGTTTGCGATGGGTAAGGAATCCATACTCCCACAATTTCCTAGCAGGGCATGCTGGCCGATTGCTTGTCTTCCCTTAAGTTCTCTCTAAAGGACTGTCAGAGGAGCCGATGGGAGGCATCAAATGCAAGCGACACTAAGAGGGACAGCTGGAGCTGTGAGTGACGGTGCTGTCTGTCAGCGCAGCCCTCCACACCGCCTGCCTGTGGAAAGCAGCTTTCTCACGCAGTGGCGTGGCCTGGTGTGGGGGTTTAAAAACTTGGGGTTCAATCCAAGTTTAGGAGTGTGGCTTCTGTTATATCTTAATACAATACAGCAGATTGGCCATTGTTGTTGTTATTATTATTATTATTATTGGCCTAACACAATTACATGTAGAATAAACAGAGAACTAGGCTGCACACAATTCAATAATCCTCTCACCTCATTCCTGTTATTTGGTTCCCAATACTTTTCTTTTTTCCTTTCAGTTATCATAACGATATAGGTAAAGAGAAAATGTAAATGCTCCACAAAATTCCAAAGTAGCCTGTCTTGAAATGATGGGTTAACCTGGTACAGTGCCAGATGTGCACACCTGGGACCTGTAACAAACAGCATGACATCTAATAGATTTGATTTTGTTTTTTATACAACCACCAGGATCGTATTATGTGTCTTTTGAATGATTCTTAATGAAATGTTTGTACGCAGTTGTGTTCATGTCACAGTGCAATGCAATGAGGAAGTATGTTTAGTGCTGGCAGATTCTCAGGTGAGCTCATAGCAAGATCAAAGCCAGGTGTTCAGACAGACAGCAAGAAATGTCTCGATATGGGAGTAACAGGACCCAGAGCCACTCAATGATTACAAGGCTAAGGTTCTTTGACTATGAGTTCACAAGCTGCTCTTCAGTTCTAGTTGATTGCCTTTGACGTATGCAGTGTAGGCTAAACCAACCAGTTCCAATGCAACCTACATTATTTTAAGTAGCAACAAGTGACGAATGACAACTTCAGGTTTATGAATGGGAGTTTTTGCTTGATGTGTCGTGGAAGTGGCGGGAGCGCGCCCGTCGGGGGTGAGTCGCGGGCGCGCACGGCGACTCTCTTGACTACGCGCACGCCGTGTGAGAATGTGTCTAGTCTCGGCGGCGGAGGAGTCACGTGACGGTGTCTGCTGGCTTTGTGAAGCACGTTAGCAGGTAAACCAGACCTTGGGAAAACGCACAAACCATCTGAAATATTATATATAATCGAGACAACAATGTAGAAATACACGGGTTTGAGTCGGCGGTGTGCGGGGTGTAAGCGTAGAAGCTCGGGATTGTGGGGGTAGTTTATTTATAATGGTATACTATACTGTAGCCTAGGCTGGCGCCCGTGTGTGGCCATTTTTTATTTTTTAATAATATATTGTACGGCTTGCCCCGTTTTAGCTGAAAATGTCTATTGTTTTAAATATGCGACATAGTCGCTAATACAAGAGGCGCCTACAAATATTATTGGTAAATAAATTAATAAAGCAAAAAAGTGTAGCCTGAAGCGGTTTCTTTTGGGTGTCAATGAATCACATAGGTACGTTGTTTTGTTTTCGCGTTTTGAAACGAGGGGGTTCTGAAGAATGCATGCACCGTGTATATATGTGTGTGTGTGTGTTTATATATATATATATATAGTATATTACACACAATCTATAGCCGAAAGCGCACTGCTTTGGATAATGCTAAATATACATTTTGAGATATTATGAAGTCGAACAATGTTTTTTCGCTTGGGTCTCGAAACAGTATGCAGTCTGTCTGATGGCCCTGATTGGAGAGCTTAAGTTTTTGGCTATGATTTTGATCTATTAGAACTTGTATATTCAGTGACGGTTTTTTTTTTTTTGTGTGTGTGTGGGTGATTTGGACTAGTAGTACGACTACCGGCAGAGCTACTGTAAACATTTTAAAAATAATAATAATAAAACATGCCAAGGGGGCTGGTGTGGGCTTTCCGAGGCCATTTTCCCTTTCTGCATTCCAACAAAACAAAAATAAAACCAGCGTGTCTCGATAAGGACTGAACCGGAGTAGTGCATGGAAACCGGTGCAAATTCCTGTAAGCACACTGGAAAAAAGCATAACACAGAAATAGGGTTTGTGTGGGAGGGAGGACACTATCCAGAACGGACATGGCTGGTTTGAGGTCATTTTCTTTGGTTTATAACCAGTACCGTCAGTACACACTTAAGATGGGAGTATCTATGGTAATGCAGAAAGTGTTCTGTGTTTTCTTTCACATATCAGAACAGTGTGATGGAGGGGTGTCTGCTTACACAGCCCAGAAATCGGTTCCTGTGCAGCCCTCTGAAGGCTGTTGTGCCAAGTAGGACGACTGTACCTGTATATATTTTGGGGGGAGGTTAAGTTAATAGCCCTGAAACGGGATTGGTTATGTTTGTTTCAGCCCCAGATGCCTTTGTTTTTGTAACACAGCAGCATGATGCTATATTGCAGTGCTGTTTTATACTATTGATTTGATAGGCATCTACTGTACACTGTCTGTTGACTAAGAATGTACTCACAAGGCTGGTTGCTGGGTTAAAAAAAAAGTCTTCTTAGTGATTTGGAACCCTTTTTCCCCCATTTATTTGAACACAGTATTTTAGGAATAATTGCTAAATCGAAATTCTAATACTGCAAATACGTAATAAGTGGACAGATAGTTAATTGTCTCCTCTGGTTGAGAGAGTCATGTAAATGTGTTGGTGTGATGAGTTTAAGCTTTGCTGTTTTGTTTGTGGAAGAGGTGCAGAAATTCAGTTTCTTATGCTTCATATACAGTAGAGGTGTACAGTGGCAGTACTTTCCTCTCCTGGTCTTTGTTCCAACCCTGTTCTAAATTGTTGATTTGAACCAAAGACCCTAAAGTAGTTCATTATGTAATTTGCCCTTTTTTAATCCTGTGGAATGGCCCACCAGGACCGTGATTGAGCACATCTGTGACTGCTGTGTCACGTGATGGAGTGATTTTAATATTTAAAAAAATAAAAATTCAGAGGCCTTAAATATTGTCCAGAAAGATCACTTTGCATTTTAGCCGTTTGCATCTTGTCTGAAGGCCCCACAAAAGGAGGGCAACAATTTAAACATGTTCCTGAACTGGTATTCTTAAGATAACTTTTATAACAGAATATGCTTTTAGTGTAGGCCTGTGTGCAGTGTACATTTCTCTAGACTAGTGTGTCACAAGGTGATGCTGATATCCCTTTCCAGATATATTTTTCTCACTCGACGGGGTGTGTTTTGATAGATGACTTTTTCACACTAAGGCTTGATTTTTTTATTTTATTTTATGCAGCAGTCAATTAGCCTCCTCCGCACCCAATATCTGACCCAGAGTCCTGCGCAGGTCCGATATGTACGACCCGCTTCCAACACCGCAGCCAATATCTGACCCAGAGTCCTGCGCAGGTCCGATATGTACGACCCGCTTCCAACACGGACCCGAACCCGCAACCCGCTGCAGCACTGTCTTCTTACCCGTGACCCAACCCAACCCAACCTTACCCTCTTCAGTAAGACCTGCAGCCCGACCCGAACCCGCAAGTGTTTGTCCTGTACCTTCTGCCTGTGTCGACTGACTCTGTCGCTCGCTCACATTCATGCAGATATCTCTACCGCTCTCCACAGATCTGATTTACCTCTCAAACTATTATCCACCACGTAATTGCTGTTAAATAAAAGCTTGTGCACAACATTTGAATGTCAGGCGAAATGAACTGTAATATATAGCTTTGTGCATGGTACTGTAGGAATACCGGCATAATGTTTAGTCTAGAGATGTGCGAACCGGTTCCTTTTGAAACCGGATACAAATATCAAGGATCTGGTTCCAGTGAGTACTATGTTTTTAATAAAACTGATTATTAAAAACATAAAACAATTAATTATCAGACTATTGCATTCTGTCAAATACATTAGATAACTATAATGGACGCGTTCATGCTTAGCTAGACTATGTGGCCTATTTGTGTTGTGTTGTCCTTGTTTTGGACGGCTGTCTAATCGTGGCTGTGATGAGTTTAGTTTGACTTATTTTTTGCTCTGTGATTGTTGTGGTCTTTCTAATAGTTTTTATGCTGATGTAGAACTGTAGCACAAGTGCTTGTTTATGTGTATATAACATGCCCCCCCCCCCCCCCCCCCCCGCACACACTGACATGTTTTTCTAAATGATTGGAGCAATTTGTGATTTATTTTGGACACTCATTTTTAAAATGTAGGTCTAATTTGACTCGCTTGACGGTACTACCAGTTCAGATCTGCAAGTCATACTAAACCCGCCCCGGATGCCCATGTCTACCAATCAGCAAGTAGATCCCAGTTATTGGCTGTTGTCAAGTGTCAATCAATAAATCCCGTCCTGTTCATGATGAGCTTTTATTTTTTTATTTAAAATCACGAGGGAGACCAGATTTCACGGTCCATGATGCGTTTTATACGGCCGTGAATTTGGTAGGGTCCTGATAATGATGATTGAAAAATCGATTTTAATGTTGAGAAGGTTTCGGCCTTTATTAAAAGCTACCCCCCTGCCCCAACACTCTACCATGAAAGATGTTTCTTTTAAAGACCGCATGCAGATGGTGTGCCCGAAGGGTTCATAGGACCAAGTGAATTTCAGCAGGAGCAGTTAACCGGGTTACTGATCAGTTGTCTCTTGGTGACTTGATGTAAAGTGCTGTATAGACTGAGATATTTATTTACAGTATCTACTGTCATGAAGTTGAACCAGTCTACACTGCAGATAAATGTTTGCATCATGCTACAGTAATTTGCATTAAAACTGTTTAACGTAATCTTTTGCAGGTGTCTCATAAAGAAAAACATTGGTTGAAAAACAGCAGGAAGAAAGTTAAATTGGTGAATTTATAGTAGAACTAGGAACAAGGATTCTGAACTGTGCTGTAGTGTTTTGGATTGCCAAGATTCCTAAAAAGTGGTCAGAAAATGCAATCATCGGATTTCAAAAATAAATAAGTGGGGGGGAGGCTTAAATCGCTGCTTTTTAAAAATGTGATACTGGCTCCAGATGTCTTTTTATTGACTTATTTGTTAATGCTATAGTGATCCGGTAACATTTATACTGGCTTGCATTATAACTTGCTTTGCCAATGCTGTGCAGATCATGCACGCGCTATCTCTACATGCAACCTTAGTGCTGCAGCCGGTTGTCTGGAAAAAGGTAAATAATGAAGGTTTAGTCACCGGCAAACTAAACTTTACAAGGTTAAAGAAAAGGCTGGAAAGGTTTAACTGGTAAACGGATATACAATCCTAATTGTCATAGTGCAGGGGTGGCCAATCCTGGTCAAGCCTTTCAATTACTTAATTGAACCAATTGTTTTCTTAATTGGTCAACACTAACATTTTTCCTAGGTCTTTGGTCATTGATTTAGAGACCCAGCAAACCTGCAGGATTGTGGCTCTCAGGGCCAGGATTGGCTACCCCTGGCATAGTGTTTTACTGAGTGTTTATCTGTAAATGTACTGTTTGAGTCTTGTTTTGATTGTTCATACTTCTTTTTTTTTTTTTTTTTTATAAATTTAGTCGGTGCCAATTAGTTTGTATTATTTTCTCCCCAATTTGAAATGCCCAATTATTTTTAGGCTCAGCCCACCGCTACCACCCCTGCGCTGACTCGGGAGGGGCGAAGATGAACACATGCTGTCCTCCGAAGCGTGTGCTGTCAGCCGCCCGCTTCTTTACACTCTGCAGACTCACCGTGCAGCCGCCTCAGAGCTACAGCGTCAGAGGACAACGCAGCTCTGGGCAGGTTACAGGCAAGCCCGCAGGCGCCCGGCCAGACTACAGGGGTCGCTGGCGCGCGGTGAGCAGAGGACACCCTGGCTGACCAAACCCTCCCACCCCCCGGACGACGCTCGGCCAATTGAGTGCCGCCCCCTGGGAGCTCCCGTCCATGGACGGCTGTGGAATAGCCTGGACTCGAACCGGCGACGTCCAGACTATAGAGCGCATCCTGCACTCTGGCGAGTGCTTTTACTGGATGCGCCACTCGGGAGCCAATTGTTCATACTTCTGTAGTATCTGGATGCATTGTAAACTACTTCAGTTATACACTGCATGTGGAAACCATTGCAGCAAGTGGGGGAATCCTATACACAGCTGCAGAGGAAGAAGAGAGGGGTGTGTTTAATTACTGGTGCTGAAAAGCAGAGTACTGTAATTGAACAGAAGAATTTGGATTTAAGCGCAGTTTTGTTTGGTTAGAGATTTTGACAATTTTCAAATTAGTATAAAAACAGCTATTTTATCAGATTATGTCCAAAGAGAAATACATTTCAGAACATCTGGAAATAACGGGTTGAAATGCGGATTCTTGGTTGGAAGGATAAGTTGTTGGTCAAGTCTCAGAATATAGATTGTTGTGAAAGTGCACTCTGGACCACAGTGCTGGTGTGTTTGGAAGCTCTGTGAACACAGAAATGTAAATGTAAGGTTTCCCAGTGATTTAAGAGTTGGACAGTTCAGTGTTTTGGCAGGGGGATGGAGTTATTCATTCGCTGGGGTCCCATGGCCAAACAGCTGCCCACAAACCTCTGCAGGACACAGGCATATCACAGTCTAGTCTAGCATGGCTCAATTGCGCAGTGAACATTGAGGCTTGCAGATATGGAAGACTGCCTTTTCATTGTGTCAGCTTGGTGACAGTTCAGTTTGGACTGCATTCTTTTGTTGGTTTCAATGAGAACGTCCTAAAAGGAAAACACAAAGGCTGATGTTGACGGCAAGGTAACGCTGCACGGATCTGAAGGAAGTTGTAGATGCTGTTCCACCAGCCTTTGAGTAACTGAATTCAAGTATGCTCTTTCATTGATTTTTAGTGTTCCACTTGTCTTGATGGCTGATCGTCCAGCCCCTGTGTGGTTTGTGGCATGTGAGGGGTGTTACAAACTGTAAGGTGATACAGTGCAGTGATCCCATCAGCAGCCTAATTTAGCCAGCAGACAGCGGGTTATATGTTTATGCTAAACCCCTGTTGCGTAATAAGGGATGGCTTGTGCTTGAATAGCTTCCAACGATGAAAACATGCTGTAGTTGTGCTTCTCCATATGCTGGACTCCTCAAAGCTCAAGAAACAAGCTTTGAAATCCAGCTGCAGCTCATTAATTACATTTAAGTGTCATTATTTTTGTCCGTCATATAGCCTATAAAAATGGGTCACGTTTTAATTAGATTGCAGAAGCTTAAAGACTGTGTCCCAGTGCCAAGGCTTTAAGTGTTTTTGTTTTCACTTCATACATTTTGCTGGTTCTGCTGCCATTGCATTCTTGGTTCCGAAAACTAAACTCGGAACATTAATTTTATCCTGAGATCTCGAACAGTAAATCGAAACGAGACCCAGACACGTTCACTTTCACTGCATTTATTAAAGAAAAACCGGAGTCTGAGATCCTTGTTTTGAATCCTAGCCAAGTATAAGCTTTCTACTGTGTACCCCTTACTATGTGAACAGCATTCTCCGCATCAGAACTGTACTGATTCAAACAGTGTTTCCATTATAAATGATCAACTACAATTAGCCTGCAGTACGCTCTTTGCTATCAAACCACATGAAACACATGAACATATGAACACCTGGACGCTTATGTCTTTCATATTGCAATAAATCCATTCTTGCTTTCTATCATTTACAAAAGCAAGCCTATCTGGATCACAAAGACGCAGTGGCGTGCTGGTTAGTTACATTGGGTCATATTGTGTCATCACTCTAGCATGTTCTTGTGAACAGGACAGAGGCATGATTACACTGTGCTAATCTACCAACGCAAGGGGGGGAGGGGGGTGTTAAAGAAATATAATCTGAAGGCTGCCATAGTTTTATAGAATACCCAGAGTTACTTTTTATAGGTGTCTGGGGGACTTGCTGGTGATCTGCAGCAGACCAAGTCGTCTTCTGCAGTACTTCCTACATTTACTGCTAGTTCAGCCAGAGCACAGTGAGTGCAACATACAGAGTAATCTGGTTTTACTGCAGAGGGTGGGCTAGTGGAGCTGAGTGCTGCACTGCTGTTAGGGCAGGAGATTCCCTGGAATAGACTTGATGCTCGACTGCATTTGCTGGAAGAGTACCTGTGGTAGGAAGGTATGATGCTACAGTTTACTATAAATACTGCACAAAGTACATGGTGCTTCTGTATTCACTGATTTCAGGAAGTGTGTTTCTTATAGGGGAACATGTTACAGGACTCTTGATCAAGGGAACATACTGAGTATATGATTTGGTATCTTTACCTTGAGACTCACTAGACACTTGTTTCTAGAATTTCATAACTTAGCCACATTTTGTGTTTTGTTGAGCTCTTTGTTCTATAATAAACCAAGCCCTTGTACTGTTGGTCTTTCAGTATTGACATGTTGGGACAGATGTATTGTTTTGGTTTGTTATTACAGGGCAGCAGTGTGGAGTAGTGGTTAGGGCTCTGGACTCTTGACCGGAGGGTCGTGGGTTTGATCCCAGGTAGGGGACACTGCTGTTGTACCCTTGAGCAAGGTACTTTACCTAGATTGCTCCAGTAAAAACCCAACTGTATAAATGGGTAATTATATGTAAAAATAATGTGATATCTTGTAACAATTGTAAGTCGCCCTGGATAAGGGTGTCTGCTAAGAAATAAATAATAATAATAATAATAATAATAATAATAATAATATTTAGGTCTCTGGATGCTGGTTGGGTTGCTGCAGGAAGATGCCGTCTGGAGTCTTGTGGCTGGATCTTCAGTTGCATAGCGACCATGGATTTCTCTCCCTGTCTGCACTGCTTTACGCTTTTTAAACTAGAAGGCTGAAAATCTTTATCATCGGGCCTTTGCTTTGCAGCCGTTTATTGAAATGCTTGTAAGCGAAGGGCACTGTAGCAGATTTAGTGTTGTATTGTATTGAGGATGACCAACACGTTTGTGGATTGCCATGGCTGCGTAGCTTGTGTGATTTTGTGGTTGGTAATACTGACTTGCCTGCTGCACCGGTACCTGAATAGTTTCCGAGAGACCTTGCTTGAGTTCATTTTGGTTCCTAACTGCTCCTATCCCTCCTTCTTTCTTTTAGATTTTCCATTTTGTACATACATTGTTTTGTATATACTGTATATGATGACTTCATTGGGCAGTGAGCGGGCCCGGGGCACTCGGGATAAGGTACAGACTCCAGCCACACAGACACAACCACAGAAACAAGTACAGGTAAGTGGATCTACAGCAGGTGCCGTGTGCATGAGAAACCATGTTGGAATAACTAGAGGCTGGCTGCTGTACTGTAGCTCTCTAGACCACAAGGGTGGAAATAAGACTCCTACTGCATAGCAGGTCCACCCATTCCAGGTGTTTAATATGAGCTTGATTAACCACAGTGTATAGGTAACAAGCTCAGGTGAACTCACAGTAGATCAAGAATGGATCAAACTGCTATGCAGTGGGAGCCTTATTTCCATCCCTGTATTCAATATTTTATATTGGTACTAGACAGCCTAGGAAAGGGGGTAAACATTGTGTGGTAAATCAAAATATACAGCACTCCTTTATTTCATTATCTGACATCACAAACAATATAGTAAAACCTGCATAATTCTGCATCACTTGGGACTGGAAAATTGTGCTGGATTATACTGGTTTACAGAGGTACTGTAAAATCGAATACTCTACCTAAGTAAAATTAAAGGTGTAAATGACTATTTTGGACACGTTGAAAAACTAAAGTACACTAGAAGTTAGGGCTGCAACGAAGGGTACATTTTGACCTTTGAAGGTTCGTGACCTTCGATGGTACTCGTTTGCATCATTTACTGGTGCCATCGCCATATCTACTAGTTTATATTTGACGTAAAATCCTATTTTACAGGTAATCCATATAAATGGAATAAAACATCCACATGTAGTTTAAAAGTACGTTGTATAGAACAGTAATCATGTTTTTATAATTTAAATAAAAATACCTGTTTATTTCCACGTAATTGAAGATGTTTGCAATACGTACAGTAAGAGTGCATTGCACAACTGCAGCGGACTGAGGCAGAACTTATCCCAAACAGCAGAAGGGTTTCAAGACATTTCTTTAAATACAGCTTGCACTATACATCACTTTGCTGTCGAGATGGCAAATGAAGAAATTAAAGATTTGCTTCTGGACAACACGAGCTGGAGGAGGGGAGGGACGGACGGAACTCAGTTTTCGAAATTAAAATTGTTAGTGTTAGCGTATATTTTGTATGTTTCAAACATATTCTACCATAGCACTTCTTGCACTGTCTTGTACACTAGATATTCAGTACATATTTTACTGAAGCACTACAGTCGTCCTGCCCCAGTGCTTTGGATACTAATACCCTGCTCCATACACGGCAGCAGCACCATGCAGAGTTGATGCGTGTAACGATTTGGTAGCGGATTTTAATACAACAACTTTTGTTTACGAAATATGCAGTGGGGTGGGGGGGGGGAGTGTGTCAATGGCATCTGATGAACCTTCGAATCCCTGGCTAGCGAACAAACCTTCGAACGCAGCCCTAGTAGAAGTACTACCAGGGTATACCCTGTAATTCAAGGATTGTGTAGGTATTCATTTTACATCCTTCGTTATGTAAACAAGGATTTTGTATACTATACCCACAGAATACAGGTTCTGGAGTGTGTCACATCATTGAATTAATTAGGGATTTGTTTGGGACCCAGACTGCTGGATTAGATGGGTTTAACTGTATATTGAAAACTGTGAATTAGTGAAAGGCCCTTTAAACAGTACAGCAATGACAACTAGCAGTGAATTCTGTAAGCATGTAATAATGAGGGAGCGCTTGTTATACTTCTTTTAAAAGGGTTTTATTGCATTTATTGGAAGTAGCTGATTGTGATCCTTTCAAATGGTGGTTTATTGCACTGAAAAAAAAAAAGGATGAGGGTCGTTCTTGAATTTGTGCCAAATGATAGATGTACGGGTAAAGCTTTACAAATTGATGTTCTCGTTCTCTCTCTCTCTCTCTCTCTCTCTCTCTCTCTCTCTCTCTCTCACACGTCACGGAGAAACCCTGAGTTAGAAACTGAGAGAATATTTTGATTCTTATCTACAGGCCACAGCTGAACAGATTCGCCTTGCTCAGATGATCTATGACAAGAACGATGCAGACTTCGAAGACAAAGTCAAACAGGTGACTCAGAAGCTGGTTCGTAACCTCACATCCAATAGTACGCTGCATATTTTACCCGCAGTCCTATCTGCTTTTCTGTGGAGCAGTGTATAGTGGTTGTGTGATATGGAACATTAGCGAAGCTTGGGATTCAACCCAGGCATCCAGAGGCGAAAGGCTAATGCAGTAACTTCCAGCTGTACCTCGTCACGTGGTGAGAGGTCCTTGAGAAATCCCTGAAATCCTGTGCTTGCTGCTAGCTAGAAGCGGGCAGCACTGATGGGCAGCAGCAGCTGTGGGGGTCCCTGCAGTCTGTTCAGGCACTGCAGCCCTGCCTGTATCCCAGCAGGATGATTCCGACAACCAAATCTAGAGAACGTCCCTAAAGAGGACCAACACTCGCAAAAATCAGTTTTGTGTTTTTATTATTTAACGAAAAGCAGCTTTCTGTTTTTAAAAACATGACAATACCGATGAGCGTCCACGTAGTCATCACCCTGTCTGACTGTTTACGTTGTAGCTCAGTAGCTTGAGTAGATTTTCATGAAACACCCTGAAACTTGGGTGAAGGTCTTCTGCTGAAGTTGTTTTGTCTTGTTTTTTGTCCCGTCTGCAGCTGATGGAGGTTACTGGAAAGAACCAGGATGAGTGTATAGTCGCACTACATGACTGCAATGAAGACGTGACCAGAGCAATCAACATCCTCCTGGAAGGAAACTCTGACACGGTAAGCAGAGCCTCCAAACACAGTCAGTCAGTTTTCAGCTCGTATGTTATCTGGTTGCTGTGCATTAGGTACCTTGTAGTGAATTGTATTTGCTGGCTTTCAGATGCTCATGTATTGAGTTCTTTGAATTTAGTGGCTCCCATTCCCTGTGCAGAGTATTGAATTTGCTGGTGCTTGGAGCACCTCTAATGCATTTCCCTGTATTGAAATTGCTGGTTCTCTGCCTGGCTGAGATTCCTAGTACTGAAGTCTAATACATTTGACGTGGGGATTTTTGTAATTTAATATTATATAAAAATGCTTGGCAGAAAATGTATAAAAACATTAACTTAGTAGGCCTTCTTTAAAAAGTCCTATTGGAAAGAAATGAAAACTTTTAAGTGCTTGTTGCTAGCAAAGTGGTGGCATGTTTACCTGACACTGGATAGTGCCACATGCCTCCCAGCACGCCCACACCTGCAGTTTGAGTTGAACTAGGATTCTGGCTTTCATTTCCCTTGGTTGCTGCTGATATCCTTGGAACAGTTTTGGCCAGGACAGGGATTTTATAACACAGCGTGGTGAAGCCCTTTTATTAAGGTGACCTTTTTCTGAATACACTGATATGTAATTGTACAATCAAGCCCGCAAAGCTGACCTCCTGCTTGTATTTCAATTGAGAATGGGCCTAGCCAAGGTAGTTACAGCTGGAATGCTCTGCACAGTGGTGCTCATAGCAGGCTTGCTGGCTGTGCTGTTGGAAGCACAGTGGTGCTTCTCACTGGTGAGGCTTGGAGAGTAGCCTCACAATGGGCTCGTGTTGACAGCAGTTCGATATTCTCCATCACGCTTACTGTACACCTTTATCTTGAACCGCTCATGTACTGTAAGTGTGGTGAAGCATTGTGTGCTGTCACATGGTTGCTTTTTGAGTTGTTTAGAGCTAACAAACGGTTGACTTGGTTATTCTGATCGAGCCCTCCACAGGTGAGCATAGTTAGTGTTGATTGATTGGGCTGATTCACCATTCCAAGTGAAACGACTGAAGAAGCTGCTTGGATTTGTGAGGATTGCTGTCTTCCACAGTCTAAGGCCAGAGATAAACAAGCCCTTTTTTTCTTGGCAACTTAAATTGACAATAAAAATTAAGTGTGTCACTAATTGACAACTAAAGTCAACAAATTTGATTGGCAATCGAGTTGCTAGATAGACCCCCTGCTGTTTCTGCAATTAATAATGTCATCTTTATTATTATATAGCGCCTTTTCATAGTGGACCACCATCGCAAAGCACTTTACAGAGGTAGGCTGTGAACTGTGCATTGTATGCAGAGTCACTTACAATAAACATTGATGTAACATCTCATCCGCAGTATGGAACACAAGGAGGTTAAGTGACTTGCTCAGGGTCACACAGTGGGTCAGTCAGTGGCAGAGGTGGGATATGAACCAGTGACCACCTGGTTACAAGCCGGGGGACTATAACCACTGGACCACACTGCCTCCTCCAAATTCAGTTGACAATTGTTCGTGCTGTGTGTTCAGCCAATGATACTGCACTTTCTAATCCCCTGATTTCACTCAATTCTGCTGAATAGGAAGTATAAGTGGATGCATGAGGAAACTTTTACAATTTATCTTGTGTTTTTTTTTTTTTTTGGATAGAAAAAGTTGATGGGGTGTTAGATGTGCGCAATATAAAGACTGCAATAAAAAAAGAAAGAAATTAGGAGATCTTTTTGGAAAATCATCAGCGGTGGTAAAAGACAAACTGAAGAACCTCTGAACTCTGCTGGGAAAAGAAATATATCTAAAAGTAAATCAGCACAGCCACTCTCTGGTTTGCACTCCAGTTTTTCTACGTCAACGTCTTTTCAAAATTATTCCAATTACTATAGCAGCTGCTGAAACCCGTTTCAAACAGATACCATCATAAAATGGATTCATTATTTTCTACTGTGTGTTTGGCACATTTAGCAACAGCAATTCGGTTGTCATTTCTTCCCCATTGCATAGCAGTTTCACCCATTCCAAGTTTTGCTAGGAGCTTGATTAGCCACAGTGTATAGGCAAAGAGCTCTGATGTGTTAAACCCGTAGGTACACTAGGAATGAAACCCAGTGCTATGCACTGGGAGTCTTATTTCCATCACCGAGTATGTATTTGCACATGCTTTTGATGAACGTTCTGGATACTGATGCCTGTGGTGTCTGCTTCCTGACAAGCTTGTGCTTTCTTTTTTTCGATAGACTTCGTGGGAGACGGTGGGGAAAAAGAAGAGCCTGGGTAAAGATGGATCAGAAAACAAAGAGAACAGAGAGAAGAGAGGAGAGCGGGAGATGAGCCGGGGGCGAGGAGGGGCCAGTAGGAGGGGGAGAGGGGCCAGCCGTGGCAGAGAGCGTAGGTGTTCCTCCTTGTTTAACACTGCACAGTTGTGTGGTTTTTAAATAACCAGCCAAGCTTCTGCAGTGTCAAGCCTGGCTTTCAGAACTATCCTCAGTTAAGTATTTATTTTTCAGGAGCAAGTTGTTCTGTATTATTATGAAGTTGCTAAATGAAAGATTGTTCCCTTTGCAGTCAGAACAGAAGAGAACGGAGTGGATCTGGGTCCTGGAGACAGGGTATCGGACAGGGGCCGCAGAGGACGTGGCAGGGGTGAGTCAATCACGTCTGCGTACAGGTGGAGGATCATTTTGAAACGATGCTAAACAAAAATGAAATATTTATGCACAGAGAGATTTAAATTGCATTTGAGTTGTCCTGCATACCCCTGGCTAAAACCCCTTGAACTAAGGAGAAAGTCACAATGAATGGTAGTTACAATTGAATTTGCCCAACCTTAGCTGCTACTCGGTGCTACCTTTGTGTGCCATGTTCGTTTAGTTGCATTGTGTGCTTTTTCTTGCACTGCTTTGTTTCCATTGATGTACATTTCTGTCCCTACTCCTAATTTGTTGTAGGAAGTACATGGCTTAAGTACAAGTTTTTGTTTTTGGGGATGCGAGAGTGGTTTAATAAGTGAGGGAATATTCTGTTGGCTTGCTTTCCTAGTCTGATCAACGGATTCTGATATCCAGAACTTGCATATTGTATGACGTGGTCATTGTATTTGTATGTGTTGTATGATTGGTTACTAGCCACATGCCTGTACAGAATTTTTCTGTTGAGTGCTGCAAGGGTTTAAATGGCTTTATCAGCTTAATCGACCTTTCTCGCGATGCTGGTAGAAACATGTTGACGTCATTAATCCCTGTTGCACAATGTGCTTTTTGCCATCCCTTTACATTAATTGTACATGCTATGAGCCGAGGTCTGCATTCCTATGGCGTTATGTATGCCAGGCTGGTTTTTACTATGCATTTCAAACCTATAAATCAAAACCAACGAAGGGGGGCGGCTGGTTAAGCACGTCCTATCAGTCGGATTTCCTCTGCTGGAAAGCTTCACAATTGGCACAGGTACCTGTTCTGAGGAAGTGTGTGTCTGCAGATGAAGCCTCCTCCTCCCCACACACACACACTATGGCAGCTTTACCCTCCTCCCCCTTATTTGGCACACAGCTGTCACTTCCAGCTCTCGCTACCTTGGAGCTGAATCCTCCCAATACAAATGAGTGCGCGGGGGGTGGGTTTGGTTTGGAAATGTTCTATTTCTGGCATGCATCAATTAACAGGACCCCTTGCAGTATCCGTGGAATGCGTGGTCAGCCAGCTGATTCGTGAGTTCGGCAGGGGGTGACAGCAGGCAGGTTTGATTTGAATGCTGGGAATCTCAATGTGAAATCTTCAAGGAGAAGGGAAGGAGGGACCTACTGTACTCCCTAGCCCCTCTCTCTCTCTCTCTCTCTCTCTCTCTCTCTCTCTCTCTCTCTCTCTCTCTCATGCCTGCCTTGAGCAGCTTTAGTGAAACTGTACATCCCTTCTGTTTCAGTTCTAATATGCATCCAGTTCATGCACTCAAAGCAGCATGCATGAGCTGTGACGTTTGGTTGCTGCTCTATCTTGTGAGTCCCTCATGACAGGGTTCCAGTCGTGGTCTTGTAGCAGCCGAGTAGTTAGCTCTTTGTGCTCTCAAAGCCCTGTTGGAGCAGGCTGTGTGACGTCCACAGTATGAGGAAACCTGTCTCATCTGGACTGCCTGTGTTCAAGTACTCCTCAGCTGTATTGCTTAGTATTTGATTTGTGGAAAGCAATTTCAGAACCAATTTGTAAAACGGAAGCAATTTCTTTTTCCAAGACTATTCTGGATATTGAATTGCACTTTTAAATTGAAATACAGGATGTTTATCATGTTGGGGAATTTTCTGCTAAAGGAACAACTCTGTATAAATCAACATTGCATTGTGCTGGCTTGTGTCTGGGTGGGTTACGCTGTGTCAAGGCTCCCATTGAGACCTGCAGCTGTTTGCCTGCAGACATTTGGTCAGGATTCTTTGTGATATTGCCTTGCTGGATGGGGTGCTGAGGATATGGTGTCTCAGCTGTTCCTTTTTAAAGAAGTGTGTTATTGCGCTTCTAGAAATGGTGGCACCCCACGCCACCCATCCCAGAGTAAACGGGTTATCAATTCAGTCAGGCAGAGTGGTTCTGAAAGTCCCAGGCTGTGCTGATATGGTGACTGACTTGCACATGCTGGGATAAGCTAGTCATTGAGATTGCTCCCTCTTGCCATTTTATAAGCTTACAATGTGAAGAAATTATAAAAATAAGAAGACACAGATGGAATGTTGCTAGCCAGTCAGGCTTGATGGAACTTCCCAAGCTGTCCAAGTGTCAGTATTGATGACTCAATCAATTTCCATCTTATGTGCTGCAAAATGGAATCCTGCTAGTGACTGCTCAGTTTTTGTTTTGTCTGGTTGGGTACAGTATTTACTTAAGGGACCCCTGATGGTGAGATTGTGTTTTGCAGCTGTGTGTTTTTTTTTTTTTTTTTCCTGGCCAGCTCAACTCTCCTTTCTTTGTTCTGAGTTAGTGGGATAATCTAAACACCTACAGAATTGTAGTTGGATTAAAGCAATCCATTTTTTTGTTTGTTTTATGAGTCTTGCACAATGTATTTCAGAGGGGGTATATTAAGGTTTTAAAGGCTGCATTGTGGAAAGTCTGTGTGTAACTTGTCCCTGCATGTTAACAGTGGTGCATTGATGTGTGTCTCTGTAGGGTTTGGTGGCAGAGGCAGGGGAAGAGCTGCTGGAGGAAGCAGGTTTTCAGCACAAGGAATGGGGTAAGTAAAGCAATGTGGGATGGGAAAGTGCTGGCTTTGGTAGATGTCTTCCAAATCAGTACAGCAACAAGGTGAAGCATATATATATATATATATATATATACACAGTGCCTTGCAAAAGTATTCAGACCCCTGACCAATTCTCTCATATTACTGAATTACAAATGGTACACTGAAATTTCGTTCTGTTTGATATTTTATTTTAAAACACTGAAACTCAAAATCAATTATTGTAAGGTGACATTGGTTTTATGTTGGGAAATATTTAAGAAAAATAAAAAACTGAAATATCTTGCTTGCATAAGTATTCAACCCCCACACATTAATATTTGGTAGAGCCACCTTTCGCTGCAATAACAGCTTTAAGTCTTTTGGGGTAAGTATGTACCAGCTTTGCACACAGTGTCGGAGTGATTTTGGCCCATTCTTCTTGGCAGATTTGCTCCAGGTTGTTCAGGTTGGTTGGACGACACTTGTGGACCGCAATTTTCAAATAGTGCCACAGATTCTCAATGGGATTGAGATCAGGACTTTGACTGGGCCACTGTAGGACATTCACCTTTTTGTTCTTGAGCCACTCCAATGTTGCTTTGGCCTTGTGCTTGGGATCATTGTCTTGCTCAAAGGTGAATTTCCTCCCAAGCTTCAGTTTTTTAGCAGACTGAAGCAGGTTCTCTTGCAGTATTTCCCTGTATTTTGCTCCATCCATTCTTCCTTCAATTTTAACAAGATGCCCAGTCCCTGCTGATGAAAGCATCCCCACAGCATGATGCAGCCACCACCATACTTCACAGTAGGGATAGTGTGTCTTGAGGCATGGGCAGTGTTAGGTTTGTGCCACACATAGCGCTTTGAGTTTTGGCCAAAAAACTCTAGCTTGGTCTCATCTGACCACAAAACCTTTTCCCACATCGCAGTTGGGTCACTCTCATGCTTTCTGGCAAACTCCAGACGTGCTTTCAGATGGTACTTTTTGAGTAACGGCTTCTTTCTTGCCACCCTCCCATACAGGCCAGTGTTATGCAGAGCTCTTGATATGGTTGACTGGTGCACCATTACTCCACTCCCAGCCACTGAACTCTGTAGCTCCTTCAAAGTGATTGTTGGCCTCTCTGTGGCTTCTCTCACAAGTCTCCTTCTTGTTTGAGCACTAAGTTTTGAGGGACAGCCTTTTCTTGACAGTGCCTGGGTGGTGTGATGCAGCTTCCACTTCCTGATTATTGATCCAACTGTGCTCACTGGGATATCCAAACACTTGGATATTATTTTGTACCCTTTCCCTAATCTATGCATTTGTATTATTTTATCTCTAACTTCTGTAGAATGCTCTTTGGTCTTCATTTTCCTTCAGATTCACATCCTGACCAATGATCCTTCAAAAGTGGGGTTTTTATCCAGAAAATGTGACAGCAACTTTAATGGTTCACAGGTTGAGGCCAATGGTAAGGTAATTGTGTCCTCGTTAGGGCAATTTCTTTCATCGGTGTAAACTGGGAGCTTCCACAGCACAGGGGTTGAATACTTATGCAAGCAAGATATTTCAGTTTTTTATTTTTCTTAAAAATATTTCCCAACATAAAACCAATGTCACCTTACAATAATTGATTTTGAGTTTCAGTGTTTTAAAATAAAATATCAAACAGTACGAAATTTCAATGTACCATTTGTAATTCAGTAATATGAGAGAATTGGTCAGGGGTCTGAATACTTTTGCAAGGCACTCTATATATGTGTGTGTGTGTGTGTGTGTATATATGTATATTTCTTTGCAGACACCCTTTTCCAGGGCGACTTACAATTGTTACAAGATATCACATTATTTTTACATACAATTACCCATTTATACAGTTGGGTTTTTACTGGAGCAATCTAGGTAAAGTACCTTGCTCAAAGGTACAGCAGCAGTGTCCCCAACCTAGGATTGAACCCACGATCCTCCGGTCAAGAGTCCAGAGCCCTAACCACTACTTCACACTGCTGCCCTATATATATATATATATATATATATATATATATATATATATATATATATATATAGCTATATATATATATATATATATAGCTATATATATATATATATATATATATATATATATATATATAGCTATATATATCTATCTATCTGAGAGATAGATAGATAGACCTATCTCTATTCACTCACAATAACATTAGCTATACTGTTTTAATTATTCTTTTTTTGTGTGGGTGTGTTTTAATTTAACAGTATAGCTAGTGATCGAGATGTAATTTCCAACTGGTATAAACTGAATCAAAGAATTTTCAGATGGCTGTATCACATTTAAATATTCACTGGTAAGGCTATATGAATGCAACGGCAGTTTTACAAGGGGCAGTGTTGAAGCACAAGCTACAGTAACAAGTCCTTCATAATTTGAAAACAATATTAAAAAAAATAAATAAAAAAATGCAAAAAAATTCTGTCCTAAGCAGCATTGTAATCTACCTTAGGAATGAGGCTGAATCATAGTTAAAAGGAACATTTTTTATAGTTTTATGTATGTAATTAAGAGTCTTGAGTTTATCAATTACGTTTTTTATTTTAAGTATTTCGAGTGATTTGAGAATACTGATTCTCCTTGGATATAGAGCTTTTTTCAATTCTCTGTAGTAATAATCTATATATGTATACTGAGCATCAAAAGAAACTTTATCACTTATAGTTGGATAAAATTCACCAGGTGCATGACTTTTTTATTGTGCTGCTTAACAATTGACATCACGAAGATGCTGCAAAATGATCTGTCGATCTCGGGCAGGTGTTGAAATCGCTGGCTGTGAGCACCCAAGACGGCGAGCCACAGTACGCTGCCCTAGTCCAGCCTCCAACATGCCGATCGCACGAAGGCACTGCTCTCTTGACAGACGTGGCATATTGTTTTTTTTTCTGTGATTTTCTTTATTGCTTTTATCCAAGCTTGCAATTCAACAGCTGAAATCACTCCATATCCAGTGTCCAATCAACTGTCTCACTAATTAGGTGATTAAGAGCGTCTGCTTCAGTCATAGTCACTCAAGCGTGTCATGGTCAAGGATGAATGATTAAAAATAAACCGAAAACATTTCGTCAGTGTCCATCATTTATATACCTTAGTTTTTTCTAAAATAAATATTATAATCGTAATAAGTTTCTTTTGATGCTCGATATAGATAGATATCTCTGTCTGTGTGTGTGTGTAAATAAATTGAATGAATAAATAAAAAAAATAATAATCTTTGGGGGGTGATGCAGAGTGTTCTCTCCCTCTTTCTGCAGAACCTTTAACCCAGCAGACTACACAGACTCCTCAGCGTCTGGGGGAGGTGGGTCGAAGACAGAGGCCTGGGAGTCTGGTAACGATGGAGACGATGGAACAGGTAGGCCAGTGTTCATCTTCAAACATACATCTTTAAAATGAGGAATGCAGAAATCCACAGAATATAGTCATTTAACTACCTTTTTATATATGATCTACCTTTTAACTACCTTTTAGAATGAATGCTAAAAGAAACCTATTGAAGTCATTGACAAATGTTTTAAAGACATTGAGAATTAAGGCCTTGAAAGACTTGTACTCGACACGTTTTTTTCACTCGGTGTATTTAGTATTTCTAAATTTACCTCAATTGGACTGGTTTCGTTTTACTACCTTTGTGTTTTTTATTTATTTATTTATTTATTTATTTATTTATTTGTTTGTTTACGTGCATTTTAATTATCTGACTTAATCTCTATGTAACAAACAAAGCCATGCAGTTTTCTTTAGAAAATTGCAGGGCTTTAGCAATCCCATGGGAACCATTGATGTGAAATCTTATGGAAGCAAAGCAAAAGTAAAGATTCCCAGAGTGTGGCCTGCCTGTTCTTAGCGCTGTCTGTCTGTCTGTTCTCAATGCAGGGGCCTGGAGGAGCACCATGGATGATTGGGCAGCTGAGGACTGGAATGAAGATGTAAGTTGATGGCAATACTGGCAGACAGATTCAACGTTTGATTAGCTGACTGGTTCAGATATTGTAATAGCTGTAACTTGAGGAACTGCCTGCCAAGATTTGTGTAACAAATGACCTTGCAAAGTTCACCAAAGTTATTCAGCATACTGTGAATGTAGGTCATGGTCAGATTGTACACCCTGACACCTACTTGGACCAGCTGTTTAATGTTATATTTTGGTAACAAATGTCTGTGCATTTGTCTTGGCCTAAACCATTCTGAATCGGCATACAACCTGCTATAGATATTTGAGAATGATTTCAGAATTATTTTTTAAATATATGAATTTGATTTTCATTTAGGTTCTTGGTTGAAACCCTCAAGTGGTTCATATATTTGATTTTCATCTAGGTTATTGGTTTGAACCCTCAAGTGGTTCATATTGCATTACTTTACTGGTAGTTTTGTTTACTGTTTTATATAAAAAAAATAGTTAGCTGTTTTTAGTTTTTTTTTTTTTTTAATCCAATATTATTCATTTTGTAGCTTTCTGAAACAAAAGTATTCACTGCATCTTCTGCTTCTCCCAATGAAAACCACATCACCCCTGGACAAAGGTAAGGCAGCTTGCCTGCAGCTTCTCTCATCACCCCTGTGGAGGTTGAATCACATCTCCTATGTTCTTGCCTCCGAGTGCTTGGGCCTTGCATAGAAAGCTTAACATCAAACGTTAAATGATACAGCTGCTTTTGTAAACTGTTTCCTCCATGCTGTCGGATTATCTGCACAGTGACGGCGTTGCTGTGGTTTTGTCTACGTTTTCTGAAGTTTCGCAAAGTAGAATTGATAAGGAGGTAGTAGAGAGAGACCTTGGTCAGTTTGGGTCTTTTTCAAACTTTAAATATTCATGAACACTGTTGTGGTTCCTTGTGTGGTTTCAGCATTGATCTGGTAGCGTTGCTTCAGAAGCCAGCTGCGGGGGGTGGAGTGGGGGAGCTGAACTCGTATGACCCCTCCCAGCAGCATCAGCAGCAGAGCCTGGGCAATTCACTTGTGTTCACCAACTCCCAGATACCCTCGGGAACCAGCAACGCCACTGCTGTCAACCCCTACTCTCACCACATGCTGGTAAGAGACCTTTTAATTCGCTTTTCTGGGACCCTTAACGAGGAAGTAGCGGGGTTCTGAAAAATAGTGTTAGACGTCCCCACGTGTTGCTACAACTGTTTAAATAACGTACCTGTCATTTCGTTAACGTTCGTTAAGTTTTTACGCTTCTAAATGTAAACTCTGTCTTAAAGGTAATTCAGGTGTCTGCTTAGTAGACTCGGGTTTGAGATCACAGGTATGTCCTCTCTCTGATTCCTACCTGTATTCCAGGAGAGATACACCCCAATTATTTCTATTTTTCTGCCCAAATAGTGACACAATTTATGGGTTTTATAGTTTTACGTAAGATTTATAATTGTTTAAAATTGTGGATGAACATACAAAATACAATACAGTACGGCCCTTTAACGTTAGACAGCTTTCATTTCTCTTCATACAGGATCGTCCTTCAGTTTCATACAAGTGTTAATACATAAATAAATCAGATGGTTTGATAATTTCACTTGAGCATACGCGTGCAATATAGCGACTTCTTGACACGTTTGGGGCTCCCCCAAGAATAATTCAAACTGCAGAGCGGTAATTCAAAGGAGTCTCACTTTGACATGAAGGAATTTGTTTTAATATTTGTTTGGAACTGAAGACGATCCTGTATGAAGAGAAATGAAAGCTGTCTTGCTTTAAAGGGTCGTACAGTATTGTATTTCGTATGTTTGTCCACAATTACAATTCTACCCTTGGACCATGTTCATTTAGTTTTCATCCCTTCCGCTAAAAGCGTATTTCGGCTCGGGATCCTTCTATAGATGGGGTGTGTCTCGTCTTCTCTAGTCAGCGAGAGAGGACACACCTCTGATCTCAAACCCGAGTGCACTAACAGCCACCTTGAAAAGACCTTTGAGAGAGAGTTTGAACTGATAAGTGTAAAAACTTGTCAGGATGTTAACAACGAAAATAAAGATTACAGGTACATCATTATAAATAGTTGTAACAACACGTGGGGACGTATGATGCTGCATTTTTCAGAACCCCGCTACTTGCTCTTTAAGGGTAATTGTGTCAGTCATGTCAATTCGTGAAACTTCAGTTTGGAGTGGTGTGGGATTGGACAGAATGTTCTACATAATTACACAACCCTGAGAAGGATTCTTGCTAAATTTACCTCAAACCTTGATAGCTAAATGTCCACAAAATCGACGCTGTACATTTTTAAAATGCTGACATTTAAAGATGTTTCATTTCTTCTCCCATGGCAGTCCTCTGTCCTGAGCTCTGGGTTTGGAGAGCTGGGGAGCTCCAAGCTGCCTTCCTCTGCGGGCGCTCAGACCCTGGAGCAGCTGAAATCCCCTGGCATGGGGCCACTGTCCTCCCAGCAGATAGGGGTCAGTGCTGTGGGGGGGAGCAGCAGTGTCAGCACCTCCTCTTGGGACATCAAACCCCTTGGCTCTCAGACCACCGTCCTCTCGCAATTCAGTAAGTACACGCCTCACGTTCCCAGGGGCCACTGAACCAGCTGTTGCCAATGTTACCAGACATTTACTCCTGCTTTACAGCCACTGCCTTCAGCAGGGAATGGCTCTTAACCTGAACTGTAATGAGGGATATGCTATATTTAGGAGAGACCTGAGCTTGTTACATATACACTGGCTAATCAAGTTCTATTAAAATGAGTAATTTAGGTAGTAAAACTGCTGTGCAATAGGAGTCTAATTTCTGTCCCAATAAAGCACAGTTATTTATTTAAATTATATTTACTGGTAAGGCTGTATGAGCTGCAACGGCTTGCCTGCAAAGGCATCCCATTTTTACAAGGGGCAGTGTTGAAGCACAAATTACAATAACACAGTAACAAGGCAGTCATAATTTAAAAAAAACTATATAAAATAAACCTTGGCAAAAAGGGTTCATAATGGAAGTAGAAATGATATTCTAAAGAAGGGTAGTAATCTGCCTCAGTCTAACCCCTGCCCTCGATTCTGGTGTCTATTCTGTCCAGTAGGCTTTAAGACGCAGCCTGAGCCGTCCCCTGTGTTGAGCCAGCTGACCCAGCGGCAGCAGCAGCAGCAACCGTCACTGTCCCTCTCCTCCCAAAGCAGCTTGTCCATGCTGCCCCCGCCCCCTGGTCTGGACACCTACCCCCCTCAGACAAAGCTGCGGGACCCCACGCCGCCAGACTCTGCTGCCACTGCTGCTATCGTCACCGCTGCTAAACTGCTGCACATGCCTCCAGGAGCAATAGACACACAGGCAGGCAGCACTCAGCAGAAACAGCTGAAGCTGCAGAAACGCAGAATACCTCCCACTTCTAAGGTACTGAGCGGCACAGGTCCCTTCCAAGGTCTTAATTCGTGTGGTAGCTATAGAGAAATTGAGTGCCAGAAAGTTGTCTGTGGGGGAGATTGTTTGCCTGTCTGTTTGTTTAAGATGTTTAACCCTTTGCGGTCCTATGTCGGACCTGGTCCGACATTGCAATTATTCCTATCCGGTCCAATATCTTCAAAAAGACGCAAAAAATGTGTTTCTAGTCGTTTTTTCTCCGGAAAAAGACGAGAAAACCATTCAATGGCCGAGTGGGAGTGACAGGAGCCGAGACGAGCCGAAAAAAAAAAAATTAAAAAAAGGGCGTATCTCATGAATAGTCATACTTGCCCCTGGCATCTGATAATGAAGGCCATAAGGAAACAAGCTGGCTGTGACTGCATCAACTCTCAGAGAATATCACGGACATTTGCAGAGCTTTTTTCAGATGTTATAGTAATAAAATAATGACTTGGATCGCATTTTTAAGGCGTTTGGTGATAAAACGAGTGATCAGGATGATTGATCGGTTTGTACGACTATTATTATTATTATTATTATTATTATTATTTTTCTTAGCATATGTGAAAGCTATAGCAAACGAAAGGGTGGGGCGGGGCTGGAGATGCCTAGTGAGTGCTTTGTTGATATGCAGGGCCTTTTAAACCCGTTTGACTGTGGGGGAAAAAAAAAACAAACTTTTAAACAGCGCGTCTAAAATTAACTGCGCGTGTGAAAATAAATTGGACCTGACGCGCCTGACACGCACTTAATAAATGGACTGCAAAGGGTTAAAGACTACTGTATGTATACATAGAACATTGTGTGTGGCAACTGTCTTGTTTTTAATTGCACACACACCTGTGCTTGTTTGTGACTGACTGTGTGTGTTTTAGATTCCATCTTCAGCAGTAGAAATGCCTGCATCTGCTGACGTAACAGGGTTGACTTTCCAGTTTGGAGCCTTGGAGTTTGGATCAGAACCTTCTCTACAGGAATTTGGTTCAGCGGAGAGCAACAGCGACACACCGTCACAAACACAGAACAGTCTCTACTCAAAACCTGTGAGGTAACTGAGCTGTCTCCAGACAAATCACAACACCACACAGGCCAATGTGTGAACAAAACTGGCAGACAATGCTGCTTCAGTTTAAATGTATTTAAGTTAACTAGTAATTTTCAATAGGATGAACCATTCCTTTTCATAGACATAGATAACTATATAGGGTGCTGTACGATAAAAGCTGATGTCAACTCCACAAGAGATCAGAGTGACTACCCATGCGTGAAAAAGCTTGTATCTTACACGACACCCTTTACTGTTTTAAAAAAAAAAAAAAAGTATTGAATATATAGTTAAAGAATGTATACATGTATACAATAAAATCTGTGGTAAATTCATGAGTGAAGATAGTTAAATGTTTGCTTGAAACCAGTATTTTTTATTTTTTAATTTATTTTTGGGTGTGTGAATCGCTGTTTCTTCCGCACAGCGATTCCTTGAGCAGCTCCTTGTCGATGCCCATCTCTGCTCCAGACTCCAGCTACTCTCCCCCTGTGGTCACGTCCTCCAGCCTCCCCGCCTTACCCCAGAGCTCGGCCCCTCCGGTGACGTCGCCTGGTCCCTCCTTGGAGCAGAACGCGGTGCACAGCAGGATAGCCTTCCAGAGTAGCCTGGCACCATCTCCCCAGGAAGAGCCCCCTGCCCCGACCACAGTGTCTGTGAGTCCTCATGCTTCAGCATGGTCTGCCCTCGGAGGAGATGCCTTCAAGCACGTAGCTGACTTAGTGTGTTGTATTCCCTTTTCAGGCTGAGTCTCCTTCAGGGTTCACCACCATATTAGTATACTGCATGTGAAACTGAAATGTATTCTGCTGTCTCTGGGAGCCACGCTTATTAATGAAAGTTTCACCAGAAGTGTTGGATGCAACCCATCAACTGTACTTTATATAAGAGAAGCACATTGATTTTGAAGCACCACACCTTGACAGTCTTGTGAAGCCATTATTTGTGAGCTTACTAAAAGATATTCTTTCACATCCAGTTAAATGAAAAAATCAGTTTCCTCGTATATATTTGGTTCAACTCACAATAATAAATCCACTAATTAGCTATTTTAAAGGAGAGACGGGTTATTGGATGGAATGTGCTGCTGTTAAAGTATGCATTAGGGCAGTTTTTATAATGGGGATTTAGTTAGAAGCTAGATAAGTGTTATGCAGTATAAATGGCTGGAAATAATATGTAGATGGTTCTGAAAAGAAAGGGTTACTAACACGTATTTATTTGTTCCAACTACAGAATGGCTTCAATGGAGTAAGAACACCAACAGGTCTAGACAGTAAGTAGTTTGGTAGATATTAATTCCTTAAACCTTGGAACGTTAAATACTTCTGAACCGGGGACGGGACGGTGACAGATTCCCTTTTATAGTGGGGTTTGTCATTTTAGGAGTGATTTTTATTCTGCATGTATTATAAGCGTAACTAAATCTAGCATAACGTGTCAAGTGACATAAATCAGACCTTTTATAACCCTTAGTCGCTAATTTAACTCCTGTGTCCAGTGAGTAGGGGTCTAGCAGTACACTAATCTCACAATGCGATCCAGATCGTGATCTGCAGGTTGAGATTACGTTCTGTATACACGATGTATGTGATTGTCCTGATTTACATACATTTTAATGAAGGACCATTTAATGAATGGGAAGTGTGTGTGCATACCAGCTGTGAAACACACTTCATTCAAGAACCCCTTGGTAATCTAGCGTGAGCTACGTTGTGCTTTTGATCTTGTGTCACGATACAAACTACATTCTGTTACGATACAATGTGTCATGTAAAGAAAGTATCCTGATTTCATCAATACATGATGGATCATTACACCCCTACTAATGAATTCTGAAAACAGTGAAATAGGACACCCAGCCTAATTCAGGATACAAACATTAAGGTGTTACAGATCAGCCAAACTTGAACGGTTTGGGGTGTTAAGGAACCTTGGTATAACTAGGAGGAGGCTGAGTGCTGCTTGGTGTCTTAATCACAGCTCAGCTACCAATGTAAGATGATGAGAGGCTGGGCAGGGACAAACAAACATGCATTCCTGCAGAGATCTTCACAATGGCTTTTTGTTAATTTAACGAAAGGAAAACTTTCCGTTGCAAACTTCCAGCTACATCGACTGCCTCCACACCGAAGCCCGAGTCTCCATCACTTCCGTCGAGCTTAGGACCCCTGTCCAGCAGCGCCCCCGCAGCCTCAGCCCTCCTGCCCACCTCAGTACCCCAGCACTCAACAGCACTGACCAGCATGGGCCAGAACAGCGAGCTGTCCACAGCACCACTGCCGCAGCTCAGCAAGTACGTCTGCCTCTCAACTGACATTTACCATTCTGATCTGTCTCCCCATAGGATAATAGGTGCAGCACACCCAGTAAAAGAAAATAGTGTGATGGAGTGGCTGATGGGTGAAGCTGTATAATGGGGTGGTACCAGACCTACTGTTGGGTGAAAGGAGAGCTTTGTTAAGAATCTAGAAAGCAAGGTGTGAATATCCCCAATTTAGTCATCCAGGCCCACTTGTGCAACCCCAGGATGAGACCAGCCTTTGGGGTTTAGAGAACCACACAATCAGATGGCTGCAACAAGTTCTCCCTTCACCTAATTAAATATAGATGGGAGAGAAGTGTAGACTTTTGTAAATTCTAATTGTACAGGCAGGTATCTGTCCGTAGATGGCAGTAACGTGTTTTTATGGCTGCTGAAGATGCACGTTAGGACTGTGTATTAACCTAACAGGGATGAAACACACATCTGGTTAACTGAAGCTGCAGGTCGTAGTCAGGAGTAACTTCCCTGCTAACTTCTCTCTCTCTTGCGCTCTCTCTCTCTCTCTCTCTCTTGCGCTCTCTCTCTCTCTCTCTCCATATATAAAAGCTCGCTGTCTAACCACCAGAACAGCCACTCTCCTGCCTCTGTGCTGTCTTCAAGCTCATCACACACGGTAAGCAACCATGTTTTCTTTTGTTAAACATGACTTTAATGTGTTGAAAACCTTTGACTGAGTTTCCTTCAGGGTTCACCCTATATTTTAACATGAACTTGAAATCGGCTTAAATACAGAAGTAAAATCAAAATACAGAGCTACCCCGTTATAATGCAGTTGTCGGGGTTCATAATTAGGAGACCGCGTTATTTGTGTTTTGCCTTTTTTTGTTCCTGAAATGATGCACAAGCCAAATTAATATTGTAGCGTACCGTGGAAAATGGGGGAAGGAGACGCACACAATGTGCAGGTACTCGAATCCACGGTTTATTGGGATGATTATTCCCGGCCCCTGTTAGCCTGGGCCACACCAAAAACAGCAAACACTCTCGCACTCTCACAGCAGCACGTTCACACAGCAGCTTGTCCCCTCCTCCCCAGACGTCACCCACCGATCCCAGCTGAGGCAAGCTTACCGCTTCCCTGCTAACGCACACAAAAACAAACCGGGTCCGTAGAACAGTCCTGCAGCAGTATATAAATCCCGGGTCGTTACAATATATACAGTGTAATAGAAACTGCTGTTCCTCCACTTTATAGTTTACACCACTCCTATTTAAATTGCATGTTTTTATAAGAAATGTTGTAAACTGTAAATAGAATCCAAGGATGTTTATACACACTTGTTTTGTAACATTAACAGACTTTTTAGAAGAAAAACAAGACAGTGCAAGCAGCCTTTCCATGCTCTAACCGATTCTGCACTATAACATGTTGTGTTATAACGGGGTAGCACTGTACAATGATCATTTCATTCACAAATTAGGCTCATTTCACAACTAGTCCATGTTGACAGTAAATTGTACATGTCCTATATTATACACTATCACTATTTTCGAAATTGCTGCTGTGTGAATCGGACACTGAAATAAACGGAGTGCTGTGTACTGTACTTTAAGGTTGTACATTGTATTCTGTTAACTTTTTAATTAAGAATCAAATGACAATCTCGAAATAACTGCTGCACAAACAGATTATTCAGATTGAGCTCTTCGCAGAAATCAGGTGCTGACAATTGGTGTTGATCGGGCTAATTTTAACATTCACCAAAGTGAAACAAGTGAAGGAAAGGAGCAGTCATTACAAACTCAAGCAGCTGCTGCTTCTCTTGTTTCACTGGGAATGGTACATTAGCCCGATCAACTCCAATGCCCCTCACCTGTGGAGAGCTCAGTGTGGTCAAGTCAAGTAACAGGTTTGGAAGCGTAAATCACACAATGGGTCTTTTATAAAGTGTGATTGTCATGCTTTCAGCAGTTGGGACAGGAGGATTTAAGATCTTTGTTGTTTTTCCCAGTACACCAGTGTAGACAGTGTAAGCTCCCTACAGCCTTCCAGCAACTTCTCTGCAGCGTCCACGTGTTCCTCCAGCAACGCCTCCGCCATGGTCAACGTAGCCAACACCCTCCACATGACCAGCAGCCTGGGGCTGAGCAGCAACAGCGTCTCCATTCCCTCCGCCACACGCTCCGCGCACCTGCTCTCCTCCACCGGTAAAGGAAACCTTGAAATACCTGTTTTCAGACTCTGAAATAATAACCCTTTTTCTACCATGAGAGAGATGCAGTCCTAACCATAGGCATGTGTAGCATTGTTTTTAAAATCTTAACTCTTGTCTTCAGCAGGAAAAGCCCCACCAAACCTGCCACAGGGGGTTCCCCCGTTACTGCACAACCAGTACATAGTGGGGCCAGGAGGACTGCTGCCAGCCTACCCGGTATGAGAACTCTTTATTATATATTAACAACGTGTTATTGTGTCCCTTTTTACAGATGCTTGAATATTGTATTGACACATAGTGAATCAACCAGTGAATATTTGATGGCTATATCTATCTATAGAACAGTGGTCTCCAAGTAGACTTGCTTGTTGAAATTCACATGCTGTTCTGTTTTATATTCTGTTAAGCAGATCTATGGCTATGAAGACCTACAGATGCTACAATCCAGGTTACCCATGGTGAGTTAATGGAGTGTCCTGTCCTGGACACACGCTTTCACTTCTAAGGGTTTCTGGATGCATTCAGGTGTTTTGTGGGATTTAGAGTTATCTGAGCGCACTGCTCTTCAATGCACACCTAAAGAAATTCAGATTTGATCCGGGTATATGCAGACAAACAACGCAATACAGTGTGCTGGGTGGATGCATTTCACCAGGGCTCTACTTTGATGTGTGTGTTTGTTTATAGGACAGTGTGCTGGGTGGATGCATTTCACCAGGGCTCTACTTTGATGTGTGTGTTTGTTTATAAGACAGTGTGCTGGGTGGATGCATTTCACCAGGGCTCTACTTTGATGTGTGTGTGTTTGTTTATAGGACAGTGTGCTGGGTGGATGCATTTCACCAGGGCTCTACTTTGATGTGTGTGTGTTTGTTTATAGGACAGTGTGCTGGGTGGATGCATTTCACCAGGGCTCTACTTTGATGTGTGTGTGTTTGTTTATAGGACAGTGTGCTGGGTGGATGCATTTCACCAGGGCTCTACTTTGATGTGTGTGTATTTGTTTATAGGACAGTGTGCTGGGTGGATGCATTTCACCAGGGCTCTACTTTGATGTGTGTGTGTTTGTTTATAGGGCAGTGTGCTGGGTGGATGCATTTCACCAGGGCTCTACTTTGGTGTGTGTGTGTTTGTTTATGGGACAGTGTGCTGGGTGGATGCATTTCACCAGGGCTCTACTTTGATGTGTGTGTGTGTGTGTGTTTTTAGGATTACTATGGAATCCCATTCCCAGGCCCTACAGCAACACTACCAGGCAGAGATGGAAGCCTTGCCAACAACCCATACTCAGGTGGGTTCAGTTTGGTTATACCTCTGGTGATGGCTGTGGTGTTTCCTAAAATGGGGGAGTAGTTTCAGTGTGTATTGAACTCCTTTTCCAAGATTATTCATGTTGTCTTTTAATCATGTATATTTCTAATATAATTTTAGTAATACATAGGAGAAAACAATAACAGTTGGTAACTAGGAGCCAGTTACCTAGGTCCATCTGTTTGGTGTTGCTTCTCTATCAAGCACGAGTTAGGAAAATGAACAGTAAAGTAAGCTCCTTTTTGGAGATTCCACAGCAGTGGTGCTTTGTGGCTTCGTTTAGCCAAATTGGTTAAGTAATAGTAAATAAAAAATAAAAAAATGAAGCCACTTTTTTTTTTTTGACGTTTGTTTTGGTGTTCCAGGTGAAGTGACAAAGTTTGGCCGAGGAGACTCTGCCTCCCCTGCTCCGACCACAAGCCTGGCCCAGCCCCTTCAGCAGCAGAGCCAGACTCAGCAGACCCACCACACCACACAGCAGGCCTTCCTGAACCCAGCCCTGCCTCCGGGGTACAGCTACACAGGGCTGCCCTATTACCCCGGGATGCCAGGGGTCCCCAGCGCCTTCCAGTATGGGCCCACCATGTTCGTACCCCCAGCCTCTGCCAAGCAGCACGGAGTCGGACTCAACAACCCCTCCACCCCCTTCCAGCAGGCCAGTGGCTACGGACAGCACGGCTACGGCTCAGGTACCCTGATGAAAGGGATGTTGCACCAGGTGCTGTGTGATACATGCTGATGGCCACCCCATGAGGGGCTGGCATAGCGGGCTGGAAAATCAGCTTGGATTTTACAGCACCCGACACTATATCCTATACAGATAGATCGATGTAGATATTAGGAGTTAAATACTTGATTAAACAATATAGCTCGGGGATGGGAATAGGACTCTCATTGCATAGCAGTTTGATCCATTCCTGGTTTTACTATGAGTTTAATAAGACACACCTGCACGCAGTTTGCCACCAAAACACTGGCTAATGAAAATCTTAGCAGCTCATTTTTAATGTGACAATTTCCAGCTGATGAGAAATTACAAATGGCTGTATCAGGGTCAACGATATAGATATAATTGTGCAAGGGAAGGTGGGCAGCTTTTTCATTGAAGGATTTAAATTATAATAATTTTAATTGCCGATTTTCCTTGTGACGCTGGACAACTTATCCCAAGGAGCTTTTACAAAGTGAAAACAGTTTAGTTCTGAGCTGCAGCTTGTAGTACGAGAGTTGCGAGTTTTGTATTTGTGGGAGTTACTAATTTGCCTTTTGTGTTTCTCTTGTAGGTTATGATGATTTAACCCAGGGGACAGGAGGTGGAGAATACAGCAAAGGAGGCTACAGTGGCTCATCTCAAGCACAAGCCAAATCTGCTGGCTCTGGTCCTGGCAAAGGTAAGGGAGGGCTTTCCCTATCAGTAGTGTTAGACATGTCATTGTCACTGAATTTATACAATTTTGTACATGGATACAAACATAAGAAAAACATGCACTTGTGTTGGTTTGTCAAGAGTGTAGTGCAGAATCTCCAAAAACTTGTTTAAATTTCTTTCTTTCTGCTCAGGTGTTTCAGTGACATCCAGTAACACAGGAGTACCTGACATCAGTGGATCTGTCTACAATAAGACACAGGTGAGCCGATGGCACACAAGGATAGATGCAGCTGCGGAAGATCTAGACTAGACTAGTGCAACTGGCTTTTATTTACTTGTGAACTTGAAACCAGTGGATTACATTGTAACGGTTGTGGAAAAGATTTGTTGCTGTAGAAAAACATGCTTCCTTTTATGGTGTGACAGTACAGTAGCAGCCTATATTATGCAAGCCCTAAAAAAGAAAAGAAAAAAAACAACTTGTTTTCAGCAATATATAATGTGTTACATATGAATCATTTTTATATTACAGTAAGGTGGAAAATGTTGGCCTTTATGCGGTTTCCTCCATATTTCATATGTTAACTTTGTTTTTGTTTTTTTGGGGTGCCCCTTTTGTTGTCCAGTCTTTTGACAAGCAGGGGTTCCACGCTGGCACCCCTCCTCCGTTCAGCCTGCCTTCAGCACTGGGAGGGACCGGGCCCCTGAACCCGGGAGCAGCTCAAGGCTACGCGCCGGCCCCCTTCCTGCACATCTTGCCTGCACACCAGCAGCCACACTCCCAGATGCTCCACCACCATCTGCAGCAAGACGGGCAGGTACGCCTCCCCTCCCACACTGGGCCTGTCCGCGTCTGGTAGTGGTGGCACTGCAATGCCTGCTCAACTTATACATTTAAGAAAAATAATGAATACCGTTTATAATGTTCAGTTCACCCAGTGCTGTCAGATTGTAGCCCTCTATTTGGCGCTCTCGTTGAATGGGAAGATTTCTTTTGAACCGTCTGTGTGGCCCAGCCCTTGCCTTTCAGTTCAGTGGACTGAGATTCAAATTCATTACATCGGATACCCAAATCCTGTGTGCATCCATTTGCATACATCTGTTTTGTAATTGAAAGGATGTCCTGTTTTTGCTGAATGTTTGGAAGCGAGCTAGTGAACAAGACTCTGATCTGTAGTGTCTGCTCTGTCTCCCCCTGCAGGGCGGTTCTGGCCAGCGCAGCCAGCCCAACAGCATGCAGCAGAAGTCACAGGCTAACAAGTCCACCTACGGCAGCTCTCCGTACTGGGGAAACTGAGTCAGGAGACCACCAGGCCCTTTTAATGGAACCTCTAGCAGCAGCAACTGGAGGAATTAAATGTCAACAATAATAACTGGTCAGCAAAGAGTTTTAACACACGTGGGGGAGAAAAAGACAGTGTTTAATGTGATCTATTGCCCAGCTTTCATTTAATTTGTTGCTGTTGTATGTAAAATATTTATGTATGTATTTATATATGTAATAGTAGAGCCTAAATGTGGTTTCTGCATTTTGAAGGATTTCTTTTCCATTGTAGGGGTATAAAAAAGAAGAAAAAAACACTGCATATTGAGAGTATTTTTTTTATCTTAAAATCCTTGAACTGAGGAATTTTATTATTATTAGTATTATTATTATTATTATTATTATTAGTATTATTATTATTACTACTACTACTATTAAAGAAGCAAACCATTTGAAAGCGTTTTGTAGCTTGGATCTCCTCGTCCATGGTTTCAGCATGTGAAGATCCCTTGTGTTTAAACTGGAGTCTTGTCCTGTTCTTGAACAGTTTCAGGTGTGTCCCGACCTCTGTTTTGTCACTGCTTGTGAGCAGTGTGTTTCCACAGGTATGTAGGTACTGTATGGAGTCACAGAATTACAGCTCTAAATATCTGTTATTTTTTTATACTTGTTATAGCTGTTGGTTTTGAATCAAAATTGACTCTGTGTAAGGATTTGTAGTGTGTGTGTCTGTGTCTGTCTCTGTGTGTGTGCGCGTGCGTGTGTGTGTGCGCGTGCGCGTGCGTGTGTGTGTGTTTGTTTTTGTTTTTTTCTCGCTCATGTCACCTGAAATCTAGAACCAGTTTGATCCCAGGATGTCATCTCCACTCCTCCCCTCCCTTGTTAATGTTCCTCAATTCAGATTTAATTTCCCCCCTGCAATTGTATTTTTGAAGTTTTCATTTTTTTTATTTTAAACCTGTCACCCACAAAATAAAGTTCTGAGCAGTTCAGTATCCGCGTGTGCCTGCATTGAAGACCCTTTTTTTTTTTTTTTTTTTTTTAATGCCAAAATTCAGTTGTTTTGTTCAACACATTTTATTTCACGTTCACATTTTGAATATTGGGTTGTTAACCGTTTTGAGATACGAAACTATGGCCTGATTTACATTTTTACTTTATTTTTATCATGACTGTCAGGATGTGGGGGGTGATGTGGTGTAGGAGCAGTCCAAACAAACAAAAGGTCTCAAAATACGCTTAACCTGCAGGGCCTTTTAATATTTGAGGCAAGGTAGGGTTGGGTGACGGGCGGGTAGGGTTGGGTGACGGGCAGGTCGGAGTGGGAAGGTGAGGTTGGGTGACGGGCGGGTCGGGGTGGTGAGGTGAGGTGAGGTAGGGGTGGTGAGGTGAGGTGAGGTAGGGTTGGGTGACGTGCGGGTCGGGGTGGTGAGGTAGGGTTGGGTGACGGGCGGGTCGGGGTGGTGAGGTGAGGTAGGGTTGGGTGACGTGCGGGTTGGGTGGTGAGGTAGGGTTGGGTGACGGGCGGGTCGGGGTGGTGAGGTGAGGTAGGGTTGGGTGACGTCCGGGTCGGGGTGGGGAGGTAGGGTTGGGTGACGTGCAGGTCGGGGTGGTGAGGTGAGGTAGGGTTGGGTGACGTGCGGGTCGGGGTGGTGAGGTAGGGTTGGGTGACGTGCGGGTCGGGGTGGGGAGGTGAGGTAGGGTTGGGTGACGTGCGGGTCGGGGTGGTGAGGTAGGGTTGGGTGACGGGAGGGTCAGGGTGGGGAGGTGAGGTAGGGTTGGGTGACGTGCGGGTCGGAGTGGGGAGGTGAGGTAGGGTTGGGTGACGGGTGAGGTAGGGTTGGGTGACGTCCGGGTCGGTGAGGTAGGGTTGGGTGACGTCCGGGTCGGGGTGGGGAGGTAGGGTTGGGTGACGTGCGGGTCGGGGTGGGGAGGTAGGGTTGGGTGACGTGCGGGTCGGGGTGGGGAGGTAGGGTTGGGTGACGTGCGGGTCGGGGTGGGGAGGTGAGGTAGGGTTGGGTGACGTGCGGGTCGGGGTGGTGAGGTAGGGTTGGGTGACGTGCTGGTCGGGGTGGGGAGGTGAGGTAGGGTTGGGTGACGTGCGGGTCGGGGTGGTGAGGTAGGGTTGGGTGACGGGAGGGTCAGGGTGGGGAGGTGAGGTAGGGTTGGGTGACGTGCGGGTCGGAGTGGGGAGGTGAGGTAGGGTTGGGTGACGTCCGGGTCGGTGAGGTAGGGTTGGGTGACGTCCGGGTCGGGGTGGGGAGGTAGGGTTGGGTGACGTGCGGGTCGGGGTGGGGAGGTAGGGTTGGGTGACGGGAGGGTCAGGGTGGGGAGGTAGGGTTGGGTGACGGGCGGGTCGGAGTGGGAAGGTGAGGTTGGGTGACGGGCGGGTCGGGGTGGTGAGGTGAGGTAGGGTTGGGTGACGTGCGGGTCGGGGTGGTGAGGTGAGGTAGGGTTGGGTGACGTGCGGGTCGGGGTGGTGAGGTAGGGTTGGGTGACGTGCGGGTCGGGGTGGGGAGGTGAGGTAGGGTTGGGTGACGGGAGGGTCAGGGTGGGGAGGTGAGGTAGGGTTGGGTGACGTGCAGGTCGGGGTGGTGAGGTGAGGTAGGGTTGGGTGACGTCCGGGTCGGGGTGGGGAGGTAGGGTTGGGTGACGTGCGGGTCGGGGTGGTGAGGTAGGGTTGGGTGACGGGAGGGTCAGGGTGGGGAGGTAGGGTTGGGTGACGGGCGGGTCGGGGTGGGAAGGTGAGGTTGGGTGACGGGCGGGTCGGGGTGGTGAGGTGAGGTAGGGTTGGGTGACGGGCGGGTCGGGGTGGTGAGGTGAGGTAGGGTTGTGTGACGGGCGGGTCGGGGTGGGGAGGTGAGGTAGGGTTGGGTGATGTGCGGGTCGGGGTGGTGAGGTAAGGTTGGGTGACGGGGTGGTGAGGTAGGGTTGGGTGACGTGCGGGTCGGGGTGGTGAGGTGAGGTAGGGTTGGGTGACGTGCGGGTCGGGGTGGTGAGGTGAGGTAGGGTTGGGTGACGGGTGAGGTAGGGTTGGGTGACGTCCGGGTCGGTGAGGTAGGGTTCGGTGACGTCCGGGTCGGGGTGGGGAGGTAGGGTTGGGTGACATGCAGGTCGGGGTGGTGAGGTAGGGTTGGGTGACGTGCGGGTCGGGGTGGGGAGGTGAGGTAGGGTTGGGTGACGTGTGGGGAGGTGAGGTAGGGTTGGGTGACGTGTGGGGAGGTGAGGTAGGGTTGGGTGACGTCCGGGTCGGGGTGGGGAGGTAGGGTTGGGTGACGTGCGGGTCGGGGTGGTGAGGTAGGGTTGGGTGACGGGTGGGGAGGTGAGGTAGGGTTGGGTGACGTCCGGGTCGAGGTGGGGAGGTAGGGTTGGGTGACGTGCGGGTCGGGGTGGGGAGGTAGGGTTGGGTGACGTGCGGGTCGGGGTGGGGAGGTAGGGTTGGGTGACGTGCGGGTCGGGGTGGGGAGGTAGGGTTGGGTGACGTGCGCGTCGGAGTGGGGAGGTAGGGTTGGGTGACGGGCGGGTCGGGTGGTGAGGTAGGGTTGGGTGACGGACGGGTCGGGGTGGTGAGGTGAGAGGATTGGGTGACGGGCGGGTCGGGGTGGTGAGGTAGGGTTGGGTGACGTGCGGGTCGGGGTTGGGTGACGGGCGGGTCGGGTGGTGAGGTTGGGTGACGGGCGGGTCGGGGTGGTGAGGTGAGAGGATTGGGTGACGGGTGGTGAGGTAGGGTTGGGTGATGGGCGGGTCGGGGTGGTGAGGTAGGGTTGGGTGACGTGCGGGTCGGGGTGGTGAGGTAGGGTTGGGTGACGGACGGGTCGGGGTGGTGAGGTAGGGTTGGGTGACGGGCGGGTCGGGTGGTGAGGTAGGGTTGGGTGACGGGCGGGTCGGGGTGGTGAGATGAGAGGATTGGGTGACGGGCGGGTCGGGGTGGTGAGGTAGGGTTGGGTGACGTGCGGGTCGGGGTGGGGAGGTGCGGTAGGGTTGGGTGACGTGCGGGTCGGGGTGGTGAGGTCAGGTTGGGTGACGTGCGGGTCAGGGTTGGGTGACGTGCCTCTTGGTTCCAGCTGCAGTGGTTGTCTGTATTTCAGTTCCAGCTCCAAGGGCTCCTGCTGCCATCTGTGTACATGGGATAAGAGAACAGCTTCCAGCCTGTTACGCACCAACCTCCCAAAGGACAAGAGAGAGATTCAGCAAAACTGTGTTCCTTAAATACTACCAGACTCCTCCCTGTGATCAGCGTGTCACAGCCTCCAGTGCAAACGCTGCAAACAACACAGCTGATCACAGTAAAGAAATCCGGGTTCTCCACAGATTTGCCCCACAGAAAGATGGCTGACTTCTGGTCTAACTTCCGCCCCTACGGTGACCTTTTGAACCGGTGCATCTCCTGTTGGGTATACCTCTAGCCTTGCCTAGCGCCCTCTCAGGTCAGGAGGGAGATTTGCAGCTCAGATTCATTTTCTCCCTGTCACAATGACACGACCAGAAGTCTTTTGACGGAAAATTTTATTTTAATGTCCTGGGGAGAAACAAATAACTAGCCATTCCCATTTTGTCCCAATACCAAACAAATACAATTTTCTAAACAAATGTTTGGGTTATCTCATTTTTAACCCCCTCCCCCTTTTATTTATTTTATTTGTGTATGTATGTGTTCATTAATTCATTCATTTTATTAGTCATTACAATTGTACTTGTTCATCTATTGGCAAAAAAGTGAAATAATGTCTCTCCTGCAACGCGGTTGTCGGAAATGGGTTTCGCTCAGCCCAGGAGGTGTTTAAGTGTGCTTTTGAAATAGCATTAAAAACGACACGGCTGTGGATTTTAAGTTTTCCTAAATGATAGCTTCAAATACGGCATATCTACTCCAATCGGCTATGGAGGGACAGTCCACTCCAAGTTGAACTAGTCCTGTACAATGAACTAAAGAACTACTTTAGGGTCTTGGTGGAAGTTTAATCGGTCCGATTAAACACAGAACACAGAACACAAAACAAGCAGGCTCATTTACACAGACAGGACCAATCACGGGAGACACAGACCACAAACAAGCAGGTTGAATAACACAGACAGGTAAACACAGTGGCAGTGGCAGTGGGACTACAGAGCAGGAAACACAATTACACAGATTGCTACAATATGAACTAGCCCTAATACACAGTAACAGGTAAAAGGTTAATACTTAGCTGCTAGATCTAGACAGTTGGCAATGTCAGCTCCTCGCCTCCCTTTTTCCAGTTGTCCTGAGTCTCCAGTATACCACAATAGATATATTCTCCAAACCCCTCAGCCTCTACTTGCCACAACCCACACATTCCCCAGACAGGACGAGAGACGTCCTCCCCTTATCGCAAACACAGACCCTGATTATGTCTTGGCCGATCTTGACTTGGCAGGCACTCAGCAACTTCTCACTTAACAAAGAACAGATGCCAACTCTCCCGACAGTTCTCAGACATTGCATATATAGAAAAAGTTAGTCAATGAAATGATTATTAAAACATAGTAGAAGCTCATTCATCCATGGCTCCCTGACAAGTTGCATCTCTGAAATAAAGTACATTTTTGCCAATGTAGACTTCATGCCCACAGTGCGCACACACAGACGCAAGCGTCAGTCTAAAACCTGTGGAGCGGACGTTAACACAGCAGCGCTGCAGCTAGGAGGATTCATGTCTTGGTATGAACAGCCGTAAGACGCAGATTCGGTAAAATTAGTTCTCCTGAGGCAGTTACTTCAAGCACAGCAAACATATTTTGACTCACTGAAACAAAAGACCAGAGGCACTGGAACCATTTTTTAAAGAGAGGGGTGCTGAAAGCCATTGAACAAAACTGCAACCCCTGTATATGATGAAAGCCATGCTAAGCCACATGCTGTACCCCCAACACCCCTAGTTCCAGCACCCCTGCAAAAGACTATGATGGACTTTGTCAAGGTTCAGAACGACTTGCAGCAGTGAATTGTTTAAAAAAGCTGTTACAAAAAAACCACTTCTTTTGGTACATATTTTGTCAAAATGTAAGAAAAATAAAAATTAGACAGCAGGCTTGTTTTTTTTTTAGTTTTAAAGTAAAAAATAAATACACAGATTATTTAATATGAATGTGTGAAATAAATTAGCACGAACACCTTGAGATATTTCTAGCTGCTAGACATGCATGACTCAGTTAATAGGAATAAAACGTTTTATGATCTTGTAGCTTTGTAGTTTTATTTGGTAACAGAAAAGGCTAGCGAAACAGAAATGTATCCCATTTGAAATGATTTTACTAGGAGTAACACTATCAAATACATTTTAAAACATATTGTATTGCATACATCTTTAGTAAACACTACCGTGGTTTACATTACTAGTTTCTGTATTTTACTTGTGCATTCTAGTCACACGCAGTGACCTCATTTATCTGTGAACTTCACATATCCGCAGACATGCCCCCCCCCCCCCCCAGCATGCAGATAAATGGAGTTCCACTGTAATAAAAAGGTTAAATGTACTAGATGTTGCATCTGCATGTGCTGTGGCTTGTCAACCAGATATATCTTGCTAAGTTTTGGTACTGACCCAGAAGAAGCTATAGAATACAGAAACAGTAATATTGAAATCACTGCTCACATGGAATGCTGTTGAAGCTCATGTGTGCAGAACAGCATGTGCATTTCAACAGCAGCGGTCAGTAAAGATGCAGAACAGCAGCAGAGCATGGCTTGGATTTGTCATCCTCACTTGCTGTCTTGTGTTTACTTTCTCTATTCCAGGTACCTTCGTGTCATGGGTACTTGCAGGCATCACTTACTGTATCGTACTGTGCAAACATTAGAAAAGTAGCACTCTGCATCGGCTAGATATTAAAGCCGTCTGAGGTATACTACAAGCGACCTTGTATCAGCCTTGAGCATGGGACCAAAAACATGATTGCAACTCTGTTTGAGTAAACCAAATGAGAAACTAAATGTTAGATTAAAAACAAAAAGGAGCTTCTGACACAACTTTATAATGCACCAGAACCATGCAAAAAAAATAAATATTGTAAGCCTTCATTTTTAAATCAATGTACATAGCAATCACTTGAGAAACTTTATTTACAGAATTCACTGCACTGATGGACAGCCTTAAAAACACAAGGAACTTACAAGACAGAACATCTGGTCACTAATATAAATGTTGCATGCATTTAAATTTATTTAAAAACCTAAGCTGGTCAAAATAAACTACCCCTTAAGTGTGCACCGTTTGTGCTGTTCTGCTTGAAGCACTTTGATTTTACAATGCTACCTGCTAGCGGTGCATGTCACTGTACTGCTATACACTCCAACTAGGACAGCAGCCAACACCCCCCATACTGAGACAAATGAACCGGCTTACACTGCGAAACAAAGGAACAGCCATCAAAGTGCAAGGCAAATCACCAGTTTCCAGGTGGAAGGTTTAATACAGGATTTATATACTGGATTACAAGGTTGCAAAGACCACACATCTTTCTAGTTTTGTATTAGCTTAAGCTATAAAAAAAAAATAAAAAAAAATCCATGGACGTCACATTTGACAATACAACCATTATAAAGCACGGTGTGCTTAATTCAGTTTTATGACAGTACTGTTTGCACAGCATGCAACTGCTCAGGTAAAAACAAAATAACCTGTTTGCCCTCAAATCTTGCTTTTTATTAAAAAAAACAAACCATAAAGACAAATTAAAAAGGCACAAGCTCACACGAAAGTGCTTGCTATACACAGTCTTCCAAGTCTGCGCACTGCTAATTACAAGCTCAGTTCCAAGTGAGCCATTATATATTTCTGCAGCAAGGATTCTTAAAAGTATAGAAGGAAGCAGGATGGTTGCTCACACCTTTGCAACTCTAATCCGTTTTCCTAAAAAGCAAGACCACAAGGGAGGTATAACAGGAATTAATCTACCATTAATAAAAATAAGCCAAAAAACTGTACAGTAACCATAAGAACCAAACTGGTGCAATGTCAGGGAGTTTATCAATCCTCCTCTGCTGCTGCTCTGGCTTTCCTCTTTTTCTTCTTCTCTGTCTGTGGAGTGTCCGGCACAGCAGGCACCTCCTCCTCCAGTACTGCAGCTTCACTCGGACGCTTTTTCTTTTTCTTTGGCAGGGGGGTCGTTGTCTCCTCCACTCCGTTCTCTGCAGACTCCTCTTCCACCTGCTCGTGCTTCTTCTTTTTCTTCTTCCCCTCGATCGCTCCACTCTCCTGACAACACAGCAGACACGTTTCAAAAACAGTGCAATGGCATTAGAAAGAATTCAGAGATCACACCTTGAGACAAGCATCTCCACAAAGACCAAAAAAGAACAGTGGGCACCTACAAAAAAGTTTCATACAAAAGGGTTTAAGACTAGTTTTGAAATGCGACAGATCCATGGTCTCCAAGTTGCAGAGACAGAGTTCCATTTCCATAGAGGGCAGCTGAACCCTTGCAAGCCTCTGCAGAGCTGTACCCGAGAGTGCTGGGCTCCCACAGAGATTACTGCTTCATGCTCCACAACCACTACAAAGTAGCGGCCTTTAGACCACGCATATGCTAGAAAGTACCTGGTCCCCAATGGCTTTTAGCCTTTCCTACAGTTTGATGTCTAAGGAATCTGACTTCGCTAATGGGCTCGATAATCAAAAGTTTAAAAGAAAATGAAATCCAATAAAAAGAATCTTTCAGCTCGCAAAAAGCTACAGCAGGTGATCAATGCCATCTTTAAAAAGACATGACACACAGCACCAGGGCAAGTCAGAGGTGCCTGGTGGTTACAGTTTAGTCTATTTCGAGTTCTCAATTCTCCTGCAGGATCAGACTCATTAAATCAGTAGTTTACCCTCCATAGACTGTCAGGTGCTAGATGTTGCATCATTTCCAGAAGGAGAAGAGAAAATAGGAGCGAGATTTTTGGAAACACAACAGGCCTACATTTCCACATCTAAAAAGGCAATTAAATTGGGACCTTCTCGAACCCTGCTCTCCCCCAGGGTAGTACTGGGGCTCACGCACCTGTCCATTGCTCTTGGCTTTCTTGAGTTCCGGCTCCTGGTCCTCCTCGCCCTCACCAGTGGCCAGAGCCTCCTGCTTTCTCTTCTCTTTCTTCCTCCTCTTTTTCTCCTTCTTTTCCAGCTTCCGCTTGATCTCGGTAGCCACCTCCATCGCCTGAAACACAACCAGGCCATCGCCATGAGGTAACACAACACTGGCAACATTACAGAGCCTTCCAAGAAGTCTATGGGTTTAGGGTTAAATGCAGTTCGCCACAGAAAGTGCCACAAGTCAGTCTGCATTTACAAAGTGTAATGAACGAAGCTGAAAGTTAATATAAGCTTGTGAATATAAGAAAGCACCCCCCCTCATTAATAAAGGGCTAACCCAGGTGCTTTTAATGCTGCTTGAAATGATTGAGTCACAAAGCCACGTTTGTATTCATTCACATAAATAACTCCAGTGCAAGGACATCTGAAAACACACATTCTACTACACAGAAGAGTACAGTAGAATATTGGGTTGCAGGGTTCAGAGAGATTACTTTTACAGGGGTGCTGATAGCTGCAATTGCCTTTGTTAAATGGCAAATAAACTTCCAATTGGCTTTTAAAACATTTGGAAGCAAACTTTTTATACAGGGCGTTGACATTTGTACTGCCATACTGAGGTTGTAAACAGACAATGAATCAGCAAATTCAAAATGAAATATTTGAACATTAAAAGCCTATGCTCTTTCCCCCACCTCCACTTCCCCTATTCCAGAGGAAGCTCAGCTGTGTCAGCCTCATTAAATCAGTTTGGAACCTCCATGTGTTCAGTCAGGGAAGAGAGTTGCATCATCCACAGCAAGGGCGGCCTCTCCAGAGCCAGGGTCCAGGACTTACCTCCACCACTGCCTCCTTCATCACATCAATGTTCTTGCGGGGCGCCTCTCCGGTCTCGTAGAAGGACAGCCGCTCCTCCACCTGGTCACGCAGCTTATCCCCGTACACGCACGTCGGCACCTCTGAAACACGCACACGCCGGTTAGTGCAATCAGATACAGCTTGCCTTTAATTCTTCACATACCCATAAAGCATTTATCTGATTTCTAAAGCAGCAGCAGCAGCTTTTCTCAGGCACCAGTGGGAACTGAACAGTTAACACAATATTATCTTGCAGGTTTTAAACCAGATATCTGGAACCCAAATAAAGACCTGCCTTTGGGCATTGGAAACTTACACCTGGTAACCAATCCTGGGCTACCTAATATTACCCTTAGAAAGGCAGCCTAAGAGGAGCGCTGATCAGTCTGTAAAACCTGCTGCAAGGAAGAGGAAATAAAACCCACCCACATCCCGAAGAAATTCAAACAAATAACTAACTATTCAGACTTGTTCATGCAGGCTTTGCTCAGTTAAAAGTTTATCAACATTCACCAATAGGTGAAATACTGTTGACGAAAAATAAGAGCATCATTGCTAAAGCCTGCACCTTCCAGCTACAGTGAGACGTCCCGCATACACCCAGACAGGATCCAATGTGACTCACCCGAGAAGCAGTCTATCCTGGAGGCGATGGAGCACTTGTTGGCCAGGTACCGAGAGATGCGGCCTTTGTTCTTGGCCGCGGCTCGGCCTATGAACGTGGAATGGAAGATCAGGCCGTACTTGGGGGTATTTCCCTTTGTCTTCAGGGCTCTGAAAACAAACAGGGCCGGAACAAGAGCTTCACATGAGCAGCAGCTTCCCTATTCAACACACAGAGCTCCCCAAATCCAGGAGGGCACTGCTTGAAACGACACTTCAGTCTAGATATTAACTAACATGTCCTAATGCTACAGCACAGGAAGTTTAAGGGAGGAGGGGGATCCATGTTGAACCTACATTCTCTATATTACTGTCTGCTACAATTCAAGTAAGTGAATTACAGTTTGAGCTACAAATGGTGTAAAAAACAGTAGATTTTATGGCTAATAAGTTAACTTTAAAAATTGAATCAGGAGTGGATATTTAAGTGGATGGGGGTTGGGGGGGTGCAGCACAGCAAATCAAATTTCATTTCAAACAAGTCCACTACTGCCCTTGTGTAGAAACAAGGTAAGCCAGATTCACAGTTGTAATGAAGTGCAATTCAGCTGGCCTCCTACCCTGCAGTGATCCCGTCCCTCACACACACCCTGCGTTACTCTGTGCTGGCAGCGGCTGCTCAGAATCTGGGGCCGAGGGGATAGATCACTCCCGCACCACCGTGGCACACAGAGGTAGCCACGGCAGCAGCGTGTCACTTCCTGGGGCACCCAGCAAGCTGCCATCACCACAGCCACCCTGCAGCAGTACCTGAACAGGGCCTTCTCTGCACCCAGGATCTGCACCGTCGACGCCGGGTACTTCGCCAGGTTAGTCAGGCTGCCTGCGTGGGAGATGAGCCGAGCGCCAACCTGTCGGGAAACAGAGCGAGCGTGAGCACCAAGACACACACAAAACAAACACAGCGCATGCAACCTGTGCTTCACGACAGCTCACAGGCGCTTCAAGTTGTGAAAAAAACAGTTTTGTTAATGCAACTTCCTATCAATTTGTCCAGCTTGGTAAATCGCCACGGTAGGCAAGCTTGCAATGGAACAGTTCTGTTTCACAGAGGGATCACATCAGTACCGAGAGACTGTCAGTCATGGTGAATCAGAGGATTGACAGATTGGTTTTTTTTTTGGTAATGCATCACTTGTGTCCCTCGTCCCTTCCCTTGCTTTGGTTCGCAATCAGGTTATTAATACTTGAACAGGAGCCAGTTAGACAAACAGATCAGCATGTACTAATATTATTTACTCCAAGGCATTCACTGCATGTTACATGAACAAAGCTTGAGAAGTGTACATAGAACAGCACTCTGGAACCTCTCAAAGAAAAAAAAACAAAACACGTCAGGAATTGCGAAATGCATGTGTCAGGGAGCCTGAGCTAGCTAGTTTACTCTGCGACATTTCTCAGCTGTTTTATACTAGACCGAGGTGTCCAATCACTGTCCTGGAGGGCCATTCCATGCCAGGTTTAACAGGTAAAATGATACAAGGAACTAGTTGAGCATTTGGATGGAGGTTTCAAATTGGTTCTAAACTATTTAAAAACAGGGTTGGAACAGAGTATGGGAGTGGAAGAGCCCTGTCCTAGACAGTAACAACGATGACGTACCACTTCCCCGATGAGGGCGGCCAAGTTGGGGGCCACCTGGCTCATCTTGGAGCGAAGATACTCCTGCAGCTCCTTCCGATACTCTGCCAGAGAGATGACCCGGGTGGAGAAGCTCTCGATATTGATCAGGTCAATGGGGGAGATATCCATGCCTGTGGGGTGGGGAAAGCGCACGCACACAGCCTGGTTACAAACAGGATCTTAAGAGACTAGGCAGAACTTTCCGTACATCAACTACAGGGGTCACATCAGTAACGATAGACTCATTCATGGTGAATCAGTGGATTGACAGATTTTGGTAATGCATCATTTGTATCCCCCTGGTTTGTAACACAAAAAACAAAAAGACTGGAATGAGCAACATCTCCTCAAGGGACCCATTAACTGCACAGTTGAAGGCAGAAAGCCACAATGTTAGCCTACGAAGCAAGGAACAGTTTGAAACGCGTGCCCTGCACCCAGTCCTAGGTTGCAGAACTCTCTTCATTTAAGTACATCAAAAAATGGTTTGCAGAGTCAGTCAAATCTAATGCAGCTATTGGGCTGTAAACATGATTAAACAGAGGTCGGATTGCACTAACCCGCCTCCTGATCATTAAAATCTACTTCACTGAGGTTTGATTGAAACCCCAGACTGGGTGGAGGGAGAGCGTGGGTTTCTAGCCCTGGCTGAGGAGTACTCGAGGGCAGTACTGACCCATGGAGCTGCGTGATGCCTCCAGAATGGACTGGGCCTTGGCGCTGTCCATGACCACCTCCTCTAGCCCTTCCAGGCTCTCCTCCGACAGCTCCTTGCGGTTCCCAATTAACTTCGCCAAGCGGCAGTACGTGTAGTTTTCACTGGCGATCTTGATCAGCTCCGGGAAGTGGTATCCGTACCACTCTCTAAACCATTACAAAATACAAACATAAATAAAAACCATGCAGGACACTTCAGGGATGGAAAGCAGACTCCTGTTGCACAGCAGTTTAATCCATTCCTGGGACACACTGGGGCTGATAAAGCATGTGTTCTTGCTAATGCAATAGGAGTCTTACTTCCATTCCTGTGCTTGTTAGGACAGTGAAGCCAGAGGTCCCAACACAGAAGGAAGAGCAGCACTGGCTTAGTGGTCAAAGCTGTGGTTTCAGGGATCAGAGAAGTCCTGATAAACCTCATCCAGACAAGCCTGTCTCCCCCTCAGCACCCCGAGGAGAGGAAGAGTCCTACCCTAGTGGGTGTGAAGGGGAGTTACTATGCCTCCTTTTTTTATACAGTCAGCGCTGGAATGGCACTGCCTGTGGTAAGCACTGGGAGGGGGGGATACATACAACACACTAGTTAGATACCAAAGCCTTGGTGATCACAATAAGTCTCCCCGATCCAACTAAGTTACATGTTTAAAATTACATTTCTGTGTGGGGAAAACTTCAGACAATTGGTAGTAATTATTTTAAACTTGATTGGAACAATGCAAACCTATATAGCCACTAGAAACTGATTTGAAAAACAAATCTATCCATCTTTACATTAAAAAAAATCAATTTTATATTAAAAAAAGGACATGAATATATAAACTATTAACCACTTCAACAGGCAGGCTAATATACAGGTAGTTAACAGGCATTGTGATTACAGGGCTGATGACAAGATCACTGTAGCAGTCTCCTCATTAAACCAGCTTCCCTGGCCCAGGTTTATTTCACAAGCCTCTTTTACATACGAGATGGTGACATCGCACAACTCAAACAGGGGCCCCATCCTGACTGCTTGTCCATTCTGGATTCGAGCCATGGCACTACAGGTGCTGACCCTTGAACAGCGGCGAGCGACTGACTGCACCCCCCCACCCGTGCTGACCTGACTCGCATGGCAAAGGTGTTGATGTCTTTGTCCAGCTGGTCCAGCAGGGCGATGGACTGGATGATCATGTTGTCGTTTCGGTTGACGTTGAACTTCACTTTGGCGCGAGAGTAGCTGTGACCCAAACCCAGCTGAGCCTTGGAGGCAGACTGAGCCGTGAGCCCCTTGACCAGGGCGTGGAAGTGCAGGCGGATACCTGGGAGAGCAAGCCGAGCATGAGGCAGCGTGTGGGAGACAGAAAAGCATTCACTACTGAAAGAAATACTAAAAACAGCGTGGTATTTTACTATGTAACCAAAACACCACTGCTTTACCAGGATCATGCATATTGCATCACAATTTTATTTTTATATATATATATATATATATTTTTTAATATATAGGTCTAAACCACTGCAACTGAATACTTGATGGGAAAATAAATGTAAAACATAATAAAACGCAAGAGATAGAAACAGGACTAAATACTCAAATCAATAGCTGCATTTTTACTTACATTGTGCACTACAGTAAGTGGGAAACACCGCTTTACACAAAACAGGTTCAAACCCTTCATTTATTAGCTGTGCATGAACAGCCTGATGCACGGCACAGCTGCGACACGCTGCTGTCCAGCCCTAGCAGCAGCCCCCTTCCTGGTCGACTGCCCAAATGTTCAGTTTGACAAATGATGACATCACTGTTTTAATCAGTGGATTGACAGATTATTGAAACATCATGACACATGGGCAGGGTTATCAGGAACTATTTACAGGACAGGCCAGCGATGGAAGAGCCTCAGATGTTTAGCCTGGTTCCAGTCACTTAACCATTTCCTGTCATTTTTACAGCTGGTTTCACAAAACCTTATTACAGGGATGGAAATAAGATTCCCATTGCATAGCAGTTTGATCCATTCCTGGTTTTACTGCGAGTTTAATAACACAACCCTAACCTTGTTACCAATACACTGGTTAGTCATGCTCGTAGTAAAACCTTGAATGGGTGAAACTGCTATGCAATAGGAGTCTTATTTCCAACCATGTATTAGCAATAAGCTTGGACTACCTATTATTTACTTAGGCAAGGAAGTCCAAGATAAAGGATTAAATCAGGGTCAGGTGTTAATCCTATTGTAACCAACTCTGGACAAAACTTCCCTTATAAAAGAACCTGCTTAAACATGAAACTACATGTCAATGAAGCAGGCAGAAATGCACCATAATTCTAGTCTCTTCCTCGTCCCGCCCCCTTCCCCTCACCTCTGAGTATCTCCGCCACAACCCCCCCGGTCTGACAGGTCACCCCCAGCTCCTCCTGCGCCGCCGCACCGATCCTGCTGTCAGCCACACCCAGAACCACCTTCCGCTTCTTACCAGAAGGGGGCAGGCTGGTCTCCAGCAGCAGTTTCAAGTCTGCATGGAAAACACCTGCGAAAGAAGAAGTGAGAGGTCAGTCAGTCAGGGTCTAGATATCCCAGTTCAAGATCAGCATACAGCAAACTGGAATGTGCTGGTGCACAAATTGCCCAAATGTTCAGTTTAACATATGTAGACATCATTTTGTCAGAGGATTGACAGATTATTGAAAACATCACTACATTTGAGCAAAGTTTCTCTTTAGAACCCGGCATCACCTGACCCCAGAGATTTAATGTATTCAAATAGAATTTTCTAAATGTTGTACTATCCATTTTGTATTTTTTTTTTTTTTTTTTTTTTTAAATACCAAGCACTAAGGCTGTTTTCACAGACCCCCGATTAGCACGGATCCTGGACAGCCTAATGTTATGCAAGGCAGACCAATATTGGTGCTAACCAGGATCTTTAAAACCAGTTTTACATCTAGACATCTACATTATGGATGTGCACATGGGTACTCTGTCATAAGCCAAGAGCAAAGCACGCTATGGAATGAAGACATTCCTGTGACAAATCGCTGGTATGAAGTCTTACTGCCTCGTGGCACTTCCATGTTCAAGTCTACCACCACAGGCTCTCGCTCACCTTCAGAGATGGCATTGATGTTATCCAGGGCTGCCTGGGCGGATTTGAACGGTGAGAAAGCCACCAACTGCACGATGTTGTTGAATTTGCCAACATTCAAAACACTCTCCTCCACCTGGACAGAGAAAACACAAACACAAAGCAGGTTTTTAATGGTTACGGGCAATGCAACCAAGTACAAATCGCACCCTACAGACTCAAGATGCACCAGTCCAACCATGGTTTCCATCGCTTCACCCTCCATCAGAGGTTAGCTCTGTCTCCTGTTCCTGTACAAGACTCCCAGTAACCCTCAGGAACGAGACCAGAGTGCCTTATCCATGAACTGCATTCAAAACAGAGTTAACAGCCAACTACCCAGTTAGTTTCAGCTAGGGTTTATGCCTAAAATACCTGTTCAGCCCCTCAAAGCAGTTCAAGCCTTGTTAAACCCATGTGTATGACATGCACCATGCAGAACTCTTTATATTGAGGTCTGCATGGTGCATGTCATACACATACACAAATTCTCCTTAACACTAGTACCGCCATGTGGGTCAATTTGACCCATTTGGGATTTAAAATGTTAAATTACTCTTCCATTATAAGTCGTATGTGTATGTCCATTTGACTTTTCCTAAATATATGAATTAAATATCATAACAGCGTTTAATACCCAGAATCGCAAAAATGATACTTAAACAGTTCCACCTAGAACTACCGCGTGGGTCAATTTGACCCATGCATTATAATTATATATTTTTTTATTTTTTATGTAATGCAAGATTCAATTTTTTTTGTAAATGCAGCACACAAGACAAGCCCCTATGACTGTGGATTGATACAATTGCCCAATATGAAACATATATTATATATTCTTTTTTTTAATATTTAGAAAAAGATATTTCGGTTTTACAGGTTTGTCTGTCCCAGTTTACACAATCGCGTTCAATGGAACTGCATCTGTGTTTACAACACAGCTCCTGGATGCAGGCAGTCAGCTGGCAGACGCGTACGCTCCTCCACATAGTACAATGCAGCCGTCATACTGGAAGTAGTGTTATATTTTCTTTTTATGTAGTATCAGAAACAGTGATTTCAGTTTTGCGTGTACATATATCAGTTTACACCTGCACACATATGTGTGCAAACCCATTTCTTTTGAAATATTATATTTCTTTCACTGTTTTGTAGTTATGCTGTATGTGCGCTCATTTTGAAAATAAAGCCTTTTATGTTTAATTTTCCATTTAAATAGAGTTTCTGCGATGCAAATATTAGATATGATGTTCATGAATAAAACTTGAGTTGTATCCGATAGTATACAACTCAAGTGGAGTAGTGGTTAGGGCTCTGGACTCTTGACCGGAGGGTTGTGGGTTCAATCCCTAGTGGGGGACACTGCTGCTGTACCCTTGAGCAAGGTACTTTACCTAGATTGCTCCAATAAAAACCCAACTGTATAAATGGGTAATTGTATGTAAAAAATAATGTGATATCTTGTAACACTTGTAAGTCGCCCTGGATAAGGGCGTCTGCTAAGAAATAAATAATAATAATAATAATAATTTTCATAATGAAGCAGTTTAAAAATGCATGGGTCAAAATGACCCACATGGTGGTTCTACGTAGTATGAAAATCTGGGGGTTCTAGTGTTAAGTTATGGTACTCTGGACAAAGCTTGCTCTTACTGTGTAGCTGAATTGGTGATGGGCTTTTGGGCCAGCTTCTTCAGGGATTTAAATACGACTCTTATTGCTTAGCAGATTCCCCCATTCCAGGTTTTACTACGAGCTTGACTGGCCACAGTGCATAGGTAACAAGCTTGGGCACCTCTTTTTTTAAAGCATAATAAAATCTGGGAATGGATCAAAACACTGCTCTTAAAAGTAGGGCTAACAAAGGATTTCATATTTAAATGGTATTATTACCAACTCTATCCCACAAGTACATATTAAATGTGTCCTATAGAAACTGAGCAGAGTCTTACCTGAGGCAGCAGCATGCCAATCTCCTCAGCTTCCTTAACTACAAAGAGAGCGTATCCAGCGGCATGCTCGAACAGGACGTGTAACAGCACCTGGGGAGGCAAGAGGGGGCAGGCTCACATTAACACACACCAAATCCAGGCTTACAAGCCTCACGCTAGCACTGCGTTTCCAAACCACCATCAATTAACCTTCAACAGAACACCTAGTGGAAGATTAAATATGATTTGTTAGGTAAACATTTTCAGCACATGCAATGTGCTTCCATTACATTTCACATCACACTTCGAGTTGTTGTATACTATTGATGTTACCGATAACTCGAGATGCAGGGCGACCTGGAGGACTACGATCATTATACAGTTCTGTAAGTGGAAAGGGTTCAAAAAAGATGCAGCGAAGTAGAGATGTGTCGCTGTGAGTGACATCATTTCCGTGCGCACAGATCCCAGTGCAGCTTGCACGATCCGAGTCCAACAGCATGGTATTAGCAAGCGCACGTGTGACAGTAAACACTTTACAAAACACGTGTGGATTTAACTATTCAACTTATTAACTATATAAATCTCCGACCACAATAAAATCATACCAATGTATTATTCATTAATTAAAACACCACGGGCTCCGTAACAAAGTACCAGTTTTCGTCATATTGAATATAACGTTAAAATATTTTTCAAGGCAACAGCGAGCAAGATATTCCCCACATTTCTAGCATAATGGAATGCGAAATACACCGCGCGCCCGTGTCCACACGTGGCACGGAACACGAGAAGCCTACCACGTGGTAATGTTCAATCCACGAGGACCGCAGACAACGAAAACAAATCCCCCAAAACGCAAACCAACGAAATAAAAACACAGCACAGCTTCTTTAAATGAGTGGCACTGAAGAGAAATCAACGAGTTTCACAGCATGTGTAAAATCAGAGCGCCGAGCCCCCTCCCCCACTCAAGCACAGCACTGTGAAAATCAACACGTGGATTTATTCACAGCCAGCAAAGGACCCAGGATTACAGAAGAGCAGTTACATTTACACCATCATTTTTCCCCACGTACGTAACTATTTAACATTTACGGATTGACATTCAGCGCTGGCGAAACAACTCCTTAAGCACTTGCAAAGGTTTTATTTCAGGTAGAGGAAACTTTCGAGTCTTATTTATGCGGCCTAGCCACTCAGCAGCAGGCGGTAATCGATCTCATGAAAGGTTTTCAAAACAGTCCAACATTTAAAACACAGCCACGCAAAAACAACTGCGCTGCAGGTAAATAAGATTAGTTTCTTTTTAACGATGCATGGCTTTGCTAAATATACCACGAAACGCTTTTTAACACTCGTCCACGCTGGCACGCATTTTATATCTGGTGTACTAATGACTTGCACAATAGCTCGCCCCCCTGTTTTGGAAGCTGTTCTCTGTTTTTTTTGTTGGTTTAAGTTTGCATCTCTCTTGAATGTCGCTGCGCTCACCATGTTTCCTCTCCGTGCAGCAGCAGCTCCTGCAGCCTCTCTCACGACGCTGTGCTGTCCCACAATCACCCGCGCGCCTTCACCCAACCCAACCCAACCGCGTCCTCTTCTGAGAACTCTCGCGAGAGATTACACGCTGGGCGGGGCAGGCGGGGCGACGACGCGCCATCTACTGGAATTACAGAAGCAGTGCAGACACGAAGAGTTTACCCAAACCTATTCTGCTTTTTTACATTATAAAATAACATGCATACAATTTCTTATAATACAGACATATTCTCAATAACTTTAACATCCGTACATGTATATATCTAAACCCACAACCCCAACCCATACGGTACCTACAGTTTTTTTAAAGTCACTGTGTACTAAGCCGACAGTGAAATGTGAAATTAGACATTGATTCATGAAGAATGATATATCATGTCAAGGGTTTGTCCTGTCCTCCAGTATACTCATTCAGCTCGACACAACTAATTGAGGACTGAAAGGGTTAAGAAGGGGTGTCCTGGGTGTGTGGCTGGTGTGCAGCGCTCCGGGACACGGAAGTGTGCTCACAGAGTGCAGAGCAAAATACTGCTGCTGGAGAAACAGGTAGGTAAGCGAGTCAAAATTACTGGGATTGTGTGTGTGTCTATATATATATATATATATATATATATATATATATATAGAGAGAGAGAGAGAGAGAGAGAGAGAGAGAGAGAGAGAGAGAGAGAGATAACATTCAGGTAAAAGTAAAATAAAATGTCAGCGAGCCACAAAAATTACTTTTTAAACGGTGTATTGGTGATCTGCTTTAATGTGATTTCTCAACACGATCCAGTCAGTGCAGACGCCGATATCGATAACAATAGGATATTTAATGTTGACGCCGAGTCGCTTTCGAAATGAAACGTCAAATAATACAAATGTATAAAGTTTTTAAAAAGCAAGCTTGTATTTGTTCTTCCCACGTCCCATTTTGCAGCAGAGCGGTGCATTCCCCAGACCATAGAGAAGAGAAGAGTGGGCTTCCGTTTCAGTCAGCACTGTCAACGCTGTGGACCCGAGTGACAGACTTTGACAGACGCGTCCTAGGAGTTGATAGAATGCTTGGGCTAGAAACTATGATTTAATCTTTGTGAATTTCACTTTATTGTTAATTATTTATAAGTGTGCGGTTTACCCTCATTGAAAACAACCCCAGAATATATGTATTGATAAGGGTCTGAGTTTTTCAGTAAACACATAAACACAAAGAAGGTTAAAATATTACCTTTAAGTCAGAAATATTAATTTAGCAAAACTTTCACTACTACTGTAATATGGCATGACTTGTGTTCCCCAGCTCTGTGTCCTGTGCGTGTTTCAGTGGACGGGAGAGTCCTGGGTATCAGTTGGCACAATGCCGAAGAGGAGAGCCGCAGAGCCTGGTGAAGCTGTGTCTTAGCAGCGTGGCCGACAACATGAAGGAGTGGGCTAGAGACTACGCTGACAACTACCTGGACCAGTACAGCTTCCTCTACATCATGGGCCCCTTCAACCAACTCCGTAAGGACCCCCGCACGCCCCTCTCAGTGTGCAGCCCCTGCACGGCTCTGTGTCTGGTCCAGGCATGCTTTTCAGGGATTTATATTGTAGTGTATGTCTGTTTCCCTGTACTAAGCAGCACAGTACCCCCTTCACGTCACGCTGGGATTCAGGGTTGGAAGTTTCAGCAGTATTATAGGAAAGTCCTGTTTTAGTCAGAAAGGGATCATGTAAAACAACAGGTAACATTTACTGGTCACTTTTTTTAAAGTTGGTTATCTGTTAATAATCAGCTAACTAACCTATTATCTCTCTCCCCTTTGCTCTGTCTCCCCTCTCCTTCTCTGCCCCTCTCCCCTCTGCATCTTTCCCTCCCCCCCACCTTTCCTTCTTTCTGCTCCCCTCTTTGCCCCTCTCTCTTCCCCCCTTTTCCCTTGCTCTCTCACTCCCCCTCTCACTGCCCCTCTCTCTCCCCCTCTCTCTTCCCCCCTTTCCCCTTTCTCTTTCTCACTTCCTCCCTCCCCCCTGCTCTCTCACTCCCCCTCTCACTGACCCTCTCAGCGGGTAGTCTGGTACAGGAGTTGCTGCGGTTGCTGTCAGAGTCTCATCGTGTGAGCCGCACGTACCTGCACCTGCTGCTGGTGCCTCACCTGAGTGCTCTCAGTCTGTCCGGCTGCTCCAGCATCGTCAGCAACGCCGTGGCCCAGCTCGTGGGGGCCCGCTGCCAGGTAAGGACCCCCGCCGCCACGGGGCCACCCCCACACTCGCATAGTGACCAAACCTAAAAAAATATATCAAACCATTGGTTAGCGCTCTTTTAAATATGCAAAAGCTGTGCATAAAACAGCATGCAGTTATTGTTTAAACATGATTTTTGCAGCATTAAATTGCAAACCAGTGCTTTAAAGATACCTGTTTTTATCGCCAGCACTGTTTGTCGTTCATTTCAACACTACTGTTTTTTGTGCCCCATACAGTTAAAACGCATTTGTTGCAGATTTAATGGAGTGCTAACAATTGTTTTAAAATCCTCTCCCTGTCTCTGTCTCTCTCCCTGTCACCCTGTCTCTTTGTCTCCCTGTCTCTGTCTCTCTCCTTGTCAATCTGTCCCTGTCTCAGAGCTTCACCTCTCTGTGTCTGTGGGACTGTCTCTCTCCTTGTCTGTATGTCCCTGACCCTGTCTCTGTCCCTGTCTCAGAGCTTTACCTCCCTGTGTCTGTGGGACTGTCTCTCTCCCTGTCACTGTCTCTCTCCTTGTCTCTATGTCCCTGACCCTCTCTCTGTGCCTGTCTCAGAGCCTCACCTCCCTGTGTCTGTGGGACTGTCTCTCTCCTTGTCTCTATGTCACTGACCCTCTCTCTGTGTCTGTCTCGGAGCTTCACCTCCCTGTGTCTGTGGGACTGTCTCTCTCCCTGTCACTGTCTCTCTCCTTGTCTCTATGTCCCTGACCCTCTCTCTGTCCCTGTCTCAGAGCCTCACCCTGTGTCTGTGGGACTGTCTCTCTCCCTGTCACTGTCTCTTTCCTTGTCTCTATGTCCCTGATCCTGTCTCTGTCCCTGTCTCAGAGCCTCACCCTGTGTCTGTGGGACTGTCTCTCTCCCTGTCACTGTCTCTTTCCTTGTCTCTATGTCCCTGATCCTGTCTCTGTCCCTGTCTCAGAGCCTCACCTCCCTGTGTCTGCGGGATTGTAAGCGGGTGCAGCCGGGTGTGCTGGTGGACCTGGTGGAGTTGCTGCCGGGACTGCGCAGTCTGGACCTCTCGGGGTCTCAGTGCAACACACAGGTCCTGTCTGCCGTGGGCTCCTCCTGCCCTGCCCTCCGCGAGCTCCACGTCTCCAATTGCAGGGCCGTGACCTCTAGGGGGCTGCTGCACCTGGCCTTTGACCCCACACGGGGGTGCTCCACCCACTCTCAGCTCCGCAGGCTGGCTGCCTCTAACATCGACTCCAGAGGCGGGGTGGACAGCGTGGGGCCAGCCGCCTTCCTCCTGCTGGCTTTACCCCACCTGGAGCACCTGGATCACAGCGGCCTGGTGGAGGCCTGCACCTTGATCTCCCGGCTTCACTTCCAGACGATCGACTGCTTCGCAGCGAAGGAAGGCTTCCCCTCTCTGAGTGAGCTGGTCCACAGCAGAGCAGGCGAAGGAGTGGACGGTGAGGCCAGCCCAGTCTGCTTGAACCTGAGGCAGATGTCTGAAGTAGAAGCCGAGCAGCTGGGGACCCTGATGCCTGTGTGTGGAGAGGTGGTGGAGGTGTCTGTGCTCTGCGGAGAGGAGCTGGGGTCTGACTGGGGTCTGTCACTGTGGAAGACCCTGACCCACCTCACTGTCCAGTCCACCGGGGTGCACAGCAGGCCCCTGAGGGACCTCCTACTAGCCCTGGAGGTCCTGGGGCCCAGCCTGCGCCTGCTCACCATCCAGGACTTCTCTCTGGACGACTCTCTGGACCCGATTCTGAGTTTGTGTCCGAACTTGAGGGTCCTCCACTGCCACCTCCAGCCCCCTGCCACCGCCCTGCACGAAGACCACGAGGCTGACGAGTCTACCTGGGCCATGGAGCTCCGACTACTGCACTTCAGGGACTTATTTCTGGGGTTCCCTCCCTGCTCCCCTGGGCTCACCGCACAGACCTGTGCTGGCCTCCAGGGGACCCTGGCCTCGCTGCTGTCTGGCGCCACCCAGGTGGAGAGGGTCTCCCTGCACGGCCTGCCCTTCTCCCTGGACAGGGTGCTCTGCAAGGCCCTGGAGGGGCCTGGGGCTCCCCTGTGCCGCCTGCAGCACCTCAGCCTGGCACACAGCAGCGTCTCTATGGGCACCGTGCTGGGGCTGATGGACCAGGGGAACCAGCTGAGCAGACTGGACCTGAGTGGCTGCCAGGACATCTACCGCAGAGACTTCGACCGGCTGGAGAGCTTGGCCAGGGAGAGGGGCTACGACCTGCAGATCACCTGGAGCTGAGGCCCCGAGGCTGGGGGGGGGGTCACCAATCGGTTATAGATGAAGGATTAAGAGCTAGTGTTTTGGTCGGTTTTTGGTGTTTATATCTATGAGACTGGGAAGCAAAGTATTACAGTGGTTAGATCTAAGGACTGGGAGCCAGGAGGCAGTGTGGTCTAGTGGTTATCCAAGGTGAAGAAAGCATAGCTGAAGTAAAGAAAGTATATTAGAAGAGGTGTTTAGGTGTGTTATTTTCAATGCTGCAAGCTGTGTATTATCCCTGTGGTTACAGGAAACCAAAAAGGGGGTCCCTGCCTAGCAAATGCAGAGCGCCTGTATGCTTTGTTTTTTAGATATCACTTGACTTGCTAAATAAAAACAAACTGATCTAAGTGTTACAGACTGCTCAGAAGATCATGTGGTACATTACTGTATTCAAGGGCTGGCTGATTTAAATCCCTGATTTAAATCATTTTTTTATTTACTACCTGTTTTATATAATTTCTCAAGGAAAATACGTGAAAAGTATGTTTTAAAAACCTTTTATTAACACAGACATCTTAAACCCTTACTGTCCATAAACTCAAACTCTTAGGGCTGTATTGTGATCGCAGCGCAAATGCGTGTACGTAAAAAAAATAAAATAAATAAATACTGCACTGAAATGGCATTCTGAAGACATGTCTTGCCCCGTTATAGAGCGCCTGCACCATCATTAACATATTCACTGAAGCGATTCTGATGACAGTGCAGTGGGGTCCCAAACAGACAATTGAGCTCTGTGTTAGACCCGCTGAAACCAGGTTTATTTAGTGGTGCAATCAGGAACTTTAATAATTGAACACACTATAAAAAGCAAAGCAGTCCTAAGTAACAACTGCATGTGTTTGGACCGACACAGAAAGAGGAAATCAAAGAAAGAAAAGTAAAAGAAAAGAATGCCTGGGATGAGTGAGGGGGATTTTTCTCTGGCGTACTCCATCGCTAAATTCTTGTAGTTCACATTTAGAGGACGCCACAATGATAAATCATTTGCTTTATTTATGTATTCAATTAAGATTTAAGAGTAATTTAGTTTGGTATGTAACTATTCACAAACCACTATTTTCAACATCCTTAAATTTATAGTTTGGAGGTACTGTAGAGCTACAACTACGGTACTACAAAAAAAATTCCATAATTAAAATAAATAAATAAATTGATTTAAATAAAAAAAAAATCAGATTTTTTTTAAAGAATAAAAAAATTGCCAACTGCTGTATTCTCTACAAGTTATTGTTCAAGTGGCCACACTGTAATTATAGTGCTGTACCACTAGGGGGTGTAATTGATCGCCATGTTTTCCACACTGACTCTGAGGTTGCACTGTAATTATAGTGCTGTACCATTAGGGGGCGCAATTGATCGCCATGTTTTCCACACTGACTCTGAGGTTGCACTGTAATTATAGTGTACCATATCACAGTAAATAGATTAATGTAGAGATGGAAATAAGTCTCCCATTGCACAGCAGTTTCATCCAATCATGGTTTTACTATGAGTTTAATAAGACACAGCTGGGCCTGTTACCTATATACAGTGGCTACTGAAGCACCTAGTAAAACCTGGAATGGGTGAAACTGCTATGCGTTGAGTCTTGTTTCCATCCCTGCTCTTCTGTACAGTGGTATGTCTTCTTGGATTCAGGGGTATGGAGATATTTAGCAAGCAAGCAGAGTGAGGTACTCTACCCCCCTCTAGCCCCCCAGCACAGGTTGTACAGAACGTGCATGCCTGTCATTCATACACTGGGGAAACGTGTTGATTCTGGAACAAACAAACACCATGGAGCCACAGTTGTTGCAGTGACATGTTTTATTGCTGTATCAAAAACACCACATAGAACACTCCCACACCCCCCAGCACGTATTGGTACAGACTAATCCATATCGAATCACTGGGGGTAGGGCATGTTAACCCACTGAGACGTCTTGCTTACTCCTTATCGTGCTTTCACTTACAACAGCTTGAATAAATCTCACCTGTAGGGTTAATCATAGGTGGTGTTCATGCAGCGATTGAGCTGGACCACATTATTGAACAATGTTCTAGATGCACAAACATGCCTCCGGATCATTTAAATTGTATATAGGCCTCTGTTAGGGCCAGTCAAGGGACAAACAACATGTGGCCTAATAGCGTGGTGGCCTTAATACTGAATGTCTATTAAAACTGAAGTCATTGGAACTGGGCTTGTTTTGTATTACATAAAAGTAGCTGTTATCTAAGTGCCTTCCTGCAACAACATAACTGAGGGTGGTTCTGAGCTTGGGACTGGGTGCAGGACGTGGGTGTGTGTGTGTGTGTGTGTATGTGTGTTGTCGCAGGTGACGCTGAACTAGTTATTCCGTGTAGTAAAACATTGGACTCCTTTGCATGGAGGATCTCAGTAAGCTACAGTGCATGGTTCATCAACTGATTCAGATTCAGTTATGTTAAGTCTGCCAACTGATGATGTAGGGCAAGGCAACAACTGAGTGCTCAAAAATATGAATCACAGTGAGTTTTGACCTCCTTTAGTATTCTGGATGGAGGGCATACCTTGCAAAATGACCCTGTGTGAACAAAAGGAAATATATAGAAATAATATGTAAAACTAAACGTGTCCAAGTATCTTATAGGAATGAAGTCAGACCATGGAAATCCACACCTGTGATGGAGAAACTTTGGATCAAGGGACTTCTTGTGGAACCAACTAGAGCTGAACCTGGCACAGAAGTTGAATCCTGCTGGGAACGTGTGGATATGCTGGACATGTACTAGGCGATTTCAAATATGGAATGTACTTTGATATAAAAATGAAGGGTTAGAGGTTTTTTGGAAGGAAGGATAAAGAGAGAGTATCCTTGTATTGTCAGTAGATGGCTCTCTTGCTCCATGAAATAGGTCAGTCCACCCTTGTTTTGATAGGACACTTAAGTATTTAGTAATCTGGGAATTTCTAAGAAAATATATAATGAACGATTTACCACTTGTATATCTAATCTTCAGAAAGCATGACGCTTGATAAAAAGCACCATTCCGGCTAAAAAGTGGACATTAATCACACCTATAAATTTATGTTTCCAAAAACAAGATAAGAAAGGGATTCTTTGCAACATATAAATCAACATTAAAACTTAGCAGCCAAGGTCTTAAGAAAAAAACTGTTTTCGGCTGGATTTTGTATGAACAAAGGACAGGGTCAAGCCTAGTTCAGTCATTATAAAATATATAAAAGTTGAATGCATTTATATTGGCCTGTATTTGGATTTAAATCTTAGAGGGATTCACCAAAGAAATAAAGTGATATTATAAATTCTAGGAGTAACTGTTAAACTGAAGTAAATTAATTAAAAGTTTATCTTATAATGCCACATTCATAGTTAAAAAAGGTTCAGTGCTAATTGACACTGTTTATAGTTTATAACGGTCAAAGAAAAATAGAAATTAGACACAAAAGCCAGGTATTACAAGTTCGTAAAAATAAATGATTAACCCTTTTTTAAACAGCACGATATTTGAAACTAAAAATAATTATTTGATTTCATAAGATTAATAATATGTTTTAAGTATTTGCTATAATAAGAAAACATATTATTTAAAACTGACGAGTATTATTGCTTGTTCATGATTTTACTGTAGTGATAAGAAGATTAAAAGCTGGAGCAGTATTCGATATGATTAATTGGAAAAGTGGTAGTTTCTTTCTCCTTCTATTGAACAACAAGACCTCTAGACATTATGATATCCATTGAATTATAGAATATAAAAGGTGTTGTGTTATGTTTTTGTGTTAAGTTTGTAATAATATACTATAATGTACCTTGTTGTTAATCCACTATACTATTGTCTAATGATGGTAGATGGAGTCATTATAACGTGGTTCTTTGAAACTGCTGCATTGAGAAAGGGACCTCTCTCTTTATCAAGACGTACGGGCTGTAGAGAAAGAAGGGATCTTCTTACGTTCCACTCTAGCAAAGCTGCAAGTCTTATAGATTTGGAATTTAAGGTTTATGGAATTAGTGGTTTAGCACAGATAAGAATATATCTTGAAATAATATGCAAAAAATTATGGCTTAACAGACATTGATAGGTCATATATCTAAAAAATGTTTGCACAGACTCTGGCCTTGAAAAAACAAGAGACTGTGGAAATTGCTTGCAATAGCATATTCTCAGAGTCAGGTACAGGTCAGAGCCTGGTTAGTGTATTTAAGGGATAAATAATTGCAATGGAAATTATTACCACTTAAACTTATTGAAACTAATTGACTTGAATGTTGTATAAGGCAATCTTTTGTCAAATACTCTGTTAGACAATAGTATATGGAATCAAAACTGACTCATTAAAAGCATGATGAAACACAGTATGAGGTTAAAAGAAACACATATCTTTAATTTAGCAAAATATAATCAATTAGAAGATGATGTCACATATTAAGAACATCTCTCATATATAACACATAAAAAGAATAATGTTTGCATGCACATATAACAGTAGTGTTTTTATATTATATTATAAACCAAGATCCTGGGAACCTTGGTTCACTCGACTTTTCAGATAAAGGAGGGGTTCGGAGGAAGACAAGGAATGAGATCATAGGTTTGGAGTTGGACAAATATGAAGTCTTGAATTTATTGGTACATAAATTAATTCTGAAAAGTTGGTCTGGATCTTGTGAAAACTATTATTTGTAAAAGGTATGAGCTGTCTCAAAAGATTAATGATTGGATTTAACTGAGGCGTCCCATGTATTCCAATGAGACGAAAATCCTATATAACTCCTAAGTAATTACAATGGAGCACCACACTCACACCAGGCAGGGTGAGGTGGTCCATTATCTGCAGACCTACACAACTGAGCTGATTGAACTCAGTTTCATTTGCCTGGTGAAGACAGTCATATTCCTTTACGATTTATATTAAAGGGTAAGCATTAATCAATTATTATTTTATCTCACATGTACTGCATGTATTGCTATAAGGGACTCACGCTATGTTTAGAAAATAGGAGAACGTTTGTTGAATGTGCTGAAATAGGCTACTGGGTGCTTTTAGTGTCGTGGTCATGGCCGGCCTGCAGGCTGCACGAATACATAAAGATGTATTAAAGTGTTAACGTTAATATCTGTTAAGACACTGGACTGCCCAGAACGTCTGTCAGCTGAGGATATGAAGTAGCCTGTAGCTACTCAATCCAATATTTAACCGTTAATAAACCGAATGAGTACTGATCATACTCTGATTCGTAAAAAACACTTTAGATACATGAGTCTGTCAATTTCTTGGATACTATATTAGTCATCTGGATATATTGCGGGTCCAGAGCACGAACTACACCCCACTAGGAGTAATAACATCTCTGTCCTCCTAACGTCTCCCCTGAGATAAGAGTGTGTGCTGAGCAAATAAAAAGAGTATGTAAAGAAATCTGAACACGCAGAATTCGTGACAGTGTGTGTGTGTGTGTGTGTGTGTGTGTGTGTGTGCGTGCCTGTGCGTGTGCGTGTGTGCATGCCTGTGTGTGTGTGTGTGTGTGTGTGTGTATGTGTGTGTGTGTGTGTGTCACAGCTGTGATGAGCCGAGTGCTCATTGGTCCTTTCCTCCGGAGAGCCCGGTTAGCCTCTCGCACACCTCCCAGTCTTTCCTGGCGAGGGCAGGGTCCCTGGCCAAGGGTGAGGGCAGGACCAGGGAGCAGTCACTGTCGAAGTACTTCCCAGTGATCCCTTCCACATCCTCCGACACCGCGCAGTATATAGAGCTCACTGCTCCCTCCATCGAGGACTGCAGAAACAAGCAAGAAAGGGGGAATCAGCAAGCCCTTATAAAGGTTCACCACAGTGAAAACGAAGCAAAGTGCAAACGAAGCAGAGCGAAAGCACGGTGAAGCGCTGATGAGCATGGTGAAGTGAAGAGTGGTCAAGAATATGAACACAGCAAACCGTGCTAAATTAACAAGAACAGCAAGGGGGAATGAAAAATTACAATGCAAAAAAAAAACAAGAACATTACTGTTCCCTGCACAACAGTATACCAGGGGTGGCAATCAGACTGCCAGTGCAGTTTGATCCATACCAGGGTTTAATATTAGCTTCATTAGCCACAGTCTATAGCAGGGGGTGTTGCTTCCACTCCTGGTCTTTGTTCCAACCCTGTTATAAAATCATTTAATTGAACCAATGAAACCTCCATGCTTACTAATTCAGTTGCTTTAATATGCTTTTATGTTAAGTTTCTATACAGTATTGTGTAAGTTTCGAGTTCTTTCATTTCCCATCGACAAAACCAGCTCTGCAGTTTTGCATAGCCTAACACGACTGAGAGTCACAGATGGGTGTCTGAGCTAAACGCCAAAAGGCAGGAGAGTAGCAGAGATAGTGTGAGATGGGGAGGGGAACTGAAAGACAAGATATGTGCCCTGCTAGGTATAACATGGTATTCAACCCCCCCTTTTTCCCCCGAAGCGGGAGTGTGCAATGATAGAGTGGAAACCCCGATCATTGGACACAGGTAAGACAAATGGAAGTGGAGTCAACTACAAAGGTATACATGCCAAACATTGTGAAGTTTTGTCAGTCTTTTCATCTCTTTCGATTGATTCCATGGATATCCGTGCTTTCTGATACAAACGTATGTACTGAGCTGTACTGAGGCCTTGCCCAAAGTCCGTTTGAATCTCGTGCTTATATGATTGTATTGGCGGTATACCTTTCTTGTATATAAAGTGTTTTTGAATCAAAAAACATTTGTCAAGTTAATTTTTTTCACTACACTTTCACACGAGTTTCATATGATTTTACTATGCATTTACCATGGATTGCCATGTTTTTATTATTTATTTATTTATTTTAATTTATTTATTTTAAAATATGCTTTACCATACCTCTCTGGGCTTTACAATGCTTATCTTTCAATATGCTTTACCATACCTCTCTGGGCTTTACAATGCTTATCTTTCAATATGCTTTACCATACCTCTCTGGGCTTTACAATGCGTATCTTTCAATATGCTTTACCATACCTCTCTGTGCTTTGCAATGCTTATCTTTCAATATGCTTTACCATACCTCTCTGTGCTTTACAATGCGTATCTTTCAATATGCTTTACCATACCTCTCTGGGCTTTACAATGCTTATCTTTCAATATGCTTTACCATACCTCTCTGGGCTTTACAATGCGTATCTTTCAATATGCTTTACCATACCTCTCTGGGCTTTACAATGCGTATCTTTCAATATGCTTTACCATACCTCTCTGGGCTTTACAATGCGTATCTTTCAATATGCTTTACCATACCTCTCTGGGCTTTACAATGCTTATCTTTCAATATGCTTTACCATACCTCTCTGGGCTTTACAATGCGTATCTTTCAATATGCTTTACCATACCTCTCTGTGCTTTACAATGCGTATCTTTCAATATGCTTTACCATACCTCTCTGTGCTTTGCAATGCTTATCTTTCAATATGCTTTACCATACCTCTCTGTGCTTTACAATGCGTATCTTTCAATATGCTTTACCATACCTCTCTGGGCTTTACAATGCTTATCTTTCAATATGCTTTACCATACCTCTCTGTGCTTTACAATGCTTATCTTTCAATATACTTTACCATACCTCTCAGTGCTTTACAATGCGTATCTTTCAATATGCTTTACCATACCTCTCTGTGCTTTACAATGCTTATCTTTCAATATGCTTTATCACACTTTGCTGTGGTTTTACTGGTGGAGAAGCTCACATGAAATCCTGGAATGGTTCAAACAGCCATATCCATTCAATATATTATTCAAACCATTGCCTTCATATCTGCCAGAATCACTGCCTTAGTGATACAAGATTAAAAAGAATTATGAAAAAATGTAAACTTTTAAATTCAAATCCAGAAATATCTTCTGTGTGGGTAGGGTACATGATTATTGAATTATTTGATTATTGAAATATGTTTTTGGTGGTGTCATTTTCCATCTTTCTTGGAGATATTATTTAAATATCTAAGAGCATGTTGTAAAGTCTCAATGGTTTTCTCAGGTGTCAACAAACACTTCCAAAATGTGAGCCCAATAGGACCGTGCAGTCAGGTACTTGAATAGAAAAGTACATGCTTTCTGCTAGAAAGGCCTTTTCTTTCACCACCACGTTGAAGGTTTGCTCTGGCTGCCCCTCCCCCCTGTATTTTGAACCCTGCTCACAGTTCTGATGCAACATCAATAAACTACAACCTTGGAGCTCGTACTGACTCCTGATGAAAAGCTAATCCAGCTACATGGCCCTGAACCCTGTGATTGTTTGCTCATGAATGTGCTTCGTTGTTAAGTGGTTGTAGAAGCCAGGATCCTTTTTAAATCGAACTGTGCCTTCTCAGTATCTAATCACTTCCTGTGAGGTAGGTCACATGACCTGATTGGAGCTAGAGCATGGGGTGGGGTGGGGTGGGGTGGGGTGGGGTGGGGGGACAGTTATTTTAAATATGTGCATTGATAAAAAAAATTAAAAATAATCAATCAAAAATAAATAAATTGCTAATTTCTGGTACCTGGCAGAGTAAGTGATTAGGTACAAGAAAGCACAACTTTTCACCCATAGCGTTTTTATTTATATTTGCACAGGCCAAATTAAAAAGAATCAAAGCATGATGATAATGTTGCAGAGCTAACAAGATGCAAAGAACCAGATTTTAAAGACCTGCTTTAAGCGTGCTGGTGGCAGCGCTCAGCAACACAAGCAGGAACATTACCTTCATGAAGAAGAACCCCACGATGTTGAAGAGCGCTCGTATGAGCCAGTTATAATACCTCATCACCTCTGTCATCACCATGCCCGGGTGCAGGGAGTTAGCAGTCACTCCTGAAACACACACACAGACAAGGGTTCGAGACACTCACTTTTAATGGCTTATTTACTTAATAGTATTTATTTAATATTGTACCAGGACATTTGGAGAGAAATGGGCAAGCAATGCGTCATTTTGCCTCCAAACTGATAACGGCATTGCATGGACTCTAACAGACACCGTTATTTTGGCACAATCCACTCTAGTGTCTGCCCTGTGACACATAACCCATAAACCATTACACGAATAAAGTGTCCTCAGGTGTATGAACTGCATACCGAATGCGTCTCAGTCATCACTCAGACGTTCTTATACTTCTGAGTATAGGCATGTATCCCTGGATCTCTATTCTACCCAATCTGAAATGGCTAATTGCTTGCAATCTGGAGGACTAAAGATCAACAGAGGACCTTGGCTTCTGGTGACAAGCTGATCGCCTCTTTTCAACAACCTAAGAGAACCTGCTTTACTACCCATTCTGCACACTGAGACCCAAATGAACCCGCTTGCAGATGGAAGTGCTCATGGAGCATGGTGTTCAGAGCGGGTTTTGTGGCAGTGGAAACAGGCAGTGACATGTAGCGCCACGCCCAGCTCTGTGTGCCACCTACCTGTGCCCTGCAGTCTGCGGGCGAGCTCGTTGGTGCACAGGATGTTGTGTAGCTTGGTGTGATTGTACACGCTGTCCAGCCGGTAGGTCAGGTTCTCTCCGTGGAAGTGCGAGAAGTCCACCACCCCTCGCCAGTGATTGGCTGAGGACACGTTGACGATGCGGGCGGGGGCGGAGCGCTTCATGAGATCTGAGGAGGGAGAGGGGAGAGAGGAGGGGGGGGGAGAAGTCTTTAAGAAATCCATCTTGTACAGGGCCCCCATAAGTTATCGGGAGAGTCAGATTGTGGGGAGGATGGACGTCTCTACATTCATCTATCTATGTCACACTTACATTTTATATTTTAACATGTATCTTGAGAATACAAGACATTATGTAATGAATTGGATACCAGTGCTGGCACACAAAGAAAAATACATCTGCAGTCAGACATTGCACAAAAAAGCTAGGCTGGTAATAATGAACCGGAATGCCATTCAATCAGTAGCAGATTGCAACGCAATACAAAAATACACGAGGTATAAAATGATGCAGGCCTGTCTGCTGCTTCGTGCTAGTTTATAGTTTATGGGTTTTCTAAACATTTGTTAAACTAAACAGAGGCTTTTACCCATTTATTGGTGCAACCTTAGCTGCAATTGCAATGTTCAGCCACCACACAAGATACTATGCAAAAGTAAAGATGAAGAAGCTGTGGAAGAGCAATGTTAACAGATGTGCTACTTAAATCAGATATCAGCACAGGGTGTTTGCTACAGTGGGATTCATTTCTGCTCTCACCCAGCAGCAGGTTCGTCAGTAGGAAGGGTCCGAGGTGATTGGTGGCGAAGGAGAGCTCCAGTCCCTCTGAGGTCATGGCTTTGGGTAGTCCTGGAACCGAAAACAACACAGCCAGTTACAGAGAGAGACTGCGACCAGGAGACAGCCCCCCCAGCCCCACCCCAACTTCAGGACCTCCCCTTCTTCATTATCTTTATTTGTCTTTTCCTCATCTAGGGTACTCCTCTACCCTCCTTTTCTTTCTCTTTACCCCTCCCTGCCTCTCACTCATTTTCACCCATTCCCTCTCCCTTTTCCCCTATACTAACCCCCACCCTATCTCCCTATCCTATCTCTCTACCCCCCCTGCTCACCGGAGGCCCCTGCGTTGTTGACCAGTATGTCCAGTCGTTTCTCCTCCTGGTTGATTCTGTGTGCGAAGTCTCTGACAGAGCGCAGGGAGCTGGTGTCGACAAGCTGTAGGTGCACGTTGCTGTTGTGTGATTTCCTGCGGATCTCCTCCAGTGCTGCCTGGCCTCGCTCCTGACTGCGGCATGCCAGGATCACCCGTGCCTTCCTGTGAGCCAAATCCAGAGCAATGAACTTCCCGATACCTGGGGTAGGGAGGGAGGAGGCAGTCAGGTGGAGGCTTAGAAGCTCGAATTTAGACCTCTGTTTACAGACCTACCCCGTTTGCCCAGCCATTTAAAGTGGAGATATCAAAAACACAAGCCAAGTTTCAAGAAACCATTGTGACAGCCTTGCCCAGCACAAAGCCAACAGGCACAACTGTAAAAGCGATGGGGGCCAAGGTTGCACCAACTGTTTCTATTAACTTGGCTTGTGTTTCTCATGCATTTGATCCACTTTTACTGTGCCTGAAACATATCAAACTAAATCACAGACAATGTGACCAAAAATAAAGAATCATGACATGTTTTCATTATGAAATGTGACACACTGTCAAAATGAACACATTACAAAGTTAGTATTGCGAATGACCTCCCTGAGTATTAACACAGTCCTGGCAGAGTTGACGCACTGACCTGATCAGCCTCTGGATAGACTGTGGCTTCCTGTGCAGCTGCAGTGTCACTAAAACCTGTCTTCCCTTGTTCAAGGTGTGAGCACCTGTATTGAGTGAAAGGTGTATGTGGCAGGGATGGATGGCTCTTTGATAGAAATATTGTAAGGATTCTGTATTCCTTTTGAATAAGTCTGCATAGCCAGTAGAAAAATATTATTAGTGAATCTGTGTAAGGTCAGGCTGACCTGCTGAAAGTTCCAAACCTCCCTTATCAGGCAAAAGCATGTTTTTGAATTAGACTCAAACATTCTGATCCAGCGAGAGCAGAACGGCAAGCTCTATGGAGCAGAGTTAATATGCCAGAAGCAATCGAACTATGATAGGTCTGTAGTGCTGTTAGGGTAAGAGAAAACTGAAGTATTTAAATAAATAGAAGACTGTGAGATTTTAAAATAAGAAACGAATGGTATAAAGATCAATTTCCCGAATCTGACAAAGTACCAGTAATTAACTTTACTTTAATAGAAAAACGGCAACAGAAACCAAATCAACTCGAACTTGAAAGAAAAAAAACAAAAACATTTCACGTTACATACTGTAACTACTGCTACATTAAACAAACTGCTATACAACATCCTTTTTAAAGATCGCTTTACTGCTCTAGACTCCTCTTATTTCCTGAAGTCCTGGATTGCATGGGCTTTACAGAAAGAGCCAGGAGTAAGAACGCAGTTTAACTCTATATACAGCTCACCAGATTGGATACATACTGGGCGCGTTAAGTAAGTGCGCGGCTCAGAGCGGCTCAGTAAAGAATCAGCTTCACGCCTCGCTCCGTGCCGCTCCCGCTGAGCCGCTCAGAGCCGCTCCTGAGCATTTTTCATCAGTGATCAGAGTGAGCGGACGGAATGCCCACCAGCAGGAAACAAGTGGAGATGTCAGGCATGATTGACAAACACGTTTGTCAAGAACGATGAACTGGTTTCGACTTATGAAGTTATGTATTAATTGGCTAAAATTGTTGTTTTCGAATTTATATAATTTAATTTCATTTTGTTTTTAAATGTAGAGTTATTTTATAGTTGTTAATGTATTATTATTAGGCTTGTAGTATTAATATTATTCATAATTCTCATTATTAACGTCGGTATTGCTGGTATTAAACACAGCCAGATATGAGGTTCAGTCCAAACAGAGCCCCGAACTCAGCGAGGTCCAGCAGGGGACAGTAACTTCACACGGGGCCATTTCATCTACCATCACCTCAGAAACACAAACAAGTAAATCATTATTATTCTTTTCATTTTTGAAAGTCGCTCAGCGCTGTGGTGGAGCAGAGCGTGAAGTCATTTAAATCTGCTCTGTGTGCTTTCTGAGCGGCTCTCTCTCTGAGCGGCTCACTCACTTAACGCGCCCACTTACAACCTCGAGTTAAACTTTGATACATTTCACCTGCTTTCCACAAGGAATCACACTTTGTAGCAAATATAAACCAATGGACATAAACCGCTAAGTAGAGTTTTAAATAACATCTTTACACGGATACTCACACGACAAACTAAAATAAAAGCGGGTAGCGCGTCGCTTTCATCTGGCAGATCTCTCAGCACCAGCCTGTATGTCTAATGGGTTTGCTAATACCGAGATTTGCATAATGCATAATTTTCATGTACAACAACATATGGAAACATTTCTTTCCATATAAACGCTGATTTTAGCAATGCAGCATTTTAAAACAGCGATTATAACAGTACATTTCTAACATAATGTATCTGATACTGTAGTGTACCACTTGAGATATTAGTCTATTTTCTGCCGATACACTGTGGAAAATACACCGACGAGTTTACAGCTACGAAAACGCGCAGCACAGCCCTATAGAGCCTACATCTCGTTTGGGAATCTGTGGTCACTCTTCTTTAGAGCATGTATAATAATTGTACCTGGGCATAGGCAATATTAACAGCAAACCTGTCTTAGTCTCACCTGTGTTAGCTCCGGTAACGATGGCAGTTTTGCCGGTCAGATCCACGGGGCAGGCTCGCGGGTTCCACGACCCCTTCCTCTGCATTCTCACAACGAGACCCAGAATCACGGTGCTGACCACCCAGCCCGGGTGATAAAGCACGCCAGTCCATGACCACTCCATGATCACCTGCTGCTTCAGGGACGCTCAGGTAAAAACCTCAAATGACTGCAGCGTGCCAGCGTCCTAGGTTACTTGAAAACCTGCTCAGAGGCGGAGCACGACTGGCCTGCTTAAAAAAAGAATCGCTTAGACAGGGCTCCAAAGATCAAGGCTGAAAGTCCCGGAATCAAACCCGGATTCCAGCTCAGTATTTGGCTACATACCAGTATTAAGCAATAAGAAAAAATAAATAAAACAAAAGCAGAAAGTTTATTTAATCTGATAGGTGTTAAAGGATTAAATGGACACTAAATGACATGTCGAACCCCCCCCCCCGTTGCGCGTTTCTGGTCTCTGTGTCCCTCAGGACACGTTGTGTTGCGATATATTACATATAGAAAGTTGCGTCTCCCTTTTAGATACACCTGGAACCTGTGTAGGAACATACACTTCTAATTTTCATTTTGTAATAAAGGAACTTGTGCTTATTTTGTGCCATGAATTTTTATTATTTAAATATTATTAGTGGGGCTTGCGAAGCTTGCGAAAACGTGTAGCCCGGTCTGGAATAGTGTGCTTGTATTCAGCTTTTTGATATCTTTCATACTTTTTAAACTATCAAGCTTTTTGTCCTTTTTTTTGTCCCTCTTCATTCACTTTAATGGGACTTTCTTCAACATTGTAAAGATCCCCATTGTTTAAAAACTCCCAGACTTCCAGCGTTCTGTTTACTGTAAACGATGTAACTTTTGACACAAATCAGCTGCTTTGACCACTTTCCCAACAAGCAAGACAAAAAGTTAGAGCATATGGAATCTTCCTCCGCTTCTCTGCTATTCAAATCTGAAATCAAAACAGAAATAACGAGGTACAGCTGTTTTAGTAACCGCATCAACTTCTTTCTGTAGGCTACTTCCTACGGTTTTAACTGTCATAGAACTTTGAGAAATTTCAAATTCTAGCACATTCTAAGCATGAGACAATTAGTAAACAATGTGACTTTTCACACAAATCAGCTACTTTGACCACTTTCCCAATAAAGCAAGCCCCACAACTTTACTTGTAAAGTTACCACCTAGTTCATGTTATTTTTTTAAACGTTTGCTATAGTTTTTATCCTACCTTTTTATCAAGCATCCTCTGTACATTTAAGTGTTATTTGCCTGACTGGATCCTCAGCTGATGCACTGTCCCAGCACTACTGCACTGCTATGTACTGTATTCACCTGACCTCAGCACCACACTACTGGATCCTCAGCTGATGCACTGTCCCAGCACTATTGCACTGCTATGTACTGTATTCACCTGACCTGAGCACCACACTACTGGATCCTCAGCTGATGCACTGTCCCAGCACTATTGCACTGCTGCTATGTACTGTATTCACCTGACCTCAGCACCACACTACTGGATCCTCAGCTGATGCACTGTCCCAGCACTATTGCACTGCTATGTACTGTATTCACCTGACCTCAGCACCACACTACTGGATCCTCAGCTGATGCACTGTCCCAGCACTATTGCACTGCTATGTACTGTATTCACCTGACCTGAGCACCACATTACTGGATCCTCAGCTGATGCACTGTCCCAGCACTACTGCACTGCTATGTACTGTATTCACCTGACCTCAGCACCACATTACTGGATCCTCAGCTGATGCACTGTCCCAGCACTATTGCACTGCTATGTACTGTATTCACCTGACCTCAGCACCACATTACTGGATCCTCAGCTGATGCACTGTCCCAGCACTATAGCACTGCTGCTATGTACTGTATTCACCTGACCTCAGCACCACACTACTGGATCCTCAGCTGATGCACTGTCCCAGCACTATTGCACTGCTATGTACTGTATTCACCTGACCTGAGCACCACATTACTGGATCCTCAGCTGATGCACTGTCCCAGCACTACTGCACTGCTATGTACTGTATTCACCTGACCTCAGCACCACATTACTGGATCCTCAGCTGATGCACTGTCCCAGCACTATTGCACTGCTGCTATGTACTGTATTCACCTGACCTCAGCACCACACTACTGGATCCTCAACTGATGCACTGTCCCAGCACTATAGCACTGCTGCTATGTACTGTATTCACCTGACCTGAGCACCACACTACTGGATCCTCAGCTGATGCACTGTCCCAGCACTATTGCACTGCTGCTATGTACTGTATTCACCTGACCTGAGCACCACACTACTGGATCCTCAGCTGATGCACTGTCCCAGCACTATTGCACTGCTACTATGGCCTTGTAGTTCTACATTGTTGTAATCCTAACTTGTTGCATCTTATTGTATATATTGTACTTTATAATTTGCACTTACTGTAAACTACACTGTATTTAAATATTGACCTTGCATTGTAACCCTGTACTGCCCTGTAACACCTGTAAGTTGCCTTAGATAAATAATAATAATAATAATAATAATAATAATAATAATAATAATAATAATAATAATAAGTCATATAAACCATTTGAGATTCATATTTTCAATGTAGTGTAAACTTTCTGGGTGAAATTCTGACCACGCCCGTCACTTTGACCTGGCCAACATGGCTTACACAGTATTGTGATCATGTGCCTTTTCTGTTTTTAAGTGATAAAGACTGAGCTACAGTGTGCAAGCCTTATATCTCAGAAACCATCTGAGGTAGAGACTTCATATCCTCAACAGACTGAGCTACAGTGTGCAAGCCTTATATCTCAGAAACCATCTGAGGTAGAGACTTCATATCCTCAACAGACTGAGCTACAGTGTGCAAGCCTTATATCTCAGAAACCATCTGAGGTAGAGACTTCATATCCTCAACAGACTGCGCTACAGTGTGCAAGCCTTATATCTCAGAAACCATCTGAGGTAGAGACTTCATATCCTCAACAGACTGAGCTACAGTGAACAAGCCTTATATCTCAGAAACCATCTGAGGTAGAGACTTCATATCCTCAACAGACTGAGCTACAGTGAACAAGCCTTATATCTCAGAAACCATCTGAGGTAGAGACTTCATATCCTCAACAGACTGAGCTACAGTGTGCAAGCCTTATATCTCAGAAACCATCTGAGGTAGAGACTTCATATCCTCAACAGACTGAGCTACAGTGAACAAGCCTTATATCTCAGAAACCATCTGAGGTAGAGACTTCATATCCTCAGCAGACTGAGCTACAGTGAACAAGCCTTATATCTCAGAAACCATCTGAGGTAGAGACTTCATATCCTCAACAGACTGAGCTACAGTGAACAAGCCTTATATCTCAGAAACCATCTGAGGTAGAGACTTCATATCCTCAACAGACTGAGCTACAGTGTGCAAGCCTTATATCTCAGAAACCATCTGAGGTAGAGACTTCATATCTTCAACAGACTGAGCTACAGTGAACAAGCCTTATATCTCAGAAACCATCTGAGGTAGAGACTTCATATCCTCAGCAGACTGAGCTACAGTGAGCAAGCCTTATATCTCAGAAACCATCTGAGGTAGAGACTTCATATCCTCAACAGACTGAGCTACAGTGTGCAAGCCTTATATCTCAGAAACCATCTGAGGTAGAGACTTCATATCCTCAACAGACTGAGCTACAGTGAACAAGCCTTATATCTCAGAAACCATCTGAGGTAGAGACTTCATATCCTCAACAGACTGAGCTACAGTGTGCAAGCCTTATATCTCAGAAACCATCTGAGGTAGGGACTTCATATCCTCAACAGACTGAGCTACAGTGTGCAAGCCTTATATCTCAGAAACCATCTGAGGTAGGGACTTCATATCCTCAACAGACTGAGCTACAGTGAACAAGCCTTATATCTCAGAAACCATCTGAGGTAGGGACTTCATATCCTCAACAGACTGAGCTACAGTGTGCAAGCCTTATATCTCAGAAACCATCTGAGGTAGGGACTTCATATCCTCAACAGACTGAGCTACAGTGAACAAGCCTTATATCTCAGAAACCATCTGAGGTAGAGACTTCATATCCTCAACAGACTGAGCTACAGTGAACAAGCCTTATATCTCAGAAACCATCTGAGGTAGAGACTTCATATCCTCAACAGACTGAGCTACAGTGAATAAGCCTTATATCTCAGAAACCATCTGAGGTAGAGACTTCATATCCTCAACAGACTGAGCTACAGTGAACAAGCCTTATATCTCAGAAACCATCTGAGGTAGAGACTTCATATCCTCAACAGACTGAGCTACAGTGTGCAAGCCTTATATCTCAGAAACCATCTGAGGTAGAGACTTCATATCCTCAACAGACTGAGCTACAGTGAATAAGCCTTATATCTCAGAAACCATCTGAGGTAGAGACTTCATATCCTCAACAGACTGAGCTACAGTGTGCAAGCCTTATATCTCAGAAACCATCTGAGGTAGAGACTTCATATCCTCAACAGACTGAGCTACAGTGAACAAGCCTTATATCTCAGAAACCATCTGAGGTAGAGACTTCATATCCTCAACAGACTGAGCTACAGTGAACAAGCCTTATATCTCAGAAACCATCTGAGGTAGAGACTTCATATCCTCAGCAGACTGAGCTACAGTGAACAAGCCTTATATCTCAGAAACCATCTGAGGTAGAGACTTCATATCCTCAACAGACTGAGCTACAGTGAACAAGCCTTATATCTCAGAAACCATCTGAGGTAGAGACTTCATATCCTCAGCAGACTGAGCTACAGTGAACAAGCCTTATATCTCAGAAACCATCTGAGGTAGAGACTTCATATCCTCAACAGACTGAGCTACAGTGTGCAAGCCTTATATCTCAGAAACCATCTGAGGTAGGGACTTCATATCCTCAACAGACTGAGCTACAGTGAACAAGCCTTATATCTCAGAAACCATCTGAGGTAGAGACTTCATATCCTCAGCAGACTGAGCTACAGTGAGCAAGCCTTATATCTCAGAAACCATCTGAGGTAGAGACTTCATATCCTCAACAGACTGAGCTACAGTGTGCAAGCCTTATATCTCAGAAACCATCTGAGGTAGAGACTTCATATCCTCAACAGACTGAGCTACAGTGAACAAGCCTTATATCTCAGAAACCATCTGAGGTAGAGACTTCATATCCTCAACAGACTGAGCTACAGTGTGCAAGCCTTATATCTCAGAAACCATCTGAGGTAGGGACTTCATATCCTCAACAGACTGAGCTACAGTGTGCAAGCCTTATATCTCAGAAACCATCTGAGGTAGGGACTTCATATCCTCAACAGACTGAGCTACAGTGAACAAGCCTTATATCTCAGAAACCATCTGAGGTAGGGACTTCATATCCTCAACAGACTGAGCTACAGTGTGCAAGCCTTATATCTCAGAAACCATCTGAGGTAGGGACTTCATATCCTCAACAGACTGAGCTACAGTGAACAAGCCTTATATCTCAGAAACCATCTGAGGTAGAGACTTCATATCCTCAACAGACTGAGCTACAGTGTGCAAGCCTTATATCTCAGAAACCATCTGAGGTAGAGACTTCATATCCTCAACAGACTGAGCTACAGTGAACAAGCCTTATATCTCAGAAACCATCTGAGGTAGAGACTTCATATCCTCAACAGACTGAGCTACAGTGTGCAAGCCTTATATCTCAGAAACCATCTGAGGTAGGGACTTCTTATCCTCAACAGACTGAGCTACAGTGAACAAGCCTTATATCTCAGAAACCATCTGAGGTAGGGACTTCATATCCTCAACAGACTGAGCTACAGTGTGCAAGCCTTATATCTCAGAAACCATCTGAGGTAGGGACTTCATATCCTCAACAGACTGAGCTACAGTGAACAAGCCTTATATCTCAGAAACCATCTGAGGTAGAGACTTCATATCCTCAACAGACTGAGCTACAGTGAACAAGCCTTATATCTCAGAAACCATCTGAGGTAGAGACTTCATATCCTCAACAGACTGAGCTACAGTGAATAAGCCTTATATCTCAGAAACCATCTGAGGTAGAGACTTCATATCCTCAACAGACTGAGCTACAGTGAACAAGCCTTATATCTCAGAAACCATCTGAGGTAGAGACTTCATATCCTCAACAGACTGAGCTACAGTGTGCAAGCCTTATATCTCAGAAACCATCTGAGGTAGAGACTTCATATCCTCAACAGACTGAGCTACAGTGAATAAGCCTTATATCTCAGAAACCATCTGAGGTAGAGACTTCATATCCTCAACAGACTGAGCTACAGTGAACAAGCCTTATATCTCAGAAACCATCTGAGGTAGAGACTTCATATCCTCAACAGACTGAGCTACAGTGAACAAGCCTTATATCTCAGAAACCATCTGAGGTAGAAACTTCATATCCTCAACAGACTGAGCTACAGTGAACAAGCCTTATATCTCAGAAACCATCTGAGGTAGAGACTTCATATCCTCAGCAGACTGAGCTACAGTGAACAAGCCTTATATCTCAGAAACCATCTGAGGTAGAGACTTCATATCCTCAACAGACTGAGCTACAGTGAACAAGCCTTATATCTCAGAAACCATCTGAGGTAGAGACTTCATATCCTCAGCAGACTGAGCTACAGTGAACAAGCCTTATATCTCAGAAACCATCTGAGGTAGAGACTTCATATCCTCAACAGACTGAGCTACAGTGTGCAAGCCTTATATCTCAGAAACCATCTGAGGTAGGGACTTCATATCCTCAACAGACTGAGCTACAGTGAACAAGCCTTATATCTCAGAAACCATCTGAGGTAGAGACTTCATATCCTCAGCAGACTGAGCTACAGTGAGCAAGCCTTATATCTCAGAAACCATCTGAGGTAGAGACTTCATATCCTCAACAGACTGAGCTACAGTGTGCAAGCCTTATATCTCAGAAACCATCTGAGGTAGAGACTTCATATCCTCAACAGACTGAGCTACAGTGAACAAGCCTTATATCTCAGAAACCATCTGAGGTAGAGACTTCATATCCTCAACAGACTGAGCTACAGTGTGCAAGCCTTATATCTCAGAAACCATCTGAGGTAGGGACTTCATATCCTCAACAGACTGAGCTACAGTGTGCAAGCCTTATATCTCAGAAACCATCTGAGGTAGGGACTTCATATCCTCAACAGACTGAGCTACAGTGAACAAGCCTTATATCTCAGAAACCATCTGAGGTAGGGACTTCATATCCTCAACAGACTGAGCTACAGTGTGCAAGCCTTATATCTCAGAAACCATCTGAGGTAGGGACTTCATATCCTCAACAGACTGAGCTACAGTGAACAAGCCTTATATCTCAGAAACCATCTGAGGTAGAGACTTCATATCCTCAACAGACTGAGCTACAGTGAACAAGCCTTATATCTCAGAAACCATCTGAGGTAGAGACTTCATATCCTCAACAGACTGAGCTACAGTGTGCAAGCCTTATATCTCAGAAACCATCTGAGGTAGAGACTTCATATCCTCAACAGACTGAGCTACAGTGAATAAGCCTTATATCTCAGAAACCATCTGAGGTAGAGACTTCATATCCTCAACAGACTGAGCTACAGTGAACAAGCCTTATATCTCAGAAACCATCTGAGGTAGAGACTTCATATCCTCAACAGACTGAGCTACAGTGAACAAGCCTTATATCTCAGAAACCATCTGAGGTAGAAACTTCATATCCTCAACAGACTGAGCTACAGTGAACAAGCCTTATATCTCAGAAACCATCTGAGGTAGAGACTTCATATCCTCAGCAGACTGAGCTACAGTGAACAAGCCTTATATCTCAGAAACCATCTGAGGTAGAGACTTCATATCCTCAACAGACTGAGCTACAGTGAACAAGCCTTATATCTCAGAAACCATCTGAGGTAGAGACTTCATATCCTCAGCAGACTGAGCTACAGTGAACAAGCCTTATATCTCAGAAACCATCTGAGGTAGAGACTTCATATCCTCAAGGCTAGAATACTATGTGCAGTTTTGGTCACCTCACCACAAGAAAGACATCATTGCACTGCAGAAGCTACAGAATAGGAAAACTAGGCTGATCCCAACGCTTAATGACACAAGCTATGAGGAAAGATTAAAATAATGAAATCTCTTCAGCCTAGAAAAAAGAAGGGAAGGATGAAGTCTACAAAATCATACATGGTCAAGATAAAGTTACCCACGTCACTGCTTCAGATTTAGCAGAGAGCAGAACAAGAACCTGAGGAAAAGCAAGTTTAAGAACATAAAAACATAAGAACATAAGACAGTTTACAAACGAGAGGAGGCCATTCAGCCCATCTTGCTCGTTTGGTTGTTAGTAGCTTGTTAGTAGCTTATTGCTCTCAGAATCTCATCAAGCAGCTTCTTGAAGGATCAGCTTCAACAACATTACTGGGGAGTCAATTCTCTTTGTAAAAAAGTGCCTCCTATTTTCTGTTCTGAATGCCCCTTTATCTAATCTCCATTTGTGACCCCTGGTCCTTTTTCTTTTTTCAGGTCAAAAAAGTCCCCTGGGTCGACATTGTCTATACCTTTTAGGATTTTGAATGCTTGAATCAGATCACCACGTAGTCTTCTTTGTTTAAGACTGAATAGATTCAATTCTTTTAGCCTGTCTGCATACGACATGCCTTTTAAACCCGGGATAATTCTGGTTGCTCTTCTTTGCACTATTTCTACAGCAGCAATATCTTTTTTGTAACAAGGTGACCAGAACTGAACACAATATTCTAGGTGAGGTCTTACTAATGCATTGTAAAGTTTTAACATTACTTCCCTTGATTTAAATTCAACACTTTTCACTATATATCTGAACTTTTTGTTGGCCTTTTTATAGCTTCCCACATTGTCTACATGAAGACATTTCTGAGCCGTGCCCTTGATGATGAAACAGAGACGGAGAACGTTGCCAGATACAATTAATAAGCTATTTATTAATCAAAATAACACGGTCCCTGTTTGGGCGAAGACCACACCACAAAAACAATAAAAGGAACCTATGTCCTTCCTTCATTCGCTAATCCCCACTTTCACTTTCTCACTCTCTCTCTCAAGCTCTCGCTATACGTCACTCCCTGACTTCAGTCTCTCTCAGTCTCTCACAGGGCTAATCTCACTCATTGTTTCTCACTTGAGTTCTGTCTGCTTGGTTCCTTCAGCATTCAAACCTTCTACTCTCTCCACTCTCTCTCCCGCGCAGGTGGTACTTATACCACCCCCCCACCCCCCCCCCCGCTGCTCCTGCCCACTCCATCTAGACCGACCAACCGGATCTATCCCTCGCTCCCTTCCCCACTCTAAGTGGCGTGGTGGCACCCTCACAATACATGCAACACATACACAGGACAAGACAGACGAGACACACAAACGGGACACATGCAAGTCCAGCAGACACAGAACAGTGCCTGGGTCGCTACACTATGTAACAAGTGAATACACTTACCCGTCACACGTGATTTCCAAACTCCATCAACAGTTCTATGGCTCCTCTGGCCGCTATTGCTGTTGCTCCTGGGGCGGTGTTGCTGCTGGAGCGGTGGAGCAGTCTATCTTCCTCTGCTGGTGGTGGTGGAGACCGAGGTGACCCCTGCTCCTCTCTCTCCTGATGGACAGGGCAGCGGGTCACTTAGTGCCCACCTCCGCAGATGGGGCATAGCTGTCCGAGGGGGTACCAGGGACAGTTTGTGTGGGAATTCCCCTGCTCAGCGCAGCAGTAACACCCGGGCTGCTGTTCCTCCGGATGCAGCTGGTGATGCTGCTGCTGCCTTCTGCCGTGCTTTCCCATTTTCCTTTTTTAAAAACAAAACAAAAAACAAACAAAAAAAACTCCTTTAAAAAAAAAAACAACATAGTCCTTCCCTGGTCTGACTCTGGAGGCGTTGTTATCAACTATCATCAAAAAATCTACATCCAACCCTGAAAAAAAAATTCAAGGCCATGCCACTGCCACTACTGTGTAGTTATCAAACATACAAATTAAAAAAACAGAAATAATAACCTACCTTATCTGATGTTTAGATCTGTTGGTCTTCTGTTTTTCATAGCAAACATGTCAGGTACTTATAGGTCTTGGTTTTACAACAGCTATTCAAAGCATGATTCGCATGGGTCTCAAAGCCAGATGTCCTCAGAGTTGGCCAGAAACAGAGGATGTCTAGTAACCTCCCAGACGTGGATTAGTTTTTATCAACGAATGTAATTTCAAAGTGAAATGCGATGTTGTGGCCAGAGAAGACGCTTTTGTGCATGTTCTGTAAACATTGAACCAGGTGTAAATAACTAATTTCATTGTACCTTCTTTTCCAAAGGCTACAATAACCTTTTTGTCCATTGAGCGATATGTATTTCCATACATATCTTCAAATGCACCGTTAAAAGCTTTCATTTTTGAAGAGTAGCCAATTATGTTTTGTATTTTTGCCCATCCCCAATTCGGTTCTGCCCAATCGTTGTGTTTTACTGAAGTGTAGAATCTCAGGACAGATTGTACCAGTTTTAATATTATATTATGGTTTATTGCGAAGACTGGTATTACTTTAAGATGAATACCACGGAAATGCTATATCAATTGTAACATAGCACTGACATGGTAGATTTTGCACAGGAGTAAAAAGATACAGGACGCCTGAGTTTGAAATCTTACAGAAGGTCCAGATATCATCTAAAATAATCAGATGACCTCTGAGAATTATTTGGGATAACAATAAATGGACGGTTTGCATGGGAAGCTATAAAAAAGGCCAACAAGATGCTTGGATATATTGTGAGAAGTGTTGAATTTAAATCAAGGGAAGTAATGTTAAAACTTTACAATGCATTAGTAAGACCTCATCTAGAATATTGTGTTCAGTTCTGGTCACCTCGTTACAAAAAGGATATTGCTGCGCTAGAAATAGTGCAAAGAAGAGCGACCAGAATTATCCCGGGTTTAAAAGGAATGTCGTATGCAGACAGGCTAAAAGAATTGAATCTATTCAGTCTTGAACAAAGAAGACCACACAGTGATCTGATTCAAGCATTCAAAATCCTAAAAAAGAAACAAGGACCAGGGGTCACAAATGGAGATTAGATAAAGGGGCATTCAGAACAGAAAATAGGAGGCACTTTTTTACACAGAGAATTGTGAGGGTCTGGAACCAAATCCCCAGTAATGTTGTTGAAGCTGACACCCTGGGATCCTTCAAGAAGCTGCTTGATGAGATTCTGGGATCAACAAGCTACTAACAACCAAATGAGCAAGATGGGCTGAATGGCCTCCTCTCGTTTGTAAACTTTCTTATGTTCTTATGTTCTTACATTGTGTTAACCACTGCCCAGCTCAGTGATCCAGACCTGTTTTTACACATTCATTTCAATACAAGTTATTAAATCAGATATGACATTCCTTTACATCACGCCCCCCAGGATGCTTTGCATTTGTTCTCAAAAGCACATTTCTAGTTTGATGCAGCTGATATGTTCTAAATATTTAACATTTGCCCTCTCTAATCCATAAAAGTTTAACTTTGCACAGTATATTCACAGGTTTGCTCTATGCTTTTACCTTACTTTACCATGTTTTGTTTTAATATGCTTTACCAACCTCTCTGGGCTTTACAATGTTTGCCCATGCTTTCACTGTGCTTTGCTACACATTGCTATGCTTTTACTTTGGAAACTTTTAATAAGGGTTACATTAAATCAAATCATTTTACATGAATAAAAATCAGCCACGTAAAGATGTAATATCTATAAGGGACAAAGTTATGCAAAACAATTATGAATCGAGCATAGATGCGTTTTCTTTGATGCCATTCCACAGGTACTCATAAGCAGCTTGTCATGAATGTGCAGCATCACAGCCTCGAGCAGGTTTCTGAACAGAAGGACAGGGACGGATATAGCTCTTGTTCTGCCACACTAGTACCATGACCTTGATCAATAACCACATTGCATTGTGGTGCTGTTAGATTCCCAGGTGGTTACTAGTTAGTGATTGCAGTGCCTTTACTGGGATGGAAAGATTTGCGGTTGGCCCATAGCTAGATCTTTTTCAATCTCTGGCACTTTTCCTTTGCTTGAGGGGTCTCACCAACCCGTTTCCCTTCATTATAGTCACTAACAAAGCCGTGTTAATGTTTGTACAGATTAGTGATGCGGGTCTAGGGCTAGACAATTGGATGTTTTCAGCTTCATTCCAGGGATCCGATATACTGGTGACTTTATTAAACATGCCACTAACACAGGTCATGGCTCACTCAGGACATGAAAAATAAAATTTGTTACGTCGCGATCACAGGGTCATTTTTTTGTCATGATTTTGACATAACGGTTTGAAATGCAGAGATCCCAAGTCAATTTATCTCATGATCTGGACTTAACACATTTTAAAAGTAACAAATATGCAAATTCTGAGGGTATAAAGTGTTTAATTAAAGACCTGAGCAAACGGTTTGAAATGTGACCATATCGTTGAAGTACTTTGATAGCATTGTAAATCAGACAACATCAGGTAATTCAGAGAATGACATTGTAAAAATCAGAATCCGGATTTACCTGCAGCTCCCGGACTTGCACTGCAGAATCTCCTTCCTGATGGTAACATCTTGGGCCACAGCGCTACCTTGTCACAAGGGTGTCATGGGAAATGGAAACACAATAATAACTGGACACCAAATACCATGAATGAAATGATACAGGGTGAAAAGCGTATTTCATTGTGTACACCCTATGTGTTCTGCTGAATGTGTCCTTGGAGCCCAAAGAGAGTGAATGTCAGAGAGCAAGAGTCACGAAGTTCTATTCTGTACACTTCTCTCCCTTATGTAATAGGTAATAAGATATAGGGTGCCATCAGGTTTGTTTTACTCCTAAGATATATATATATATATATATATATATATATATATATATATATATATATATATATATATATATATATATATATTTGCACTCTTTCTAGAGCAGCAATATCCTTTTTGTAGCGAGGTGACCAGAACTGAACACAATATTGTAAAGTTTTAACATTACTTCCCTTGATTTAAATTCAACACTTTTCACAATATATCTGAGCATTTTGTTGGCCTTTTTATAGCTTCCCCACATTGTCTACATGAAGACATTTCTGAGCCATGCCCTTGATGATGACCCATGCACTTGATGATGAAACAGAGGATGGAGAACGTTGCCAGGTACAATTAATAAGCTATTTATTAATCAAAATAACACGGTCCCTGTTTGGGCCAAGACCACACCACAAAAACAATAAAAGGAACCTATCTCCTTCCTTCATTCGCTAATCCCCACTTTCACTTCCTCAGACTCTCTCTCTCTCTCTCTCTCTCTCTCTCTCTCTCTCTCTCTCTCTCTCTCTCTCTCAAGCTCTCGCTATATGTCACTCCCCGACTTCAGTCTCTCTCAGTCTCTCACAGGGCTAATCTCACTCATTGTTTCTCACTTGAGTTCTGTCTGCTTGGTTTCTTCAGCATTCAAACCTTCTACTCTCTCCTCTCTCTCTCCCGCACAGGTGGTACTTATACCCCCCCCCCCCCTGCTCCTGCCCACTCCATCTAGACCGACCAACCGGATCTATCCCTCGCTCCCTCCACCCCGAAAAAAAAATTCAAGGCCACGCCACTGCCACTACTGTGTAGTTATCAAACATACAAATTAAAAAACAGAAATAATAACCTACTATATCTGATGTTTAGATCTGTTGTCCTTCTGTTTTTCATAGCAAACATGTCAGGTACTTATAGGTCTTGGTTTTACAACAGCTATTCAAAGCATGATTCGCATGGGTCTCAAAGCCAGATGTCCTCAGAGTTGGCCAGAAACAGAGGATGTCTAGTAACCTCCCAGACGTGGATTAGTTTTTTATCAACGAATGTAATTTCAAAGTGAAATGCGATGTTGTGGCCAGAGAAGACGCTTTTGTGCATGTTCTGTAAACATTGAACCAGGTGTAAATAACTAATTTCATTGTACCTTCTTTTCCAAAGGCTACAATAACCTTTTTGTCCGTTGAGCGATATGTATTTCCATACATATCTTCAAATGCACCGTTAAAAGCATTCATTTTTGAAGAGTAGCCAATTATGTTTTGTATTTTTGCCCATCCCCAATTCGGTTCTGCCCAATCGTTGTGTTTTACTGAAGTGTAGAATCTCAGGACAGATTGTACCAATTTTAATATTATATTATGGTTTATTGTGAAGACTGGTATTGCTTTAAGACGAATACCCCGGGAATGCTATATCAATTGTAACATAGCACTGACATGGTAGATTTTGCACAGGAGTAAAAAGATACAGGACGCCTGAGTTTGAAATCTTACAGAAGGTCCAGATATCATCTAAAATAATCAGATGACCTCTGAGAATTATTTGGGATAACAATAAATGGACGGTTTGCATGGGAAGCTATAAAAAAGGCCAACAAGATGCTTGGATATATTGTGAGAAGTGTTGAATTTAAATCAAGGGAAGTAATGTTAAAACTTTACAATGCATTAGTAAGACCTCATCTAGAATATTGTGTTCAGTTCTGGTCACCTCGTTACAAAAAGGATATTGCTGCGCTAGAAATAGTGCAAAGAAGAGCGACCAGAATTATCCCGGGTTTAAAAGGAATGTCGTATGCAGACAGGCTAAAAGAATTGAATCTATTCAGTCTTGAACAAAGAAGACTACACAGTGATCTGATTCAAGCATTCAAAATCCTAAAAAAGAAACAAGGACCAGGGGTCACAAATGGAGATTAGATAAAGGGGCATTCAGAACAGAAAATAGGAGGCACTTTTTTACACAGAGAATTGTGAAGGTCTGGAACCAACTCCCCAGTAATGTTGTTGAAGCTGACACCCTGGGATCCTTCAAGAAGCTGCTTGATGAGATTCTGGGATCAACAAGCTACTAACAACCAAACGAGCAAGATGGGCTGAATGGCCTCCTCTCGTTTGTAAACTTTCTTATGTTCTTATGTTCTTACATTGTGTTAACCACTGCCCAGCTCAATGATCCAGACCTGTTTTTACACATTCATTTCAATACAAGTTATTAAATCAGATATGACATTCCTTTACATCACGCCCCCCAGGATGCTTTGCATTTGTTCTCAAAAGCACATTTCTAGTTTGATGCAGCTGATATGTTCTAAATATTTAACATTTGCCCTCTCTAATCCATAAAAGTTTAACTTTGCACAGTATATTCACAGGTTTGCTCTATGCTTTTACCTTACTTTACCATGTTTTGTTTTAATATGCTTTACCAACCTCTCTGGGCTTTACAATGTTTGCCCATGCTTTCACTGTGCTTTGCTACACATTGCTATGCTTTTACTTTGGAAACTTTTAATAAGGGTTACATTAAATCAAATCATTTTACATGAATAAAAATCAGCCGCGTAAAGATGTAATATCTATAAGGGACAAAGTTATGCAAAACAATTATGAATCGAGCATAGATGCGTTTTCTTTGATGCCATTCCACAGGTACTCATAAGCAGCTTGTCATGAATGTGCAGCATCACAGCCTCGAGCAGGTTTCTGAACAGAAGGACAGGGACGGATATAGCTCTTGTTCTGCCACACTAGTACCATGACCTTGATCAATAACCACATTGCATTGTGGTGCTGTTAGATTCCCAGGTGGTTACTAGTTAGTGATTGCAGTGCCTTTACTGGGATGGAAAGATTTGCGGTTGGCCCATAGCTAGATCTTTTTCAATCTCTGGCACTTTTCCTTTGCTTGAGGGGTCTCACCAACCCGTTTCCCTTCATTATAGTCACTAACAAAGCCGTGTTAATGTTTGTACAGATTAGTGATGCGGGTCTAGGGCTAGACAATTGGATGTTTTCAGCTTCATTCCAGGGATCCGATATACTGGTGACTTTATTAAACATGCCACTAACACAGGTCATGGCTCACTCAGGACATGAAAAATAAAATTTGTTACGTCGCGATCACAGGGTCATTTTTTTGTCATGATTTTGACATAACGGTTTGAAATGCAGAGATCCCAAGTCAATTTATCTCATGATCTGGACTTAACACATTTTAAAAGTAACAAATATGCAAATTCTGAGGGTATAAAGTGTTTAATTAAAGACCTGAGCAAACGGTTTGAAATGTGACCATATCGTTGAAGTACTTTGATAGCATTGTAAATCAGACAACATCAGGTAATTCAGAGAATGACATTGTAAAAATCAGAATCCGGATTTACCTGCAGCTCCCGGACTTGCACTGCAGAATCTCCTTCCTGATGGTAACATCTTGGGCCACAGCGCTACCTTGTCACAAGGGTGTCATGGAAAATGGAAACACAATAATAACTGGACACCAAATACCATGAATGAAATGATACAGGGTGAAAAGCGTATTTCATTGTGTACACCCTATGTGTTCTGCTGAATGTGTCCTTGGAGCCCAAAGAGAGTGAATGTCAGAGAGCAAGAGTCACGAAGTTCTATTCTGTACACTTCTCTCCCTTATGTAATAGGTAATAAGATATAGGGTGCCATCAGGTTTGTTTTACTCCTAATATATATATATATATATATATATATATATATATATATATATATATATATATATATATATATATATATATATTTGCACTCTTTCTAGAGCAGCAATATCCTTTTTGTAGCGAGGTGACCAGAACTGAACACAATATTGTAAAGTTTTAACATTACTTCCCTTGATTTAAATTCAACACTTTTCACAATATATCTGAGCATTTTGTTGGTCTTTTTATAGCTTCCCCACATTGTCTACATGAAGACATTTCTGAGCCATGCCCTTGATGATGACCCATGCACTTGATGATGAAACAGAGGACGGAGAACGTTGCCAGGTACAATTAATAAGCTATTTATTAATCAAAAAAACATGGTCCCTGTTTGGGCCAAGACCACACCACAAAAACAATAAAAGGAACCTATGTCCTTCCTTCATTCGCTAATCCCCACTTTCACTTTCTCACTCTCTCTCTCAAGCTCTCGTTATACGTCACTCCCTGACTTCAGTCTCTCTCAGTCTCTCACAGGGCTAATCTCACTCATTGTTTCTCACTTGAGTTCTGTCTGCTTGGTTTCTTCAGCATTCAAACCTTCTACTATCTCCTCTCTCTCTCCCGCACAGGTGGTACTTATACCCCCCCCCCCCCCTGCTGCTCCTGCCCACTCCACCTGAACTGACCAGCCGGATCTATCCCTCGCTCCCTCCACCCCCGAAAAAAAATTCAAGGCCACGCCACTGCCACTACTGTGTAGTTATCAAACATACAAATTAAAAAACAGAAATAATAACCTACCTTATCTGTTTAGATCTGTTGTCCTTCTGTTTTTCATAGCAAACATGTCAGGTACTTATAGGTCTTGGTTTTACAACAGCTATTCAAAGCATGATTCGCATGGGTCTCAAAGCCAGATGTCCTCAGAGTTGGCCAGAAACAGAGGATGTCTAGTAACCTCCCAGACGTGGATTAGTTTTTATCAACGAATGTAATTTCAAAGTGAAATGCGATGTTGTGGCCAGAGAAGACGCTTTTGTGCATGTTCTGTAAACATTGAACCAGGTGTAAATAACTAATTTCATTGTACCTTCTTTTCCAAAGGCTACAATAACCTTTTTGTCCGTTGAGCGATATGTATTTCCATACATATCTTCAAATGCACCGTTAAAAGCATTCATTTTTGAAGAGTAGCCAATTATGTTTTGTATTTTTGCCCATCCCCAATTCGGTTCTGCCCAATCGTTGTGTTTTACTGAAGTGTAGAATCTCAGGACAGATTGTACCAGTTTTAATATTATATTATGGTTTATTGCGAAGACTGGTATTGCTTTAAGACGAATACCCCGGGAATGCTATATCAATTGTAACATAGCACTGACATGGTAGATTTTGCACAGGAGTAAAAAGATACAGGACACCTGAGTTTGAAATCTTACAGAAGGTCCAGATATCATCTAAAATAATCAGATGACCTCTGAGAATTATTTGGGATAACAATAAATGGACGGTTTGCATGGGAAGCTATAAAAAAGGCCAACAAGATGCTTGGATATATTGTGAGAAGTGTTGAATTTGAATCAAGGGAAGTAATGTTAAAACTTTACAATGCATTAGTAAGACCTCATCTAGAATATTGTGTTCAGTTCTGGTCACCTCGTTACAAAAAGGATATTGCTGCTCTAGAAAGAGTGCAAAGAAGAGCGACCAGAATTATCCTGGGGTTAAAAGGAATGTCGTATGCAGACAGGCTAAAAGAATTGAATCTATTCAGTCTTGAACAAAGAAGACCACACAGTGATCTGATTCAAGCATTCAAAATCCTAAAAAAGAAACAAGGACCAGGGGTCACAAATGGAGATTAGATAAAGGGGCATTCAGAACAGAAAATAGGAGGCAATTTTTTACACAGAGAATTGTGAAGGTCTGGAACCAACTCCCCAGTAATGTTGTTGAAGCTGACACCCTGGGATCTTTCAAGAAGCTGCTTGATGAGATTCTGGGATCAATAAGCTACTAACAACCAAACGAGCAAGATGGGCTAAATGGCCTCCTCTCGTTTGTAAACTTTCTTATGTTCTTAAATTTCCCAGATGTTGGTAAAAATTCAGTTTGAACAGTACGTGCAGATGTGTTGTCCAATCAAAGGAGTCGAAGGCTGAAGCTCATATAAAAATGACAGGACTGCCCAATCACAACTAGATATGTGTTTGACTGTTTTTTTATTTATTTTTAAGTGTGTTTAGGTGGGCAGCTAAGCAAACAGCTCACGGGTCAGAGCTTACACTGGTTGGGGTGGTGGTTTACAGTGTTGCAGGTGGCTACACTGAGCAGAACAGATATGATTTTACAATCCTTTGTAAACAAAAATTAAGTGGAGAAACGTTGACACTTAAACCAGTTCTGCAGGTTTAGCTCGATCCCAAGCACAGGCACCACCCGTGAATCTCATCCTTCTTCCAAAACACAGTCACACAAATAAGTCAAATAAATCCACAAATGTTGAAATACATTAATCCTAATGTTTCGCTAGCTATGCCACCCGCTTCTACAGAGGTAAATTGAAGCTTTTAGTTTTAATAAATCTATGACGAAGAATGAGTGCATCCGTCATCTTGATACACTATAGAAGACTGCTAAAACATGCTGAAACATTTGTTACCATTTCATGGAATTTGTGTCCGAAGCAGTAAATAACTAGAACTTTAAAAAATAGGTAGCTTTTAGGTAGAACCAAAGTCATTGTATTTATCTTGCTCTTAATTGTATTATTACTTGTACTGTGATACTTGAAATGTATTTGCTTACGATTGTAAGTCACCCTAGATAAGGGCGTCTGCTAAGAAATAAATAATAATAATAATAATAATAATAATAATAATAATAATAATAATAATAATAATAATAGGCTATAAAGCTAAACAGATACATTGTAGACAGCTGTTTAATTCTTTATCAATACATTCTTTATCAATGTAAATGCTGTATATGGTCATTTTCTTTTTTGTTTGTTTTATAAAACAAACATTTGATTTCTTTTGAAGTAAATTAAGTGTTTGTTTGTGGGATACCACTCACCACCCAACATTCAGATAGCAAGTGCGGGCCATGGGATTCATTCTTTTGTGTTTTACACAGTTCTGTGCCTGGGTAACACTTTGATTTAATTTTGTTGATGGGTCATTGTAACGGGGGCAAGATCTGTGCTGGCTGTCTGGCACATTCGTGGTACCGCAGGAAGGAGGCAGCAGGCCCGTAGATCCGCCTGTCAGTCATGGCAGTGTCACGGAGAGGTGGGGAAGAGCGTGTGTTGGCTTTCCCTCTCTCTGAGTGGCTGAGAGGCGGGTCTTGGGAGATTGCTGACCCTATAAGATAACGCTGTGTTGTTCCCTCGGCCTGCCCCTCTAAGATGAAACGAGCCAGCTGGCGGAAACTCTGCGGCCGGACCGAGCACCGCTGGAGAAGAACGAGCACAACAATAAATGAATTAAACAGAAAAGAAAAGTCATTTTTAGTAGCGGGGAAAAACTTGGCAGAACCCCGAACAGTCTCCACAGGTTGAGGGAACGGGTCAGCGTAGGACGGAGACCCGGGCCGTGCGGATAGCGACGGTCGGGCTAATGCTGCCAAGGGCAGCACCTTTATTTTGTAGTTTTATTACTGTGTTTTATTTTCATTATTATTTTGAGCACCTGCGTGTGTGCTACAACCTGCCAACCTTTTTACAATTGCTGGTATTGCTCTGGAGTGGTACCACAGTGCCACCTTGTGGTAAAAATAAATCAGTGCGCTTGAGCGTTGTTACAAATAAAGTTCTGTCTCCTCTGTGTCAGTGAATTGCCCACCACCCTTCCACAGTCATTAATGGGGAATTTTACATACTGCTACAATACGTACCGGATTTAAAAGTATGTACTGTATTACAGTCCACATGTTTTTTTGGCAAGTGATATTTTCAGAATCATATCGTTCTGAATTAAAATACTTCTGTTGAAAATATACTACTGTGCCAACAAAACCAACTACAGTAGATCTAAATGGAAGACTACTTTCAGATATGTATTTTTGACATTGTATCTCTTTTGTGTTCCCTTAAAAATGCACAAGGGTTGGAGCTGGTCAAAATGAAATAATCCGAAATGCGTCACACGTGTTTAACAGTCGCTGAAGTCAAAATGTTATAGGGTTGGATATGTGAGTGCTGACTGTATATATATTTACGGAAAAAGACATACATTTATCCTAACTTTGTGATTTAAAATCACTACAAACCTAAATGTGGAAAGTGTTATATTTACTAACTGTGGCAGGCCTGTCAGTGTAAATAGAGCTAAGGTTGGCAGGGATGGGGTTAAATCTGTCCCTGCAAAAAATCACAGGTGTGGCCATTCCCTAATTAGGTAATTGAATGCTAATTGGGGAATGGCCATCTGTATAAAAAAGGAGAAATCCTTTGTTTTTGGAGAAGGAATTAGAACATAAGAAAGGTTACAAACGAGAGGAGGCCATTCGGCCCATCTGGCCTGTTTGGTTGTGTCTCACGGCTGACTGAGTGGTGCCGTCAGATCCCGGAAATGAATAACACACAGGACAGATGAAATGAAATGATGAAGACGCTTGTTTGCGCCGGTTTATTATTAATAAAAAGGTTTTAACAAAACACAGGACACGGCACTTTACGCCAAAATAAATAGACAAACAAAACGGACTAACATTAACAAACGGTGGACGGACAGACACATAAACAAACACGGTGAGTTTAAATAAACAAACAAGTATCGTGCGGGTCCTACCAGCACGCAATAGCAATTGTTATCTTTTTATTTCTCCTCCGCTCTCTCCCGTTCTCCACTCACCGAACACACAACCCCGAGTGAGTGAAACATGCACCTATACTGTTGTGCCGGGATTCAATTACTAATTAATTATTCACTTGAATCCCAGCACATGAATTAATTATGTGCAATCTCGTGCTCGCATGTTATATACTTTAAATGCACGTGAAGTGATGTGCAATCCCTGTGCCTAAATACAACTATACATTTTAAATAACTCGTGCTGCACACACCCATTTATATCCCGTGCAGCAATATCTATACACCAACATTAACACACCACACGCAACATACAACACAGAAATGCACACAGGGGCGCGGGGCACATTGCCACAGTTGTTAGTAGCTTATTGATCCAAGAATCTCATCAAGCAGCTTCTTGAAGGATCCCAGGGTGTCAGCTTCAACAACATTACTGGGGAGTTGGTTCCAGACCCTCACAATTCTCTATGTAAAAAAGGGCCTCCTATTTTCTGTTCTGAATGCCCCTTTATCTTATCTCCATTTGTGACCCCTGGTCCTTGTTTCTTTTTTCAGGTTGAAAAAGTCCCCTGGGTCGACGTTGTCAATACCTTTTAGGATTTTGAATGCTTGAATCAGATCGCCGCGTAGTCTTCTTTGTTCAAGACTGAATAGATTCAATTCTTTTAGCCTGTTTGCATATGTCATGCCTTTTAAACCAGGAATAATTCTGGTCGCTCTTCTTTGCACTCTTTCTACAGCAGCAATATCCATTTTGTAGCAAGGTGATCAGAACTGAACACAATATTCTAGATGAGGTCTTACTAATGCATTGTAAAGTTTTAACATTCCTTTCTTTGATTTAAATTCAACACTATTCACTATATATCCAAGCATTTTGTTGGCATTTTTTATAGCTTCCCCAAATTGTCTAGATGAAGACATTTCTGAGTCAACATAAACTCCTAGATCTTTTTCATAAATTCCTTCTTCAATTTCAGTATCTCCCATCAGAACCACGTCTAACCTCCAAGTACAGCTGAGTTCTCAGAACCACATCTAACCTCCAATTACAGCTGACCTCTCAGAACCACGTCAACATCCAAGTACAACTGAGCTCTCAGAACCACATCTGACCAAGTACAGCTGAGCTCTCAGAACCATGTCAACCTACAAGTACAGCTGAGCTCTCAGAACCATGTCAACCTACAAGTACAGTTGAGCTTTCAGAACCACACCAAACCAAGTACAGCTGAGCTCTCAGAACCACGTCTAACCTCCAAGTACAACTGAGCTCTTAGAGCCACATCGAACCTCCAAGTACAGCTGACCTATCAGAACCACGTCTAACCTCCAAGTACAGCTGAGCTCTCAGAACCACGTCGAACCTCCAAGTACAGCTGAGCTCTCAGAACCATGTCTAACCTCCAAATACAACTGAGCTCTCAGAACCACATCTAACCTCCAATTACAGCTGACCTCTCAGAACCACGTCAACCTCCAAGTACAGCTGAGCTCTCAGAACCATGTCTAACCTCCAAGTACAGCTGAGCTCTCAGAACCATGTCTAACCTCCAAATACAACTGAGCTCTCAGAACCACGTCAACATCCAAGTACAACTGAGCTCTCAGAACCACGTCTAACCTCCAAGTACAGCTGAGCTCTCAGAACCATGTCTAACCTCCAAATACAACTGAGCTCTCAGAACCATGTCAACATCCAAGTACAACTGAGCTCTCAGAACCACATCTGACCAAGTACAGCTGAGCTCTCAGAACCATGTCAACCTACAAGTACAGCTGAGCTCTCAGAACCATGTCAACCTACAAGTACAGTTGAGCTTTCAGAACCACACCAAACCAAGTACAGCTGAGCTCTCAGAACCACGTCTAACCTCCAAGTACAACTGAGCTCTTAGAGCCACATCGAACCTCCAAGTACAGCTGACCTATCAGAACCACGTCTAACCTCCAAGTACAGCTGAGCTCTCAGAACCACGTCGAACCTCCAAGTACAGCTGAGCTCTCAGAACCATGTCTAACCTCCAAATACAACTGAGCTCTCAGAACCACATCTAACCTCCAATTACAGCTGACCTCTCAGAACCACGTCAACCTCCAAGTACAGCTGAGCTCTCAGAACCATGTCTAACCTCCAAGTACAGCTGAGCTCTCAGAACCATGTCTAACCTCCAAATACAACTGAGCTCTCAGAACCACGTCAACATCCAAGTACAACTGAGCTCTCAGAACCACGTCTAACCTCCAAGTACAGCTGAGCTCTCAGAACCATGTCTAACCTCCAAATACAACTGAGCTCTCAGAACCATGTCAACATCCAAGTACAACTGAGCTCTCAGAACCACATCTAACCTCCAATTACAGCTGACCTCTCAGAACCACGTCAACCTCCAAGTACAGCTGAGCTCTCAGAACCACGTCAACCTCCAAGTACAGCTGAGCTCTCAGAACCACGTCTAACCTCCAAGTACAACTGAGCTCTCAGAACCACGTCTAACCTCCAAGTACAGCTGAGCTCTCAGAACTACGTCTAACCTCCAGTACAGCTTAGCTCTCAGAACCACATATAACCAAGTACAGCTGAGCTCTCAGAACCACATCTAACCTCCAAGTATAGCTGAGCTCTCAGAACCATGTCTAACCTCCAATTACAGCTGAGCTCCCAGAACCACGTCAACCTACAAGTACAGCTGAGCTCTCAGAACCATGTCTAACCTCCAAGTACAGCTGACCTCTCAGAACCATGTCAACCTCCAAGTACAACTGAGCTCTCAGAACCACGTCAACCTCCAAGTACAGCTGACCTCTCAGAACCATGTCTAACCTCCAAGTACAGCTGGTATACCAGAGGTGAACCGTTAAGATGCTCCCCTGCAACAACCACTAGAGGCAGAGTGTTACAGAGGGGCTCGATTAATGGTAACACTCTGGTGTACCAGATGCCAATGATTCTGAATACAAAAATCAGCAAGATGTGATAGATAACTGAAACATAAAATAATACAGAGTGAATCTGAACAAGAAGAATACCTGAGCTAACTGAGATTTCACAACTGTACCGAGCTGCTCTATAAGCCTTTAAGTGGATTCATGAGTGGATTCTAAGGAGGGACGTGTGACTTTGTAAAGAATCAAAGAAACACATCCCCTTTATCTCCTATGACTGGTATTTTAACTGGACAGGAAGTACTTAAGCTAGGTCCAAGGAGGAATCTCGTGCCAAAGTGTAACTAGCCTAGTTAATAAAAGCAGCTGAAGTGGAGAGAGACAGAGAGACGAGAGGGCAGCGGGGAGAGCGAGAGAGTTGACAAATGGACAGAGCAAGATGAAGCTGGACAAGCAGTTTGTATCCAATGTAAAGAAAGCCATTCGAATCCGAAATGAATACCTGCGAGAGGCTCTGGCTGAGATACTCAGCACCTTCGTCATGATGGTAGGTGAGCCGTACAACAAAGTTTATTAAAGACGTTTCTGCTACAGTTTCTGCATATCGAAGCATTTCCCTTAGAAAACTTGACCACAGTATTTTGATACAGTATTTTGCAGGTTTACCATGGTTATATTATGCATTTACCATAGTTATACCGTGCTTTCACTATACTTTATTACACTTTGCTATACTTTAACTAAAGGGAACTTTTATAAGGGTTACTCCAGAGTGCAATATGCACCACACAATATGTGGAAGGAAAACACAACTGGAAAACAACATTTTATTTAATATTACTTGGCATATTTAAAAAGACCATGTTCATATTCATTCATATAACAGCATTTTTAAATGACTGGAACAAAAGAGATATCGTACACAGGATCCAATGCATTGGTGAGGTCTGAGATACAAACCCACATTCTACTGTACAGAAGAGAGCTTCTCTCCTTTCTGTGATCGCTCACTGGATGGGGTGCCATTGGGTTTGTTATACCCGAGATATTTAAACTGTAATATTGTACATTTAACAGAATATTCAAATATTCCTTGGAATTTTGAAAGAATATAATGTGAAAAGCTCAGAACTAGAATATTATAGTTTGTATGGTTCTGCTGTATAAAGATGTTTTCTTCACTCAGGTTGTAGCCATCCTGCTGTGTTACACAGTATTTTTAGCTATGCCAGTTTAACTGTAGCAGTCATATTGAATACAGATATTTAGTATGCACCTCAAGCGACTTGTAGATTGGGTTCGTGGTTTATTCTTCTGTGCAGGCTGGGGACTTTCTGTTTTTCTCCATTAGTCATGCTGGGCCTGTTGATCCTTTAAAGGTATTTGGATATTCTAGTGTCTAAATAGTTTACAATTGACACAAAACATAACTAAATGCTTAAAGGCAGCTCATTTCAACTCTTTGTGTAGAATGTGACTTTCAGGTCTGGAAGTTTAATAAATGCATCAGATCTGAGTTCATATGAGGAGATAACTATAGGAGCTGTGTAATGCACCCCCTATAGCCTTCAGGTCTGTGCATCAAAGGACCAGTGTAGTGCTTGGTCTCTACCCTGGCATTGCGTGGATAGGGTGAGCTGCTCTGACTATCCCTTATACCATGTTAAAAGCATAGCAAAGTGTAATAAAACATTCTAAAAAATAAAGCATACAGTAGCTAAGCATTGTAAATTCCAGAGGCAATGCATATTAAAAAAAACAAACAAACATGGCAAGCGATGTTAAATGCATAGTATAACCATGGGAAAAGCATATTTACTGTGGTAAACTTGTATAAGGGATGTATGGTTCCCAGCTCACCTATTGTGGTCTACCTGCAGACCTGTCCATGGATCCTTCATTCTCCATCTGACCCTGCACGCTGGCTAACAAGTCATTTACAGGCTGTGGTTTTGCATGCAATTCTAGGCTTCGTGCAGCCACGGTCAGTTATAGCTATAGCACCACTGTCCAGCTAGCAAGTGTTGTGTTTTGTGAAGCGCTTCTGCAGTAAAACCGTCACATGCAGTCAGCTTAAACAGCAGCAGTCACCCACACGCTAAGAGTTTCCCAGTTTGAAAGAGGCAAAGTGCACTGAGTTTCATTACTGATTCACATTTTCTACACACAAAGCACTGCAAGCTTTACACTGGAGCTAGAGCGGAGTAGATCTGCTCCCTGGTCTCCAGCTGAGCGAGAGATTCAATGACTAACATAAAGAAAGGCCCATCATGTTTGAATGGTCCCTAGCAGTTATGTCAGCCAGGGATGGTAGTGCCTGTGAGTGCTGATCAATTTGCCAGCTTGTCCCATACATGCTCAGCAGTGTTTCCGTGTTGCCAGTGCTTAAAGACACGTGATACAGAGCTCCTTGATGTGTCAGGAGCAGACACTGATGCACCCAGGACATCCCTTTTTATTCCAAGGAGGGAATTCCAATCCTTCGTATTCTCTGAAGCCTCCTAATACCTTCCTGCATTATCCTGGGTAGTTGAACACAAACTAAGCCTCAGGGCTACAAGTCCCAGCTTCTCAGTGTCTGGGGATCAGGAAGGGATGGGACAAAGGGAGGTGTGAGAGGTGCTCAAGGAATTGTAAGGTTCGATTTCTTCTTAAAAATAAGAAGTCATTGTGGCGGGGTGCCCCGTCCCTAGATATACGTGCGCTCTATTGTTGTTATTTTTGTTTGTTTTGTTGTAAATATTGTATTTTGTGTGTGTTTATATGCGGGCGGATGAAAGCCTCTATTTAATATTGCAGTGATTCAGCAGGGAGAGGGTTAACTTCCTCTCCCTGCCTTCACGTGTGGAATGCAGGTGGTCAGGAGATAAATGATCGCCAATGGTCTCATTAGCTCCTGACCACCTGCTCTATGAGGTCTCGCTCTCAGAGTTGGAAAGAGATGTGTTGCATATAAACTGTAAAGGAACTAAACGAATGCTACTTACTGTGAATCATGGTGAAGGGACTCGTATCCTTTGTCTGTTTGTGTTCGTTTATTTTGGCCATTGAGCCGTTTTCTGGAATTCGAGCCCCAAAACAATCGTTACAAACATTGATACACTGGGCAGGTTACATCCCACAGCGAGAGGGGTTTCCTACCCAAAAGAGATGTAACCTAGTAACTCTTACCAATAGCGGAGCCAACCCCCCCGCCCCCCAATAGGAGGTGGAGTTCTATGATTCTGTTGAGTCATTTAATCAGAAGAAAAGGGTTCATGTCTGGTGTGACAGGATACTCCCCACTCCTATGTGCATTTGTATTGTTTTTATATTATTATTATTATTATTATTATTATTATTATTATTATTATTAAAGTGTATTTTATTTGTGCTGTTGTTTTGAGTTGGCAGGGTTAGGGTTAATTGCCTCCCCTGCCAAATAAATCCATGTGTAGAATATGCCTGAGTGTGACTGAATGATCGAGCTCAGGCACAGCTGCATAAGAAGCAGGAACCTCTCAGTCAGCGAGGATGGAAGGGAGAAAGTACGGAATAGAGAGAGCGAAGGAGATTTAAATTTGGACCAGCATGATATTTGTTAATACTGTTTTTTTTTTTTATAAATGTAGTCGTCGCCAGTGGTTTTTACCCTGATTTTCTCCCCAATTTGGAATGCCCAATTATTATTTTTATCCCGGTTCACCGCTGCCGACTCGGGAAACGGCGGCAGACACACGTGTCCTCCGAAACGTGTCCTACCAAGCCATCTTTTTTCGTGCTGCAGGTCTACAGCGAAGACACCAGACCCATAGTGCTGGAGGACAACACAGATCTGAGTGGCTTCTACAGCAGACCAGCAGGCGCCCTATCAGCCACAGGGGTCGCTGGTGCGCGGTGAACCAAGGATTACCCTGCCGACCTGAACCCTCCCCACCCGGGCGGCACTCGGCCAATTGTGCGCCACCCCCTGGGAACTCCCGACCTCGATCGGCGATGGCATAACCTGGACTCGAACCAGCGATCTCCAGGCTATAAGGGGCATCCTGCACTCCACGCGGAGCACCTTTACTGGATGTGCCCCTCGGGAGCCCCTTGAGTACTGTGTTTGTTTATTTTGGCAGCTGTGCCATTTTGTTTTTGTTTTGTTACTTTTGTTTAATAAATACGCACCCAGCTCTTCACTCGCAGTGCTGTGTCTGTATTTCCTGGTCCGTGACATCACACTGGCTTTACCAGACAGGCTTGTGGGTTTACAATAGAAATGCAGAAACAGTCATTGAAGCTGTAGCATGGAAACAAAGATGGAGACCCAAGGTTATACCAGTTCATCTCGGTCTTGTTGAAATAGCATGGGTGTAAAGTGTGTACGTTCAGAGTTGCATGATTCACAGGTTTGGGATACGTTAGGCAGGAATTTTAAAAGCTTTACATTAAACACAGGAAAATCACACAATGTTCAGAGACAATGATTTCTCTCTTCTTTGCCATTTAAAGGGGCACCTAAAATGATTACAATTTATATAAAACCTCTACCTAGGAGGTTTCTCAGTTGGCCACTTCCTGTTTCTTGTTTCCTGTTCAGCCACGTGTCCTGTTTCAGAGGCTGCTCACCCTGTCGAATCTCACCCTTGTATTTTCTTGCAGGTTTTCGGTCTGGGCTCGGTAGCCCAGGTGGTCATGGGAGGTGGTTCCTATGGTGACTACTTCAGTATAAATTTGGGTTTCGGCCTTGGAGTCACCATGGGTATTCACATCGCTGGGGGCATCTCAGGTGAGGGTTTGCTGACTTGACAAAGATTTACATTTTAAACTTTTGAAATATTTATGTTCACATTAACTCATGTGTGTGTGTGTGTGCGTGTGTGTTTCTGTGAAGAGGAAAACATTGAAATCATTTTATATAGTGTCTGTCTGACTGCCTTTATTATTTGAGTATCAAAGATGCCTGTTTCCATATCTTTTGTTGATGAGAATCTACATTAAGCTACCTTGCATGAATTCTTATTGGACCACACAAGCCCTCTCGGTGGGTCGGTGCCCTGTAGTATATGAAACACGAACTGTACAATGAACTGGTTGTGACTGAAAGGCTGTTGTGACTATAGGCTTGATTAACGACTCTTCAATTTAAGCAAGTCAAGCAAGAATGTTGTGCAACTTCATAATTCCCTTTTCTAAAATAAAAAATAAAAACATGCAGCCCCTTTTTCCCATGGTTGTACTTCAAATTTACTATAGTTCACCATATTATTGTATTATTATTAGTTTATTTAGCAGACGCCTTTATCCAAGGCAACGTACAAAGACTAGGGTGTGTGAACTATGCATCAGCTGCAGAGTCACTTACAGCTACGTCTCACCTGAAAGACGGAGCACAAGGAGGTTAAGTGACTTGCACAGAGTCACACAATGAGTCAGTAGCTGAGGTGGGATTTGAACCGGGGACCTCCTGGTTACAAGCCCTTTTCTTTAACCACTGGACCACACAGCCTCCTATATGCTTTACCATGTCACTCTGTGCTTTACAATGCTTATCTATGCTTTACCATGCTTTCACTGTGCTTTAGTACACTGCTATGGTTTTACTATGGTGAACTTCTATAAGGGGCACTGCATTGAAGACGTAGTGAATGTGTCCCTGGTTCACTGCGCTCAGGCTTGGTTCCTGTGCTTGATCTCTGCAGGAGCTCATATGAACACTGCAGTCACCTTCTCCATGTGTGTGCTGGGGAGCCTGAGCTGGAGGAAGCTGCCGGTCTACGCTGCTGCCCAGTTCCTCGGCTCTTTTATGGCTGCGGTCACCGTCTTCTGGGTCTACTATGGTAAGCAGCTAACAGTGCCACCTGTGTGCAAGGGCTGCTCTTTCCTGATAAATGTGTCCCATAGTAAAAGCATAGTAAAGTGTAATAAAGCATAGCGATAGCGTATGGTAAAGCATATTAATAAACATGGCAAACCAGGGTAAACTGTGGTAAATGCATATTCTAACCATGGAAAAACTGCAAAATACTGTGGTAAACATTCATAAGGGTAGAAGCTGTATGGTCCTTATTAAGCATGTTTGAGAACACACCAGGCTTTTAAGCGTATTTTACCTGATAAAAGTGTAACTGTGGTAAAGTTGCAGGTCACCATGCTTTTCTCCTGCTTCTCCTATGCATTTGCAGTGCTGTACGTACGGTAAGCTGTGTTTTTTTTTTTTTTTTACCATGCTTTATAAACTTCTCTCTGATTTACCTTGCTGTTACACTTTACTATGCTCCTGGGTGTTTAATGTCACCCTCACATCTGTAGTAGTCACAGTTGAGCAGCCAATGTTTCCGGTTTTGAGTTTGCCTTTGTAAAAGTTTACCACAGTATTTTTACATGGTGTTTTTGCACTTTCCCATGGTTATACTCTGCATTTACCATAGTTTACCCTGGTTTGCCATGTTTATTAATGTGATTTACCATACCTCACTTTTCCTTACAATGCTTATTTATGCTTTACCATGCTTTCACTGTGCTTTATTATGGGACATTTTTAAAAGGGTGTGTAGTGCAATCTGTGTGTGCTCCTGTCCTCAGACTCAGTGTGCAGTGTGTGTGTGCTCCTGTCCTCAGACTCAGTGTGCAGTGAGTGTGTGTGTGTGTGTGCTCCTGTCCTCAGACTCAGCGTGTGTGTGTGCTCCTGTCCTCAGACTCAGTGTGCAGTGTGTGTGTGTGTGTGTGTGTATTTGCTCCTGTCCTCAGACTCAGTGTGCAGTATGTGTGTGCTCCTGTCCTCAGACTCAGTGTGCAGTGTGTGTGTGTGTGTGTGTGTATTTGCTCCTGTCCTCAGACTCAGTGTGCAGTGAGTGTATGTGTGTGTGCTCCTGTCCTCAGACTCAGTGTGCAGTGTGTGTATGTGTATGTGTATCTGCTCCTCTCTCCAGATGCTCTGTTTGAGTTCTGCGGAGGGAACTTCACAGTGACGGGCCCGAGAGCAACTGCTGGGATCTTCGCTACCTACCCGGCACCATACCTGTCAGTGGGAGGAGGCTTTCTGGACCAGGTGAGCAAACAGGCGAGCACCGTGGCTGAATAATCAAACTGCTACTAATAATAATGTACTGCTTCCTGTTTTCCGTGAGTTGTTGATCTTTCTGCAGTAAAACAGATCTGTAGGTTTGCAGATTGCTGTCCATAGTGTTGCAGGACCACAGAGTGTGCAGCTGTAATAATTCTCTCACCTTTCCCCTGACTCCATTCAACGAGCTTTCATTCATTGAAAGCTTCTTTTAAACTCTAGTAAGACGAAAGCTATGGGATTCTCTGCTACAGGGACAAATGCTACTGTTGATTTAACTTTAGTTACGTTAGATTTCAAAGTCATTGAGTTCGTTGACAGCTATAAGTGTCTGGACATTTGGCTGGATAGTAATCCCGATTTCAAGGCCCATGTTAACCATCTTGCAAAGAAAATTGAAATTCATGATAGGCTTTCTGTACAGACTCAAACCTTGTTTTTCTGTAGTTACAAAAAAGGCTAATTGCTTGCATATTTCTACCACAAACTGATTATGGTGACACAATCTATAGGTTTTTATCGCCCTTAACGTTAAGCAAATTGGATCTCACATACCATGCAGCCTTGAGATATATTACAAACTCAAGTTATTGTACTCCTCATTGTGTGTTATATAGTTTGGCTGGCTGGACCGCTTTGGCATTGCGAAGGTTGAAGGACTGGTATATTTTTTTTATACAAGGCTATAGTATGTAAGCTACCTTCATATATAAATGAATCGCTTGCAGTAATTACAGTCTCAGATCGCACTCATTTTTGTATTTTACGGTTCCTAAAGTGTGCATTGAGGTTGATAAAAGATCATTCGCTTATTTTGCTCCATGGTCTCGGAATGACTTACAGTCTAAACTTAAGTTGCATTCCCAAATAACTTCAGTACAATTCAGGAGTAAGCTTCATGATTATCTAATTGAGAGCTGTGCTTATTTTAAGTAGTTGATTACACCTGTATTGATTGTCACTAACTGCTTGTTTATTGTATTGAGTATGACTTGTGTGTGTTTTAAAAGTATTTTATTTCTGTTTGTATTTTAATATGTTTTATTGTATTGCTGCTACCTTTCTTGGCTAGGTCTCACTTGCAAAATAGATTTTAATCTCAATGTGATTTCCTAGTAAAATAAAGGTTTAATAATAATAATAATAATAATAATAATAATAATAATAATAATAATAATAAATACCATGGATATATATCTTGTAAGGCATAGAAACTGAGAACTGTCTTTAACCTCAAGTAGTACCACAGATCATGTTTTAAAATGCAAGGAATTCTCAACATTATTAGCGGTAGGCACCGAACACTTTGGAAGTGCACCGCAGGTAAGAGTTCTGAAACGGTTTAGTTAGCGGTAATCATTCTGTGGTGCTGTTCCAGGTGCTGGGCACTGCCATGCTGCTGCTGTGTATCCTGGCGCTGAATGACCACAGGAACAGCCCGGCGCTCAGCGGCACGCAGCCTCTGCTCATCGGCCTCCTGGTGGTGGTGATTGGCATCTCTCTGGGCAGCAACAGCGGGTACGCCATCAACCCTGCCCGTGACCTGCCCCCGCGCTTCTTCACCTCCATGGCAGGCTGGGGTCCTGACGTCTTCAGGTAGAACAGCTCTCAAGACTCTCACAGCTGCTGTTAGGTGAACAAGGCCACAAACGTATTGACTGATCTGTAAAGGCAATGCATGGCACTGTTTTATATATAACTGGAAAGCTTGCCAATTGTGATGAAGCTTGCTAAGGACATTGTTTAGCGCAAGTTATCGATAGGATGGGGGGGGGGGGGGGGTGAATATCACTGACATGCTTGTTTGAATCAGCAAAGCATTTCAAGTTTTGATTTACTGATTCTGCTGACCTCTTTCTGTCTGTGTCTGTCTCTGTCTCTGCAGTGCTGGTAATGGCTGGTGGTGGATCCCTGTGGTGGCACCCATGGTTGGCAGTGTGACTGGCTCTCTGCTCTACAAACTCTTCATCGAGTATCACCATCCATCTGAGGAGCATCTAGAGGAGGGGCTGGGGGGAGTCTGCTCTGATCAAAAACACTGCTTCCGCTTTTAACACACCCCTGTGCGGGAACTGTGCGAGAGACACTGGCCCCTCCAAGTTCACTTTTCTTAAATATATATGCACCAGGGATGGTAGTCTCTGATAACCAAAAAAACCATCAATTAGAAGCTCTTCATTATAGTGTTGCTACTTTTTTGTATGATAGACTACTACATAAATTTGTTTCAGACTACATGCACACAACATTTACGTTTGCATGGAAAACACTTTGAATGAATAACCTTACACTGCACACAATATACTTTATAAACACTACAGCTGACCTCTATTTGACATGCATATCTTTTACAATGCTTAAACGTTGAGGAAAATTCTTAAGGGGTCATCCAAAATGATCATCAAACACAACAAGCGTACACAGCATGTTCTTTTCAAGACAACAACCATCCCCGCAAAGTGTACATAAAAAAGATGATATCCAAAGCAGGCCCTAGATTTTCAAAATAAAATGTAATTTCTCATAGTGAAAGTGAAAATATACACCTTTGACTGCTATATTGTATCCTATACTGTGCACAAACATATAAGAATTCAGGTCATTCTGATACCCTTCCCAACGTATGCTTTCAGAAAATGCTGATCATTTTGGACTAACCCATGTGACATGTTTAAACTCTGAACTAATAACATCCATAATATTCAAGCACACAGCAGGTCTGGGTAGGGTTGGAGAGGTTAAGAGTTTTAGAAGTTAACGATCATGTTTTCTTGTAAATAAATTAGTTTTTAACATTAAAAGCAATTCATTGGAGTCTCTCATGCTGAACAGAACACGGTGGTGTAAACAGAGCTTTCATTAACTGTGGATCCACGAGACCACACTGCCTCCCAGTCCTCAGCTCTAACCACTAGACAACACTGCCTCCCAGTCCCTCAGCTCTAACCACGAGACCACACTGCCTCCCAGTCCTCAGCTCTAACCACTAGACAACACTGCCTCCCAGTCCCTCAGCTCTAACCACTAGACCACACTGCACCCCAGTCTCTCAGCTCTAACCACTAGACCACACTGCCTCCCAGTCCTCAGCTCTAACCACTAGACAACACTGCCTCCCAGTCCTCAGCTCTAACCACTAGACAACACTGCCTCCAAGTCCCTCAGCTCTAACCACTAGACCACACTTCCTCCCTATCAGTCCCTCAGCTCTACCTACTGGACCACACTGCACCCCAGTCCCCAGCTCTAACCACTAGACCACACTGCACCCCAGTCCCCAGCTCTAACCACTAGACCACACTGCACCCCAGTCCCCAGCTCTAACCACTAGACAACACTGCACCCCAGTCCCCAGCTCTAACCACTAGACCACACTGCATCCCAGTCCCCAGCTCTAACCATTAGACAACACTGCCTCCCAGTCCCTCAGCTCTACCTACTAGACCACAATGCACCCCAGTCTCTCAGCTCTAACCACTAGACAACACTGCCTCCAAGTCCCTCAGCTCTAACCACTAGACCACACTTCCTCCCTACCAGTCCCTCAGCTCTACCTACTAGACCACACTGCACCCCAGTCCCCAGCTCTAACCACTAGACCACACTGCACCCCAGTCCCCAGCTCTAGCCACTAGACCACACTGCACCCCAGTCCCCAGCTCTAACCACTAGACCACACTGCCTCCCAGTCCTCAGCTCTAACCACTAGATGACACTGCCTCCTGGCTCCCAGTCCTCCGCTCTAACCACTAGACCACACTGCCTCCCAGTCCTCAGCGCTAGCCACTAGACCACACTGCCTCCCAGTCCTCAGCGCTAGCCACTAGACCACACTGCCTCCTGGCTCACAGTCCTCATTCTAAACACTAAACCACACTGCCTCCCAGTCCTCAGCTCTAGCCACTAGACCACACTGTCTCCTGGCTCCCAGTCCTCAGCTCTGACCACACTGCCTGTCCTCAGGCATACCTATTAGCTAACAGTATTTTTCACTTACCTGCAGTTTAGCACTAATAACTCGCCAATGATCTCTAGTAGAAAGAAGGAATGCAATCATCACCTGGATAAACAGCTTTAATAAATAGATAAATAAATACATATCACAGGTGAGCAGACATGAAATTTTACAAAGACGACTTTGTAGGGAAGTCAAACCCGCTTATGCAGCAATTGAAAAGGAATCGCGACGTGGTCAACTGGTAAGACAAGGCCACTGCACTCAGCATCCCGGGGCTTAAAGAGGAAAGTGCTGGATCAGCACCCATGCACTGGAAGAATCCTTTTAATAAGGAGAGGCACAGGGATCTGGCAAGCTGGACCTCAGGAAACAACATTCTGGATGTCAGCCTCTCATCTGGGTAAGGTGGTATGCAGGGCAGACCTGGGGTGAATTACAAGTGTAATTGTGCAATTACAATGTATTTGTAATTGTAGTTAAACCTTGGCACGCCTGCACAATTGCAAATGTAATTATACCATATAATTGCTCAATCACAGTTCAATAACACATTTATTTGTCATTCAATCACTAGCCTTGTATTTTCAAACACTTTTTGGGACCCCATTTGTTTAAAACGGTTAAAGGTTGTAGCATTTTTCTGTATTTGTATCTGTGATTATTGCTTGTTTATTTAGAATACATAGAGGAAACATGCTAATGTGTGTAGTTTATGTAACTTTTTAGTGTAACTGTAAATACTGCTGTATACTTGTAACTGATTGAATTGTAATTTCAGCAAACAATTCTGCTGTATCTGTAATTATAATTGAGCACAGCTCTGCTGTGGGGGTCACTTTCTGGCAATTCTTCAGGGGGTATGAGGGCTCACTTCCTGGCAGCGCTGGCCCCCACGTTCCTCCCTCTCTGAGCCCCTGTGGACTGGGTGGCAATCTTCTTTTTGGGGGTGGGCAGCTTGGCTTTGCCCCGGAAGGCTCTGTTGGGATCCAGCTTGTTAAGGAAGGGCTCCCCTTGGTCGGTGTGCGGGTCACAGCTGGAAGTGATGGGCCGGTACAGACACGACCACTGCTGCAAAGAGACGGGGATACTCTGTGAACATTCATAGGGTACTGCTGTAATTCCACAATTCAGGTAGGTTGAATAACCTGGTGAGCTAGTGAAACATCCATCCAGCTCGTTCATGTACTACACTGTTTATATAAAAACTACAATGTACAGAAAAGCAGATGTTTAAAACTAAAATAATGAATTACTTTTCTTAGATCAAGTTCTGCATCTGCTTGGCTTAACTTGCGTCGGCATTCATGTTGTTGGATTTGAAACAGTGGGCTCTGGGAAACGGCACTGCACTACAACAGCCTTGTAACTAAGATTTAAAGGGGTTCTAGCTGCTGAAATAATCCATAAATAAGACCATGTCTTGTATAACCATAGGAAAAGCATGGGACAACTGCTTTTCTAAGGGGGACCCCTCTCTTGGCAGTCAGGGGGTTTACCTTGGTCTGTGGGCTGGGCCCATGCTTGGTGAATCGGTATTGCCACTCAGGAAGCCCCAGGTGGGTGACCATGAGCCGATAGTAGGCAGTGAAAGACTCAGTGAGGAAGTGCCAGTACAGCGCGCGGTCCAGAAACCACACCTCACACTGCTGCGCCACCAGCCCTGGAGAGAGGGCAATACAAACATGCACAGACACAGTCACACTACAGCCAGGAGGAACAGCTACTGAAATAATTGACTGGCGTGTGATAAAAAATAACTACGTGGTTTGACGTTTCTGTAAACAAGGCAGACTTTTCCATTTCCGTTGCAGGCGTCCAACTCAAATATCCGACTTCGGGAATCAAAATGGGGCTTCACTGGCTGGCTTTCCACCCCTAGGAACAGAAAGCAGAGTGAGGGGACTGAGAGTAGAGTGAGGGGACTGAGAGAGGCAGTGCTTCTAGCTGTGTGTCCCAACCTGGGGTCCAAGCCCCCCCTTGGGGATCCACAGCCCATGTTACCCTCGGTAAGATGAATATTACGTGCATGTTGGTGTGCTAGATTCCCAAATCTTCAGACATGGTTTTTCAGTAGATTTGCTAACTTTTAAACAGGTAGAATAAAGATGGTGTACACAATTTATACACAGTAATTTAATCAAAAGAATAAACCTCTTTCCCTTTTGTATTGCAATATGTTTTTTCCCTGTTAAAAGTAATAATGCACAAAAATTGAACACAACATGTTATACAGCTTCTCTCCACACTTTAAAAACAAAGAATTACTCAGAGCAAGTTACCAGGCATGTTTATTGTAGCTTTAAGCAATGCTGCGTTGTGAGTCAGATCTCTTACCCTCGCTGTCTGACTCGCTGTCCAGGTCTGCCAGGGTGGGTGCGCTGGGCAGGGAGTACAGAGGGGACTCGCACAGGGGGCTCAGCGCACACACGCTGTTGATAACCATGGAGCCCAGCGGCACGGGCTGTCCTGCCAGAGAGAAGCAGGGAAAACAGTCAGCATGCTCTGCACAGCCACGGCCACCAGGGGGCTCCCGAGAGTGTGGCAACTTCAGCCAGGGATTTACATGCGAGTGCATTGGTGCGTTTGGGAGGTGTCCTATTATATCAGATTATGCCACAGAGCAGGGATACTACATGCTATATGAAGCAAGGCTGTACTGTACTTCTTACAGTATTGGTGTTGGTACAGCAGACTTTCTTCAGTATATTAATCTGCTGTTGTCCTGGTTTGGGCAGCTTGCATTCTAGAAAGTATAAGAATGCAAGCTGCCCAAATGATGACAACTGCAGTGCAATGGACTGAAGGAAAGCTGCATCACTAATACTGCTGTCAGTGATTAATAGAGAGGCAGCTGGGGGTCTACTGTGGATGCTGTATTTGAGATACACTCAAGTCAGAAAGGCGAGTGCTTGAACCAACTATGAACTACTATGACAATGTTCCCAATGTGCGTTAGTCCTGCACCCAGTCTTGGGTTTCAGAACTTCCCTTGTTTAGATATATTAATAAAATGAGCAGGTGCCAGGAGCTTGAGCAATCAGGCCCCTGCTAAAACTGCTCTGAATTAACTTTTCATCATAGCATGAATAAACCACACCTCAGTCTGTACAGTCTGTAGGCTTATTAATAGGAGTTCATGCAGCTGTTTATCATCAAACCCCTGGCTCCTGATCATTTAAATAATATAATTAAACAACAGAAGATTTGAAAACCCAGGACTGGGTGCAGGGCTAGTGTGAGTTTCAAGTACTGCAGTGATGGGGCTTTTGTAGCGTTACTTCCCTCCAAAGTACCAAACAGGCAACACAATCAGAACTGTGCGACAGATCTACTCTTCATAGCCTACCATCAAACCTGGCGCTCCAGGTGAGCTGAAAGCCATCTGTGGTGAGGTAGAAATCCCTCAGGTCCTCAGGCAGGATGCAGCAGTGCTTCTACAGACACACAGACACACTCTGGTTATACAGCATGGGCAAGCATCGGCAGCTCTGGTTCAGGAGGGCCATTCTAGACATGATTTAACAGGCATAATGACTGCTTTAAATGCAGGTTTAATCAGATCAATTAAAGAACATTTAATCAGCTCAATTAATGAACATGGGTGGAACAAAGTCATGGTCTGAATGAGCCGGGGCCTCCCATCTCTGCTACAGATATACACACTGCTGCGTCCTGGTACCTGATTACAGATAAACCACAGGGGTGAGTTTGAACTAAAACAGAACAAACAATAAGGTAAGAGGAAGCAGGAGCTACTTCATCTATAGCCTTGTCCTTTTAATATCTGTATACTTCAAACTGAATTATAAAATTCACAAACCAAAAGACCTCCAAAAGAATTAAAGGAACCGATGATAGCACTGCTAGTGCTAATAAGAGGTATGAAATCTTGGTTAGCATTCCTTTTAGAGGGCAGTATTATTTTTCAACTGACTGAGACTTGTTGCACAATTAACAGATTCCATAATGTCTCAATGTTGATACAATCATGCGAGTGATTTGTACTTTTTTTATTTAAAGTCCTAATTAAATGTTACTGCAAGTCTATACAGCGTCAGTAGCAAAAACTACTCCAGCAGGCTCTATTAATGCTATTATACCCATATGTTTTTTAAATTAACCCAAAACAAGTGGTAGTTCAGGTTTAAAGTTGAATCCTACCTCTCTCACGGTCTCAGTGCTGCCACCTGGTGGTTCTATCTTGCACCTGCCTCCATTCCAAACAGCAGAGTGACAACACTACTTATTGGTTCAAAACCACAATGCAGAAACTACTGTCTAACTGCTGCTGTCTGTAGCACCCTATCAGTGATGCAAATATAAACCCAGGGCCAGACTAGCTAATGAATTAGCCCTAACATATACTGAGGGGCCCTACCTGCTTTTTATGAATGACCCTTAAATACTTGGATTTACATTTGAGATCTGCTGTAAAATAAAATGTGTCATTTATTCTAACTTTATTATCATTGTGTTTTTCCAACAACATTAAGAATTGTTAAATATTAAACCATGCACTTGAAAACAGGATATTTTATTTTACTTTCATAGCTGGCTTTTTTTATTATTTAAAAATGTAAAAGACGCAGACACATGAGAGAGAAAGGAAAAAAAGCCAGGGTCCTAGGCACATGCCTGTGTAGCTGTGAGGCTGGGCATCGCAAGCGAGCGCTTTACCCTGCAGTCGTGGTTCCAGAGCTTTTAACCTCGTCTCATCTCACAGTCTGGAACAGCAGCACATCACACAACACTGCCCGTCACACCTGTCTTGTGTGAATCCAGCCTATCAATGGCATGAACGACCCCTCCTATTCCTGAACAGACACCCTTATTGCAGGCCCAGTATTGTACCCACCAGTTCCCAAGATAAGATGACGTGGCGCTCGGCAGGCTCCTTCTCCACAAACTTCACATCTGTGACACCTGGGCGGCTTTCTGGAATGACAGGGGAGGCAGAACTGACACACTAGCAGGACAAACGCTGGCAGCCACCAGCCTGCTTGGGGTCGATGAGAGAATGCCACTCATCAGGGACAGGTCCCTTATAAAAGTTTACCCTAAAATGAAAGCATAAACTATAAAACAAACCCTGGTAAACTATGGTAACCACATAGTATAAAACCATGGGACAATGATCATGGTAGAATTTATAGGGTTTGATCATTACCTTCAAAGCTAGAAACAGCTCCCTCAGCCACAGGGTTACCATATGACTCCATGTTCACTGGAACAGTTCAGGCTTTTTAACTCGCATCGCAATGCATTCTGGTACGTTGTACCTGTCACAGGTACCTTTCACTTGTTTCTTTTCTTTATAAGAAGCAGGACTACACTTACCAGCATGCATTGGGTTTCGAGTTAGAAAGCCAGAACTATCCCAAACTGTCATATGATAACCTACTCAGCCCTGCTGGTACAGTAGGAGTTGTTTTGGTAAAATAAAACTGGCATTCCAAAATGTATTTAGAAGTGTCGTATGTTAGCAGCACGCTTCTTCCATTCCAAACAGTCTCTGTCTCTAACTTAGCACACTGTGTCAGTCTAATATAGAAAGACGGACGATACAGCTCGCATTTGATTATTATTATATAATGATTTATTATTATTATAGTAGTGAACAGCCTTGAATCAGCACACTTGTTCCCTGCCCTCTTCTTTATCGCGCTGCAGTTAGTTACCACAGCAACCTTGTTATATCGTTACCTGCCGTTATGGTGGTTGACTTACCCAATATCCGCGTTATACCCAACGTCAGCAGGTCCACGACCCCTTTCATACTGTCCCCATTCATCACTTCACCCATAACTGTATTATTCCGCTTACTGAATTTGATAATACAGCGCATTCATTTAAAATACTTCAGCATTGCCAAGCCTCCTTCGCCGCACTTCCTGCTCCTCTGTAACCAGGATATACAACCGCAGCAGCTCCCGATTTCTGGGAATCGTAGTTTTTAAGTACACTTGCTTTTACCCAGATCTATGCGGCTACAAAGATAGAAAAAACTACAAATATCACAACCCATACCATAGGGTGCGTTGTCAAATTGAGCCCCGCATGCACCGTCATAAAGCGGATTCACCACGCCGTTGTTAATTCACCAGCAGTTGCTCATCGAGCTGTGTTAAATTCACCGGTTGCAAAAGTTGCAAAAAGTGGGCGAAGTGTATTTGAAAGTGTACCCATTAATATATTCATTATATTTATAAATATTTACAGCTGCAGGCTAGCTGCTTTCTACATTTTAATGTAACAACAAGCGAGCTCCTGATTAGTCGGTTAAACTAACCCTTGGTCCCAGTAAGCTGTCACTCAGCTCGCACAGGTGAGCCGCAGTCTTTCTATTATGATCAGATATGTTGATTCACTAAACTGTTGAATTCCCCGCACCAAATGAGGACACTTCCGAGTCAGCTATACAGCTTCCGTTCCAGCAATTTCCTCCAACCCCAAAATACTTCAAGATCCACAATGCAAAGCAACCATAAGCTTAATTGACATTAGCTGTATCCAATAGAATCGTGCAGATGTAGGATCCACCCAATCAGAATTTGACAAGGAGGCAGTGCTTGTGCGGTACCCGGCCGCGCTTAGATCTCTGGGAGTGGCGGTTGTTTCAATATGGCGGATGTTGTTTACTGGAGTAAAGACCGTATCCTTTGTAAAAATAAAACCGTGTTAACAGGTCAGTTATAATTGTGCAGTACTCAACGGATTCAGTACTAGTAATTCATTTAGAGAGGGTGGTTTTAGCGGTAGCTAAAATATTCCAGAAAGGTAATTCAAAGCTTTTTGAACCGCCTCAGTCCCACAGGTTGTACTGTCTAATATATTTATAAGGTACTGTACAGTATTAACTATTAGTGTATCTAAATGATCGTTTTGTGCTTGACATTCCAGGTGCTCGAACCCTCCTTTCCTTTCTGCAAGTACTCTGTTCTATCGGTATTGCATATTGATTGATTGCTTTGCCATGTTCCTAGTTGTATACATAGCTAAAATATCCGAAAGCGTACAGTACACTTAACTCGCACTGAAAAACACGCAGTTCTACCAAATGTCTAATCCTTGACCTTTATTATATTAATATATAGAAGAAGAAAAAAATGCGGAAAGAAGAATCTAAACTTATTTACAAAAATATAGCAAAACAAAATACAGATGGTACCGTCCATACATACATACAACTACAGCTCTCGATGCGCTCGCCCAGCTTCTTTTTTAAGCACCCAAACAAAAACCAACGCTAGAAAAAACAACATCGAATCTTAAACGGGATATCTTTGGCAAATCATATTGTTAAAACCTTATTTTTTCCCATTCAACATAACTAATTGAATTCACCTTACCTCATTTACAGTTACTAACAACACCATTTATTTGTCCATGCGCAACTTCAGTCCGTGGCACGTCATGTGCGATTTACACCAAGTACTGAGAAAGAAAGGGAAAACGACGAGCACGTTGTTGTTTTTGCACTAGTCTATGTGTAACATCAAAATCATACTATATATCTGAGTATTTGAGAAGTTTCAGCTGTTTGTGCACCTTCCTGTGACTTAATTGACTCCAGAATGTTGGTTTATACTTTAAAAACTTGAAATTTAGTTATGGAAGTAATGGAGAAGGGAGGTTAAATATGTTTGCTTCTCTTGTTTCCATGTTGGATAGCTTGGCAGAGCAGAGTCATGTACAGTACTACTGTACTCAAGAATATCTCATTTAATTGGTAAAGGGATAAACCACACCCAGTAGTAAACCTATTACAATAAACTATAATGCAACATCAGTTTATTTCTGTAACTATAATACACAGTATCTGATGAAGATCAACCCATGGTGGTTATTCCAGGCAAGTACAGCTAACCAGTGTTACTCTTTTCCCAGAAAAACAAAAAACAAAAAAAACATTCAAAGTTGAAACAGAAAAATGAAATTTTGCACATTTTGACTAAAAGAATGCTTATTCTTTCATTGTACTGTGTATTTCTCTGCAGGCTTGACCAACAAAGGGAATCTGCGAATGGGGTTGATGGGGAAAGGTTGCAGGAGTGTGGAGGGGATAAAGAAGGTGGCAGCGCGGGTATCTGATGGTCCTGATGGCTCTCTGAAGGAATCCAAGGAAGGGCTAAAGAAGAAGGAAGCACGGGTCTCTGATGGTCCTGACGGCTGTCTGAAGGAATCCAAGGAAGGGCTAAAGAAGGTGGCAGCGCGGGTCTCTGATGGTCCTGACGGCTGTCTGAAGGAATCCAAGGAAGGGCTAAAGAAGGTGGCAGTGCCCCGAATCTCGGAGGGTTCGGTCCACTCTCTGAAGAAATCTGAGACGAGGCAGGCTAATGCCAATCAGGTGAGATACACAGTGTGGCACCAGCAAAAAACACAAACATTAGGGATGACCAAACCACAGACAGTTTTATATTTTATATTTCTTCTCAATAAAATACAACTTCAGGACTTTTCTGGTATGAAGATGCAGGTAGGCATATAAAAGATATAAATGATAAATCTCGACATGTACTCATAAATTTGCACACGACTGTACTACTTATTGTGCTTTGAATGTCAAAAATATACATGTTTGTTCTCCATGGACACAATATAATGATTAGGGCTAAGTTGATGAGTAGGGTGACTTAGAGCAAACCCATGTTGTTTTTTTATTATTATGGTTCTAAAGGCTACTGGTCTGTACAAGTGAAATAATTAATCCTAACTCTTATAAGAATCTCTCTACTTCTTCTCCTAAGACTTCTATTGCATAGCAGTTTTACCCATTCTAGGTTTTAATACAAGCTTGATTATCCACAGTGTATAGGTAATAAGCTCAGGTGTTGTCTTATTAAACCATCCCTGCTACCAAGGAGACAGCAACATAAAGTAGTGAGAATCAATAGTGTGTGTGTGTTATAAAAACCTGAGGTTGAGACATTAAACTGAGGTCCTGTCTGCTTTGTGGGCATTAATTATCTCTTGGACATCTTTAGAAGAGAGTCAGGGGTCCCCTGGTGTCCCCTGGTGTCTCATGGATAAAATGCAGTACAGGCCAGAAAATGATGGCCTGGCTGTATTCCTCCCTGGCAAATTATATATCTTCAAACAGTATTTCACCAGAATATGGATGTGAACTACCAGATGGTTGTTATATTTTTTTTATATATATATATATATATATATATATATATATATATATAATATGTATGTATGTATGTATTTGCTACAAGCCTGTAGTACTGTACATTAGGCTGAATGAACTGAGAATGACTCCCCTGTTGTTGTGCAGATTCTGGCTGATGCAGCAGAAGGCAGGAGCGCGTCCCTAAAGGATCTGTGCCCAGAGGACAAGCGACGCATCGCCAACCTCATCCAAGAGCTTGCCAGGTACCGGGGCTGTCATAATGAGTGAATAGAAGTTTGAAATCAGGGTTTCCTTTTGCATAAGGAGCTTCTGTAGACAGGTGGGATTTAGTGAATCATTCCAGTCTGCAGTTTCCTGATGTGCAGACAGATCAACACAGGCAACTGCTGAAGTGTTCATGGGAGTGCCATAGAGAGCTAATTAAAAGTGAAGGGACTTACCTCTAGGAAAGAGTCTTGGGAATAAGTAAATGAAACCTGGCAATGCCTGCTACTTGCTTGCAGTGTGATCCTTGTTTCTGTGTTATGAAAAGAAGACACCTGAGAGCCAAACCTACCCATCTTAAAACTGAAGCAGCAGCAGAAGAATTAAGCTTGGCACTAGTTTGTACTTGGTATTTAAAGGTATAATAATTTCTTACCTTTTGTTAGGATATAATTATTCTATTACCCGGAACACAGGAAATTAATCAGAGGTAAAACAAGGTCCTTAACATGTATGGCTGGTTTCATTTTCAAGTAGGAGTATGGAAGGCACACAGAATCAAGGACAAGTCTCCATTACTTTGCAGTCGAATTCAATATTGTCAAAAAATCTGTGTTGGATTAAAAGATGAGAGGTGTAGCCATAAGTCTTGCCATGCAACAGCTTCCTAAAAGCATTCTAGGATGCACATTTAAAATGTTAACCATAGACCAGACAAAGTGCCTCCTTTCTTGGGTTCCTCAGTGCATTCTAGGAAGGCTTGTTTTACACCTTTTTAACAATAAAATATATTCGTTTGGTAGCTACAGAATAGAGGAGAAATAAAACATGAGCATTTAAGAACAATGGTTTTCAAACTGAGTTAGTCCACTGGAGGTCAATGGGTCACCTAGGTGTTGTGAGGATTTCTTATAAAGCTTTGACCATGCAAGCCTACCCAGACTAGCCTGCTGTTGTACAGTGCCGAGAAAAAGTTTGTGAACCCCAATGATAATTATGGAAATTCCATAGTTTCTCCATGATAGCCTTCTTGAATCAAAGTCTTTTCTTAAATACCCAATAGGGTTTATATTAATCAATTCCATGTCTTTTGAAACAAAATGATGTATGAATTAGACAAACAATGAGTAATTAAGATTCAGGGTATGTGAAAGTAAGTGAACCCCTGGTTTTATCAGCTCAATTAAGGGGATAATTAAAATCAGGTGTTGAAATAATTAGGTAGAGCTTCAGGGGTGAGTTTGGGAGGCCCCACTATATAAAGATCGGAAACTTTGTGAGTTTGGTCTTCACCATACAGATGTGTGGAAACATGTCATGCCACGATCAAAATAAATCTCTGAGGACTTCAGAAAAACAGTTATTGATGCTCTTCAGTCTAGAAAGAGTTACACAAATCCACTCTCAGACAGATAGTCTACAAATGGAGAAAGTTCAAGACCACACGGTCGTCCTACCAAAATCTCTCCAAGAACAAACTGGAAAATCATCAAGGATGTCACAAAGAACCCCAGAGTAACATCCAAGGTTCTGCAGGCCACTCTCGCCTTGGCTAATGTGAGTGTTCATGACTCAACTATTAGAAAAAGACTGAACAAGAATGGTGTTCATGGAAGGATAGCCAGGAGGAAACCACTGCTCTCTAAAAAGAACATGGCTGCCTGTCTGAAGTTTGCCAAAGAGCACATAGATGATCCACAAGACTTCTGGAACAATGTTCTCTGGACAGACGAGTCAAAGGTAGAACTTTTTGGCCTCAATGAGAAACGTTATGTTTGGCGAAAACCAAACACTGCGTTCGAACAGAAGAACCTCATCCCAACCGTCAAGCATGGTGGTGTGAGTGTGATGGTTTGGGGCTGCTTTGCTGCCTCAGGACCTGGACGGCTTGCCATCATTGACACAACCATAAATTCTGCATTGTATCATAAGATTCTAGAGGAGAATATCAGGCCATCTGTCCGTGAGCTGAAGCTGAACCGAAAGTGGGTCATGCAGCAAGACAATGATCCTAAACATACAAGCAGATCTACAAAAGAATGGCTACAGAAGAAGAAATTCCGCGTTTTAGAATGGCCTAGTCAAAGTTCGGACCTAAACCCCATTGAAATGTTGTGGCAGGACCTGAAGCGAGCTGTCCACGCAAGGAATCCCTCAAATGTCACCGGGTTGAAGCAGTTCTGTAAGGAGGAATGGGCCAAAATTCCTCAAAACTGATGAGAGACTTACCAACAGTTACAGGAAATGCTTAGTTTAAGTCATTGCTGCTCAAGGGGGTGCCACCAGTTATTGAATCTAAAGGTTTACTTACTTTTTAACACATGGATATTGAATGTTGAATCATTTGTGGATAAATAAATGTTGAAATAGTATCATGTTTTTGTGTCATTTGTTTAATCAGGTTATCTTTATCTATTATTAGGACTTAGATTAAGATCTAAACATTTTAGGTTTGAAATGTGTGAAATATGTGAAATTACTAAGGGGTTCACAAACTTTTTCTCGGCACTGTGTCTTTGACCTGCAGGGTGAGCGAGGAGAAGGATGAGACAGCGGAGCGACTTCGTGTAGAGCAGGAAGGCTTCTCCAAGAAGATCCAGCAGCTGGAGGCGCAGAACGAACTCATCGCCAACGAGAGGGAAAATATCCTTCCACACAAAACAGGTCCTGCATTTGCAGACTGGGGAGGGGGTTGTGACAGGGAGTATCTCCTATATCAGAATCCAATTGAACTGAAAAAATCATAAGCTTACTGTTGTCCAGAATAGGAAAGTCAGGTAATTCCTGCCTGGGCTCTTAACATTCAGAGGTTAAGGTGACTGCTTTTGAGTTAGATGACTGCAAAGGCAATATTTTTGTAACAAAACTCAGAACTTTCACAAAGGTTACACTATGTAACACAATTTTTGTTCCTGGGTAGTAAGTGTTATTTCCTAATTGCTTATGCCTCAAAAGTATAGAAAATGGCTATTATTCCCCACAAACTTTGCTTTTGTGACCAGGACAGTGATATTTTGAAATGTACCTATTTCCAATGAGAAAATGGGCGAACTTGTGTCTTTCCGTTCACATAGTCAGAAAAAAACAACATATGAATCCAAATTAACATGTATTTATACAAAAATAATACAAAAATGACTACAAAAGATTTAGAAGCGAGTAGTTTTTCGAGATTTACGATTATACTGTAAATCACTTTCACGAATCAGCCCCCAAATGTAGTCTCCCATCATGTTCTCGTTATACTGTCCTTGGTAGCGGCGTTCAAAGTCCAGTATATCCTGGTGGAAGTGCTCGCCTTGCTCCTCCGAGTACGCTCCCATGTTCTCCTTGAATTTATCAAGATGAGCATCAAGGATATGGACTTTGAGGGACATCCTACAGCCCATTGTGCCGTAGTTCTTCACCAGAGTCTCAACCAGCTCCACATAGTTTTCGGCCTTGTGATTGCCCAGGAAGCCCCGAACCACTACGACAAAGCTGTTCCAAGCCGCTTTCTCCTTACTAGTGAGCTTCTTGGGGAATTCGTTGCACTCCAGGATCTTCTTTATCTGTGGTCCGACGAAGACACCGGCTTTGACCTTTGCCTCAGACAGCTTAGGGAAGACGTCTTGAAGGTACTTGAAGGCTGCCGACTCCTTATCTAAAGCTCTGACAAATTGTTTCATAAGGCCCAATTTGATGTGCAGTGGTGGCATCAGCACCTTCCGGGGGTCCACCAGTGGCTCCCACTTGACGTTGTTCCTCCCCACAGAGTACTCGGTCCGCTGTGGCCAGTCCCGCCTGTGGTAGTGCGCCTTGGTGTCCCTGCTGTCCCAAAGGCAAAGATAGCAGGGAAACTTGGTAAAACTGCCTTGGAGACTGTAACAGGGCGAGCAGCCCTGTACATGGTTTATTTATTTTTAGATCGGGGTCTCCCCCTCCGCCCCTGTGCAGAGTGTTTTGTATTATTTATTTAGTTTTATTGTATTATATTTATGACGGCGTAGCGCCGTGTTTTGTTTATTTTTAAAACATGTCCTGGCAGAGGCGAGATCGGTGCTCGTCCTCTGCCAGGTGTAATGAAAAAAACTCGTGCAGAAGGTGGCCATCTCCCGAATTAATTAAGTGATTAATTTAGTTGCTAATCGGGAGATGGTCACCTGAATATAAAAAGCCTGCAGCTCTCCAGTTCAGTGTGGGTGTTTGGAGTAGAGAGACGGAGAGCGAGAGGAATTTATTTGAAAGAAAACGAAACTAAATTTACAACATACAGGAACAGTGACAGCGACTGCCCAGCCTGACCTGTATGGTTTGTTTATTATTTATTGTTGATTTAGTGTTCGTGATTTGTTTTTGTTTACCCTTTTATTTTGCTCTGTGAGCAAGTGTTCTTTTGTTTAAATATTTATTTATTTTTGGATTCTTTAAATAAAACGGCGCACGCGCCACTGCACAATACCTTTTTGTTGTTGTGGTCCCTTCTTCTGCCGTGACGTCAGACCCTCGTCCATTCCTGTCACACGTGGTGTCCTGCGTGGGATTGCAGCGCCTCCAGGACGCAGGCAGAAGAGGGTACTGCAGCTTTTTCGTTTTTTTTTTCGTTTTTTGATTGTGTGGAGAGAGGAGTGAAGAGGAGGAAGAAAGATGGGAGGAAGGAGGATGAGGAGACAGCAGCAGCTGCAACAGCGGCCACCAGGGGTTGTTGTGGTGAATGAGTGGTGCCCTGGTTGTGGGGAGTTTGGGCACACCGTGGCCATCTGCCCCACCCAATACCAGGGAGAGGAGTGGATGACCCAGATCGACTGGGTCTACCAGGAGCGAGAGGGGAGAGAGCGGAAGGTGAGGAGAAGGAGGCAGAGAGGGAACACGGACCTGGAAAGGGAGGAGCCCGAACGTCCTGCGCCTAAAAGGGAGGAGCCCGAACGTCCTGCGCCTAAAAGGGAGGAGCCCGAACGTCCTGCGCCTAAAAGGGGAGGAAGCCCTGCCGCCTTGGCCGCCTGAAGGGGAGGAAGCCCTGCCGCCTTGGCCGCCTGAAGGGGAGGAAGCCCTGCCGCCTTGGCCGCCTGAAGGGGAGGAAGCCCTGCCGCCTTGGCCGCCTGAAGGGGAGGAAGCCCTGCCGCCTTCGCAGCCTGAAGGGGAGGAAGCCCTGCCGCCTTCGCAGCCTGAAGGGGAGGAAGCCCTGCCGCCTGAAGGGGAGGAAGCCCTGCCGCCTGAAGGGGAGGAAGCCCTGCCGCCTTGGCCGCCTGAAGGGGAGGAAGCCCTGCCGCCTTGGCCGCCTGAAGGGGAGGAGCCCCTGTCGCCTTGGCCGCCAGAAGGGGAGGAGCCCCTGTCGCCTTGGCCGCCAGAAGGGGAGGAGCCCCTGTCGCCTTGGCCGCCAGAAGGGGAGGAGCCCCTGCCGCCTTGGCCGCCAGAAGGGGAGGAGCCCCTGCCGCCTTGGCCGCCAGAAGGGGAGGAGCCCCTGCCGCCTTGGCAGCCTGAAGGGGAGGAGCCTTGGCCGCCAGAAGGGGAGGAGCCCCTGCCGCCTTGGCCGCCAGAAGGGGAGGAGCCCCTGCCGCCTTGGCCGCCAGAAGGGGAGAAGCCCCTGCCGCCTTGGCCGCCAGAAGAGGAGGAGCCCCTGCTGTCTTTACCGTCAGGAGGAGAGGAGCAGGAGCTACCTCTACCTCCACCACCACCACCATTGGGAGAAGTGGAGCTCCTGCTGCCGCCTTCATGGCCAGGGGCTCCCCTCCCGCCGTCGGCATCGCCTAGGGTCGCCTGTGTCTCCCTTGCGTCTCCTAGGGTTGCTGCCGGTCCTGTGTCGCCTCCCGAGGGTCCGCTGCCGCTGCTGTCGCCTCCCGAGGGTCCGCTGCCGCTGCCGTCGCCTCCCGAGGGTCCGCTGCCGCTGCCGTCGCCTCCCGAGGGTCCGCTGCCGCTGCCGTCGCCTCCCGAGGGTCCGCTGCCGCTGCCGTCGCCTCCCGAGGGTCCGCTGCCGCTGCCGTCGCCTCCCGAGGGTCCGCTGCCGCTGCCGTCGCCTCCCGAGGGTCCGCTGCCGCTGCCGTCGCCTCCCGAGGGTCCGCTGCCGTCGCCTGGGGTCGCCAGGGATCCTGTTTTACCTGGGGTCACTACACTGTGGTCGGAGCCCCACGGAGGGGAGCTGCCGGCCATCAAGAAAGGGGGGGAGGTCAGGAGACCAGCTCCCCCAGCCACACTTTCGCGGCCAGAGGTCATGTGGTCGGAGCCCCACGGAGGGGAGCTGCCGGCCATCAAGAAAGGGGGGGAGGTCAGGAGACCAGCTCCCCCAGCCGCACTTTTGCGGCAGGAGTTTGGGTGGTCAGAGCCCCACGGAGGGGAACTGCTGGTCATGAAGAGGAGGGGGAAGGTCAGGAGACCAGCTCCCCCAGCCGCACTTTCGCGGCAGGAGTTTGGGTGGTCAGAGCCCCACGGAGGGGAACTGCTGGCCATGAAGAGGAGGGGGAAGGTCAGGAGACCAGCTCCCCCAGCCGCACTTTCGCGGCAGGCGAGAGTGTGGCGGGAGCCCCGGAAGAGGGAGCTGCCGGCCACGAAGAATTGGGGGGTGCCGGAGATTCCACCATGGCCACCCCCCCAGAAGCAACTTGCTTCCCCCTCTTCCGGGACATTGAGACTGAGGGGGGAGGTGGCCGTTGGGGCCATGTGTGCTTCGCACAAGGGGGGGGATATGTAACAGGGCGAGCAGCCCTGTACATGGTTTATTTATTTTTAGATCGGGGTCTCCCCCTCCGCCCCTGTGCAGAGTGTTTTGTATTATTTATTTAGTTTTATTGTATTATATTTATGACGGCGTAGCGCCGTGTTTTGTTTATTTTTAAAACATGTCCTGGCAGAGGCGAGATCGGTGCTCGTCCTCTGCCAGGTGTAATGAAAAAAACTCGTGCAGAAGGTGGCCATCTCCCGAATTAATTAAGTGATTAATTTAGTTGCTAATCGGGAGATGGTCACCTGAATATAAAAAGCCTGCAGCTCTCCAGTTCAGTGTGGGTGTTTGGAGTAGAGAGACGGAGAGCGAGAGGAATTTATTTGAAAGAAAACGAAACTAAATTTACAACATACAGGAACAGTGACAGCGACTGCCCAGCCTGACCTGTATGGTTTGTTTATTATTTATTGTTGATTTAGTGTTCGTGATTTGTTTTTGTTTACCCTTTTATTTTGCTCTGTGAGCAAGTGTTCTTTTGTTTAAATATTTATTTATTTTTGGATTCTTTAAATAAAACGGCGCACGCGCCACTGCACAATACCTTTTTGTTGTTGTGGTCCCTTCTTCTGCCGTGACGTCAGACCCTCGTCCATTCCTGTCACACGTGGTGTCCTGCGTGGGATTGCAGCGCCTCCAGGACGCAGGCAGAAGAGGGTACTGCAGCTTTTTCGTTTTTTTTTTCGTTTTTTGATTGTGTGGAGAGAGGAGTGAAGAGGAGGAAGAAAGATGGGAGGAAGGAGGATGAGGAGACAGCAGCAGCTGCAACAGCGGCCACCAGGGGTTGTTGTGGTGAATGAGTGGTGCCCTGGTTGTGGGGAGTTTGGGCACACCGTGGCCATCTGCCCCACCCAATACCAGGGAGAGGAGTGGATGACCCAGATCGACTGGGTCTACCAGGAGCGAGAGGGGAGAGAGCGGAAGGTGAGGAGAAGGAGGCAGAGAGGGAACACGGACCTGGAAAGGGAGGAGCCCGAACGTCCTGCGCCTAAAAGGGAGGAGCCCGAACGTCCTGCGCCTAAAAGGGAGGAGCCCGAACGTCCTGCGCCTAAAAGGGGAGGAAGCCCTGCCGCCTTGGCCGCCTGAAGGGGAGGAAGCCCTGCCGCCTTGGCCGCCTGAAGGGGAGGAAGCCCTGCCGCCTTGGCCGCCTGAAGGGGAGGAAGCCCTGCCGCCTTCGCAGCCTGAAGGGGAGGAAGCCCTGCCGCCTTCGCAGCCTGAAGGGGAGGAAGCCCTGCCGCCTGAAGGGGAGGAAGCCCTGCCGCCTGAAGGGGAGGAAGCCCTGCCGCCTTGGCCGCCTGAAGGGGAGGAAGCCCTGCCGCCTTGGCCGCCTGAAGGGGAGGAGCCCCTGTCGCCTTGGCCGCCAGAAGGGGAGGAGCCCCTGTCGCCTTGGCCGCCAGAAGGGGAGGAGCCCCTGTCGCCTTGGCCGCCAGAAGGGGAGGAGCCCCTGCCGCCTTGGCCGCCAGAAGGGGAGGAGCCCCTGCCGCCTTGGCCGCCAGAAGGGGAGGAGCCCCTGCCGCCTTGGCAGCCTGAAGGGGAGGAGCCTTGGCCGCCAGAAGGGGAGGAGCCCCTGCCGCCTTGGCCGCCAGAAGGGGAGGAGCCCCTGCCGCCTTGGCCGCCAGAAGGGGAGAAGCCCCTGCCGCCTTGGCCGCCAGAAGAGGAGGAGCCCCTGCTGTCTTTACCGTCAGGAGGAGAGGAGCAGGAGCTACCTCTACCTCCACCACCACCACCATTGGGAGAAGTGGAGCTCCTGCTGCCGCCTTCATGGCCAGGGGCTCCCCTCCCGCCGTCGGCATCGCCTAGGGTCGCCTGTGTCTCCCTTGCGTCTCCTAGGGTTGCTGCCGGTCCTGTGTCGCCTCCCGAGGGTCCGCTGCCGCTGCCGTCGCCTCCCGAGGGTCCGCTGCCGCTGCCGTCGCCTCCCGAGGGTCCGCTGCCGCTGCCGTCGCCTCCCGAGGGTCCGCTGCCGCTGCCGTCGCCTCCCGAGGGTCCGCTGCCGCTGCCGTCGCCTCCCGAGGGTCCGCTGCCGTCGCCTCCCGAGGGTCCGCTGCCGCTGCCGTCGCCTCCCGAGGGTCCGCTGCCGCTGCCGTCGCCTCCCGAGGGTCCGCTGCCGCTGCCGTCGCCTCCCGAGGGTCCGCTGCCGTCGCCTGGGGTCGCCAGGGATCCTGCTTCACCTGGGGTCACTACACTGTGGTCGGAGCCCCACGGAGGGGAGCTGCCGGCCATCAAGAAAGGGGGGGAGGTCAGGAGACCAGCTCCCCCAGCCACACTTTCGCGGCCAGAGGTCATGTGGTCGGAGCCCCACGGAGGGGAGCTGCCGGCCATCAAGAAAGGGGGGGAGGTCAGGAGACCAGCTCCCCCAGCCGCACTTTTGCGGCAGGAGTTTGGGTGGTCAGAGCCCCACGGAGGGGAACTGCTGGTCATGAAGAGGAGGGGGAAGGTCAGGAGACCAGCTCCCCCAGCCGCACTTTCGCGGCAGGAGTTTGGGTGGTCAGAGCCCCACGGAGGGGAACTGCTGGCCATGAAGAGGAGGGGGAAGGTCAGGAGACCAGCTCCCCCAGCCGCACTTTCGCGGCAGGAGAGAGTGTGGCGGGAGCCCCGGAAGAGGGAGCTGCCGGCCACGAAGAATTGGGGGGTGCCGGAGATTCCACCATGGCCACCCCCCCAGAAGCAACTTGCTTCCCCCTCTTCCGGGACATTGAGACTGAGGGGGGAGGTGGCCGTTGGGGCCATGTGTGCTTCGCACAAGGGGGGGGATATGTAACAGGGCGAGCAGCCCTGTACATGGTTTATTTATTTTTAGATCGGGGTCTCCCCCTCCGCCCCTGTGCAGAGTGTTTTGTATTATTTATTTAGTTTTATTGTATTATATTTATGACGGCGTAGCGCCGTGTTTTGTTTATTTTTAAAACATGTCCTGGCAGAGGCGAGATCGGTGCTCGTCCTCTGCCAGGTGTAATGAAAAAAACTCGTGCAGAAGGTGGCCATCTCCCGAATTAATTAAGTGATTAATTTAGTTGCTAATCGGGAGATGGTCACCTGAATATAAAAAGCCTGCAGCTCTCCAGTTCAGTGTGGGTGTTTGGAGTAGAGAGACGGAGAGCGAGAGGAATTTATTTGAAAGAAAACGAAACTAAATTTACAACATACAGGAACAGTGACAGCGACTGCCCAGCCTGACCTGTATGGTTTGTTTATTATTTATTGTTGATTTAGTGTTCGTGATTTGTTTTTGTTTACCCTTTTATTTTGCTCTGTGAGCAAGTGTTCTTTTGTTTAAATATTTATTTATTTTTGGATTCTTTAAATAAAACGGCGCACGCGCCACTGCACAATACCTTTTTGTTGTTGTGGTCCCTTCTTCTGCCGTGACGTCAGACCCTCGTCCATTCCTGTCACAAGACCCATCAGGAATGCCACCATTTTGAAGTCTCCTATGACCTTGATGCCATCTCAGAAAAATGCAGATATGTATCCACTTAGGCAGCTGGAACTAAACTGAACTGGTGGGCTTAAGGCCCCTGTATTTATACTACTATTTATATTACTGGAAAGTTCTAGAAAGTTCTAGAAGTTACTCCAAGTTTACTCAGCACTGAATCTATCTGGAATGTTCTGGAAAATAGTTAAATTTCAAAATATCACTGTCCTGGTCACAAAAGCAAAGTTTGTGGGGAATAGCCATTTTCTATATTTTTGAGGCATAAGCAATTAGGAAATAACACTTACTACCCAGGAACCAAAAAAAATAAAAAATTGTTACACGGTGTTATCAAAGATTAAGTTATACAGACTCCCCTGCACTTTTTACAAGAAACACATCAATTTATCTTTGCTGTATCCCTTTGCTGAGTCTGTGTTGTAGCCAAATAGCTTTCAACATAATCTGGATCATTTTGGTATTTTTTTTTGTTTTCACACATCATAGGTAAATCAACTTTAACCTGGAGATGTTTGCCAAGAGAGCATCACAGCGTATCCAGGTCACGCTCCCTCCTGCAACAGTGCGGGTGCTGTGATTGAAATGAGTGGCGTATTGTGAGAACAGAAAGCCAGCATTGCTGCAGGAAGGAGCCTGATCTGGATACACTGCGATCCTGGATACAATACTCCTGAGTAAATGTGGAGATTGATTTGTGACCCATGATGTGCGATTAAAAATTTCACGAGAGTCATCAATGTTTAAAAAATATAACGCTGCGATTCAGACAACATGGGATACAGCAAAGGCAGTGTAATACGTTTGTTTTAAACTTTTCAGTGTATCCTGTAACACTAGCATCCCTTTAGGTTGTATTCATATAACTCTTTCATGTAAGTAGCAGATCTATTTACTTATGTACTCTTTTTACAATCGCGGACTTTCAGAAACTACAAACAAGTTTTTATCATTTTCCAAAAAGTGGGACTTGGCAAGTACTGGTGGATTGAAGTATGTTACTTTTTGAAGCTTTAAACAAATACAAGGAGGGCATACTTGTGTTTTTTATCCTTTAACTTTCTTGGCTTTAACTTACTCTTTCCTAAATAAATAACCATATTGATAACTAACTAACTAACTATCTAACTAACTAACTAACTAACTACGTACAAGAGAACATAAAAAGCCTGCTGTGAGACCACCATTTGTTAGACATCTCCCTGTTTTCATTAGCATCCAGTAATTGATGCAGTCCCCCAGACTGCAGTGCTAATGAGTCTGAAAGATAATAACCTGTGTCTCCTGCAGCCTGAATGCATCTCAGCTGGTGCCTGGTTTCACAGCGCTGCACATTCGCTTTCCTCCCTTGCACTGTACCCTCTCCTCCCGGCCCTCTTCCACGTTCCTGGTAATAGCTATTCAAAGAGACTTCCATCCCATTTGCTGCCATCAGCGCAATGCAAAGTTACACTGACCCCTTCATGTTGTGCAGAAGTTATTGCACATAATGACTAAATTTACATTTCAAAACTGCAGAAGTAGATGCAGATTCTTTTTATTTTATTTTTTTTGTCACACAAACAGATATAGTTCCTGTTTTTTTTATTTATACAATGTAAAAAAAAAAAAAAAATATCTAAATATAAATACACACAATTGTAACAGTGGTGAAATCGGATGAACAGTAACACCCAAGTCTTCTGTTTTGAAGAGTATGAATATAGTTTGCAGCTGGTGGATGGCAGGCTCTCCTGTAGCACTGCACCCCCAGACACTGTGCTTGTTGATTGATTTATATCCAGGCTATTGATAAGCCAGGGTGGTTCATTGGAAATGTACCTGTATAAGGCACTTGGCTTCACCTCTTTCAAATCACTGAAGAACAGATTGGCACAATAAAGCAGTGTCTTTGTGTGTGCAGTGCACACCAGATTTACCAACCTCCCAGCAGCACCACACATCATGCTTTTTCTGTTGAATCTCAAACTGGGGTCTGCAAAGGTTGCTCAGGCAACACATTTATTGAATGTGCTTTCACTGTTGTCATGAGACGGACCTTGTTACATTACAGCCAATTTTCTTTCTCTGTTTTCAGTTAGGAGATCTATCCAGAAACTCTGAACTAGGGTACACTCTGTCTAGTTTATACATAAAGGGAATATTAGTTTCTGCTTGTTGTATTCACAGTAGACTGAAAAGAAAATGAAATTCGATGGAAGAATGAATGAAAGAGTGTATGAGTGAAGCTGCATTAGGATGTTTCAGCCTGTGGAGGTCAGTGTCTACCAATATGCATATATTCCTTTGCTACATTCAACTTTGTCCTGTGCTGGTGCAGTACTAGATAGGCCTAGTTTTTGCAGTGATGTTTAGACTTGCATTCTCAGAATGGTGCAGGTTATATACTAACTTGAGTTAACTAAACTTAGGCATTTTTGACTGTGCTGAATTCACAAAGAAATGGTACAATCTAGAAACCAGCTGGAATGAAAGTAAAACAGTGCTGTCCGTTGAAAATGCAATACAGAACTAACATGTTCATAGAAACAACAAAGAAAAACAACTGAATACATTTAGTAGCCGATATGCCTGAGTTTGGTTTAAACTTTGGGCAGCAGTGTGGAGTAGTGGTTAGGGCTCTGGACTCTTGACCGGAGGGTCGTGGGTTCAATCCCCAGTGAGGGACACTGCTGTTGTACCCTTGAGCAAGGTACTTTTACCTAGATTGCTCCAGTTAAAAAAAAAAAAAAAATTGTATAAATGGGTAATTGTATGTAAAAAATAATGTGACATCTTGTAACAATTGTAAGTCGCCCTGGATAAGGGCGTCTGCTAAAAAATAAATAATAATAAAATAATAATAATAATAAACTTTCAGTTCTAGAAAGGTAAGCTATGCGCATGTTTAAACTTGATTTGATTTTAGTCTTTGTGGGAAGTTTATTATAAAACCTGTAGAGTACTCTATGAGTCGAATGTGGAGGGTCTTTTATTCAAATATATTCAAACTATATTGCAAATCACGTATGAGAAATCAACCAATCACTGTTAAGGATTTGTCAGTGTTCCACTACATCTTACCCAGTGTATAGGTGTGTATAGAACATACGGCACAGTTACATTTTTTATGTTAAGTAGTAGTTCTCACTATTTGTTTTTGTGATTACAAGAAGTTACTTCATTGTGAGCAGTGTGTGTCTTATAAAAACAGAAGTCATTTTGCACAGCTCAGCTTCGTGCTCCTCTTGCCCAAACCGCTTGGTTGTTTGTAAGTAGTTATTAATGCCCGATTATCACAAGCAGAACTAGTTTATTTGGTTGCTAATATTTTTCACTGTTTTTGTGATCACCCCCCCCCCAAAAAAAGTGCATTTTATAAACAAAACTATTGTTACATATTCTACTGGCACACACGAAGGGAGGTTATGGGTTTTGCAGCTCTCAGATACTTGAACCCATCACCAAAATGTGAATAAGAGAGTGACATTGCAGATTTTCAAAGCTTTACTTTTCCCATATTACACTGAAGTATTCCACGTGCAGCAGACGTTAACAGCAGTACATCATACGTCCTTGCATACTGTCAGTTTCTTTTCTTTTCCGTTTATTTCACACATCTGTGTTTTAAAACGCCAAGTGAAGCGTTCTGAATTGTATTATGCAATTTGGGTGTGCTTTTAGAGATGTGATTTATTATATACTCTTTCTGTGTCCTTAGTAATGGCAGATGAAAACAAAATGCAATAGACAAATATAAGAGACTACAACATTAAAGAATATCACAGGAAAGCAATACATTTTCATATGTGCCACTCTGGAGTTTTACATAAATAGAGAGAATTGCTTGTACAATTGTGATGAAACTTGGTTTAGACTTTTATTAACACTTCTTCTTATTGAGAGTATCTGGGGATATTACCAGATGCCTGTATTCCTGTCTTTATGAGTCATGCTTACATTTTAGTTGTATCTTGAGACCCTCTTATCCGGTTGTGGTGATTCTAAATGTTACAACTGTATAAATGGGTAATTGTAATTGTATGTAATATCACATTATTTTTACATACAATTACCCATTTATACAGGTGTAACATTTAGAATCTGAGGATAGACGGGCTAAGGAGGCTGTGGTCTTGGGCTCAGGAAATACTTCTCTCTCTCTCTCTCTCTCTCTCTGCAGTATTAAGAGCTCAGCTGCATGGTATGTTTATGAACTTGCACTGCTGATGGAACTTGTCTTCGCTCCATAAGAAGTCCAGGGGAGCAGCTCCTGCTTTTGATTAAAGATTCTCCTGGATTATTAAATTCTAGTGGGGGGGGGGGGGGTCTGGTTTAATGGTATAAGCAGTAATGTATTTTAAATACCACAGCCCTTGAACTATACATTAATCGCACTGGTGTTTGCTGACAAGGGTGTTTTATTGATTCCTTTGTTATATACGATAAAAGTGCAATGGAAAGAGGACTGCCACAAAGCAGGGTTAAGAGTTTTAGGACAGCAGTATTAATATTGGTTTGCTGTTTGTATAATTAAAATCCCCCCCCCCCCCTTGTTCTAAATCTCATAGCTGAGAGCCATTTGGTCCCAGTATTAGCTGACCATTTATTTACACTGGGACCCCAAGGTATAACAGGCAACTGCAAAATTCCCAATAAGAATACAGAATTGCCCATTTAAAATTATTTTTTTGGATTTAGACGCCCTGTGTTACAAAGGCAAGGCTGAATCGAAAAGCTTTGAGAATCAGTTGGCTGTTTCTGAGAGCTATGGGCCCGAGTGCCACTCTCTGGTTTGAGTTTGTAGAGCACATGCCGTCTTTGCTGTAGGCACCCATCTCTGATCCGTCAACGAACTGGCTAACTGTGTGTGATGAGTGTCTGTGGGCTCATTGTGCTAGAGGCACCTCTCACTGCCTCGCTCTCGCGCTCTCTGTCTCTGCATCCATCAGAACCGTAGTCATGCTGTGGGACCAAGCTGCAAACTGTGCTCGGAGTTACTTTGGACTCATGCTGTTGGAAGCTCCTTGGGACTTTTACTAATACTTGTCCATCTCCATCTCCATCTCCATCTCCATCTCCATCTCCATCTCTCTCTCTCTCTCTCTCTCTCTCTCTCTCTATCTCTCTCTCTATCTCTCTCTCTCTATCTCTCTCTCTATCTCTCTCTCTATCTCTCTCTCTCTATCTCTCTCTCTCGCTCGCTCTCTTTCTATCTCTCTCTCTCTACATACAGACGTGCTCAAATTTGTTGGTACCCTTACAGCTCATTGAAATAATGCTTCATTCCTCCTGAAAAGTGATGAAATTAAAAGCTATTTAATCATGTATACTTGCATGCCTTTGGTATGTCATAGAATAAGGCAAAGAAGCTGTGAAAAGAGATGAATTATTGCTTATTCTACAAAGATATTCTAAAATGGCCTGGACACATTTGTTGGTACCCCTTAGAAAAGATAATAAATAATTGGATTATAGTGATATTTCAAACTAATTAGTTTCTTTAATTAGTATCACACATGTCTCCAATCTTGTAATCAGTCATTCAGCCTATTTAAATGGAGAAAAGTAGTCACTGTGCTGTTTGGTATCATTGTGTGCACCACACTGAACATGGACCAGAGAAAGCAAAGGAGAGAGTTGTCTGAGAAGATCAGAAAGAAAATAATAGACAAGCATGGTAAAGGTAAAGGCTACAAGACCATCTCCAAGCAGCTTGATGTTCCTGTGATAACAGTTGCAAATATTATTAAGAAGTTTAAGGTCCATGGAACTGTAGCCAACCTCCCTGGGCGTGGCCGCAAGAGGAATATTGACCCCAGATTGAACAGAAGGATAGTGCGAATGGTAGAAAAAGAACCAAGGATAACTGCCAAAGAGATACAAGCTGAACTCCAAGGTGAAGGTACGTCAGTTTCTGATCACACCATCCGTCGCTTTTTGAGCGAAAGTGGGCTCCATGGAAGAAGACCCAGGAGGACTCCACTTTTGAAAGAAAAACATAAAAAAGCCAGACTGGAATTTGCTAAAATGCATATTGACAAGCCACAATCCTTCTGGGAGAATGTCCTTTGGACAGATGAGTCAAAACTGGAGCTTTTTGGCAAGTCACATCAGCTCTATGTTCACAGACGAAAAAATGAAGCTTTCAAAGAAAAGAACACCATACCTACAGTGAAACATGGAGGAGGCCCAGTTATGTTTTGGGGCTGCATTGCTGCGCCTGGCACAGGGTGCCTTGAATCTGTGCAGGGCACAATGAAATCTCAAGACTATCAAGGCATTCTGGAGCAAAACGTACTGCCCAGTGTCAGAAAGCTCTGTCTCAGTCGCAGGTCATGGGTCCTCCAACAGGGTAATGACCCAAAACACACAGCTAAAAGCACCCAAGAATGGATAAGAACAAAACATTGGACTATTCTGAAGTGGCCTTCTATGAGTCCTGATCTGAATCATATCGAACATCTATGGAAAGAGCTGAAACTTGCAGTCTGGAGAAGGCACCCATCAAACCTGAGACAGCTGGAGCAGTTTGCTCAGGAAGAGTGGGCCAAACTACCTGTTAACAGGTGCAGAAGTCTCATTGAGAGCTACAGAAAACGTTTGATTGCAGTGATTGCCTCTAAAGGTGCAACAAAATATTAGGTTAGCGGTCCCATCATTTTTGTCCATGCCATTTTCATTTGTTTTATTATTTACAATATTATGTTGAATAAAAAATCAAAAGCAAAGTCCCAAATTTCTATTAAATATGGAATAAACAATGGTAGATGCCAATTACTTTTGTCAGTTTCAAGTTATTTCAGAGAAAATTGTGCATTCTTCGTTTTTTGTGGCGGGGTACCAACAAATTTGAGCACGTCTGTATATGATTAAATGAATGTATATATGATTAAACTGATGACCACACTGATACATCCCTATTTACAGTACATCTTTAAATGTAGCCTATCGTAGACTCATTTAGAACGGTCCCTTCTGCAGTCGTTAAAAGCGTATTTTACTGTTCCTATTTTATACATGCTCATCACTCTGTTGATTTGTCGATCCCTTTGTTTAAGTCACAAAATACACTGGAAAGAGAGCTGCCATAGAGCATGTTTAAGTGGCAGTATTGGTGTGGTACTCCATGGTTGTTCGGAGCATCATGTGCTTCTGTCTTGACTGCAGCCTGGCTCGAGGATAGATGGGGCCCTGTGTAAACAGAGTGGCAGGAGTCCTGTACCTCCTCTGTACACACCCGCAGCAGTGGATGAGAAATTGTCCACTCTGTGTGCTGAAAAGTTTGCCTGGAGCCACCTGCCTGCTGAGAGACAGTAATAAGTTTCGCTTGATTGAAATGTTTTTTGTAATGTTAAATTATCCCTGTATGTCTGAGTGTGTTTGTGGAGCTGGGGGGGGGGGGGAGGTTGTTGATATCTAATTTCAATGTCCTGAAAAGTTAAAACAAAGTAAGACATTTTAATTTTATTGGGGAGGATTTTAAAATTATTATTATTGAATTGAAAAGCACTTACTGTAATTCATTTTGAGATTGCTTGCCGCTGTGTTGTAGAGCAGAAAACTGATAATAAAGGGTGTGGAACAATACGGGGTGATGGAGGGCTGTCCCACTACCTGCTATTAAAGATATAAAGAAGCTGAAGCATTGTGACAATTTCTAGTCTCTTGTCATACGTCTGTCTCGCTGCAGCTGAAATCTAGCTGGTCACTAGTGTTGAACCAGCCGTTTCTGTTACAAGGTTAAGGTAGTGTTAAGGAGGCTGTGTGGTCCAGTGGTTAAAGAAAAGGGCTTATATCCAGGAGGTCCCCGGTTCAAATCCCACCTCAGCCACCGACTCATTGTGTGACCCTGAGCAAGTCACTTAACCTCCTTGTGCTCCGTCTTTCGGGTGAGACGTAGTTGTAAGTGACTCTGCAGCTGATGCATAGTTCACACACCTGAGTCTCTGTAAGTCGCCTTGGATAAAGGCGTCTGCTAAATAAACAAATAAAAATAATAGTGTCATGGGCGGGTTCCTCGTGGTCAGGTTGTGTTTCTTGTTGCTTGTTATCCTTGACTGCCCCCCCCCCCCCCACGTCTGCAGGATCAGTACCTTGAGTGTCAGGAGCTGCTCGCTCTCTACCAGCAGTACCTGTCTGAGCAGCAAGAGAAGCTGACCCGCTCCATCTCCCAGCTCAACCGCACACACACAACGCAGCAGCAGGTAAGCACCGTAAACCATGGCACTACCTGACCACTCTCTATCGTTAGAAACACCATGAACAGCGCTAACACATTTTGTTTATTTTGTAGAACCAGAATATCTTCACTGAAAACGTTGCTTAAAGTAATTTTACAGGGTCCTCTGAAAGCACAGAGACACAGACTGTCTGGTAAGCCAGGGACCAAGCTGCAGGTAGTTAAGAGTTCTTCTGAATGATAAAATGTTATTTTAATAACTGATGATTGCTTCTCCTTTTAACCTTTGGAATGAGCTGGAATGAACACAGGGTTTTCATGTTACAATATATATATTTTTTTTTAAATTGTGAATTTGTACCATATTACAGGAAGAAATCTCCTGGGAGTAAAATACGCCGGTACCCCATCAAATGACCTGTTCAATGAAAGTAGAGAAACACTTTTTTTTTTATTTTGTTTATTTTTTTGAATGCAGTCCAAATTCTGTTATATAAATAAAGTCGAATGAAACCTGCTGAATAATGTTACGTTAACATATTAAGTTACATACGGCTTTGTAGTTTTCCATATACTTAACGAAAAACTGACAAACTAAAAAATGTGACATTTCGAATTCTAACATGAAATACTGTACTACTATTTTGACTTCCGGTAGACTTTTGCGATATCATTTTGTAGTTTATTTGATAACATGATGTCAAATAAAAGATCTAAGTTATGTTTATATATATATACATATACACAGTGCTCCCTCTCTATAACGCGTGTCTTGAGGGACACACAGTATGAGCGTTATTTTAATGTGGAGTAGTGGTTAGGGCTCTGGACTCTTGACCGGAGGGTTGTGGGTTCAATCCCCAGTGGGGGACACTGCTGTTGTACCCTTGAGCAAGGTACTTTACCTAGATTGCTCCAGTAAAAACCCAACTGTATAAATGGGTAATTGTATGTAAAATAATGTGATATCTGTATAATGTGAAATAATGTATAATGTGATATCTTGTAACAATTGTAAGTCGCCCTGGATAAGGGCGTCTGCTAAGAAATAAATAATAATAATAATAATAATTAGCAGTTTTTAAACTATAAGTAGCCTGGCTAAACGGCGGTCTGGAGTTCAGTTCAAGCAACAAACAAGTAAACCAAGCGCGAGAAGGAGAGCGGGTCGGGAGAGGGGAAGAGGGAATGGGCTTGTCCCAGGTTCGGCTGCCGGAGCAGGGCTGAAGTGCCTCGTCTCCCACAGAAAGCTGCAGCTCCTCTCGCAGCAAAACAGTAAATGCATTAGGAAAGATAACCACGTAATAGACCTAATGTTTATTTAGTTATAAAACAAATGCTGAATAAGATGTCTGTGTTATAAAGTGCCAGCACATCTTTTCTTCAGTTATTATTATTATTTATTTATTTATTTCTTAGCAGACGCCCTTATCCAGGGCGACTTACAATCGTAAGCAAATACATTAAGTGTTACAATACAAGTAATACAAGTTCAGATACTGTATCAAAAGGGAGAGACAGAAACGGAAGTTAGACTGAGAAGTTGTTTACAGTTTGAACAACACCGGTACTGTGTTTACTGTAGAAATATTGCATGAATCACTAGTATAGGGAATTGGGGGACATGCTGTAGGCACACTATATCCTTATCGCGAAGGAGCACTGTGTGTATTTATATGTCTCGGTCCTAAAATTCCAGGTGATGCAAAACTTTTGGCCATAGCTGTATTATAAGCTGAGGTGTGTCTTACTAAACTCATAGTACAACTAGAAATATATCAAACTGTTGTGCAATGGGAGTCTTATTTCCAAACATATATTCTAATATTTTTCCTAGCACTAGTTAACCCTGGTGCCCTGGCCAAAATCCCAGTATACAGCAAGTCAAATTATGGCCTGGCAAAACTGGCCTTCAATTTTCAGACCCCTGTACAGACTTTACAAAGGATAAAGGCTTCTGCCAAATAAACAATAATAATGATGATAATAATAATAAACTTCCCTTGAAAGAAGGAGGTCGTGTCTCACTGGAGTCCTGTATGAATTACGATCATTATGTAAGGTGAAAGAGTGGTTGGAAGTGTATCCAGCTTTCAGTTTGACTTTGAGAAAAAGGAAAGTGTCATTTCTCTACATGCCGCCTGTCCCATGTGTAGCTGTGCCTGTTGCTTCAGTTTTAATTTCCTGTGTTGCTTTACTGACCAGACACTGTCCTGTCTTGATTGCTCTGTGCTGCAGTGATTAACTGCCTGCCCGTCCCGCCAAACTCGCATTAGTACCACAGCTTGACATCATTACAAATTTAAATGCAGCAATTCCTTGTGCATTGCACATTAATCTCTGTGTCAATGTCCGTCCATCCACACTTCCATCCACCCAGCCTTCTCACTGGTTATCATCAAATATAACCGGTTGTCATAAAATATCTGCATCCCATGAACTGCTAGGGAAATTGTTGTAAAATTATATGTGAAAATTTGCTAAAGGCACTCAGACTACATCAGTAGCCAAGATGGAGTTTGAAAATGTTCTCTCTTCTCTTTCTCTCATCTCTAATCACTAGACCACACTGCCTCCTGGCTCCTCGTCCTCAACTCTAACCACTGGTCCACACTGCCTCCTGGGTCTCAGTGGTCGGCTCTAACCACAAGACCACACTGCCTCCTGGCTTTGTATACTGTAACACATACCAGCTTTCTTTTTTTTTTTTTTTAAACAGAAGATTTAAACCTGATTTCTCTTACACTTTTTTTTTTAAGGTACATTGTCCCCAGCATATACAATTAATCATTTTGAGAGAGAACACAAACACAGGTTAAACGTTTTACTGCCACTCAGTCCGGGAGTGAAATGTCAGTAGTGATTACTAGGTAATCTTAATGTTTTTAAATCCAGATTGGCTGCGTATTTGCCTGATTGCTCTGTCTGTATTCATTGATGCTCTCGGACTGATTGCTGTTTTCTTGTATTTGTTTATTTATTTTTTTCTCCTCTGTGCTGCTCTATGCAAGACTGCCTTCTGACATGCGGCCTCTGTTTCAAATGCCAGTAGGGTTGTTATGTGTGAATAACTTTAAATGCACACGTAAAAGGCTACCCTTTTTTGTATGAAATATATTTTCTTACTATTCAATCTGAAATTAATTTAAGTTTTTTTTTTTTTTACTTCTGGGCCATTTCATACAAACTAAGTCATCAATACTGGACTAATGGCAAGACAAGCCCAAGATAACTGTCTCAGTGGTTTGAGTGCTGGGCAACAGTGTGTAAGGTAGTGGGTTTGAGTAGCTCAGTGGTTATAGAGCTGGATGGTAGTTTGAGTAGCTCAGTGGTTAGAGTGCTGGGCTGCAGTGTGGAAGGTAGTGGGTTTGAGTAGCTCAGTGGATAGAGTGCTGGGCTGCAGTGTGGAGGATGGTAGTTTGAGTAGCTCAGTGGTTAGAGTGCTGGGCTGCAGTGTGGAGGGTGGTAGTTTGAGTGGCTTTACTAAGTTTAAGTGCAATTACTTGCACTGTATCTTTTTCTGTGTCTCTATTCTAATAAAAAAATAAACTGATGTTGTAAGAATGCTGAATAAGGGATTAAACTACTTGCACACGATATATTACCATTGAACTGTCACAAAGTGAGAAGCTTGATGACAATTTAAAAAGCCTGCTGAGTGCTGACCAACATGTACAGAATTCTTATGGTACTTCCCATTGTTGTAGCCTTGTGTTGTTCAAGGTGTAAGAGTATCGCTACCCTGTCTGGGGGAGCAGTGTACCGAGTGCAAGTGGAAAGCTACAGGGTCTTATCCATTCCATTTGGAGAAGCCCTCCCCTTCCTTGCTTGGGTAAGTGGGAGACATGGAGAAGTGGCTTCACTTCAACAAGCAATACACCTTTCTGCTGTGTCTAACAGCCGCTCATTAAAAACATGAATTATCCCCAGGTCCCTCTTCCTAAGCAGCCACCCAGACAGGAGAAATATAAACCTGTCAACCCAGCGGCGGAAACATAAGGCCCCAACTGCACAGTCAAGACGCTAGCCTGCTCTCTGAAGACTCTTTTAAAGATTAATATACAACAGCAGTTTTTTTATCATCAGCCTTCGTCCTGACTCTTCAAATATTAGAGCCTGGTAGTGACAACTTCTGCGAGGAAGGGGGAGGGGTGGGGGACTTGAGGGACTCCTGGGAATGAAGCAGCTGAAACCCCCCTCCAGTTAATGCTGCCTGTCAGTGTGGCGGCTTCACTGCTGGAAAATGTAGAGCGCCTCACTCCTTCCCTCAGGAATACAGCCACGAGGCGGCTGCTGTGTTGTTTTGATAACTCACAATTCTTTGTCAGCACAGGTTCAATTTGTGTTTTTTGTAGTGTGTGTGTGTTTTTGTCTATTTTCTTATGCATGTGTATTGTCTGTAATTCAGTTATTCTTTAGTATTACTATTGGCTCCATAGTAATAGTTAAAACCTGTTATCTGTTTTCATAGAAGCACATGTTCCAGCTAACAAGTACTTTTGTTTTTCTAAAGTGATACCTGGTATAGTACTATACTGGGTGAAAGGAAGCTGTCTGTTTGCATGCCTTAGTATTGGTGGTGGGCTTGGTTGTGAAAGCATGTCACTGGCTGCAAAGCATGCCAGTCATTAGGAATGACAGAAACGATGATGTTGAAAGGGGGTGGTGACAGTTTCACATTGCTGATGTGAAATAACCAAACAAGTATGTGTAAACAGACTACCTGCAAGTAATGTATGGTAACCAACATCATTTTGTTTCAATAAAAATACACGATTGCTACAACACGTGCTTCTTTCAAAGCCAAGATCTACATAGCCAATGGAAATACACAACAAATAGGATATGCAGAGTTACTTCATTAACGATAACTCCTTTAAAGGTCATTAGTAAAACATATTTTTATTTTGCAGACAGCTGGAATGTGTTAATATTCTATTAACTTATCTAAAAGGTTGCCTCTCCAACAGAACACCACCACCATCACCACCACCACCTACTTCCATCAGAGTTTGACCATGCTTTATCCTGATTTAGCTTCTAATGTCTATTTTTCCCCTGTGTGTCTTTCAGCAGTCCTGTGGTAAGAGAAGCCCAGCTCCGCTACCTCAGGCAGCTGTGGACGGCTCTAACCTTGGCTTGCCTTCTCCCAGAAGGGGATCAGGTGGGCTGAACTTTCGGATGCCGCCTTCCCACAGAGACAAGAACCGGGTTGCTTTAGGGAGGCAGGCACACAGCCCCCTCCAACAGGGTACGCCTTCAGGGAGCGGGTCTGAGGATGGCTCCCCAGAGTATTGGGGGCTCCCATTGAGGCCGCAGCTGGGGGGCAGCGAGCCTCGCCCGGGACGTCCTGATCAGCTTAGAGAGGCTCAGCTCATGAACGGAGAATTGAGACGCGCAGGGATGACTGAACCACGTGTGGGCCGGCACTCTCACCACAGGGAGGCACAGGGTTCGGGCAGGCAGGTTCCTGAGGTTTCCCTGACCGGACCGGAGCCGCCACCCCCAGCTTACGTGTCAGAACCCCAGGGCAGCAGGGGGCTTTCGGATGAGAGGAGGCACAGGCTGATGCTGCAGAAGCTGGAGCTGGAGGTGGAGCGGGAGAGGCTGCAGGCTCTACTGGCACAGCAGGAGGAGAAGCTCCTTCGGCAGCAGAGGCAGCTCAGCCAGTCCCGTCTGGATTACAGCAGGTAAGCTCTCTAAATAGCTTGAACAAAGCTTCTCATACTTAACAGACATTACACCAAAGTTTGTCTGCGTTAAACACGTCTTATTAATCCTCTCTTGTAAGAATGTCTTCTGTGCTGTTGTACATCTGCAGCTGGCACTTTAACAGCTCATATATGATTAACCCTTTGCGGTCCTATGTCGGACCTGGTCTGACATTGCAATTTTCCCTTTCCGGTCCAATGTCGGACCCTGTCCGACATCATCAAAAAGACGTAAAAAACAGTTCTCTAGTCGTTTTTTCTCTGGAAAAAGCCGAGAAAACCATTCAATGGCCGAGTGAGACCGATAGGAGCCTAGAGAAGCCGAATAAAAAAGGGGCGTATCTCATGAATACAGATAGCCCCGGCACCACATAGATAACACGGACATAAACAAACAAGATAGCTGCTTCTGCATCCAGCGCTCAGAGAATATCATGGACATTTGCAGAGCTTTTTTTAGATGTTATAGAAATAATAATGACTTGGATCGCATTATTGAGAAGTTTGGTGATAAAACGAGCGATCAGGAGATGATTTATCGGTATGCACGACTATGAAGAGGTATGTTAAAAATATAGTGAACAAGGGGTGGGGCGGTGCTGGAGATGCAGTACTGAGTGTCCTGTTGATATGCAGTGCCTTTTAAACCAGTTTTACTGTGAAAAAAATACTTTTAAACAGCACGTCTAAAATAAACTGCGCATGTGAAAATAAATTGGACCTGACGCGCCTGAGACGCGCTGAATAAATGGACTGCTGAGGGTTAACAGTTGATATACAGACTTCATATCAGGGAGGGTGCTTTTTTTTTTTTTTTAAATAAAAAAAAATTGGATTTATTTTATTTAAATCAGATTTGTTTTATTTAAATCTATATATATATAGTACGCCAGAGAAAAATCCCCCTCACTCATCCCAGGCATTCTTTTCTTTTACTTTTCTTTCTTTGATTTCCTCTTTCTGTGTCGGTCCAAACACACGCAGTTGTTACTTAGGACTGCTTTGCTTTTTATAGTGTGTTCAATTGTTAAAGTGGGTCTTAACACAGAGCTCAGTTGTCTATTTGGGACCCCATTGCACTGTCATCAGAATCGCTTCAGTGAATATGTTAATGTTAATATGATCTATAACGGGGCAAGACATGTCTTCAGAATGCCATTTCAGTGCAGTATTTATTTATTTATATATTTTTTTTTTACGTACTCGCATTTTCGCTGCGATCACAATACAGCCCTAAGAGTTTGAGTTTATGGACAGTAAGGGTTTAAGATGTCTGTGTTAATAAAAAGGTTTTTAAAACATACTTTCCATGTATTTTCCTTGAGAAACTACATAAAATAGGTAGTAAATGAAAAAATGATTTAAAAAATAAAAAAAAAAGCGATTTAAATCAACCAACTCTGCTCTAAGTGGAAAATCCTGGGACACACTGTGTCCTAATACATTCAACAGGAAAAATAACTTCCTCAATTTGTGCTGTTAAACTTTATTTACCAGGAGAGTATCCCATTTGGGTCATTAGACACTTGTAAATGTACAGCTGTACCGCAACATCAAAGAAAGAAAATGTAAATACATTACAAAAGTCATTATTATGCCCAACATATGAAGAGTGGCTTCACTACCTTAAGAGCATCTCATGAAATACTAATATATTAAATATAAGAGACTGCAGGAGTTTGAGCAGGTGTTATCAAAGTATATGCAGAGCCCAGAGATCACAGTCTGAAACTAGGCTTGGCATAGGTTAAATCACTTGTGGCTAATTTCACAGCTCTTGCATGACCTAATGTGACATTTAGATAAAGTAGTCAAAGATCGGTGCTAATGGAGTCTGTAAAACTAGCTGACAGTCTCTGTTCTCTTTCCATAATTCCATGCAGTCTGACTTACTAAGACCCAATAGCGGAGAAAAGGGGGGGAAACATGTACAGTCTATCCTTGCTAATGTTCAGTGTATTCTATTACTACTTTATATCTGTAAACAAGTGTAGGCACATACAGAGTATCCTCATAATCGTGTAATAATCAAACGGTACCTGAGCGGTTAAAAATATTTCTATTAAAATAAAAAAAAAAAAAGAGTTTATCGGCTTATAGCCAAATGCAATCTGAAATAGCTTTAGGAAGCTTGGTGTGTATGATTGAGTGAATGTTGGTACAAAATGAAGGCAGTTCTTGTATAAAATGAGTATAACAGACGCACAGACATGATTAATGACAGAGTCCATTTTTTAATGAGGACCCTAAATAATAAAGATGACTACAAATTAATAAATACAGTCCATATACAGATATTGGCTCCCCAGTGGAAGAGAGTCTGGATGTGGTGTGGCTGTGATTCATCAAGATGCTGATAATTTCCTGTGCTGACTGTACCGCACACCCTCTCCCTGCTTATTTCAGCAACACGTCTGTGTTTTTCAGACTGGTAGAGTGTGGCTTTTGATCCCCAGTTAGGCTTGCCAGAAGATTACGGGGCCCCACCAGCAGAGTAATTTGGTACATGCCACATTGGGCATAGAGTGGAGAATTTACTCCCTGTCCCTGGTTACAGGATTGTTTACCGCTCTGGTACAAAACACGCAGAAGCAATTGAATTCATGCTGAAACTGTTCTAGAGTATCTGTAGCAGGAGCCTGGGTCAGAGGTTGTGAGTTTGTCGGGCTACGTGTTTAGTTTAGAGAGAGGAGCTGCTTAGAAGCCAGTCTAGTAATCGAAATGATTGTCTTCAGATTGTACTGGGCACTTCTTGTTATTTCAACCATGATCTTACACTCTAAAATATATATGTTCTGAAGACATGTAGGCTGATAGATGGGTAGGCATGGGGCATGGGGGGGTAGACCTTAGGGGCATGGCTAAACCCTAGGAGTGACTCTGCATACATACACTGTGCTGCACGTCAGATCAAATAGGAAACCTCAATTGGGCCTTTGCTGTATAATTCATTTTTAAATCCAGTAAATTTCTGTCATGCCAGTAAATACATTAATAAAGATGATTTACTGACAGTTCTGTGAAAAGGCTTGTGGTTGTAGTTTGTTATCCAAATTAATTTTGCTTGAAGTGAAATGACTGCTGTACCTAGTATTTCTATGTCTTTCTGCTAAACATTGAGCTGTTGAAAATTGGTTTAAACTGTGGCATATGCATCGGTTTTTATGGAGTTTTGTAATTAATATATATAGGTTATATTTATTTCTTATATATATTTAGAGTTGTGACTGTACATGTGAAATCATACCCCTCAGAGGCAGACTGTTTCTATAATATTATTATTATTATTATTATTATTATTATTATTATTTATTTCTTAGCAGACGCCCTTATCCAGGGCGACTTACAATCGTAAGCAAAAACATTTCAAGCGTTACAATACAAGTATACAAACGCTTTATCAATAAGGAAACTTTAAATAAGGGGCAGAAAACCTGGAAATGTGAATAGGTACGAATTACAATGCTGGGTAATTGTTAAATAGTTCCTGAGACGATATATTCATTTTTGAAGAAGAGGAGTGTGTTGAAGTATTTTTGTGTTCTTTGTGAAATAAGGTTTCAGGATGCCGCTGTGGCAGAGCTGGAAGAATCGATCCATGATGTTCCCTTGAGGGAGCCGGGGCAGTGGGTTTACATGAATGGCAGCACCACTCCTGCACTGAGGTATGGGCTGGCTCCACAGTGCTGCCCACCGAACATTTATTTCAGGACGTTTCGGACAAAAACTTTTCTTTCTACACAGCTGAAGGGCTTTTGTCTGAAACATCCTGAAATTTAATATTTTTATTAACATTTAAACCATTTGTGGACATTAAAAAAAAAACAAAAAACATTTTTGTACACTGCAGCTATACCTCCTTACAAATTTGTTGTGATATAACAGAAAATGAATTACAAAATATACTACAAGATAAAGATGCTGCAAAACACTAAAACAGTCATAGAAATTTCACATTCAGTGTTTTCTGACTTCCTAAAATTCAAACAAATCCATCTGGAAGATGTAAATAAACATGGCGTTCACAAACTCAACGGACTTCTCAGAGAATTCTCTGCCGCAGTGAGAAAGTCAGATGGACAGTTACATGCCAAAAGAACTTTAATAACTATGCACTGTGGACTTCTTGACTGATTCATAAAACAAACATGGACTGCAGACCTCGGCTCATAGAGGAGACTAAAGGCCCCTCAGGAAGAACTGTAGTTACCTCCACGGGACAATTCCCTCAGCCTCCCCTGTTGGTAACTATAGTTCTTCCCTCGCGGGCCACAGTTTCACACTGTTAGCCTCCCCTCCAGTCTGTATTTATTATGTATACATTACTAATGGGGTGGAAAATATAAAGACTATCATGGCAAACAGGCAACCAAAAACCACTGTTTCAAAGGTCTTTAAAGATTGATGTGGTGTCCTGCTTCTGATTAGTTCTAATGCATGAGTAATCAGAAGTGACTGGTCAGTAAAGATGGTTGCAGAGCATCGTTTCTCTGAAAAGAGTCTTAAGAAGTACTAATACTGAGGGTGTGGCCACTTAACCGCTTTGGCTGACCATTCCTGGCTTTGTTTCTTTGTTTATAATGACAGTGAATTAACTTCATGAAGCGATGTACACAGGTGAATCCCTTTCAAAATTACAAAGTTACTTTAGACATCATTAAATATTTACACCTTGAAGGGGGGGAAAAAAAAGAATATAATGGGTGGCAGTCAGTGGGTAAATGCAACACATCCATTCTAATATTATGGTCACATCTTCTGATGCCAGTTGACAAGCTGCGGTCCCCACACACAGAGAGCCATCTTGGACTTGCAGTGTGAGTTGCTGGCTAGCCTGGCAGCAGGCTTGTTTCCTTTGTCAGGCTATCTAGGGATCACACTGTTTTCTTGATCACAATCCCCTCCATGGCAGCCTGTATCTCCCTGGTTAAAGTATGAAACTTAATGCTTCAGTAGGAAGCGATACAGAAATCAGGTGGTGACAGGCTGTCATTCCATAGTGTTGCTTAATGATCAGCAGCAAATCTGGCATAATTAGAGTAAATGAACGGTTCTTAAATTTGCCTTCCCTTAAGAAATATTCAAATGAAAGACTTAAATAATTTAGCCCTGTTGCAGTGCTGTGTATTTTAGTGTGCTTCATTTGACAGGAATACCAATCTTGCTTTTGTCAAAGGAAATAAGGGTGGTGGTGGAGGGAGGGGAAGGGGACGGTGCTGCACAGTCAGATAATTGTTTCCTTGAGTCTCCCCAAATGACAGTCATTCTTCTTTTATTAAGTGCCTTTGCTCCCAGGGGAAATCCTAGCTAAATGCAGTGGCACATTGAGAGAAAAGACTTAAACGTCTTACTGCAGGAAAACAAGGATTAAGGTGCTTTCATTACATGTATATTCCTGATGGCAAACAAAACATACGGCGACTAATACCCTTACAGTTAGGTGTGGTGTGCGTGACTACATGTCAGCTTTAACACTACATCTGATCTGACAATGTCTAAAAATTGAACACTTGCAAAACATTTTGAACTGTTAACTTCCCTAGTGAAAATACAGGGGTTCCCTGACCTCCGTTCCTCTCTCTCTCCTCTTCCCAGTCTGTTCCCAGCCCAACCAGAGAGCCGCCTCAGTGCAACACCAGTCCAGGAGAAGAGCAGAGCGCCCCCTGTGCAGGAGGACTGGGAGGAAGAGCCCCGCTCTGTTACAGGTACAGAAGCAGTGATTGCTAGTGAAGGAAAAGACTGCTTTATCTCTTATTTTATAAAGAAAAAATAGTTAGCAGTTAGACATCCTAGCTGACAGGTATATAAATATAGTACATGATAGCCTGGAATCAGCTATCCCCAATTGTAAATCCTTTTTTAAAATAGCCTCTAATAATTTTGTAGATAAGCAGGTCGATAGGATTAGGGTCTCTGGTAAGTTCACCATGCCTTGCTGATGTCTCTTCTCTCCATGTCTCATACAGAGGATCTCTGCAGCTCCAGAAGAGATGCTTGCACCTCTCCTGCCTTCCTTCCCACAGCCACCTTCCCTCAACCAGACCCAGGGTAAGCTCCTGACTCTCTAGGCCAGCCAAGGTTCAGTTGTGTGAAAGATTTAGATTTCATGTGTGAGCTGCTTTGAGTGGAGACTGACTTGACAGAGGTTAGGAGGCACTTCTTATACAGAGAGCAATGAGGGTATGGAATAGGTTATTAACCCATGTTCTTGATACTGAAGCATTGGAATCTCAACGGTAACACACTAATTGGAGTAATATGTTCTACTGAGAAATATGTTAATCGGTTTATTAGGCAAGTTTCAGGATGACAAGAAGTCGAAGGTAAAAATGTATTTAGTATAGACAGTGTTATTTTAATGCAGCGGTTCCCAGGGATGAATTGGATATGGTTTCAGGGGGACTGCAGCTCAGAAATATTCCCTCCCAAACCGTGCTAGTACCTGACCAAGCAAAAATCCCAGGACTGGGGCTCAATTGATTAACATGAACGCTGCTGTTAGGTGCTTGGCGTTATTCTGAAACCATTCCTACCTGGATATCGGCTTCATCTTACATTTTAAAATTCTTAATTTCCAATGCCCAATCTGACAATATGTACCATTATACAACAACGTATATGATAGGTACAGTAGGAGTACAACATTTCACATTTCTGTGGATTCACTAGGTGTCAGTTTGCAGTTGGGATGCCTCATGTCATGGTGAGCTGCAAACCAAGGAAGTTTGGGAAGCTTTGATTTCATTTGCTAGTGTTGCAAATCAAGTGCAGCGGTATAGACCGCGCTCATCACCTTGTTTAATATTCTACTGAGGGTGAAACAGTAAAGTTTCCTGCTATTTTTTTTTGCACTGTTGGTTTCATGATGGGTTTAGATAGGCTAACAGTAATGTTGTTCATCTTATGGGTCAGAACTCCGAACCGCGTGATGCAAACACTGAGTTTGCGTATATTTTGTTTGTTACATTTTTTTTTCTTCTCGGCAAGCCAATCACACATCAGCAAGTGCAATTGCTGCTTCCACTGATTCATGTACAACATGAGTGCTTAAGTCTATGCAATAACATGAAGCATTAAATCAGGTTAGGTATGGACGCTTATAAGTAATAAACCACTAAATAGCTGGTAGGTGGTGCAGGTTTCAAATAAACACATGCCCAACTGAATGTGATTTTCTCATACCAGCAGAAGTCTGGTCAGTTTAAAACTTTAAAAAAAGACAATTTGAGGCTGAGCTGGCAATACCTATATAAACTGCTCTGAGCAGTCCTGAGTGGCTCACCTGGTAATAGCACGACCACCTGTTTTGTGCAGGGTCAAAAAGTCAGAGGAACGCTGGTTTGCGTCCTGGCTGTGTGAAGTTGCCGGTATTTGCTGGGGATTATACAGCGAGTGTCACATTGGCTCTGGTGCTCCCACAGTTTAGGGAGGCATAATTAGCAGGGAATTTCTTCTCAAAGGTCTACAGCTGACTCTATTGACCAGATGGCCTTTGTCTTACATATGCTGTCAAGCTCCTGGGTGTAAAGAGGCAATTGACTTGGTTGTGGAGTTGGAGGATATCCTCTGATTTGTGGGAGAAAAAAAAGACGTAAATTTACCAGCAGCACATACACCAGAATTCATATTACTGAAACCAGAATGGACCAGCTAGCTGCTGATGGAGGGGGTGACCATCATTTGAACAGCACTGTGCTCATTAGGAATGATTTATACACAGGGGTTAAAACAGTAGAAGGGAGCACAGCTTAATCTGGACTCGCGTTATCTTGCAGTCTTTAGATGGTCTGATTCTCATGATAAAAATCTGCAAGGACTCGACTGCAGTGCAATGTGAATCTTATTTCCATTCCTGTTATGTAATATTTGTGTGTTTATTTGATTTCGGAGTTAGGGTTGCAATTAGGTTGCTTGTAGTACTGTGAATCTGAGAATGACTTGTTTGCTACTCCTATGTAATCTGCTGTATCCACAAATTGACCACCTTTATCTGCTACTGTTTAAACAGCCCATCTGTCATGGAGAAAGAATTTGTTTAATTACTGTTTGCTAAAGACTGGGTGACTCTCTCGGCATAACTTTCAAAAGGGGGAAACTAAGAATTAGGCAAGTGCTTCAGACCTCTGACAGGGATGCATTCAAGTTGGGATACATTAAAATGTTTTGTCAGTACATACGTCTACTTAACTTGTGATGGGACTTGGAATGGACATTCTATAGCACAAGTTCTCAGGTATCAGAATCTAGTTCTACCCTCTTAATTCTTTAGCCTAATAAAGGCTGTACCTTCAGAACATCCTCCCCACATTTAATACAACTTTTCATGGATTTGTGTTACAATTTTATAAACCACATATAGGAATGTTTAACCAATCACAGTTACAGATTTGTCAGAATTCCAGTACGTCTTGCACTGTACAGATAAAAAAAAAAAAAAAAAATCTTGAACTGCACGAGATGGCATCTCTTATCCAATACAAGACACAATACATACAACGGGTAAACTTCAAGAAGATTTCACATTCTGTGTGTATCCTCATTGCAGAGAGTTTGGTCTAGTAAGGATCACTTAGTACTGGTGTACCTTCATATATTAGTTTTAGAATGTTTTGATCCACTGCAACAGAACTCCTCTGGCAGAATGCATGAATTTGTTTATTTTAATTTAAGAGAAGCTTGGTATTGGTATGAAATATCAGCACTCCTGCAACACACTGCTTCTAGTGGATGTAAGTTTGAACAAATATGGGGTTCCTTACATCCACTAGGGATAGAGAGTCAGGGATCAGAGACAGACCGTGGAAATCAAAGTTTTTTGGACATGGGAACATTTGTGTACATGTTGAGGACAGGATCATTTCTCTTTCTTGTCATTTGCCTAACTACTTTTTTCCAAAATGTACAATATAAGGACATTTAAAATACAGATTTATCGAATGGTACAGAAGCTGAGATAGAGAGCACAGCAGGGTGATGGAGGATGAAGATTTTAGCTCCCCTCCTGGTATTGCAGAGATAGAGAGCACAGCAGGGTGATGGAGGATGAAGATTTTAGCTCCCCTCCTGGTATTGTAGAGATAGAGAGCACAGCAGGGTGATGGAGGATGAAGATTTTAGCTCCCCTCCTGGTATTGCAGAGATAGAGAGCACAGCAGGGTGATGGAGGATGAAGATTTTAGCTCCCCTCCTGGTATTGTAGAGATAGAGAGCACAGCAGGGTGATGGAGGGTGAAGATTTTAGCTCCCCTCCTGGTATTGCAGAGATAGAGAGCACAGCAGGGTGATGGAGGATGAAGATTTTAGCTCCCCTCCTGGTATTGCAGAGATAGAGAGCACAGCAGGGTGATGGAGGATGAAGATTTTAGCTCCCCTCCTGGTATTGCAGAGATAGAGAGCACAGCAGGGTGATGGAGGATGAAGATTTTAGCTCCCCTCCTGATACTGCAGAGATAGAGAGCACAGCAGGGTGATGGAGGATGAAGATTTTATCTCCCCTCCTAGTATTGCAGTATTCCAGTTTGTCAGTTGGTGTCATGGGCACTGATACGTAATTGGCCACAGCCTCGGTTTGAGGATGACCGATACAGATGTTGGCTTTATGTTCAAACAGTGGTACGGGTACAGTGTAACGCTAATACAGTTGTCCCGCGTTATACTGCCCCCCTTTATAACGCCACCCTCGCATACCGCCAGCTATTCTCTCTGAACAAATGTCACCAATATAAAAACAGTGCTATTTTTACCTGTTATATCGCCACCCCGCTGTCCGCTATCTTCCCAAGCCAAGCAAACGTAAATATAAGAACATAAGAAAGTTTACAAACGAGAGGAGGCCATTTGGCCCATCTTGCTCGTTTGTTTGTTAGTAGCTTATTGATCCCAGAATCTCATCAAGCAGCTTTTCCAGACCCTCACAATTCTCTGTGTAAAAAAGTGCCTCCTATTTTCTGTTCTGAATGCCCCCTTTATCTAATCTCCATTTGTGACTCTTGTTCCTCGTTTCTAAGCATTGTAGTTTCTCTTTGTAGCGCTAGCAAAATAATCATGGCCAATTAAAACAACAAAGTTATGCAGTTAACCTTTGACTCGCTTTCCTAATTCGTTGTTAACTGAACGTTTACACCAATGTCATCAACACTCCCGCTCCCAAAGCAAAACAGAAAGTACAACATGGCGAGTCGACCCTACATTTAACACCAGAGCAAAAGAAAAAAATCTGCATGTATGCATCTGAAAATAAGAAAGCAAGATATCGCAAATGTGTTCTCGCCTAAGTGAGGCATGTACTGTTAATCAGAGAACAATTGGAGACATTGTAATGGAAAAAACAAATGGCTTACCTTGATTGAACGGGTCGATTTGTTTAATCTGAAAAAAGCTTAAAATAAGTGACTTTTAAAAACCACAGTAAAAAAGAAAAGTACGGTAAGAGGTTTGTTTGTTTAAGTTTTGCACAAATGAAGGCTGACTTAAACTAAAGCATCAGTTTTTTATTTATTTATTTATTTATTTATTTAAAGTATAAACTGTTCCTCAAAAGTAACCGTGTATGTTTCATACAGATGGGAAAAGATGATAAAACATCACTAGTAGACCTACTGTTGTGTTAAGAACTAGTACTGTAGTTTTAAAAAAGGTTAATGTTTTATTAAAATGGCCTGGAGATACTGTAATTGTATAACTAACAAAATAAAACGTTTTGAATTTATTGCAAACATAGAAGGTTGTGGGTGTTTTTTTGTTTTGCTTGACCCTCACTATAACGCCATCCTCGCTTATCGCCCGTTTTTGCCCATGGCCCTCACCAGGCGGTATAAAGAGGGTTGACTGTATATTTTATTATATTCAATATAGTCAGTCTTTTTCCAGACACACATCTGTATTGCACAGGTGTCTCCCTGTACACAAATGCTGTAGACATGTCCAGGACCGGTCAAAACCCAACTTCAATGCTTTTGAGGACTGAAAACCTTTAATTGAAAGATCCAATTATGAACAGTTTTAGATGCTGTTGAATAATTATCAGACTGGATATTCAGTAATTTAAATAATAAACAAATGCATATTTTATAAGAACAATGTAATCATGCAGAGAAAAAAACTTTAAACAAAGAATATTGAAAGGAATATGTTGCAAAGTCTAACAAGCTAAATCAAATCTAGTGAAGTGTTGCACTTGTACATATTCATGACACTACAATATCGTGTCAAGAGCAGTTACTGACATGCAGCCTCAGTCAATAAAACATGTCAGTGTTAGATTAGCGAACACGTGTAAAGGACTCATGACAAAGGTGGAGGGCATCTGAAGTTTTGCAGCTATTAATTAGATTCAGTCATTAGAGAAGAACAGGAGTGAATGGCCATGAAGGATGACAGAAGCACTAGATATGGAGGCAGTCGCTTGCCTCCAGGCAGTAGGGTCATAGGTTCTGATTATACTTGTAAATGATGTTTGATTGCTTTGCTGTAGACGTGCTAAGGTGGACAAATCAGTGCTGGGACAAACCATGTTTTTTTTTTCCATATAGTTCAGTAGTCTTTTAAAAATGTAAACATATATTTAAATATGCTGGAAAACAAAAGTATAATTTAGTACCATACTACAGGAAAAATATCTCTCTGGAGTACAAATAAACCTGGTCGAATGTGTGATTTATTTCAGACTTCATATATACATCGGTTTCCTTTGCATGTCATCTTTTTTGATACATTCATTATAAACACTGGTGTATGAAATGGATATGAACACCGAATACACTTCAAGCAGTGTTTGAATATTCCAATAATCACCCAGCATGGTGTGTGGGGATGCCACACTGTTTATAGATAAGACACTGAAACATATGATAAGATAGGTAGAAGTGGTGCTGTGCAGTTTAACACAAACCTGTGTGATATACCTGCAGTCTGATATAAGCAAGACTTCTCCACCTGACTGTTTGTCTGGTACTGGGCCTTTTCAAAACAAACATGGAAACCTGCTCACCATGCCTCACACGTGCATCATGTACAGAGCAATCCTGTCATTTTAAAAAATGTATTCAAATGAATAAATAATAGCACAGGGGTGCGGCGCGGGCATACGAGAGGTGCACCGTATTTAGAGGATTTCTCCCTGATCTTCCTCTACTACTTAAACATACATTTCGCCCCTCCCTCCTCATCAACCAAAGCATACATTTTCAACATATGAAAGATGCTGGATTGAAATTGGGCCTAAGTGATATTAATGTATCACGGCCCCCGCTATTGAACCTTGAAAAAGCAATAAAGCCTGGTGTGCCTTCGATAAATATTACATTGCGAGGGTATTAACATTCCGACGCTTATTATAGATTGTAACCGCCGGTGTAAAATACATTATTCATATTTGCCGTGTCGTCCAGTGATGGATTGCTGTTTGAGAGGCTGTCCGTTAAATAAATCAACAAATAAAAATGCAAATGCTCACATTTCAGCACTGGCTCACCGGGGCCTTCAGCGCAGAATGAAATCCCCTAACCAATATTGACAGGCAGCCGGGAGAACAAATGAATAAGACAGATTAACTTACTGGGACTCAAGGTTTCTGTCGCTGGGACTCTCGCTGTCTGCCTCCTTCCAGCCAGCACAGCAAGTTATTTTTATTTTTATTATGGTTTTGGGGAAAGTGTTAAACAGTTTTCTATAAAAAATAAAAAAAAATAAAAAATTAAAAAGTATGACTTATTAGATAGCATGCAGCGTTCCAGAAACGGATTGATTTTTAATCCAGTTTTGGACTCAAGTCCCTAATAACCAGCTGTGATGTGTAGGACGAAACATGGTGTGTGCACATTTATGAAGGCATCACATTATAGTTGTTGGATTTATTTTTATTTTAAAACATGATGTGTGCTACGACACTTGATTAAACAAGTCTCTGTTTCCAATCCGTACTTTTCTGTTAGTGTTGAAGTAGTTTGGTTATTTCATCCAGAGTGTGAGATTGTCCCATCTTTTTCAATGACTTCTCTGTCATTCATCAACCAGCTGCTACTCCTATTGAATGTAACATTCATTGACCCAGAAAGTGCAAATGTAACAGATCTCCTGGGAATACGGCATAGAAATAGAGCACTTTCTGTAAAAAAAAACAAACATTCCTTTTGAATCTGTTCTCTGCGATTCACCCACCCCCCCATGCAAGCAGAGGCCCCTCTCTCCTTGCATTCCTTGAGCTCAAATACCACACCCAGCTTCTCTGTTTGTTTGCTGTAGAAAATCACGTTATAAAAGAATAATTAGTTCCGACACAAAAACTATTACAAAATTCCTTACACCGGAGTAGATGAGACCCTGAAACATGATGAGAGGTAGTAGTGGTGCTGTGCAGTTTAACACAAACCTGGGCAGGTCAGCGTGAAGAGGTCTGCCTGAAACCACATGCGATCAACATGCTTCAGTTTATCATTGAGTGCAGCAAAGAAGGCAAATGAGTCCTGTTTAATATGAATAGAGTACGCTGCTGGCAGCACCAGAGAATTTGATTTACAATTCATGTTTTTAAATCAGATACATGCTTATCCTTCTGTGTACATGTGAATTATTTATCTAGTGCTCTACCAGATTGTGCACTTGAATCCCAGTTCGTACTTGTTTCTCTTTTGGGAGCGTGCTGGGTGAGTTGATTTGCACTTGCTCCCTTCATTCATTTGTTACTGGAGTCCGCTCAGTATGAGACACCGTGGAGCGGCTTGATGTTCTAGTATTCAAACTCCTTACTGCAGCTGGTTCACTCTGCCGACTTGGCAGGTTAGTAACGATCCCTCTGCACAGGAGATGGTTTGTTTTGAGAAGCTAGACATGCAGGGTGTGCAGTGCTTCAACGTGAGATTAACAGTAGAGGAACGTTTTATAATGCAGCCATATTTCAGATGCTTGTCAATGGCTTGTTCATTGTAAAAAACATGATCTATTCATTCAGTAAAGATTAAATAAACTTCCATCGGCCACTGGCATTGACTTGAGCACCATTTTAAGTTAATCTTATTCATTTGCATTAGCAGCAGATTGAGATCAAATGGATTTCAAATGCGACTCTGCCAGCCCAAATAAGGATTGCAGGTTGGCAGGACTCGATCTCACGCACAGCAATCCAATGTGAATAATGTGGGAGGTGGGTTTTAAACCTCTGACTGCAGAAAAAAATATATATTTAAGGGGTGTGTGTATACTGATTTAAAAAAAAAAAAAAAACACCTTTGTGACCTAACTAGCACCATTCACTCCTATACAAGGTTAATTACGTATAAGTGCAAAATTACTATGCACACATTCTTCATAATGGGACCATTAAGAGATCCTTCGTGGCTAATTGGACCAAGAATAGCTTACAGTGGTGGCCAGTACCCACAACGGTTCAGGTGTTTGATTCAGCCAGGATCTGAACCATTTGCTTTAAGCATGCCTTGTTTTCCAGTGCACATAAGACAGCACTTACAGCCTCAGACTTTAAAGAGGGTGTAGTGTCATAGAGAGTCTAATATTCATCACCACACTGCAGTACAAATTAAAACCCAATGAGAGAGTAGTGAACAATTGACCAAGAATGGAGACTTTCTGGGTTAATATGATCATCGTTGATTTAGGGTGCCCAAGCTAAATTCCACTACAGGCATGATATCCACCTCAACAGGTCTGTCTGAATAAACACATATGTTTTAAAGGGACGTGTTTAAAAACAGTAAAATGTATTATTGCCATCTAAGGTTATCCGCCACTAAATAAACAGACAGAAATCTCTTTGACGTGGGGTTAACTCTGGTTTCTCTGTATGTAAACATGTGACTCGTAAAGCCAGATGAATAACGACTTATTTTTCCCCCCTGAAGCTACGATGCATCCCTTATTGAACTGCTTGAAGCTCTGACTCCTATTTCGAAGCGCAGCCTGCATAGCCCTTCTCATCTGCAGAGGAGCCCGACCCTCACCCCCACCCCCACCCTACGAGGACAGCTCTCCACTGTGAAGCCCCGGCCCTCGCCCTCGTGCAGGAGATCCCCCCGGACCCACTCCTCTTCTCTGGGGTATCCCCTGGAGGAGCTGCAGGAGAGCCAGATCCTGGAGGAAATCTTCTTCATCTGCTGAGGGACGCAGGATGAACCCTGGACTGGAAAACAGATGGGGTGGGCTGCTCGACTGGATTTGAATGCCTTTTAATTACTTGGGGGACCTCAGAGATGCACTGAAATTAACTTTTTGTCTTTTTATTTTTATCACTGATAGCCAGAGTTTTCAGTAGGTCTAGGGCTTGACAGCAATTTTATGTACTGACATACTGCTCAGGTGCAATAGCTCTTTTCTGAAGCCCCACATATCATCTTTGTAGACCATATATATAGTATTGCCTTTATAATACAGTTGCCTTTATAATATTTCCTTTGAAAGGTACACTGTAGAAGCTTCAGGTCAGGAGCAAATACTCATCCACACTACTACACATGTCTTGTCGTATACTGAATTGCAGTCAAATTTTGCACTGCTATGAATTTATGTTGGTATGCTTTGGAGGGCATTCATTTCTTTAAGGGAGTAAAAGCAGTTGCACCAGACTGTAGGGAAGGAGATTTTGAAACAGGCTTGCAACCTGTTCTGCAGATTCTGAGCTGCACTGCACTCTGTCTCAATTAAAATGTTTGGATCATTTTTATCTACTATGCACCCCACCAGAAAACATTATATACTATATTGAGATGTTCTATACCCTTATCTTGCCGTAATGCTTTTAAATGTGTAAATTATCTGTACACTGATGTTTTAATCAAATCAAGTTGATTTTGAATTTGTGTTTGTGTTTTTTTTTTATTTGAACTATAATTTTTTTTTATTAACCTATGTTTTGGTATTAAATATTTCTTGTGTTTTAAAGATTTTTAATTTTATTTATTCATATGTTTTCTACCACACTAATAAACCATTTAAAACCTTGAACTGATCATCTCTTAAGGTGAATGGTGAAATGAACCTTCAGGACATTTTCTGGCTTGTGATAAAAATGCTGAAACAGACTGTTAGCTGTATCCTCAAACTGTCTGAAAAAGCAATTTGAAAACGTGCACCTGTCTTGCAAAGAAACCCGTTGCATGTGGGGAGTGTATTCAGTCCAGAAGCTCTATTGAGCATCATCATTACCTGAAACCCAGACCTGATTTTACTACTGCAGCGGATTGCAGGTAAGTTGACATGTGATAACGAATCCTTCAGTAGGTGCCATTAAACAGATGCCATGTGTCTAGTGTAAAATCAGACTGACACTTGCAACCTACTACATTAACAATGTCTTTTGTTTGAATATGGCTGTTTTTGTTCACAATGCAACATAGGTAGGCCCTATACAAATCTATGCGCACATGGCTTTCTGATTGAAACCAAAAACTACAGTAGATCTCTTCAAAGGTAGTATCTATTATACTGGGGAAGTACTTTCAATACACTGTTCTGAACAGTCAGAAAAAATCCATAAAACATAGCTTGTTAATATTTTTTCAGAGTCGTTCTTACTTCGATTACTATTAGATATTTCTGTTATGGTCGTTTTGACCTGAGTTCAGGAGCAGCTGTTTTGTTCTGGTTTCCTGCTGTTGTAACCCAGGCTAGATCAGCCAAATGTTGTGATCAGGTCTGAATCATGTGTTTGTCACGTGGTTAGATTTGGCTCTGATAAAATGTGTGACCGCACCAACACATCTGCCCAAGTCTTGTACTGTTCTCTTCCTATAGGCGTGACCTAATGACGACGGGCACACAGAAATGATTTGACGTTCTGCCCACGAGTTGTGGGTCTGAAGGAGTGCATCAGAGTAAGGAAGGAACGCGCTACCTGCTGCTTTAATGTATTGTGTATCAGAAGAACTCTGAAGTAAATGCCCTCTAATCCAGATAGAAAACCCAGTCGGGAACCGAACACTTGGATTTTGAATAGCTTGCAGAAACTGCTTTTCTTATTGGTAGTATTATTTTTTTTTTTTTTTAATAGACTTCCTATTCCGGCAATAGCCAGTATTAATTGTGAATACAAGTTTGTGTGTGTCGTTCAGCCAGCATATGCCAGTGAGGATCACAATGGTGTTGCTAAACCCAAGTTCTTGTTTAGGGCTAATCATTGCAATCTTGTCGGAGTGCTATTGGGCACCGATTCACCACCTTGTGGTGTTAATCCCACTTAAAACATTTCATATCCAACTGATATTCATTCAAAATGCCATGGCTGAATAGCACTGATTTTATATATATATATATATATATATATATATATATATATATATATATATATATATATATATATATATATATATATAATAAAAAATTTCTAGAATTGCAATAAATTGTTGATGGCTAAATGCTGAATTATTGAGTGTTTGACTTTCAGAGGCGAATGAGCAATTTGATTTGTTGAACTAATAAATCAAATTTTCTAAGCAAGCCACAGCTCTCACAAATCCACAATTTTTTGTTGAATTGGAAAAGTAATCAATCAAGTATGATTCTGTATTGTTCCTGACTTAACTTTACCGTCAGTGCACTGTGTACGTGGTTCAGAAGTGTGAAACATGTCACCGTGTTGCTTTTTGAACAACAGAATCCCACCTGGAGGCTCCTTTGCTTTACTCAATGCTGGTCCTTGAGCAGAGCGCTTTGTAACTAAATAAAGCCAGGGGACCCTATCGAGCGCTGCACTAAGGAAGGATGGCTCGCTTTCCAGTTGAGTGGCCTCACTGTGCTGGAAGGGAGTGGGAAAAGGCTCCTTTTAAACGTCTGGAGAAGTTCCCGTTTTACAGGCCAGGCTAGTAATTCAAGAAGTTGTCAGGAAGAGGCAGCTGAAACATCCAGAATTACAGCAGACCCTGCCAGCTTTCTGGCTCACTGCTTAGATAGTACTGGAAGGAGTGAGATTGCCTCGGTGAGTTAGAAATAATCCTAGTGTTTACAGCTGCCATGTTAGGAGTGCTTTGCTGTTACTATCAAAAGGGATGCTGTTTGTGAGATGTCGGAGGTACTTCCTCTGTTTAATACTGCGCAGTGTCTCCAGAAGGCTGTTCTTAATAAAGACAGATGTTACCTAGTACTCCACAGCCTTCGTTCACAGTTTCCTGTCTAACTGTCCCAGAAGAAGAGTTTGAGAATGTTTTTTAATCACCATGGATACATGAGAACTGGGGTGTGGCTGGGAGGTGCTTGTTTGTTGAAATGCTACAGTGTAGCTGTTTCTTTGTTTTGTGGATGTGGGGATGGGGAGATTCTGTAGTCTCATTCAGCTTTCAGGTAGCACCTGGGAATAGCTCACACACAACAATTTGAGAACCTTGTTGCCAATAATCCCATCTTTTTGTTGCAGCCTCTTTTGTATTTAATATTTGTATGTGTTGGGTTCACTTTATCTGTAATTAAAGCAGTGAGAGGAAATGTATACGGTTATCTGGTACTATATGATGTTCAGTACAGTGCTATAAAAGGCATTGTGAAAGTGAGTCTGAGACCCTATCTATACATGCAGAAGCGATTGAATCAGCACACCACTTTGGTCAGGCCAATGTATCCTACCAGCACACTGTAACTGTACACAATCCTCACCTGACTGGGGTCCGGAGGGATCCAAATAGTCCAAATAAAATCTGGAAAACTATCTACAGCAGGGCTTCCCATCCCTGGTCCTGGGGACCCCATGTGTCTGCTGGTTTTCATTCCAACTGAGCTCTCAATTACTTAACTAGACCCTTAATTAAACTAATAATTTGCGTAATTAGACCTTTTTAATTGTTCTCTGCTCCTAAAAAGTGTTCAAGTTACTTATAAAATGTTATAGTTAACTTGAAATCTGCAACTGTTTAAGAGCTGACAACAAGTAAAAAGGTCTAATTAAGAAAAAATATTAGTTCAATTAATGGTCTAGTCAAGTAACTGAGAGCTCAGCTGGAATGAAAACCAGAAGACACAGGGGGTCCCCAGGACCAGGGCTGGAAAGCCCTGATCTACAGCATAAAGATAAGAGATGTGGACAGCGGTGTCATCTGGAGAATTGTGAGCCTTTCAGAAACAGGGGTGATAAAAAAACAAAAAAAACATCCCATTTGATCTAGAAATCTAGAAAAAATGCATTTAAGAATGTAAAAACCAAGGCGTTGCATTTGATCAAAGATCCCAGGTGGGTCATTTGTATGGAAATTGAGGGAAACATTCCCCTTGTATTCCCCGTAGCAGAGAAAACCCTTTTAAAGACGTACGCGTCATGAATGTCCTTTTCCCTTGGATCTCTCCCAGCGTGGAAATACATTAAGACAAGCCGAGACATTGCTTTATCCTAGTCTGTGCTTTATTTAGGGCTAAGCTGAAATGCATCATTCAGTAATTACAGAAGAGTACAAGGACTTTTGTCAGGTAATCGAGAGCGACAGAATGAGCAGTCAAGCATGAACTGTGAATCACAGCTGCAGAGGTGCAAAAAAAAAAAACTGTACGAGGAGTGGAAAAAAAACAAAACAAAACAACAAAAAGTCCGGGAAACAAAATGAAATGTAGGAAACAGTAAACGAAGGGGTCTTCACAACAGATGCACAAGCCAGCCTTATCTGAAGAGGCAATAAATTATAAATATGATCTCTCTGAAAAATAAATAAACAATTTAAAAATAGCAGAATCGCTACGTAACATTTGTCATGTGCTCCCCAACTGCTCTTAAGTCTATTACCAAATATAAATCTCCTTCCTTCAATAAATAAGTTCATTTTCTCCTTGTAATCTTTTTTCCCCCACTCATTATCAATACAAGAAAAAGTCCTATAAAATATGCAAACATATTTACAGAAAAACAGAGCTAAACCCATATACATATATATTATTTATTTTAAAACCTGCTCTGCTTTTATTTATTTTTTTTAATGTAAACAGTTGCAGCAATTTCTTTAGAGAGCTGATGAGGTTCTAGGCCCATCTGTCTTGCCCTGAATGAAGGTCTAGAAACAAGAATCTAGAAGGTAGCGGGAAATGGGAGCAGGGTGGATGAGCTAGAAGCTGAAAAGGAAGGACTAGAAGTTCTAGTCAAAGTGTGAATGGAGCAGAGAGGATGTTCTTGAGGGGAATAAAATACACTGATCTAGAACCTAGAGGAAAGAGATTCTCGAAGAGCATTGTACCTGCGTGTTTTAGATAAAGAATGCAATACGATAGGAATGAAGTTCTTGACAATAGAGAGTTCTGGGGTTGCCTGGCAGTACAATGTTATAAACAAGAGGAATATCATACAGTATGGGAATGAGAATCTAGAAAAGGGATAAGGTTAAGTAGAGACAACAAGGTTGGAGAACTGGGCTGGGTTGAACCAGCTATGCATAAGTTAATTCCTAAGTTAGAACTTAAAGTCCTTAGTTGTCACTAGTTAGTTTATAAGTAAGCGCTCTCTTATTTCAGTTGCCCCACACGTACTTAAGCAATACTTTGTTAGTTTATCACTAAGAGCGGTTCATGCTACATTGGTGATGTCATCGCTGCTCGGTAGCCAGTTAGAAGTGAGGATATTTCAGAGGGCTTGGTCAGTGATACAGATCAAAACTCCCACTGAACCTTTAAACTACCGACAATAAACATATCACTTCATGGGAATGTTAAGAATGTTTCGTTTTAGATTAAAACTGCGAGGGCAGACTTTTTTGTTCGTGCTTAAGGCATAGGTGGAGAGTAAGGGGCCAAGCAACTTTACTGGTTGAGAATAGGGGGCCAATGCAATGTTCTGCATGTGTCAGTTACTGCTTCCAAAAAAAAAAAAAGAAATGACAGCAGATATATCAGATATATCAGATATCTCGGTATACAACATCATTACCATCAGTGATATTGCTGCAATCCCACTTAAGATCATTTATTTATTTCAAAAGTTTAATAAACTTTTCCAGTGTGAGAAATGTCATACGGGTAAGAGTATTATAAAGAACAGCTACACAAAATTAGTGGGATATATCTGGCGATGTCGGAATCGTGACTGTCGGGCTAAAAAATCTGTTCTGTCGGAAAGCTACTTTCGAAGCACTCGCTTAAGCCTCCAGAACGTATTGCTTCAGATTTATTTCTGGGCTTGTAAGTCACCTGTCATCATCACTGCCATGCATGTCGACACAAGACAAAAAACCAGCAATCGACTGGTACAGCTTTATGAGGGACATGCGCTCATGGAAGCTGATGCAGGCTCCCATGCTGCTCGGTGGCCCAGGTTGTGTGGTTCAGACTGATGTGAGTGTCATGGTCGTAACCTGGGAAAACCTGATAGGTGGGTATTTGGCATTTACCAAGCAGATATCCAGCTCGGGTACCTTACCTCTGTTGAGCGCGAGATGGTTTAACACTCCTACCGATCATTATCAAGGTAGTGAGACTGGGGACTGAAATACACAGTGATCCGTGGTCAGCATACCAACGCATTGCAGCCCTAGCTGGTAATCTTGGCTATATTCATAAAAACCGTGAACCACCCTGAAGATTTCAGACCTAGACACAGGGGTCCACACCAACAATGTGGAGAATTACTGGACCCATGCTAAAAAAACAATTTAAAACTATGCTGGGCACAGCAGCAACAATGGTACCATTGTACCTGCACGAATTCATGTGGGGAAGCAGTGGCAACACCACCAAAGGCTCTTTTAATATATATAATATATATTTTTAAAACTACTCATTTTCAGAATCTGATAGTGAAACGATGCAGTGAGTTCAAGGTGAGCATTAGAACAGCACATTTTGAACTGATTTATATTGATTCGATCAGAATTCTCTGTTATGAATGGGCCCCTTTGTCATTTTCTTGGCACCTTCATTTCCACCTATGCCACGCTTCATATCTTAAACCTTCACACTTCCCTGTGTTATTTATAAAAATCCAGTTGTTACGATTAAAAAAAAAAAAAAAAAACTCCCACTGCTTCTCCTAGTGTTGTCTCCGTCACCTCTGACAGACAAGCTGTCAAAAAGACAGCTAATTAATTCAAGAATATGCTGTACTCGGAATCACAGCTGTGTCGTTACATTCATACATACATATGGTATAAAATATTGAAATTTAAAACCAAGTTTTAGGAAAGTTTATAAATATAACTTTAATAACGTTAATGAATGTTCTGTATGAGGCATTACGGATAATAAATATACGCTTTTAATTATACATTAAAATATAACCCTGGTGAAAAAATCCTATGGGAAATCCTATCAGAAATTTTATAGGAATGTTTCAGAAATTGAAATAATTCCTATCGGATCGTATAGGAACTTTACAATTATTTGTATCCTATTAAATCGTGTAAGAAACTTTAGAATCTAATAGGATTTAAAAGATGTCCTGTAATTATCAAGAGGATGTATGCTGTCTCGAGGGATTCGCTGATGACGAAAATTATGAGACATATTAAGAAAATTATGAGACATATTATGCAGACATATTAAGCCACAACCAGTCTTGCAACCCATGAAAAGTTAGTAATGTGTAAAATCGACGGTAGTAAAGACTTATGTTTTAACTAAGCTAAGTAAGAACTTCCGCACACCTGGTACAACCCAACCCTGGACCTTGTTATCACCAGCACTAGAATTAAGGATAGAATTTTTAGGAAGGATGGGAGCATCAAATTCAAAGGGGTAGAAATGGGAAGGATTTCTAAACGGAGAACGTTCTAGAATGGGAGGGACTGGCAGGATGTTCTAGAATGAGTAACTTCTAGGTGACTGATGATAGGAACACAGGGCTTGTTTTATTCTGGAAGGAATGGAGCAGGGTTTTTTTCTAGATGAGGAAATAGAGCATGAGAGGCTTGTGAAGCCAAGGCTTATCGATTACAGGAGGTTTTATAAACATGTGACACCATGTAGTGTTCAGCACACAGTTTCATGACTTCCTGCGTTCTATAAACCTCAGAGGTGAAGAGTGGGACATTTCTAGAAGAGGAGAATGAAAGAGCGCTAAATTTTAGAATGGACAGAAATACATATTTCTATATAAGCAGATCCATAAAGAGACACAAAGCACGAAAGTTTGCCTGAAGATTTAAGTGAAAAAAGTGTATTTTCCTCAAGTTTACTTTTGTAAATATGAAGACCATCTGTGTTTTTAATTTCTTCTTTGTTCCTGACGCTGGTCTTTTAAGTAGTCAGTTCTTTATAGCCTTGATATATATATCTATATATAGATATATATATATATATGTATATATGTATGTTTGTATATATAATATTTAAATCCGGAATGCTTGCAGTTAAAGAGCTGCCAGTATTGCATTTATTCCCATTTTAATAAGAGCATGAGCGATTGGCAGAATAGGAATTGAAACTTCTAAAATCTACAAAAACAAAATTAAAATTCTACGTATTATTTTTTTTAGTAGTATAGGTTAGCTTATATATATATATATATATATATATATATATATATATATATATATACTTTTTTGCATGTAATCCTCTTATTTTTAAGATATATATATATATATATATATATATATATAATTTTTTTTAATTTTTTTTTTCAGGTTTTGTATCGATTCTGTACAGACAGTAATAAGATTTTAAATGGGAGGTCCAAAAAGCCTTTCAAAAACAATCAGATCCTTAATCTTGTAAAGCACTAGTTTTCTTGCGATCCTCCCCCTGTCCTGGTAAAGGGAGGAGCTAGTTTCTCACTGAGACCAACACGCGAAAACTGATTGAAATCTAATCTCAATTCTCATAGTGCCTCCTCCCCTCCTGGCTAGTATCAAAGAAGTATAACTTTACCATTTTTAAAAAGCATATCATCAATATATTTGTGTGTGTGTGTGCGTGTGTATTTATGTATCATTTTTGTACAGTTTCTTTTTTATATAATAACTCTTCAGACTGTTTACGGAACAGTAAAGAGAAACAAAGTTAACTTCCAATATATTACATATACAGCTACAAGTCTGCAATAAAAATGGTTTGGTCCTTTGGTCCCTAAAATAGCTAAGGAATGACAAATGAGACTCCCTAGTAACTGTTGCTGCTGTGAATCACCACGGCAACGCTATCCATTGATGACAAACAGGCACTCCTCGATGCGATCCATAGTTTTTTTTTGTTTTGTTTTCCAGCTTCATGTGTGTTCTGAAAGCTCGAGGTCTTTTCAAATTCACACTTTCCTCAAAAGAAATGTTTGTCTTGTTTCATCATCCTTGTCCTTCATGTTCTGCTCGGCACGCTGCAATGCATTGAAAACTAAGCAGAAGGACATTGTTTATTTCCAAGCAGATATACAGCCTCTCACACTCCAATACAACAGGAAGTGTGAGACAGATCCTTCAGTCTGATTGACGTTATGCTGATCTGTCCAAAAGCAGTATCCAACGGTACTTTTTGTTTTCTTCATCGCTTTTTATTATTTTTTGTTTGATTATTATTTATTTTTTTGTACATGCGTTTCCACTCCAAAAATCTGGTCCTAAAAACATGGAAAGAAAGAAAGAAAGTTAAAAATCCAGATCAGCAAATTACAAACAACTAGATGGTAGGCAGCCTGGCTTATTCAAAGTGGGAATCAAGGTTAGTCATTGACATCAGAAACTGAAAGGTTAGCTGTTTAAAAAATAGAAAAAGAGATTGCTTTTGTTTCCTTCCCTTCATTTTGGCAAATGTCAAAGTTTGCAATTACATTTCTTTATCTTGATTTGCCTCTTTGGGTTTTATAAGATTTGCACTTTGTTGGCAGCGGTGAGGGATAATGGAAGAGCTAAGAATTAGCATGATGTGGAATGTGTTATTATCGCATTCATTTTAACCCCATTCGTCTTCACATAGAACACCTTCCCTGGGCTTTACCTAACAATTAAGAGGTTTAAGGCATATTTATCGGCAGGTATTCAATAAATCAATTCATTAATGTGATGACCTCAAACAAGCAAAGCTATCCTTCCCTCATGTTAACAATTAAGTACCAATTAATGGTAATTAACTTCTGCATTGTGTTTTTTTTTTAACAATTATTTTTTCATTAATTTTTTCCAATTTTCTTCCAATTTGAAATGTCCAATTATTATTCAACCTGGCTCACCTCTGCAACCCCCGAACTAACTTGGGAGAGCTGAAGACGAGCACTCGTGTCCTCCGAAACGAATGACGTCAGGCATCCACTTTTTTTCACTCTGCAACCCCGCCGTGCAGCCATATCCAGAACTTACAGCGTTGGAGGACCATGCAGTTCTGAATGGCGTACAGGCCAGCCTGCAGGCGCCCGGCTAGCCACAGGGGTCGCTGGTGTGCGGTGAGCCAAGGACTCCCTAGCTGACCTAACCCCTACCACGCCCAGGCAGGCTTTGCCAACTGTGCGCCGCCCCCTGGGAACTCCTGTCCATGGTCGGCAGTGGCATAGCTTGGATTCAAACCGCCGATCTCCAAGCTATAGGGCGCCTCCTGCACTCCGGGCGGAGTGCCTTTACTGGATGCGCCACTCGGGATCCCCTGCATTGTGTGTTTTAAAAGCTGTCTGGAAGCGAATTTTCCTCTCATTCGGGGCACTGACATTTTTACTGCCGTACTGAAGCCGTAAACTTTCATGTATTGTTTTCTTTATTAACATTATTACTGGTCCCCTTTTTACTGGGCTTTGAATCTTTTGGTTCTTCAATTAAGCAAAGCGGTGGTTCCGGCAGGGAATTCACCTTTAACCTTAGACCAAATCACGTAACCATCAAGCATATTTAGGAGCTCCCAATACCTGAACAAATCGGCAGTTGAATAGCTAGTATCTTATTTGTCTTTCGATAAACACTACATCCCATTGGCAAGAAAGGGATTTATATCTTACCTCAATCCATTACGTCCCAGCTGTGCATCAGCCTCCACCTGCTTTTTAGCTTTGCCTAATGGGAAGGGCAGCTATCCTTCCCCCCTGCCCATGGCTTCCCTACAGTCAGCCTCTCCACTTATCTGCAAGGCTAATTTATGGGCAGGGGTACCTCGAAAGGCGAGGTCAAAGGCAAAAGGATGTAGTGTACAAATATGGATAGTGTAGTCGTGTTGTCCAGTCTAAGCTTTAATAAGTAATCTATCACATAAGTCTCCTGACTGACTGAACTTTCTTTGACGTTAACCCCGGATATGCAAAGCTGCAGATAAACTGCTGAACCCCGGTCCCTTGGTCTGACTGAGCATTGGAATAAGTCTGAAGTTGAACTCCAGTGATTTGGTACCAGGAAGCAGCAGCAGCTTCTCTTACTGTATATCCTTACAATCAAAGAACCAAAAGTTCTTCAACAGAAGAAAAAAAGGGACCAGTGACAATACTGTAAATGCTAGTGTTAGCAACTTTTGTTAGCACTCCTTAAACTACCTTCAGTACCCTTTTCATGGCTGGCCCTTACGTTTGTTTAATTCAGGTTTTCATCCCTCATAACATTTCCTTAACTTGGGCAGTTTGTAAAAAGTGTTCTAGTTTGTAAAATAATTCCATAAAACTCCCCTCTCGTGCACTTTCTTCTATTCGCTATGTAGGTCTCATGCAGTTTGTGCCATTTTGAAAGAAGCACGTGGTATATATGGGACATTAACGAGAAAGTAATCATAATTATTAATATCACCTACTTAATGTTATTTTGCTTAAAGATTTAAAAGATTGTATTTTAAGAAGAAGCATATTCTGTAACATCCTCAAGTCCAAGAACAAAAGATAAACCGGATTGCATGCGTCCAAACATTTAGTGTGTCCGCTCCATTATTCAACACGCTTCTACTACACAAGGTAATACACACCCTGTATACCTGGCACCACACAAAGGGGACGATTTGGTCACCCTATACCCCACCGGGATGATCCACAGCTCAGCTTTGATGGAGCTTTTTCAGCACAGGGAACTCACCCCTGATTTCATTAACCCCAACACTGGTTGATAAAATTCCTGTGGACTCCATAGTGCTGTAACATGCATGAATAAAGTCCCAGCAAGGTATCAAACGACCAAATGAAGTTTTACATTATTGAACGCTGTCAGTCTGCCAGCCCTGTTTTCAAGTAGTCTGTTACACTTCCTGGGTCATGTCACCTCAGCAGTGTCTTTGGGGTCAAAGCATGCCAGTCATTACTGGAAACTACATAGTGAATGAAAGCACACGACAGGAAAGCTTTCTGGAATTATTTCCTAAGCTATAACCCCCTTAAGAAAAGCTGCTCAAAAGTCATCTTCACTGAGAAATCAGCAACCTTTAAGAAAAACTAAAACACAGTACTGTGGTTTCAGTTGGTTTCAGCCGTGACTAAGCTTGAAGAAAGGTAAAGCTTATGCCTTGTGGCAGATGTCAAAGAACACTTTTATATAACACTTTATATATATATATATATGTTGTTTTTTAAAGCAGGCAGTTATCCACTACACATGATACAGTACAGTATTAAGGTGACCTAATACATAAAAAAAAAAACAGTACAGGTACTGCAAAAGGATCCACTCTCGTGAAAGTATCATGCGTTATTGATATCAGTCCATGCTGGCAGGTTGCCACACTGTTGGGTCAACAAACAGCAAACCTTAACACTGCAGTCGGAACAAAGAACAACAACCAGCAAACACACCAGGACCCTTTTTCAGTTGTGAGGGGGACAGGCTTCACAAGAGACCGTCTCAATTTGGGAATGGGTGTTGGGAAAGGCACTGAACCTATCGCCTTTGGAATAGCTTTTGTGCATTCAGGTCGGGAATTGTCTGGTGGGACCAAACACTAATGAAGGCTCAATTCTGGTTTCCGCTTCCATTAAACTAGAGTGCGGCAAATGAAAAAGGCCCCGTACTTTATGCTTGAGAAAGGAACAAAAGAAAAAATAACACAATATTTATGTCTCTTTTAAAAAAACAAAAAGTGCAATAAATATTCAACCACACATTTTTTTTTTTAATCATCAGTAATTTCAATCCGTTTGAAAGTCTCATTTAGGAATTATTTTTATTTTTTGTTTTACTTTTTTGTGACATCTAAAGAAGCAACGTTGACATTAAAGGAACCAAATAAACAAATCCAAAAATCAATTAAAGTTACAAGGCAGGCACTAAAAGAAAAAAAAAAAAAAAGAGAAACTATGAGGACAGCAAAGACTGTGGCAGCACAAACTTCAAATAAACGCACATGTGATTATGACTGGCCAACCATCAACTGATACAACATCCAAAGATATATAAATATATCTATATATATATCTCTCTACTTCTATACATCCTCCAGTACAGACAGCTAGATAGATATATATACACATATATAAAGAAGAGGTAATGTTTCAATCACGGCACCATCACGAAACGTGGCGGCAGGTCATGCACTTTGTTACATGACGCCAGCATTTCACAAGTTTCAACTTTCAGTTGAATGAAACTTACGGAGGTTTGAGGGGGGCTCTTTTCTCTCTGCTTTCAATACCATGAACTTTATCCTAGCTCAGCATTCAGACACTGTTGAGAATGACTGGCTCTGTGGTTGGGTGGGACGCAGATAAATAAACAAAACAAAAAACAAAACAAAAATCGAATGACAAAAGATTTCAGAAGACAAAAAAGGGAGAGGGAGAGGGAGAAGAAAAAAAAAAAATCCGAACACAGCATCAGTCAAAGCTTTGATGTCAAAAAACAAAGAATGAGAGTCTAAGAGGGGTGGAAGTGGCCCGAAGACGTCAAGATGGTGGACAACAAAAGAGATGGACAGCTCTGGGGCACAGAAATGACAGACAACTGGTTGCCATGGAGATCATCCTCTGAAGACAGGTCATAGGAAAACAATAACAACAACACAGTCCTTGCTGCTTTGAAGAAAAGCATTATTGACATTTCATAACACCAAACCAATCCTTAAAACAAGCATTGATCCTTCTCCTGCACATTAACCCCCTCTGTCTCACAATGCTTAAGGCTCCAAACACTGAATCACACACATTGACCAGGGCGGGAGGGTCTGTGCAGGACATTGAAAAGACTTCTCCTTTAAAACACTGTATTTTGAATATTTATTTTCTTGAGATGCATCTGACATCCATTCAACGGCAAGGACAGAATGACCGGACGAGTCCCACGGTTCCAAGTGAGGGTGGTTAAATACCTGGAACTACAGTCTAGAACAGTATCTTGAAATAGCAGACTCTGTCACAAAGTTATTTAAAGTCTGTTTTTTTATGAATAAAATCAAGTTTGATATTCCCCAAAGTGTTCCAGACTATTGATGGTTTCATTACCAACAGTAAAGAACAGTTTCACAAATACCGAACGTTATTTTATTCATAAAAGCAGACTTTGAAAAATCATTCTTTAAACAGATCCTCTGTGAACAGAGCCCATCCAACCTTATTTCATTCATATAAACAGACTGAAAGAACCCCAAACAGTCTAGAACAGCTCATGAGTTAAAGCTTTGTGGTTTTCCATCTGCAATGGCTGCAGGCCTGACCTGCACACCCCCACCACTTACCGGGCTGAGGATGGCTGGGAGGAGTGTGTCGTGGGTTTAATTCCCCTGGCAGCCCAGCTGAGACCAGGGCTGTTCCGATTTACAGATTAATCGGACTGATTAATCAACTAAAGATCTGATTGCTGATTATTATTATTTTTTTTACAATCTAATCATGCATTCTGAGTAGAGAGAGCAGTGCTGCTGTTTAGGGAAGTGCTGATTTGAAGCGCGCTCTCTCTCTCTCCCTGGAAGTGTTTTTTCCATGTTTGTGCTTTGCTAATAATGTTGCTTTTTAGGGGTTACCCCAGAGTGGTTAAACAGTGTGCGTAACTGTGTTGCTTTGGCCCTTGGGGCTGGTGTGACTGAGTTATTAGGTCCCTAAATCTGTTTTATTAGGGAAACAGGACGGAAAGGGAACATTTGTTATATTTACTAAAATTAAAATAATAATAAAAATGGGTTTAAAAAGACCAAATAACCATTGGGCATATATATATATATATATATACAGACGTGCTCAAATTTGTTGGTACCCTTACAGCTCACTGAAATAATGCTTCATTCCTCCTGAAAAGTGATGAAATTAAAAGCTATTTTATCATGTATACTTGCATGCCTTTGGTATGTCATAGAATAAAGCAAAGAAGCTGTGAAAAGAGATGAACTATTGCTTATTCTACAAAGATATTCTAAAATGGCCTGGACACATTTGTTGGTACCCCTTAGAAAAGATAATAAATAATTGGATTATAGTGATATTTCAAACTAATTAGTTTCTTTAATTAGTATCACACATGTCTCCAATCTTGTAATCAGTCATTCAGCCTATTTAAATGGAGAAAAGTAGTCACTGTGCTGTTTGGTATCATTGTGTACACCACACTGAACATGGACCAGAGAAAGCAAAGGAGAGAGTTGTCTGAGGAGATCAGAAAGAAAATAATAGACAAGCATGGTAACGGTAAAGGCTACAAGACCATCTCCAAGCAGCTTGATGTTCCTGTGACAACAGTTGCAAATATTATTAAAAAGTTTAAGGTCCATGGAACTGTAGCCAACCTCCCTGGGCGCGGCCGCAAGAGGAAAATCGACCCCAGATTGAACAGAAGGATAGTGCGAATGGTAGAAAAAGAACCAAGGATAACTGCCAAAGAGATACAAGCTGAACTCCAAGGTGAAGGTACGTCAGTTTCTGATCGCACCATCCGTCGCTTTTTGAGCGAAAGTGGGCTCCATGGAAGAAGACCCAGGAGGACTCCACTTTTGACAGAAAAACATAAAAAAGCCAGACTGGAATTTGCTAAAATGCATATTGACAAGCCACAATCCTTCTGGGAGAATGTCCTTTGGACAGATGAGTCAAAACTGGAGCTTTTTGGCAAGTCACATCAGCTCTATGTTCACAGACGAAAAAATGAAGCTTTCAAAGAAAAGAACACCATACCTACAGTGAAACATGGAGGAGGCTCGGTTATGTTTTGGGGCTGCTTTGCTGCGCCTGGCACAGGGTGCCTTGAATCTGTGCAGGGCACAATGAAATCTCAAGACTATCAAGGCATTCTGGAGCAAAACGTACTGCCCAGTGTCAGAAAGCTCTGTCTCAGTCGCAGGTCATGGGTCCTCCAACAGGATAATGACCCAAAACACACAGCTAAAAGCACCCAAGAATGGATAAGAACAAAACATTGGACTATTCTGAAGTGGCCTTCTATGAGTCCTGATCTGAATCCTATCGAACATCTATGGAAAGAGCTGAAACTTGCAGGAAAGATATATATATATATATATATATATATATATATATATATATATATATATATACACACACATACACACACACACAATGTAATTAGAAAGTAAGTTTGCCACATCAACGCACCATATCATTGATGTGATAAACTTACTTTCTAATCACCCTGTATATTGGTTCTAGGTCACTTTTGAAAGCCAGTCTGGGAAATTCAAACTAAGTAATTTACTAATGAAGATTTCCAAGCACCCCAGGAGGAAGGGAAGAAGACGGGGCAGAGGAAATTACCGGTGTACTCATTCTACTTTCTCATGTTCGTGGACGATCGAGCAGAACTTCTTCTGAAATTGCATTTTACAGCCGGCAGGCTCTGGCATGGTAGGTGAAGCTGGCTTCACTTGAGAGCCGGGGACAGAGCAAGTTGTATCTGTCACGGCAGCGGTGATATCTTCAGATAAATTACATGCGATTATAGATGAAAGCGTGTTTCCCCTCAGTGCTGCGCACGACGGAGCCTCCTCTGACCTACATGACAGCAGATGAGCCAGGAGAGCCCGAGGGAGGCTCCAGCAGAGTCTACACCGAGTTTAGTGCTCGTGTAGCAGCAGAGAGACAGAGAGCCCGAGGGAGGCTCCAGCAGAGTCTACACCGAGTTTGGTGCTCGTGTAGCAGCAGAGAGACAGAGAGCCCGAGGGAGGCTCCAGCAGAGTCTACACCGAGTTTAGTGCTCGTGTAGCAGCAGAGAGACAGAGAGCCCGAGGGAGGCTCCAGCAGAGTCTACACCGAGTTTAGTGCTCGTGGAGCAGCAGAGAGACAGAGAGCCCGAGGGAGGCTCCAGCAGAGTCTACACCGAGTTTGGTGCTCGTGTAGCAGCAGAGAGACAGAGAGCCCGAGGGAGGCTCCAGCAGAGTCTACACCGAGTTTAGTGCTCGTGGAGCAGCAGAGAGACAGAGAGCCCGAGGGAGGCTCCAGCAGAGTCTACACCGAGTTTGGTGCTCGTGGAGCAGGGGAGAGACAGAGAGCCCGAGGGAGGCTCCAGCAGAGTCTACACCGAGTTTAGTGCTCGTGTAGCAGCAGAGAGACAGAGAGCCCGAGGGAGGCTCCAGCAGAGTCTACACCGAGTTTGGTGCTCGTGGAGCAGGGGAGAGACAGAGAGCCCGAGGGAGGCTCCAACAGAGTCTACCCCGAGTTTGGTGCTCGTGGAGCAGGGGAGAGACAGCCTCCCAGCTCCCGGAGACTGCTTCCACTGCACCTCCAGCACAGCACACTCACTCGCACGCTGACCTGTGAAGAGTGCGTGATCCCTGAGATGACCCACAGTGGTGAAAGCAAGCTATAAAAAGCATGTTGACATTAGCCCCGACCCTGCAAAAAGGCTTTTCTGATAGCTGTTTTTCATTTATGCAAAGGTCTTTTTTTTTTATATTATCTGAACTGTTTGCCGACAGCAGTGCTTATAAGGATCTGTGCACTTTTTTTTCATTGAAATCAAGAACGATTTAGTCTGCTTTCTCAGTAAATCAGAAATAAGAGTAAACGCTTTGACATTAGGTTCCATAGTTTAAAATAAGTTTGAATAAACATTTAGCAGTTTTGTCTTTGTTTCAAATGGCAATGCCTTCATCAGGGTTACGATAACAAAGGCATTGTCTTCTTGATGTACTGTCAGTTTTACCAGACGTTAGTGTTTAAAGTTATGGACAGATAGATGGACAAATAGCTTATAAATTTAGTCTTGGGTTTATACCTGTTTTAGTCGAGTTTTGTGTTTTTAACATGCAGGGCCTAGCAAATTGTTTACCTGTCACAATATTAATTCTCAGAACAAATAAATCCATGTGGAGCTGCTGAATACTCAGCAGACACAGCTTTCTCTTGTTATTAAATGCTTTTGAACCTGTAGGTGCTGTAAACACATTTTGTTATAATCATTTCTACTTTATTAGATGGCACAGCTGGAGAAATTGGAATACAAACATGATACTTCCTTAGCAAACAGGATTCTCGCTCACGGCCCAGCACAGATTGAACAGTAAAATATGAAACACGTCTATCCCACCTGTCAGTCTGTCAGCTTAAAGAAAACGAAACAAGACACATGGGTGATCTCATGAATTTGGGTCTGCAGGGTTTTCAAACAGGGCGCTCCAGGGCCGGTTCCTCGCTCGTCTGCGACGCAGGGTTTGTCACCGCCCCCCTTGGCAGCGGAGAGGAGCTGGCACAGGCTTCCTGTGAACACACTGCAGCATGCGCCCTGGCGCGCTGGCCATCTGGACCCCCGAGCGAGCATCAGCTTGTGATCAGAACGACAAAATCAAGGTTGGCAAGTGAAGATATTTACAGGAGGAAATATACCCAGACCAGCCCAAGACAACAAGTGCAGACCAACTGCAGTGAAAGTACAGCACAAGCAACAGTAGAGATGGGTGATATCGATAAAATACCAAACTATACCACACAGAACCGATGCATTGTAATTACCTATAAGAATTATTATTTTTTTTTTTAATGTCAGTATCATATGCATTTCTTATATATATATATATATATATATATATATATATAGTACAGCATATTAAGCCTATATTATGTATATGAAAATGTTTATGACAAATTTAAAAATAGCACTGTACTGCATATTATTTTTATGATTTTCACTCTATGCAAACAAAACTAGTCGTTAACAAAGATATATTATTATTATTATTATTATTATTATTATTATTATTATTATTTATTTTTTTTTTTTACATACAATTACCCATTTATACAGTTGGGTTTTTACTGGAGCAATCTAGGTAAAGTACCTTGCTCAAGGGTACAGCAGCAGTGTCCCCCACCTGGGATTGAACCCACGACCCTCCAGTCAAGAGTCCACTACTCCACACTGCTGTCCTTATATATATGTTCTGCAGTGATAGAATTAATAATACGACTCAATTAAAAAATATACTGCACTATTTTTAGACCAGGGCCGAGAGAAATTCACAGAATATTTTACACAAACTGCCTTTCCTGCAAATTCAGTCTTAAACCTACTGATGTCTGTATAACCATAGATCCAACTGATGATTAAAAACTATAGAACCAGACCATGTGTAAGTGTAAAGCCTGAGTTGAAAAAATCTTAAAGTACAAAAACATATACAACCCTTTGGGCCTTCTTTTCATAGCGTTTCCTCATTTTTTTTTTAATGAACTCCTATTTTTTGAAAGGAGAAAAATGTATTAAAGACTGGCGGAAACGCTTTGAAAACATGACCCACACTCTCTTAATCTGTTCTGTTCTTGTGTAACGTGTTGTGTAATGAACTGCCAGTTACGGGTGCTGAACCCTGTAGGTGAGATGAGGGCAGAATCGCTATCTGCTCTTTTGCACAGTACACAGGGTTACCCAGCCTCTGCCCTGTTACACTTGGTGACTCCTGACTTAGCAAATAAACCAAGTTTATCCTCTTTATAAAAACATAAGTGTGAGATATACTGTACCTAAAGGAGAAGCTTCACACTGGGTTTACAAAATTGTTTGTTTAAAAATTGAATTAAAAACCCATATGGAGTTTACTTAGAATTCCGTCCAAGCAGAGATCTCCTGTAGAACTCTGGAGGCAGATTCAATTCTCCATACATTTCCCCAAGTCCTGTTTATGATCCACCTTAAATTCCCTGATCCAATCAAACTTCAATACATTAGAGGACACCCCCAAATAGCACACTGCATAAGCAAAAGGGTTAAATAAACCCTCATTTAAAACACAAGGGTAGCGTGCCTCAGAATGCTGTTTAATAGGATGACATACAGTAGAGTAGACACTTGATTTCCAGGTGGAAGGGAGTGGTTTTGGTTTGAGAACCCTGCTGCACTGTCTATGATTGCTAGCTCTCCTGTCCACTCATGAAGGACAGTGCTCTAGCTAGCAGCCCAACAAAGACTTTAAACTTCACCAGCACAGACTTGACAGTGACTAAAACAAATAATAAAAAAGCAAGAATCTAGTGGCCATCAGACACTTACAAATTGGAACTGGCTTCCTTCCAGCGTGCTGGAGCGCTATGCATCATGTTTGACAAACTCGAGTAAAGATTTCAGTGATGGATTTAGCCCTGGGGAAAAGCAGCGCGCTGGAGAGACGTGCAATCTTTGCAGTCTGCTGATGGGCAGGAGGCAGAGCTTGCGAGACAAGTGCCAACGTTAACCAAGGCAAGGGCTTATCCAGCAGGGATAAGGAACTTCAAAGAGCACTAGCATTCGTACGGGGCTATAGGTCCTCTTTGGTATCTGTATTACTGTGTGCAATGGGCAGTGTTGTGCGATGCATTGCCGGTAAGATAAGATGAGGTTAAAAGCTCTAAAACCACGAATGCAGGCGACTCTGGCTCTTTTGCATAATGATTAAGATGCTGCCAGTGTGTGAGGTCGCTGGTTCATGCATGGAACAGCTGTAAATGATAAGCTAGTAACACTTTGTTATCTCTGCCTTGACATACCGCTTCTTAATTCCCAGTTTAAATAAATAAATAATAACAATAATAAAATAATAGGGATTTAATGGTGTTCAAGTCAGAACAGAGGTGACACTGATCCATAAAAAGGTGTGTTCACTAGTTTTCTGCCACACTGCCTCCTGTATACGCCTTGCAGCCGACATGACAATAAAAAGCCCTTGCTCATTGATATTGTGTTCAATTGCATTGCAAAAACCACAGGGTGTGGGGATGGGACAGTTAACTTCTTATCTGAAGTGAAACGTTTTGGGATTTCAAACTTTCACCGCACTGCAAATGTGGAGGAAAATGCTGAGGATTTAATTAAGACATAATTAATGAATCCAAATATACACCGCTCTGCATTTGATCTGTTTATTACATTCATTTGTTTCAAGTTCCCTCCAGCGAAAACATAAATAGAACCGGACACACATGGTGAATGGGAGAGAGCCAGCAATTATCTTGCAGAAACGGGACTGGCCTTTGGCTGTAATGAGCGTTCTGTACCCAGCAATGCTAAAATGAGATCATCATCAATTCTGATGACACTGGTTAATGCTTTTGGAGCTTGCGTGGATCAAAGGGTATACAAACCAAAAAAAAAACCCACACAGGCTAATTGCGCATACATATTAAACAGAATTTAAGAGAGTAAAATGCTACAGTGTGAAGGAAATGTTTTTCCACATCATGAAGCTCTTGCTGTGTCTGTCCTTGTGTGTTAAACATGCCCGTAGCTGGAGAGAAAGAACGTGTAGATTTTTGATGTTGAGCTTATGAATGTGAATCAGTTTCCACAAGCAAGAAATAAATTCAAATGAAATGAAAAATATTCAGCCAAACAGGAAATGTAACTAAAACAAACAAACAAAGGATCATATTTTCAAAGCGTTTCCTCCATTCTTTAAATTAACTCCTATTCTTAAGTGTGTTTATGAGAACCTGAAATATTTAACTTAGTTGTTTGGTTTTGGTTTTGTAAAATGAACAGGTGTTTTACCCAGCAGTTAATAAGACTGGAGTAAACAATCTGAAAATATGACCCTAAGACCCTGAGAGGAAAGGAATGGCAAGGTCCCAGAGCAGAGCACCCCTTCTTCATTTCAATATTATTCCCATAAGCAGCGCACCATCACTATTGAGGTTGATCAAGTGTTGTAACACTGCAGTGGAAACATCAAGGTGAAGTCAATATTTCCTGCCACAACACTAAGTTCCTGTGTTACGGGTACAGTTATAGGACCGCTCCGGAACCTTAAAGTTGCTAGGCTGCACTATGTGAGTTCAGTTGGGGTCCTATTAAATGTAACACAGGATGTGAATGCTAAAGTGAACAGGGAGAGGGGGGACTTGGGAATTGATAAAGTTAACCATAACCAACCAACTTCAAGTGCAGCACAGAAACCAGGACCAGAGGACACAACTGGACACGGTGGGAGACACTTCTTCACACAGAGACTGGTGAGGGCATGGAATGGGTTAACCTGCCATGTTGTTGATGCTGAATCATTGGGATCCTTTAAGACCCAACTTGACAAAGTTGGGTAACTAGGAACCAGACGAGCACAGATGGGCCGAATGGCCTCCTCTTGTTCTTATGCTCTTATGAAACCAAGCAATTCCATCAAGATTGCTGTGGCAGGACCTGGATCAAGTCTGATAAACAAACTGATCAAGAGGAAGGAGGGCCTTGCGACAATGTTGTTCTGGTAAGGAGAAGTTTGCTGTACGGTGTACTTGTGCAAAGATTTATGTTTGGAAGTGAACATCTAGACCTGGTCAAATACCCCGATCACGACATAGCGGCTGGGACATGCTGGTTGGCCGTCCCTGTGCAGAACCTTTTTCAAGCTGCCTGGGATTGTCTTCAGTGAAGACGAGGGAGCCTGCTGTGTAATGCCACCTCAGCTGTTCTGATCTCTAATGACATCAGAGCGATATCTGATCTGTTTAGAGTTAAGCGTTGGTCTTGTCTGTTTGATGGAGTGGCGCAGTCCACCTGGTATGATGGACCGCTTTGCTCTTGAACCCCAGTGGTATTGCACCCTCTGCCAGCATAGAAAAGCAATCTAATGAAACGAATCCCAGAACACTGCAGCTGTCAATGCATCAATGATGTGCAGAGCTGAGAGGGAGGGAGGGAGGGGCGCTATCTGGCCCGATTCACAAAGCTTTGACTCAAGAGCTATTTAAAGACTGTTTTGATGAGCTAAATACAGTTTTTAAGGTATTCATGAAACTGATTTAGACTGTTGTTGGCTTTTTTTCCCCCAAAAGCTATGCTATTCCACTCAGACATACCAAAATACCAAAGAAGGACTTGACTGGGTTCTAGACTTCAAGGACCATATTCACAAAGCACTTACGTTAACACTAATTTTGTTTTTCTAATAAGAAAACTAAAGCTAATGTTAAAAAGCTTCAATGAAATAACCCAGGAGTGTAATTCAGAAGTTCCTACAGTACAAGCACCCTTGTTTGATTTTTTCAGATTCTGTAATGTTAGCAGTCTGTTTGCTAACGTAGCACCGTGGTAAATGCTTTGTGAATACAGCCCCAAGTGAGGAGAGGCAAATTCACGACAGTGGCTACTGGCTGGAGCTTTAATTCATTTGTTATAGGTAGGCTTGATTCTCAAAAACATTTACTCCAGACTGTCATTAGCACTATGTTTTTTTAAACACACCCAATAAAGTTACCAACCGATAAATAAACAGCACAGACATTTAATTTAGGGGCTTGTGATCAGTCTAACATTGGTTATTGTTCGTTTCAGAAATGGAAGTTATGTTTTTTTCTTTAAGACAAACCTCCCTCTCCAAAAAAACAACAAAGTGCTAATGTCAATTTGGAGTAGCTAACTGTGAGAATGTATTCCTATAGAGTACCAGTATGTATTATGTGTGTTTCTGAATCTCCTTCAGCTTTCTTCCTGAAACTGAGAAGAATCATCCCAGTTTACTAAAATATACATTTTTAAAATTGTATTTAAGAAAAAAAGTAATAGTATGCATCCAAAATGTAGTGTCACTGTAATATATGAATTTTCAAATACCCAATATTTAACTACTGTATCAACAAGAGTCCATTCCAGTCCTAATCTTATCAATTCCTCTTTTTCTACATGAAAAGTTTGATTTGTCATTTTACACAGCAGCTCCACTTTCCAGTTTGTGATTGTGTTTCCCAGCTTCCTTCCAGTTCCTCCAATATGCTCCAGTGAGTCCCAACAGAAGCATGTATAAAAATGAGCTAGGGACCAATCCATTTGGAAAAATCTGCTGATAATAATTATGCAGGACATCTAGCCCAAAGAAGCCCTTGTTAGCTGCGCTCCACAATGGCAGCCATACACCGGTACATTTATAAAGCGTGACCACTGTGACAATTGCACAGTGAATTTGCAGTTTACCACTCCTATAATATGAATGTACTGGTATACAGTAGCGTGTGTTTGTCAGGGTAGCTGTGATGGGGAGGCAGTCTCAGTCTGGCTCTGACTAGGGCTTGGAGGGAGTTTCTGTGAGGGGGTCAGGAGGGATGCAGTAAGACCTACCTGTTATATCATCTGGTGCCAGGTGCACGCTGTCCCGCGTGGTTAATATGGGCGATTGGCATCTTTTGGCCTCTTGAGCTGCACTTTGAGTCTCTTCATGCCAATCTGAAAGCCATTCATAGACTGGATGGCAGCCTGGGCACTGGCTGGATTGTCAAAACTCACAAACCCTGCGTGCAGACCCAACATCAAGCGAGAGGGAGACAAGAGGGAGAAGAAGACAGACATTACTTTTTTTTGACTGGCCTCATGGCTCATGCTGTTTTTTCTTTCTTTCTCCAACCATCTGTAAAAGAAGCCTGGAATGTTTGTCCCAGCTGAGCAGAAACATCATTGCACAGAGCACTTCATGACACGCTTGCAGTACAGCAGACGCCCGTTCAAAAACCTTAGCGAGAAGGGTTTCCTCTAGAGCAGGGGTGGCCAAAGTGGGTCCTTCCACTACAGTCTTTGTTCCAGCATTGTTTTAAATTGTTTCATTGAACCAATGAAACCTCCATCCAGACCCTGTTGTAGTTAATTATACAATTTTATTTGTTAAACCTGGAGTAAAATGGAACTTCAGGACCATGAATGGACAACCCTGCTCTCAATTCTTCATAGTTGGGCAATAGTGGAGACCAGAGGTTCTCAAACCTTTATGATTGGGGGTCTGTACATTTTCCATACAGTTTCCAGAATTTCCTAGGATGCCCTGGGCAGACCCCAGTTTGAGAACCACTGGAGTAGACTATCAGACTGCATTGTAACTGAGGTTTACTATACATAGTCTGCTATTGCAGTTTCACATGACTAAAAGGACAGTGCAGATGTTGCATTATGCTCAGAAGTTTTGGTGCAGTTAAACAGCAGTCTGGCTGCACTGAAATTCACAATGTTGTTTCTCATACTCTGGGTGGCCAAGCATTCATTCGAAGGACTCCTGCATTAAAAAGTGATTTCTCATACTGTTTGTTCTTTAAATGTTGTTCTTTAAAATCAGTCAAGAGTAAAACAGACAAGACTACAAACTTGGACTTCATAGTCTTCTGTAGAAATATCATCTCACAGATAATGGAGTCTAATAGTTTCATGAATACCAAACCTTATTTCATTCATATAAACAGACTAGCTAGATTGTCAAAGCTATTTACTCCAAAGCGTCATTAGTATGATTTTCTTCCTGAATGAAAAAACACTAGTTATGACGTAACAAGCCCCATATTTAAACATCTAAGTATTTTATGTCTGATTTAGTAACTTTGTCCAGTGACTTTTTCCTTCCTGAAAAAAAAATGCACTAATGGCAGTTGGAGTTAATAACTTTGAGAATCTAGCCAGTATTCTTAAAATAACTCATGTAAAGATTTGCACATAGGACCAAATATTTCTTAATGAATATTTCTATATTTCTTAACATTAGGAGTTTAAAGATATTGATAGAGATATTGTTTTTCACTCTACACAACCAAATGCATAATTTAGGCAGTACAGTTATGAATACGGGGACATAACTGGGAAGACTAGACGGCTGGTGGGAATTTGGACAGTGCAATTAGCAAGTAGGAAAATACTAGTTGAAAAGTGCAAATGTGAGTGATGCACACCCCGCGCTGAGATAATGATAGATAAAGCAGGTCCCAGTTACCCAGGATCTACACAGCATAGCCCCACTGCACACTAACACCATGCTGGGGATGATGGTGGAAGCAGGCCCACACTAAATGTGATCTTTTTATTGGTGTCTCAAATATTAGCACTGTCACAACAGATTCTGACCACTGCAGGTGAGATGAGGTCCAATAACTGCTCGTGCAGACAGGCCTGGCTCTTTTGTGCAGTGGTTACGACTCTCTTGGGGAGAGCAAGGTAGCAGGTTTAATGGCTTGACGTCTCAGCCCATTGAATTGAATGGAAAGGCAATGGCTGGACGCAATCCGCGAACCATACGGTTTAAAGACGAGTGCTTGACATTGAACTGAAGAGCACACTCTGTAGTGGAGAGGTAAGTATGCCTCCTATGCTGATGTAAACATTATTAACTCATCAGCAGCTAGGTTAGGGGGAGATCCATTACAAGGGTTCCTGCCCAGCCTTCGCCCTGTTACATGTGCACCATCTTCCAAGCTACCAGCCCACTCCTATTATTTAAACCAGCTATTCTGAGGATGATGTTAGGAGGGGGTTTGGTAATGTCTGGCCAGCTGTCAGTGTCTATAGAGACCAAAAATGCGCCCACAGCTGCCCATCTTGGCAACATGGGACTGCACCAATCTGCCGCTGCTGCAGGCAATAGGAGACAGGATGGCGTCTTGCAGCCATGCAGAACAGCAGCTGCCTTGGAATTTAGTAGCCAGGCATTCAGAATACAGATACAGCAAAACACCAGCCATCTGTAGCACACACTTCTGTGTAAATGGGCTGTCCCTCACATGATTGATTTGTTGTGCAAATGGAATCCTTGTCAAATGTATAATCGGGTAAAAAGAGACTGCAAGAGGTTACACTGCAGTGTAAAATTGGACATGAATGAGAGAACCTAATGAGACTCCCATCGAGATACTATAGATTCAATATAGTTTAATGAGGGTACTGTAGAATGTACAGCTACACCCCAACTCTAAACAATCCTGTAAGAGTATGCAATAGGAATCTTACAGTATCAGAATTTTACACTCACACACATGAAAGCTTGTGTGCACTGATCCCATTCAGAAACGTTCACGTACATGCACAAGCATGCAGAAACAGGTGCCTGCAGTATGTGCATGTGACCCTGTTGCATTGACACAAGGCGCACCGCTACGTGGCTGCTTATAGGCTCTTAGCAGTCATTGCTTTTTTTGGGTAATTTACTTTTAGAAAAGTACAAACTTTATTCTGTGACCTCTGTCTGTACCATCAAGTGCAAAGAGTGACACTACCTAATCAAAAAGGTTTCAGAAATACGGCCATGCCGACAGATACAGTGACAGGCTTAAAGTGAGAAGAGAAGCAGGGGGCTTAGCGGGAGATGGAACAGAGCTGAAGAGAGACCTTATTTGGCTCTGTCACTCTTGTCAATGTTAGAACAGGCTTAGAACAGAAGGCTTAAGCGCTCAAAGTTGTGATGTGCTTGAAGCATTAATGCTTGAAAACAAATATTAAAGGCATCTGTTTTCAAAGGTCGTGTCACATTGTGATGAGCTACTACCCCATTAGAGCTGATTCTTTAGCATGAACAATGTGGCATGGTGCTGAGCTGTTTAGCTTAGGTCTAACCTGGATCTTTATCATCTCAGCAAGGGGTTTGGGTGCAGCTGTGCTGTTTAGTTTTGGGGTAACCAGGACTTGCTTTACAAAAAGTTCCAGACAATAAAATCCATGTGAATTGCAGTGCCTGAGTTCAGTACATCCTGACCCCCCCCATCCTCTTAGACTATGGCTGTATACATATATTCACTTATACAAACCTGGCATAGGGACATCTCTGTAGCAAACAGTTTGCATCATCAACATTAGAGACAGTGTAGCAATACAGAACTTTAAAGAGCAAGGAGTTCCTTTACTACTTCATGGTGTCTGCAGTCATTCTGAGTGCAGCTGAGTACGGCTGCTCCCATACTACTTCTATACCTGGCTTTGTGCTTGCTTTGAGCTAGTCTGGAGTATCCTAAGCACTGGGCACTGGCCAGCCTTGCTCCTTCCATTCAAATCATGTGAAATAAACCTTTTAGCTGGCAGCCCTACCTACTATACATATACATACTCTATATATACACACTGTAGACAGAGAGAGCAGGTGAGGCCAGCAGAGCTGTCACATTGTCACATGATTTGAATGGCATGAAGAAGGCACTTAGGATTCTCCGGGCAAGCTGAAAGTCAGGTAAGATGGATTTCGAGAAACAATTCCACTAAATCAACACGAGCAACAGAACCCAGAACCACTCCGACTGAGTACAAAACAAACAAACAGACCACAGAGTAGAAGGGAAACGTAAAAAGCGAAGCAAATTACATCTGAGACTACTTACTCCTTAAAGGGTACATGAGGACCTTTTTATTTGATTGTGTTACATGTGCCCATGTGTTGCTACAACTCTTTACATAAGGTGTGTGTATTGTTTTAATTTTTATTTATTTTTATTTTTTTACATTTTGACCACTTTTTTAAACTTTTAAATTGCATTCCCTGCCTCAAGATGGCTTCACATGTACCCGCATGGACCTCTCGGAACTACATTTCCCATCATCCTCCTGGTCACTGGTAAATCCATCTCAGTTACATATGTGAGCAGGAGGATGATGGGAAATGTAGTTCTGAGAGGTCCATGGGGTACATCTTGAGGCAGGAAATGCAATTTATAAGTTTAAAAAAGTTAAAAATATATTTAAATAAAATAAAACAATACACACACCTTACGCAGTTGTAGCAACACATGGGAACATGTAACACAATAAAATAAAACAATACACACACCTTACGCAGTTGTAGCAACACATGGGAACATGTAACACAATAAAATAAAAAGGTCCTTATGAACCCTTTAAGGACCTTTAAGTGCAAAGGCAGAGGCACATTTTCACAAAGAATAAAACAATGGTAAGAGTATGAAACGAGCCAAAAACTACTCCAAACAATCATTTAACAGCTCATTCCTGCAGCTAAATCATCTTCTGCTAGTTACAGTTACACTCCTCTCTGAAAGTTTGCCTTCGCCTTGCTTCAAGCAGAGTTATCAGCAATAGCATTAATATGGTTTGCCTCACCCATTCCTCTACTCTACAACCCCCCCCCCCCCCCCCCCCCCCCCACCCCATGCACATTCTGAGCTCCAGCCTGGATGTAATGAGCTCTGAAAACAACACCTAAATCACCCGCCTCAAATAATCTTACAGGTCTTTTTACCCACCAAAGCATTTACTTTGGTTTGTCGCCCGATCCACAAACACTTTCGAGGAGATGACATTACCGAAAGGCAGGAACATCTGCATGAGCTCGCTGTCTCCGAACTCCTGGGGGAGGTGGTAGATGAACAGGTTACAGCCCTCTGGGCCTGAGAGGAGGGGAGAGGGGCGGGGGAGAGAGAGGAAAGGGGCGGGAGAGAAAGGAGGGGGAGAGGGAGAGATGAAGGGGCGGGAGAGAGGAGGGGGTGGGAGAGAGAGAGGAAGGGTGGGAGAGAGAGGAAGGGGCGGAAGAGAGAGAGGAAGGGGGCGGGAGAGGGAGGAGGGGGTGGTAGAGAGAGAAGAAGGGGCGGTAGAGAGAGAGGAAGGGGGCGGGAGAGTGAGGAGGGCGAGAGGAAGAGAGGAAGGGGATGGGAGAGAGAGGGGAAGGGGGCGGGAGAGAGAGGAGTAGGGGGTGGGAGAGAGAGGAGGGGGCAGGGGAGAGAGAGGAAGGGGGCGGGACAGAGAGAGGAAGGGGGCGGGAGAGAGGAGGGGGTGGGTGAGAGAGAGTAAGGGGGCGGGAGAGAGAGAGGAAGGGGGCGGGAGAGAGAGGAGGAGGGGGTGGGAGAGAGAGGAGGGGGCAGGGGAGAGAGAGGAAGGGGGCGGGACAGAGAGAGGAAGGGGGCGGGAGAGAGGAGGGGGTGGGAGAGAGAGAGGAAGGGGGCGGGAGAGAGAGAGGAAGGGGGCGGGAGAGAGAGGAGGAGGGGGTGGGAGAGAGAGGAGGGGCAGGAGAGAGAGGGAGGGGCGGGAGAGAGAGGAGGGGGCGGGGGGGAGAGGAGGGCGGGAGAGAGAGATGAGGGGGCAGGTAAGAGAGAGGAGGGGGCAGGGGAGAGAGAAGGAAAGGGGGAGAGAGATAGCAATGTGGGATAGGGCAGGGGAAGAGAGAAAACAGAACAGAGAACACAAAATAAGGAATATGAAGAGGAAGAGTACAATGCATTGCAGCAGCAGTGTTCAGCCCTGCACCTCGAGTACCTGAACGACTCACACACATATCCTACATCTCTGTAGTGTCTGACATTTAAATTCTACCCTCAAATCTGGCTACAGCATTTTAGAATATATTAGCCTTCTGTGTGCTCATCAGTTCATTCACATTGCATTCATTTTAGCTGCAGACACACACAGGCTTCCTGCTCTGGAACTGAACTAAACAACCATCTTCCTGCTACTACCTGCAGCAGCAGAGGGTGTGAATGCCAGGATGTAAGTTCGGGGTTAGCTAGGAAATAAATTTCCTAAGATGATTACTATATGAGTCATAGTTTTACTATAGGAGTCATAGCTTTACTATAGGAGTCATAGCTTTACTATAGGAGTCACAGCTTTACTACAGGAGTCACAGCTTTACTACAGGAGTCACAGCTTTACTATAGGAGTCATAGCTTTACTATAGGAGTCATAGCTTTACTACAGGAGTCATAGCTTTACTATAGGAGTCACAGCTTTACTATAGGAGTCACAGCTTTACTATAGGAGTCATAGCTTTACTACAGGAGTCATAGCTTTACTATAGGAGTCACAGCTTTACTATAGGAGTCACAGTTTTACTACAGGAGTCACAGCTTTACTACAGGAGTCACAGCTTTACTACAGGAGTCACAGCTTTACTATAGGAGTCATAGCTTTACTATAGGAGTCATAGCTTTACTACAGGAGTCATAGCTTTACTATAGGAGTCACAGCTTTACTACAGGAGTCACAGCTTTACTACAGGAGTCACAGCTTTACTACAGGAGTCATAGCTTTACTATAGGAGTCACAGCTTTACTATAGGAGTCATAGCTTTACTATAGGAGTCACAGCTTTACTATAGGAGTCATAGCTTTACTATAGGAGTCACAGCTTTACTATAGGAGTCACAGCTTTACTACAGGAGTCACAGCTTTACTACAGGAGTCATAGCTTTACTATAGGAGTCACAGCTTTACTATAGGAGTCATAGCTTTACTACAGGAGTCACAGCTTTACTATAGGAGTCACAGCTTTACTATAGGAGTCACAGCTTTACTACAGGAGTCATAGCTTTACTATAGGAGTCACAGCTTTACTATAGGAGTCATAGCTTTACTACAGGAGTCACAGCTTTACTATAGGAGTCACAGCTTTACTACAGGAGTCATAGCTTTACTATAGGAGTCATGGCTTTACTATAGGAGTCATAGCTTTACTATATGATCATCCCCTGTGATTAAATATTCTTGCTACATCCCTATTCAGAATGAACAGTTTGAATGGAATTTTGACCTCAAACCACTTTTTTTCTCCAATTGGGTCAATGAAGGCCTAAGAACTTTGGACATTTCATCTGTGTGCAAGCCATGCAGCAAAGAGTTAAAAAACACCAGCAGCAATATTAGCTAATGTGGATTCCAGCTAACTATCACACATCATTTTCATTCCTGAAGCTAAAATATGTGCTACACACACTTCACAATCAACATTCAGAAAAGAAAAGAGTTTCTGCAGACATTTCAAATTAAATGGATGTACTGCAGTGGTCTAATTTCCTTGAAAAAATTATTCAAACTACAACATTTGATAATGACAATGCATATGCGTGTAATAATTATAGTTAGAGTCACAGAATGAGGTTTTATCAAATCATGAGTTCTGAATTTTCTGTCTGGAAGACAAACTCAATCTTAATGTAATGTCATTTATTTAACAAGGACGAAACCCTTGGCAATGCAATCTCATTTTAAGAGGGCTAGAGCATTCATGAGCAGTTACACATTTAATCAACCAAACAAAGCAATCAACCCAAGAATAACAAGAAATAATATGCAAACAACTGGAAGCTAAAAAGCTAATACATTCGATACATTGAAGCCTTGAAATGTAATGCTTTACCCCGTGCTTGGATCACTTTAAAGGAATCCATATTTTATTTTTTGAAGCAATATTTAACACTTCAGGGGAAGTGTTTTAGCTTTCTGTTTTTTCTTTTTGGAATCACAGGAGAGTCATGTGACCATGTGGCTCATGGGACAAAAGATTGGAAGTTCCAAAAGAGTATGAGAGTTGGAGTCTCCAAGCTTGCCTGTGCAAGAAACAAGCAACTGGAGCTTAGAGCCCTAAAGATTGTCATCTTTGCCACAGACTGCTCCGTAACCACGGCAGACAGACAGACAGACAAACAGAAGACCGACTCCAGACTGTGAACTCGCTAGCTGCTGTGACTCCTCTGTGTATCACTTGGAGCAGAAGGAGGAGTCTGGTAACCAGGTGACAGGGGGCGGGGCTTACCTTCCCTCTGCTGCTGGGCCATCATGGGAGGAGCCTGGGGGAATGCTTGGCTGATCTGCCCGTACGCTGCAGGGTAGGCTGCTGAGACACAAACACAGAAAGCAAGATCACTCACAGGAGCAGGGAAGGGGCACATACAGCACTCACAGGAGCAGGGAGGGGACACATACAGCACTCACAGGAGCAGGGAGGGGACACATACAGCACTCACAGGAGCAGGGAGGGGACACATACAGCACTCACAGGAGCAGGGAGGGGACACATACAGCACTCACAGGAGCAGGGAGGGGACACATACAGCACTCACAGGAGCAGGGAGGGGACACATACAGCACTCACAGGAGCAGGGAGGGGACACATACAGCACTCACAGGAGCAGGGAGGGGACACATACAGCACTCACAGGAGCAGGGAGGGGACACATACAGCACTCACAGGAGCAGGGAGGGGACACATACAGCACTCACAGGAGCAGGGAGGGGACACATACAGCACTCACAGGAGCAGGGAGGGGACACATACAGCACTCACAGGAGCAGGGAGGGGACACATACAGCACTCACAGGAGCAGGGAGGGGACACATACAGCACTCACAGGAGCAAGGAGGGGACACATACAGCACTCACAGGAGCAGGGAGGGGACACATACAGCACTCACAGGAGCAGGGAGGGGACACATACAGCACTCACAGGAGCAGGGAGGGGACACATACAGCACTCACAGGAGCAGGGAGGGGACACATACAGCACTCACAGGAGCAGGGAGGGGACACATACAGCACTCACAGGAGCAGGGAGGGGACACATACAGCACTCACAGGAGCAGGGAGGGGACACATACAGCACTCACAGGAGCAGGGAGGGGACACATACAGCACTCACAGCCTTTCAGAAGGCTACTGTCCTAGACTTTCTGCTTAGACAAAGACAATCCCCTTCCTGAATAATAACACAGATTGAAGATGTCCTTCATAACCTCCAACTGCTGCATACAGTGGTAGTTGCAGCTGCGGCTGAAAGTACCTATATGGAATATATATATATATATATATATATTGATTGATCAGATATTTCAATAGCTTCTGAGCTCCTTTTAACCAAATCGAGACTGTTCAGTGAGACATGCAACAAGGGCAGCTAACGGCAGCTTAATAAATAATGGGGCAGGATATCAAACATTTTAAAAACGGGATAAACAGCATATCAAACAAGGGAAATTAAATTGTCCCGGATACCATAAACCAAATATTGGAAAATACCATATCATTTAGGAACACTTGAGTCAATATAAATAACCCAGATCTATCTTATGCAACTGATCAAGGTAAAATGATATCTCACATGACACCACTATTGTATTTCCTAAAAACAGGAATGCAGATCATTTCATACATTTCAATTTGTAGAGCACAGCTGTGCAGCGGGTGGCTCTCGAGCCATGTACGGCTCATTGATCTTTACAGTACGGCGCTCTTGATTCAGAGGTAAAGACGAGAGTGTTGGTAGTTTTTGACAGAGGCAAGTCAAAGAGCAAAAACAAATGTATGACTCTTTAAGAACTCTCTTGTCATCGCCCTGTTCAAGAGGCTTCCTGACTCTTCTTCATAAGCTTTGCATTAGTGGTTTCAGCTTGAACATGTCTTCCCAAACACTACAGGCTCTTGAATGGATTTTTCATACTGTAAGACACTTTCTTTTTTATTATCATTATTAAAGCACACACAACAAAATAAATAACAAACTTTTCTAAAGGGAAACAGATGGTAGTGCCAATGCAACTGTGGCACACAATCTGTTTTCAAAAATGATGTCAGTTGCCACAAAGCTATTACCATTCATTTCCTGGAACAGGCGGTATAATGCTGTGTACTGCTGTGCAGCCTAATCACCTCACACAATAAACAGCTTGAGCAATAACAGGTTTGTTCTTGGGGGGGGGTTTGGCCAACAAAAGGAAACCCAGACACAGACTAAACTAGCACAACTGTACGGTGGTTTTGTTAAGTTTGGTTCACCTCCAGTCCTTGAGTTTAGATTACTTTGACAATTGTCTCTCTTCAGTACTACTAGCTAATACTTATAGACTGGAAAGGATTATCCCAGAAAGTGAAGCTCTAAGTCTTTTTAAAAGATGAAGGATTTTGGAGTGCTGAATTCATTTAGATAGAACCCTGTTTGGAGATGTTTCAGCCTCTATGGCAGTAAATGAAAGTAAGGGATTATACTGTGCTATATTGCAGGTTGTCCCTGTATAGAAGCTCTTATTGGGGGACAGTATTTCATGTCTGTGTTCTGCTCAAGTGCCAGCATGCCTGGCCAGTGCACCCTGAGGGTCAAGCACAGCAAAGCTGGACACAAGTCAACAGCACTATTTTAACATGTCTTCTAGCGTTGTCAAGGGCAGCATGGCTTGATATTTTACTGGATTCTGCATCTCCACTCAAAACGTCTACAGGTCGTGATTGGTAAAAGCAGCTCTGTCTGTTTTAAAAGGGTGACCACACAGTGACTCTACACCATGGAACTGCATCCTCTTTCTGTTTTAAAAGGGTGACCACACAGTGACTCTACACCATGGAACTGCATCCTCTTTCTGTTTTAAAACGGTGACCACACCGTGACTCTACACCATGGAACTGCATCCTCTTTCTGTTTTAAAAGGGTGACCACACCGTGACTCTACACCATGGAACTGCATCCTCTTTCTGTTTTAAAAGGGTGACCACACAGTGACTCTACACCATGGAACTGCATCCTCTTTCTGTTTTAAAAGGGTGACCACACAGTGACTCTACACCATGGAACTGCATCCTCTTTCTGTTTTAAAAGGGTGACCACACCGTGACTCTACACCATGGAACTGCATCCTCTTTCTGTTTTAAAAGGGTGACCACACCGTGACTCTACACCATGGAACTGCATCCTCTTTCTGTTTTAAAAGGGTGACCACACAGTGACTCTACACCATGGAACTGCATCCTCTTTCTGTTTTGTGTGCAATTAGAGGAACAGGACTGTGATGGTTATGGATGTTACAGTACTTCAAAGGGATACATTATATCATGCACGTTTTCCTAATATTTACTATCCTCTATTGTTGTTTCAGCTTAAATTACTACCCGCCACGTTTATTAATTATTGCAGCAAAGCTTGCTTCTGCAAAGACTCCTTAAAGCTGGCCATGGGGAAGCATATCAGTGTTGCACAGGCTTTACTGCACAGTGCATCACTTATCTTTTACATTTCACTGCTTTTTGGATTTGCTGGCCCACCTAAAGGAACAGTGATTTGCATACAACCTTAAACATTCCGTTCTGCCTGACGTTTTGCAACCCCCTGAATTAACAGCCTAAAAAACTCAGCACCCGATCTGTGGGTCTCCTTCAACCTGGAAAACACAGCAATTCGACAAAGTGTGAACACTAAGGACCTGCATACTGCTGCACTCCTGCGTAGGCCTGCTGAAGGGGATCCGCTGTGGTGGGGCTCTGGGCTGCAGCGAGAGAGAGTGAGAGAGAAAGAGAGAGAGAGAGACATAGAGAAGGATTAGGTTAAAGTAGTTTGCAATAAGCTTCACAGCTCTGCAGGAGAGAACACATGAACAAGCCAGATTGGTCAAGATTGGTTTGGTCGTTAGTTGACAAAGTTAGTTCAGATGGACTGAGATGAGGAGAGAAAACCTATTTTCTGATCCAGGCAAACTTGAAGGGGGGGGGGGGGGGGGGGGGTCCAATGAATTGATCAAAATAGCAGCAGATATAAATACTGCCAAATCCTATAGGTACATCCACGGCTATATTCAACAACGGTACTGTGCAGTTAGCAGCCATTGAAGCTACTGCAAATAGCCATCTTGGAGTTTAACATTCAGTCTTCCGTGCCTTCAATCTGAATTAGAGGAAGGCTGACATCTTAAAAAAATACAGATACCTTTCTAGTAATTTAAAGCTCTGATACAGAAGCCCTGCATTAAATGAATTGCACTGAAAGGACACATACCTGCTTTTGCATCCTTTTTTGTTTATTTGAAAGTATGAAACTTAGCGGGCCGACAGAAGACAACTTGGGAACAATGGTCTGTTAAAGAGGTCAAACCTGATACCTCAGGGTTGGAGTCAGGAGCTACTCCTTACTGAGTCATTTTAACCCCCTGGATTAAAGGGTGGTTTGATGCCCTTCAGATCAGCTATAGTCTGTGTTCCGTTAGCTGAGAACGTCACAGTACGGTACAATCTGTCTTTCACTGCGCTCCCCTGCAGACTTCATACACAGTGGATTAGAAATGCATTACTTTAATACAGCGATGGACAAAGGTTTTGCATCACCCAGTTGAATGAACTAATGTTGCTTCATAAAGTCAAATGAAACCTGCTGAATAATGTTACATTAAAATATTGAATTACACACCGCTTTCTAGTTTTCCATACACTTAACCAAAAACTGACACAAATTAAAAAAATATTTCAAAATCTAACATGAAACACTGTACTGCTATTATGGGTTCTGGAAGACTTTTGCCATATCATTGATTACATGATAATTCATGAATCTAAATTATGTTCATATCATTTTTTTAAATTATGTATCAATCCAAAATTCTAGGTAAGGCTAAACCTTTGGCCATAGCTGTAAAGTGAATGGGCGTGTTCTCTTTACTGCTCTTTGTATTCTAGTGGGAAAAACTTTTCAATTCCAAAAGAGCAGAGAAAAATGAGAACAGGAGAGTCCCACCTGCCAGAGCATGTTTTATCAAAAGGCATTAAAACAAAATCTTAGTTGAAATGTTTTAGTGAGAAAGGACAAAGGGTCTAAAGATGGGAATCCTGCCTACAAGTGACAGCCTAACATGACATGTTTGCAATGGAAAATGACCTGAACATGGGATTTGATACACATTGACAAAATAAGAACGTATCAATAGACAAGTTAATTTCTGCAAATATCCCCCCATATGGTGAAACAACTTCTGTAGTAAACATTATAGTTTCGTCCATCCCTTCCTGTGTTGTCCTTTCAACAAGAACAACAACATGAAAAATCTTTCATTTGAAAATAAGTGATTTATCTACAGGAATTCATTTGTGAAGTACTGGTCAGTAATACATAATGACATATCAAACAGCAGGACATAACTGTATACTGTATATAAATAAAACAATACAAAAACACAGACGCCAGTGACGATTATCACAACAAATGAAGATTAGTGGATGTTTCGCAACCTTGTGTTACAGTGGCATGCCAACCAGATGTCAATATAATGAAGGTACAGGACATGTAGACCAAGATGGTTTTAATTCCAATCTAGTGGCAATATGTGTGAGTGGAGAACATGCTTTTATATGAGTCCCTGCTACATAACATCAGGGACCAAGCACCACACGACAGCACAGCACAGCACAGCACAGCACAGCACAGCACAGCACAGCACAGTCTCGTTTGTCAGGGATAATTAGAGCCACTTTCTTATTGGGACAACTGTTCTACACAGTCATGTGTTCAAAATCTGGATCTTGCTACAAACATCTGCTACTGCAGCTGAGACGTATACAGAATGCTAAGGTCTGCAGTAAACTAAAGCAGGAGGTCTGAATTCAAGTTAGAAATGATGGTTCAGATTGCCTGACTGTCATGGCTGATCATGGCTTTCAGCAATGTAGTGTACCATTATTGCAATCACCTCAAGCTGTGGTTGCCTGTTTTACCCCAATTGGACCCCCTGCAGTCTGAGTGGGGGGAAAAAAAGGAACAAATGTCCCAGCCGAGTCCCCAGGGAGGTGTCTCAGATCATTTCATTATTTTTCACCAGTACAGTGTAATTGTTGGAGCAGGTATTTAGTTTTATATTCTGACTTCAGTGAAAATGCAGTTTCTCCTCAGGTTTTATAAATCAGTAGGCCTGGATTCAGGAGCCCCCATTGCCCCCCCCCCCCCGATAACACTGTCCTCTCAAACGTAACCGACAACACATCCCCTTCACCTGCGGCACTCTTATCATTACAAACAAAACATGGGCAACACAATAGAGGAGCTCCACACGATTTCACAGCGATTACGCAAACACAAAGAAGGCACTTCCACTGAAAACAATGAGAGCAAATTGATAATCATGGCTTTTAGCTTGTTTAAGCAAAATCATTAAAAAACAAACACAAACATTTTGGTGCTTTGTTTCTAAACTGACAACACTTTACAAGAAAAAAACAAACAAACAAACAAACTATAACGCTAAATATTTTAACAATGGCTTGGAATGTTAACAACCTTCTTAAATATGTAAAATATAGATTTTTTAAAAGCTGTGATATTTAGATCATGCAAACACACTCCTAAGCATGAAACCAGTTCAGCGCCCCCTCTGGAAAACCTAAAGAATAGCAGGTAAAGCGTCGCTGTGGACTCCGCTGCACGTTTTAATTGTGAAACACTAAAAGAAACTAACATTCCAACGACAAGCGCCTCAACGACAAGGCTTTTTCACTGTCTCCAGACTTCTGCTCGAAACAGTTGTCATTGGATTTTAGCTCCTTTTAGTATTCCTTAATTCTGCTCTATTGAGTGTTTAATGGTTATTGGGTGACAGTTTTAATCTTATCGTCGTATTTGCTTTTAGCTGAACACAGTAAACACAATCAGGTTCTCTGAGGTAAACAGACAAAAAAAAAAATCAACACATTTCAAAAACACAGTGATGTTCCTGGTTCTCTTTATAACAAGCTGACCTGAGAGCTAGACACAGGAAAAGAATAAATCATCTCTTTCATCTCTTTTGTCTCTTTCTCTATCCTGTTATATCGTTTAACTGAGGAAAAGCACTTTTTGTTGTATTGGATGGCGAGGGGGGGTGGTGGGGTGGTTTGGAGAGAGCCTCAGCAGTGCAGACGTTGATAGATATTTTATTCTGCCATCGAACCCGGCTATGAGGACAAATGTCCCAATTAGGAGAGCTTCAGAGGGCCTGCTTAACGACCTCCATTCATTACACTGCGCTCACTGGGGGGTTCTGAGGGATATCTCTCTCTCATTAAAACCTGCTCATTTTCCAAGACTGCAGACAACAAATTAGTGATTTTTATCTCAGCAGATTAAGAAGAGCTCTTCAGAATTACAGCTGCAGTAGTGGAGAGTAGCTCAGTGATTAGAGTTCTGGGCTGCAGTGTGGAAGGTAGTGCTTTTGAGTAGCTCAGTGGTTAAGAGTTCTGGGCTGCATTGTGAAAGGTAGTGTGTTTGAGTAGCTCAGTGGTTAGAGTTCTGGGCTGCAGCGTGGAAGGTAGTGCTTTTGAGTAGCTCAGTGGTTAAGAGTGCTGGGCTGCAGTGTGGAAGATAGTGTGTTTGTGTAGCTCAGTGGTTAAGAGTTCTGGGCTGCTGAGTGGAAGGTAGTGCTTTTGAGTAGCTCAGTGTTTAGAGTTCTGGGCTGCAGCGTGGAAGGTAGTGCTTTTGAGTAGCTCAGTGGTTAAGAGTGCTGGGCTGCAGTGTGGAAGATAGTGTGTTTGTGTAGCTCAGTGGTTAAGAGTTCTGGGCTGCTGAGTGGAAGGTAGTGCTTTTGAGTAGCTCAGTGGTTAGAGTTCTGGGCTGCAGTGTGGAAGGTAGTGGTTTTGAGTAGCTCAGTGGTTAAGAGTTCTGGGCTGCATTGTGAAAGGTAGTGTGTTTGAGTAGCTCAGTGGTTAGAGTTCTGGGCTGCAGCGTGGAAGGTAGTGCTTTTGAGTAGCTCAGTGGTTAAGAGTGCTGGGCTGCAGTGTGGAGAGTGTTTGTGTAGCTCAGTGGTTAAGAGTTCTGGGCTGCTGAGTGGAAGGTAGTGCTTTTGAGTAGCTCAGTGTTTAGAGTTCTTGGCTGCAGTGTGGAAGGTAGTGCTTTTGAGTAGCTCAGTGGTTAAGAGTGCTGGGCTGCAGTGTGGAAGGTAGTGCTTTTGAGTAGCTCAGTGTTTAGAGTTCTGGGCTGCAGTGTGGAAGGTAGTGCTTTTGAGTAGCTCAGTGTTTAGAGTTCTTGGCTGCAGTGTGGAAGGTAGTGCTTTTGAGTAGCTCAGTGGTTAAGAGTGCTGGGCTGCAGTGTGGAAGGTAGTGCTTTTGAGTAGCTCAGTGTTTAGAGTTCTTGGCTGCAGTGTGGAAGGTAGTGCTTTTGAGTAGCTCAGTGGTTAAGAGTTCTGGGCTGCAGTGTGGAAGGTAGTGCTTTTGAGTAGCTCAGTGGTTAAGAGTTCTGGGCTGCAGTGTGGAAGGTAGTGCTTTTGAGTAGCTCAGTGGTTAAGAGTTCTGGGCTGCAGTGTGGAAGATAGTGGGTTTGAGTAGCTCAGTGGTTAGAGTGCTGGGCTGCAGCGTGGAAGGTAGTGGGTTTAAATAATTTGATTTCAGTGACTATGATGGAAATGATTCAGCTTACTTATTTAGCTATTCTTTGCAAAAATAAAACACACACACACAAAAAAACTAAATAATGAATGATGCAAACACATCACGTTAATGGGAGAGTAATCTATAGTAAACAACTAAATATTAATGCAGCTCTTTATCCATATTTATATCACAAACCCTGAGAGAAGTGTCTGCCAGCTCTTGTATGCTCCTCACATAATAAACAGCCCTTCACTCCAGGACATTTATTCATTTGACACTTTATGTTGAAACATTGGTCTTTTAAGGTAGTATTGTTCAAATATGATTGAAAGTAACAATAGTGACCACAAATATCAACATGCAACACCACCTTACAGACAACAGAAATCACAGAGATGAGAATGATGTTAAAGAGACAGCTGATTGAACTGCTGACCCTCTTCAATAAAATAGTCCTTATAGTTGTGTGAATAGCGCTGGCAAAAACCCACATAAACCTCTCTCTGGTTTGCTTCTTAAGTGAGTTGAAAATTCAACTTTTTTTGCCAGAAATTCCAAAAAAAGCCAAATGGCCACAGTGTGATCAACCAATCAGCACAATCCAAGCCAGACTGACAGTACAGCTGTCCAAACAGAGCCAAACAGAAGCAAGAGGCGGGGTTCAGGATGCAAACCAAAAAAGTGCAGCGCGAATTAGAGCTCACCAGCGCCACAGTGAGGTGCGTATGTGAATCTACAGCATGCAAGTGATACCCCACCCAAACCTTGCCAGGCTCCCTGGGATGGCCAGTACTGAATGTAAACAACTGGAACTGCTGCTGTAATGTTACTATAGTGAGCTCAAAATGCAGCTCAGTAATTGTAACGTGCAGCTGATATACTATGGCTGTAGTAAAAGTGCAGTAAATGGGTACTCATATTAATGCAGTTAGACTGCAATTTAACAACCAAGTAGCTTATCCGTATGTACAACTGACACTTTACTGTGGGGATTTTCAACAGTGATTTATAAATTTGATGTAAGCCTGGCTGTACTGTAATCAGAGGTGTTATTTTCTGTTTAATTCTGTAAACGATTAAACACGTTTGAACATACTGGGCATGTTTGTAACCAATCAGAAAGGCCCTTATAAAAGTAAAAAGCATGATAAAGCACAGTTAAACTCTTTAAAGCCCAGAGAGGTAAGGTCAAGCGCTGCATCACTATTTTATAAATTACTGTTTTATAATGTATTTCTGTGTAAGACTGTTTTTACTAAATTAAATTGTATGGCAATGCCACTAAAGATATATTGAATATGAAATAAACTGGCACACTTACTATAATGTAAACACTAAGGCTGACCTATAATTTATGTCAAGGAAAACGTTTAGGCAAAGTTTTCGAAGTAAGCGTATCGAGTTACACTAAACGCAGGTCAGCATTAAGATGTGCTGGTTTAACAGGCAGTGTTGTGTGAGGCTCTGTCATTACGGATTGTGTCCCCTGTCATGAGATGAGATGAGGTTAAAGCTCTATAACCCAGACTGCTGACAAGCCCGGCTCTTTTGCATGATGGTTAAGACGGTGTGTGGGGTCGTCGGCTCCCAGTTACACTCTAAGCACCAGTGTTCCTCACCTCTCATGTGCATCCACTCATTTAAAAACCCAACAGTAAGAGGACTGTGTCAGTCATTAAGAGGACTGTGTCAGTCATTAAGAGGACTGTGTCAGTCATTAAGAGGACTGTGTCAGTCAGTCGGCTTGGTTTCTGATCAGAGGTCATTCCCCATGCAGTGCCGAATCAGCCGACAGCTTGTGCTTTTTAAAGCCACGCTGAGCACAAGTGGCAGCTCCGACTGCATGTAATCAAACATCAGCAAACAATGTAAGTGTGCATGCTTCAGCGCATTCATCAACAAGACTGACAGCTGAATTTACCAGACTAGGGTTAAGCTTTAGATCTGATGTGACTGACATTTTTGTACATTTATTATATGCCAATTTGATTATTTAATTCTTTAAAATACGTTAAAAAAAAAGAACCCACAAAAAAATATTTTCTTAAAAAAAAAATTCTTATGCAAGTCATCTCTTATTTTTATTAATACATAAACAGTATGGTTGCTTTTCCAGCATCACATAACAATTTAATGAAAGTGCAAAACTCACACACACTCAGCAACGTGCCACAAGCGCTACGATGAAAGGGTGCAGTTTTTGTGCCAGTAGTGAGGGTGTTGCCCTCCACTGCCCCCTGCCCCCCTCATACCTGGATAGGGGTGGATGCCGTTGGCGAACACGGCCTCGGCAGTGGGCTGCCCGTTGGCTTGTGGCGGGAGGCCAGTGAAGCCGTTGACTCCGATGGCAGAGGGAATACTGGGAACGGCGGGTGCTGTGATCCCGGGAGGTGTGCTGCCTCCTGGTGGAGGAGAGAGAGGAGGCACTGTCAGGGGGTGAGAGGAGCTCATTACACAGGACAGCCAGTAGAGGGCGCTCACTGGAAATTCTTGGCCATCAGGAAACCTGTGCCGTATTGCTCCAACAGGAAAAACACATCACACAGAACTTATACCTGCAATATCCATGCACTTAAAGAGCATGCAGCTTCAGATCTCATTTGCTTAGTTTCATTTACCATTCCTTTATATTTTGATGATGTCTGAAACATTCAGAGTGGTTCTTACTGCAGTTACTCAAACACTGGTCTTGTTTTTCTTCTGATAAGCCTGCAATAAATATTGCTGTGGCATGTAACTAGAACTGAAGAGCAGCTCCTGAAGTCAAATCATCTCAACAAAGAGAAAGAGAATGATAGACAAAGAGAAGGAGAGAGAAGGAGAGCGAAAGAGAAAGGCAAAGAGAATGATGAAGAGAAATGGCTTCTGCACTCGTTGCCTCGGATGGCTGTGAGCCCTGATCACTGGCGCTGGCTGGTGCTCATGCAATCAGCAGCAGAGACACTTCACACAGGTCTGGAGAGCCCTTGTGTTCCTCCCTCCCACCCTGGCACTGCCTCTCCTCTGGCTGATGGAGCTCTCTCAGGAACTTCATGGGCGGCACATTCAGATGCATTTATAACTGCTGCACGGCCTGCCTCCCCCACACAGCACACAGGAAATCAGTCTGTGAGTGCTGCATGGATTCAGAGCACAGCCTGTCTATTAAAACAGGGCAGTGCAAACCCTTGTGGGTCAACATTTCCCAAGACTGCTGGATGCTGTTTTCATGTATCCCATATTCTAATGACAGGGTTAGTCTATATTTGAGTGAAGTGTCCCTTAACAAAGTGTTCTCCATTAAATGTAAATGAGAAGCGTTTGGAGGCGGGAGGTGTGCGCAGCTGTCTAAAGGCACTTGAGCAGGAAGAGAACAGCTGAGCTGAGTGGCACCCTGGAAACACTCCTTTCTCTCTGCCCAAATGTGTGTGTCAGCAGCTTCCTCTTACATTATTAGGGGTGTCTGATGGATGAAATTGCTGTGCAGTCAACAGATATACATACAAACAGACTAACAGATAAAGCTATATAACACAGACGGACAGATAGACTGACAGATACTGTACAGTATATTGCAAGCTCAAGTGGACTAAATTCGAGGGTGGTGTTTTCTACATTTGTGGGTGATGAGAGAGACTAGGGTTCCAGGGTAGGTGCTCTGTGCAGGCAGAGTAAGAGCTGTGTGCTAAGAACTTGACCGAAGCTTTGCCCAAGTCTTCTACATGTGGTGCGTGACCTGGAAAAATAATAATGAACTGATGTAACGAGACGAGCAACACCCCTTGGTCTACTTGAGCTGGACAAACCCCAAATCATTGTAGCTTGTAGTATCTCAGTCCTGTTGACCTGTAAAAGAGCCTGTAGACAGATGGATGGAGAGACACACAGCTCCATACCTGAGGTGGGTGTCATGGGTCCTCCTGGCAGCCCGTTGACGTTCAGCGTTGCCATCTGCTGCATCTGAGCAGCGGCGAAGGCGGCCATAGGGTTGAGGTATCCGCCCTGCGTGACGGAGGCCATGAGCGCGGCCTGCTGCTGCATCAGCTGGAACGAGAGCGAGGGAGAGAGACAGACGGGCCCACAAGCACAGCTCTGCTCTTACCCGCCTTCAGCATTGCCCATATCTCTCTCCATGACTCCTTCTCTCCCTCACCCTCACCTTCTCACTCTCTCTGCTGTCCACCTCTCTCTCTCTGGCTGCCTTTCTATTTTATATACTCTCTCGCTCTCCCAGTAATTTATGTAAAGAGAGATCTTAAAAACAGTGATGATGTCTATCTAGATATTTTACTGTGTTACCTGTTTAGTACCCCAGTGCGTGTGCTCTGTGTGATTCTGTATTGTTGTTTCTGCTTTGAGCATTATTTAAGGCTTTTTAGTGCTGCACAGACTTTGGAGCACAATGCTTCCCTTATGGGTTTCAGTGCACAGTGCAACACTAATATGCTTCCCTGCCTAACTTCACCTCAATCAGTCTAATCTGAAGCAATTTTTCCTGGAATAGTTAGGAAGCATGTGTAAGGGGCAGTGTTGTGTGCTGTCGTTACAGATTCTGCCCCCTGTAGGTGAGATGAGAGGAGCTCTATGACCCTTCATACAGACTAGCTTTTTTGCATAGTGATTAAGCCTGTTCCCTGTTACACATCAGAGCAGAAACAACAATAGATAATCAAACAGAATCAAACAGAACACACATGATATTAAACGGGCGCAACATTAAATATTCGGAAAATGCTTCCGCGGAGGATAGATTAGTTTGCAATGCTTTGGGGAAGCGCTGTCTGTTTCCAGGGCAGACTTTTCCCTTCCCAGTCACTGCCGTCTCTATACTTACTGCCTGGGCGTAGGCTCCGTAAGCCCCGAACTGGATGGCCATAGGGTTGAACATTCCCATCTGTCCTGCCATCTGCTGCATCCTCCTGATAGTGCGCTCCTTGTCTGTGTCTGCGAACTTCACCACCAGACTGGAGGAGGCGCCCTGCAACAGACAGACAAGCCAGGTGAGCAGGGCGACAGACAGACAGACACACATACAGACAGACAGACAGACACAGAGACACAAACAGACACTCACAGACACACACACACACACACACACAGAGGCACACACACACACACACACACACACACAGACACAGGCACACACACAAACACACACACAGAGGCACACACAGAGACACACACACACACAGACACAAACAGACACACACACACACACACACACACACACACAGAGGCACACACACACACACAGACACACACACAGGCACACACACACAGACACACACACACAGAGGCACACACACAGACACACACACACAGAGGCTCACACACACACAGACACATTCAGATATACACACACACAGAGGCACACACACAGACAGACACACACACACACACACACACACACACAGAGACACACACACACACACACACACACACACACAGAGGCACACACACACACACAGACACACACACACAGGCACACACACACAGACACACACACACACAGAGGCACACACACACACAGACACATTCAGATATACACACACACAGAGGCAAACACACAGAGACACACAGACACCTAGAGCCAAACTGGGTTAGTAGGGTGACAGACAGACACACAAACATAGAGACAATAACACACACACACACACACACAGGCACATGCAAAAAGACACACAAACACACACACACAGACACACACACAGAACCCCCCACACACATACACACAGGCACACACACACCAGAAGTTCTATCACAATAATCCTATAATATATTGTGAAATAATGAATTTAAAATAACTTATACTTGTAAATATTACGGTAGTAAATTAGCCATTTCTTGCTCTAGTTTATGCGTGATGAGATCAATCAGCACAATCAGCTCTCACTCCTGCCAAACACTTAATTACAATTGATCAGGCATGCTCATGTGCAGATCTGCGCAGGAGAAGTTAGGCAGTCTATCTTTACCACAGGACACATTCACATATTAACGTCTGATCCATTGCAATTAAAGCATTTGGCAGCGATTGTGTTTGCCTGTGCTTCTGGTAATCATTGCAGAATTTTGCTAAAATGGTAATCTGCAGCAGTTCGAGTGCTTCAGGGCTTATTAAATACTTTAGCTCACTTTCATTGACTATCAGTGCATGTCCGCTTTTGTCTAACACAGTATGATGCAGAGCACAGACACACACATGCTGAGTTTGTGAAAGGTAAGACAAAGAGTCTAAAAACTGAAACTGTGTATCATTAAACATCAAAGGCAGTTTGTTATAATACTGCCCATATAAAAAAATACAAACATCAAATGAATATCAACATCAATGTTGTAATTCTGTATTCTGTTCTATGGGGTTATTCAATCAAACGGACAGGTTTAGAATGAGGACACACCCCAAAATACCACTGCACTATGAAAAGGTTCATATACGTTTCTATAATTCCTTCATTTAAAACTCATCTTCACCGCACCTCTGGAAGGTGTCCTTGTAAAACACAGGAACATTGTTGGCGCTATATTTTTTTGATCGAATCTACCCCTTAGGGATCTTTAATTTGTGCTCCCTGCCTGGAAAACTACCAGTGAGCTAAAGCAACAGCTCCAGCAGCCCAGCTGGTGTGCATTCTGTGTATCAGCCTGGTTGCTCCTTTGCTTTTGTTTCAGAACCTCTTCACACTTTCCCTTCGCACTTTCTCTCCCTTTCTCCCTCCATTTTGTGAAAATCAGAAGCAACAAGAAATTGCTTTACTCTAGGAAGATAATGAAGACACAGTTAACAGGCCCCCCTTAGCGCCCGCACTTTCTAAAAGCAAGCCAAAAAAGTCCACCCCTGCAAAGAACATTGACAATCTGCTTCCGTCCCCATGGTTTCAGACCAGCTGGAATTAGGAATGCCAGCGAGAGAGAGGAGGGCGAGAGGTGGAGTGCAGCCCAAAGGAGCAGAAGGAACAAAACGTTTTAAATGAAACCCATTCCCTGGTAGCAGACAAATCTCTTTCCGCACTGGGAAGCACGCGCCCCCACCTTGTTTCCGTGCTCAATCGATCCTTGTTAATTGCACTCTTAATTACAATCCACTGCTGGGTGAATATTTTAAGGCACATGCTTCCTTCTCATTATCACCCCCCCCCCACACACACATTTTAATTAGAACCTCATTCTGCTCCTTAATGAGCGTCTGCATCCTTGCCAGCTAAACAGGTTAGTCACTTATCAGCCGAGCTAGCCAGACAACAACTGGGGCATTTATATTCTGCTTGCTAGGGGATCAAGTTTACTTCTGTTCTATATTCTGGTTCGGTGTGTTGAGTAACTTAACGATTAAACTTTCTTTGGTCTTCTCATTTATTTTTCGCATAGGTTTATTTTGATTCATACACAGTTACTGTGTGCATTTACTGCATGGTTGTTAATGTCATTGAATAAGCCGATGATCTGATACTTTTTTCATTGGTTTCAGATTCTGTCCATTTGCCATTTAACTAATGAAAACCTGCTGTACATCGTTAACCATTTTATACAATCTGTGAACTGAGCTCTGCATAGAGTAATTCAAAATAATGACTCTGTTGTGAATTAGGCTATGGTTAAAGCAATATGCCTCTTTTTAATAAAATCATTGCATACTAATCCCACTATAATCAATACAACTTCTACTAGAAACCAGCTGTTACTATTACAGTAGTTTGTAACAATCTGTGTAGCAAATCCTATAGAGTGACTGCATTAATATAAGTGCAATGTAAGAATCCCAGTTTGCAAGAAATCATACAGTATGTCTGCATTCAGTGTCTCAGTGCCTGCTACAGTATTGGAATGCCCAGTAATTCAGAAAGACAAACACAGATTTAAGCTTGAAGATGGGGCTTTCGTTTTACTGGCATCATTTGAAAGCTGCTTCTAAAACGGTATGGGGTAATACCAATTTAAACTGGACACGATTTTAACCAAGATGGACAAACAAAAGAAAAGGAGACAGCCATCCCACACACTAGGCGGCGCTGCAACCTTTATTTTCGAAAGGCTTTAGTGGATTTTCTTTTCTTCTTTGACCAGAGGCAGGGTAAAAAAAATGAAATTCATAGCCTGAACAATCTGTCTGAAAAAGCAGGCCAGATCCTCCTAATTCCATTTATTTTGTCAGGCTGTACAAGCCTGGAGAAGGTCAGTGGATGGAGACGCACAGAAAGAATCAGTAATTGCGTTTGCTCTCCTATATGGGCAGATGCTTGTCAGTGGACCTGTAAACCAATAATCAGATAAATGAATAGCTTAGCCCATCCCGCAGAGTGGCGGATGGAGAAGGTCGAAGTTGTCCCATGCTGGAATTCACCCAATGTATCTGCTGAGAGCACTCAATTACAACTCAATGGGCTTTCTGTGCAAAGTCTGCCTCTGTCTTTAATGCCATGAAACTTTTGTAAGACTTTTTCAGAAGCTTCATGTGAGTATAGAGCAGACCACCCAAGCGACCCGCATTTCACGGAGTCGATTTAAGGTCAAACTTGGCTGTTGTTATTTTCTTTTTATTTTATTGACACGAAATGCAGTTTTAAACATTCAGGCCAGATGAATCCAACATTTTCTTGAGGCAGGGGGATACTGTGGGTTTCTCAGACCTAGATCTTAGTCTTAATGCCAGTAAGGTAGAACAAATAAATCAGATACTTAAGAAAAAGTTACTTGCACAAAGTAACAAAAAGTACTCCTCGTTATTTTTGGCCATGTAAAGTAATCTGATCACTTGTCACTTACATTTTTTAAATAGATTACTCAAAAACTTATCTGAGTACAAGTAACTTGTTACTGTAAAATCCTTGGTTTTATAACATTAAGATTTTACTCTGTTGACTTTGCACTATACAAAAATCAGGCCCAATACAATGCAGTACAATACACTAATAATGTTAAAATATTACAAAACATCATAAGGGATTAATAATAACCAAAAAAAATAAAAATAAAGTGAACTAACTAACCCTCACTGAGGGGTTGTGATTGAGCCATTGAGCCACAGCACTCATCAAAGGAAATGCAATCAGCAGCCCTGAGATCACTCTGTACTCATGTGGGCAGCTCCACATCTGTCTTGGGTTATTGCTACACTACATGGAGAGTTACTAGAGAAATGTTCCTTTTATAAATATCTAGATATATGGATTGATTACTTTTATTTATTTTATTGATTAATGAATACTTTGAATTACCATATTTATAAATTGGTTTAAAGTTAGGACCTAAATGAGGTTTCTTTTCAGGAACAGGGAGGCGTTTTCCCTGTCTAGCAGGTTACAGTCAGTGACTGTAACTATCTTCCCTGTTTGAGATGATTGTAATTATATTTACCCGCTTGCTTGTAAGCAGTCACTAAATAAACGAGATGTACCATATCATTGATTAATATAATCCCCCTTGTAAATGAGGCCTCGTCTCAATGAGTAAATCTCCTGGTTATATAAATGAATAAATCCAATGTGACGAGGCTAGCTTCGGAACTAAAGCTTTTCCAAATAACCTCAGACAATGGCTCTCTAATCACTGAAACAGGCTTGCGATAGGGAAGTGCAGCTGTGATATATTACAGAGTATGTGTCAGGACTCCTTTAGCATATCAGATAATCAGTCCTGTGAGGGTCACCCTATCTGAACAAAAGACTGTGCTAAATATAGCAGGTGCTTCAATTTGTAGCATTTTATCTCAAAATCAAAGCCTTCTGAGTTACTGTGATCCTGAACTCACTGAAACTCAACTACATTACAACACTTTGTACCAATATTAATGCAGAGATTCAAAAAAGTTATCAGTGTCACCCACATATATACATATACAAGCATGTATACAGTACATATAGACATACATACACACACACAGACACACACGCACACACACCACACACACCACACATACATACATACATACAGCTATGGCCAAAAGTTTTGCATCATCTAGAATTAAGATTGAGACATAATAATAAAAAAATACTGTATGAACATTACTTTGATCTTTTATTTAACATAATGTCATCAAAGAAAAAGTCTATCAGAAGCCATAATAGTAGTACAGTATCTTGCTCTTAATTGTATTAATACTTGTACTGTGATTCTTTAAATGTATTTTTTGTTTACGACTGTAAGTCGCCCTGGATAAGGGCGTCTGCTAAGAAATAATAATAATAATAATAATAATAATAATAATAATAATAATAATAATAATAATAATAATGTTAGATTTTGAAATGTCACATTTTTCAGTATTTCATGTATATGAAAAACTACAAAGTGGTATGTAATTCAATATATTAACGTAACATTATTCAGCAGGTTTCATTCGACTTTATGAAGCAAAATTTGTTAATTCTATTGTGTGATGCAAAACGTGCATAGCTGTACATACATTCAGCAGAAAAAAAATACTTACACACATGCATATATATATATACACATGCATAAGTTATTACACAAACCTTGCACATAGCATAGGAAAATGCTTTTAAAAATAAATAAACACAAATGGCAGAAAAAAAATAGCAACTCATAATGCAAAGTGTGGCGGAAGTGCACAGAAGCTGTGTTTTCCCTTGAAGGTGCTGAGAAAGTGTCAGAGCCTAAATACCTTGTAATAGTCATCTTGTGTGTATAAGTGTCTGATGTATTGCTGTCCCTGCCACACCACCGGGAACGAGACTACGCTGTCAGCTGAGATATCCTGGATAAATTCAAATAAATAAAAAAAATGCAAATAAATACATGCATACAAAAGAAACAAATGAAGAAGGTAAATGAAGAAGAAGTAAACGAGGACTACAGTGCATGCCTGCTGCTGGGGGCGAGTTAGCAGCCTCAGATGAGAAACTTAAACATTAGCGCGTTACCTGTTCCATCGTCTGTCGTTTTAACTTTAAAGGTGTAGCAATCGATGTCCCTTCCCTAGACTAGCTTCAGTACCCTTTGCACTGGCTCCCTAACACGGCTCCTCTGATGCTGTCAGTCACCTCTGAAGGTACAGCGCTATAGAGCTTCCCTGTTACTCTGGTAGTATTCCAGCTCCCATGGCTCTCTGTGCTAGGCAGTGTCCTTTCAAGCATGTCTTCCTTCTTTTAAACAAAGCACAACTGCCTACTGTTGGCTGTATTTTAACAGCGTTTACTCCAGTCTTTAATTAACTCCTATTTCTACAACTAAGTGATATATTTCAAGCTCCCTTCAGCACTCTCAAGGTGTTTGTTTTTCATTTAGTAACGTTTACATGTTTTTTTTTCTCCTTTAAAAAATAGGTGTTAATTAAGAAATGGAAGAAACGCTTTGAAAATAAGGTCACTTTTGTCTCAAATGGGGTTCTATCTGGATTGGAAAAGGGACTATAATTCCTGCGGATCAACATGAAAGAATAGGACCTTTCTGAAGAAACTTCTTAAAGGGAAAAGTTCTGATAAGGGGGGTGGGGGAGCAGTGAAATTCAGTAAAGGGTAAGGGAGTTTAAAGCCACACCTCAATGCAGTGTATGACGCTAGCCAGCAGCAGTGAAAGACTGTAGTGTGTTTAAGCAGGGCCTGGCTGAAAGGCTGCGGATGGACAGGGTGTACTCACCGGCATGGTCTGGCTGCCGTGCAGGGCGCTGATAGCAGCCTGGGCCTCTGCGTGGGAGGAGTACTTCACAAAGGCACAACCTGAAGAGAGAGACAAAGAGAGGGACAGGACATGGATTTGTTTTATTTTTTTCAATTATTTTAACCCCTTTCCCAATTTTTTTCCCCCCAAGTTTAGAATGTCCAATTGTGTTCCCTCGACTCAACCATACACCACAGCAGCTCAGGAGGAATGGTCAGTGGATGCGGTGAGCTCCTGGCTCCTGGCTCAGGAGGAATGGTCAGTGGATGCGGTGAGCCCCTGGCTCCTGGCTCAGGAAGAATGGTCAGTGGATGCGGTGAGCCCCTGGCTCCTGGCTCAGGAGGAATGGTCAGTGGATGCGGTGAGCTCCTGGCTCCTGGAGGACAATGGCCAGCCTTGAGGGTGTCAGTCTGAGCTCACTGAGTGACTGGCCGGTAGGGGTCTCTATGGCACTGTGAGAAGAGTCTGATGGGAGCACCACAGCCAATGCAATCCAATGCAACGCTCCCTGTAGAATCTCCAGGGAAGACTGGCAACTTGACACAGACTAGACATCCCCCTGAGCTCTCCTGCACTCCCCTGCACCCCCCCTGCACCCCTGACTGTATGAGGACAGGGCCTTTATCTTCATTTTTGAAGATGAAAATTCCATGTTGATAAACAAAATGAAAAAAAAGAGAGTTAAGGGACCTTTGCACAAAAATAGTACATTAAAGATTCAATGAGAAGTGGGAATGATTCAATGAGAAGTGGGAATGATTCAGGAAAATGAACATTGAGCCTCCTGGTGAGCCTACACCAACCCTAATAGCATTACATCTCCCAAAAGCCCTGAACATACTGTAAAAGAACAGGGAGACACTGTTTCGAATGTATTTTCTGTGCAGTATACACAACGCTTCATTGAGTATTTGAACAGATAAATAATTGCAGCACAAGTGCTGTGGCTGGGGATCTTGTTGCCTATTTTTACCCCACTTGTTTCAGAAATGTTTTAAATGTCATTAATAAGAAATTGTTCTGACATTATTGGGGACTCGTCCGGGATATCTGTAATTAAGTTTGTAGATTGACTTCAGAGTAAAAACACAATTGTTGCTAAAATACCTAAAACATGTGCTTGTTTAAAAAGAAACATGTTTACTAAATAGTTCTGACACTGAAACATTTCCACAGAGTTCTAGCGTGGATTAATCAGGTGAAAGGAACCGGAAAGACTCACCTTTGCTGTTGCCGTCAGGGCCCCTCAGGATGGTGCACTCTTCAATGTTTCCGAAGGACTCAAAAAGCCGGCGCACGTCGTCCTCTGACTGCTGCTTATTGAGCATGCCCACAAACAGTTTTCTGTCTTCTGAAACAAAAGCAGCAGGTCATTACCATGCTCAAGACAGCAGGGTCACTGCCACACTGAGGGTCTGAGGGCTCACCCACATTGAGGTGATCACGAAACACAGCACTGCACTGCGAGCCCAGAGGTACCTTCAAAACCTTGGCAGTCCTCTTTTGAAGTGCACTTAAAACTCAGCCGTTAACATTGATTACATGCTATGCTCTCTTTCTAGGAATAGACTAGTGCTATCCTACTGGATCACGATGGGAAGAATCATGTCCTTTTGATTTCTGTTTTTAGCACAGTGAAAGCATAAGTAAAGCATAGGTAAACATGGTAAAGCACAGAGGTATGGTAAAGCATATTATGAGAAAATTGCAAAACATGGTAAACGATGGTAAATGCATGGGGGGGGGAACTGCAAAATGACTAATTATAGTGTTGGGTTAACCCATTCCCACTGTTTCAGGTTTTAAAACAAGATTTCTAAATACACACATACAGGAAGCACACAATTATGGGTAGCAATTTATTTGTTACATAATAACCCCCCCTACTGAATATACACCAGGACACTATTTTAATATACACCGGGACACTATTTTAATATACACCAGGACACTATTTGAATATACACCAGGACACTATTTTAATATACACCAGGACACTATTTGAATATACACCGGGACACTATTTGAATATACACCAGGACACTATTTGAATATACACCGGGACACTATTTGAATATACACCAGGACACTATTTTAATATACACCAGGACACTATTTGAATATACACCGGGACACTATTTGAATATACACCAGGACACTATTTGAATATACACCGGGACACTATTTGAATATACACCAGGACACTATTTTAATATACACCAGGACACTATTTGAATATACACCGGGACACTATTTGAATATACACCAGGACACTATTTGAATATACACCGGGACACTATTTGAATATACACCAGGACACTATTTGAATATACACCAGGACACTATTTGAATATACACCAGGACACTATTTGAATATACACCAGGACACTATTTTAATATACACCGGGACACTATTTGAATATACACCAGGACACTATTTTAATATACACCAGGACACTATTTTAATATACACCGGGACACTATTTTAATATACACCAGGACACTATTTTAATATACACCAGGACACTATTTTAATATACACCAGGACACTTCTCTTTTGTCTGGGTCGTATTAAGCCATGTGATAGAGTATTAAATCTCTGCTGACAGGTTACCCCCGAAAAGGAGACATGACGTCTGTCTTCTGATGGGTGACTTTCTAAATGTATTGTTACAGAGTGCAGGTCTAAATAAGGCTTCAAAGGAAGAGAATGTCTCTCTCAATTTATTAGCACGTTGTTGCAAAACTGCTCCAGCAGTCTGAGAGACAGTGGGAAATGGTCCTGGAAGACACGAAACGGAACAAAACAGCCCGAACTTTTAGAATTGAGCATGTCTAGATTATTCATCTCTATGGAAACGCAAATAAATTGGATCATTACTGTTGTATTGTGAATATTAGCGCATGCACCCCTGTGTGAAAGATCACATTGACCTAATTGAGCCATATTTGTCATATTTGTACATCCACGAGAGTCTTGCAGTGACTCAGCAAGCACAAGACAATCTCAATAAAACTCTGCAAATAATACTTTCCCAATAAAACTCTGCAAATACAGAATACTGTCTCAATAAAACTCTGCAAATACAGAATACTGTCTCAATAAAACTCTGCAAATACAGAAGACTTTCTCAATAAAACTCTACAAATACAGAATACTGTCTCAATAAAACTCTGCAAATACAGAATACTGTCTCAATAAAACTCTGCAAATACAGAAGACTTTCTCAATAAAACTCTGCAAATACAGAATACTGTCTCAATAAAACTCTACAAATACAGAATACTGTCTCAATAAAACTGCAAATACAGAAGACTTTCTCAATAAAACTCTACAAATATGACAGTCAGAGAGAATACAAGTAAAGAAAACACCATGTACTGCGCAGTGTGCCAGAGTACTACAGCGCTCACTAGCTCTCCCTTTCATGGACTACCTACAACTTGACATCAAGCTTTGTACCCCCCCGCTGCTTGGGTGGAGACATGCAATGAGCTTAATATCAAATATGAACTCTTAAAGGGATCGGCTATGTATTATAATGTGCATGGCACACATTCTCACCCACCAGACTATGGGACATGAATGTAGTATTTCTAGTCAGAGTCTTTGTGACCTACTTGTGATACGCATTTATTAAACCAGAGTTTTATCATTTCTATTCTTATAAAATGGGCTCTTATATTTGCGATAGCTACCATATTTGATAAATGGTTTATTTTGTGTAAAAGCTACTAGTCAATGGAGTAAAATTATTTTCAGTCTCGGTCTCTCTCTCTTATATATGCAGGTCTGTAGGTGACGGATTCTGTTAACAGAATCAGTCACTTAACACACCTAGAACTAGAACAAGTTATTCAGAAGACGGGCTTTCAATCATCACTCTTGTGTTTATACAAGTTAAGTGAAACACTATAAAGTAAACACTAAATGCTAAATGTTTAGGACTTTACTGAAACAGCTGGCTTCCATACAAATGCAGGGTTTATGATAAAGCAAGACCTGCAACACCATAAAACACAAGTTCAAAGCAAAAACTATTCAACGAACATACAAGAATAAAGATGGTTTTAATGCCTGTGCATTTGTTTTGTAAAATTCTAGCAGTCAAAATTACAAATTCCTTGCATCATTCAAGCAAAACCCTTGTATTTTTTGTGCAACACCTGCATGAAATCTTTCCTGATCCTTGCTTTCTCCATGCATAGCTCTTACTTTAAACTTTATTAAACTTGTATGTATAGTCTTTTTTGTCTTGCATGGGTCTGTCCTGGTATTTCAGAGATGTACAGTTAAAGTTTTACTGAATGTTTGTAGGTAGACTATTACCTTGACTCCATGCCATCGGATAGGCAGGAAAGAAAAGTGATTGATCGAAAGATCGATTTAGAGAAATCATCAAGATCCGTATAACAATCAGACATAAAACCTTCAACAGTGAAGCATCATCACCAGTGACTTCAGTACCCAAGCCATGCTAAAAACAGAAAGGTCTGAAAAGAGAAGCCTATACTGTCTGACATGACAAACCGCAGACAAGGAGAGATTGATTTGATCAAACCAGGCACCTGCTACTGCTCTGCCTTCCAGGCTCACGAGACACACAATGCCTGCTCTGGCTGTCCGAATTCAGACTGAAAACTCATAACCCAGATACCGGAATGACAATATTCTAATCTCGGGTAGCAGCAGCAGCAGCAGCAGCAATATTCTCAATTGCTTTCCATTCCCGTCTCTGTTCCCCGAGACTTGGTTTGCCTGAAGCCTAACAAATCAACCGAGTCAGGTCTCAATGAGAAATGCGAGGCTGTGTTGAATAATTGCTCTTCATATTTCAGAACCATTCCGAATATTTCTTCATTTCCAGGAGGGTGTCTTGTGTCAGCATCGATGCTGTCAATGCGCTCCTTGTCATTTCTGACAGTGCTGCTGACATTGCCACCAATATGTCAACAAGAGAAAAATCTAAGAGAATCGTGTAATCATGACCGCAGCACACACCATTCCACTGGGGCACCCACCCAGCTGGAGAACAGTGCTTAAACACACCTTTTTAACTTGAAGAAATACCATGCTTTGTTTCTGAAACACTAGAGAGCGTAGCCAAATAAGTTAATGAGCTTGTTTCATCTAGCAACCTTTACAGGTATATTTAAAAAAAGAAAAAAAAAAACTTCTGGGAGGGATACAGTAAGGTAACACGTCTTGAGTACTGATGGGCTGAACGTCTTTGTAACAGGCATAAAGGCTGGGCATGAACCAGCAACCTTGCACACTGCAGAGTCCACTCATATAATCATATCAAATAATATGCTCAGCAATCCACAATCCATTGTCATTACAAAATCCATTTTCTTAGGTAAATTACAGAGCCAACCGAATTCTTCTTTTTGATTACCTTCAGACATTTAAACATATTTGGGAGATATAGTATAAACTATCCCTTATAAAAGTGTCCCATTGTAGAAGCATAGCAAAGTGTAATAAAGCATAGTGAAAGCATGGTAAAGCATAGGCAAGCATTGTAAAGAATGGCGAGGGATAGTAAAGCATATTATTAAACATGGCACACCAGGGTAAACTATGGTAAATGCAGAGTATAACCATGGAAAAGCATAATAAAACTGTAAAAATACCATGCAGAAATACTACGGTAAACTAAGAGATATACAAACAGAATAATAAATAAATAACAGGGCTGCGGGGTGATTTCTGAATTGCGTATGAACTCTCTGAGCTGTGCAGTCACACCACCCCGAGCCTTGTTAACTCATCTCCGTTCTGAGAGCTGATTGGGGTGCTGAGACACAGAGGAAGCGATCGGAAGCTGATGTGCTTTCAAGGTCACGCACATTGTGGGTGGTAACAGTATGGTCTTTCAAGGTTAATTGCTTGTTAATTTCCTACTCGTGGCCCGGTCACTCAGCGACTCCACAGTGAGGAGCCTCTCTCTGTCTGTTTGAGCAGCATCTCAAAGCTTTGCACGGTCTGCCGTCACATGGCCTGGCCCTGCCATGTGCTGCAGAAGCAGGTTATCAATGTGTGATTCGTCTGGTTTCAGGCGTGTGCCTTAAAGTGGCTGTCTGCAGGCTCAGCCTGTCATGACCTGCATGCTACCAGAGTTGTGATTCCATGCCGCTGGTGGTTTTGTGAAATCAGAACTGGGGTAATTTGCTCCCTGCAGCCCATGTTGAGGGACGAGCCGGTTGCATGGGTACCCACTATCAGGCCCCTTGTAAAGTCACTGATATCCACTCACATTTGCAAATGCACCTTCTAATCTTACTTTACATCCTCTATTATTATTATTATTATTATTATTATTATTATTATTATTATTATTATTAATTAGTCATTTAGCAGACGCTTTTATCCAAAGCGACTTACAGAGACTAGGGGGTGAACTATGCATCAACAACTGCTGCTGTGGAGTCAATTATAATAGGACCTCGGTTTTACGTCTCATCCGAAGGATGGAGCACAAGGAGGTTAAGTGGTGCCCTCAGGGTCACACACAGCGAGTCAGTGGCTGAGCTGGGATTGAACAAGGAACCTCCTGGTAACAAGCCCCTTTCTTTAACCACTGGACCACCAAGCCTCCTAGATTTTGTTTGTCCAGTCAGTGAAACCACATGGGAGTGTTCTGGCACCTTCCCCTGCCCTTGCCAGCTGTCCTGGCATTCCTCCTAATGCTCTCCCTGAAGCCTGATAAGCCTCTGGCAGTCTCTCGAGGTTCAAGGGTGCAACTTAACATCCCTTCACGAGGACCGGCCCAGTTAAAGGCTGACGTGTGAGTGGAGCCGATGCTTGAAAGAGGCCAGTTTGCACTCTAATATGTTTTAAATTACCAGAGCTCTTAAACGCCATTTGACAATATTGATTACTGCCCTAATTGACGTGCTATTTCTAATTTCTTGGTAGGTGTCAGCGTATCTCAGGCTTGTGCTGTTGAAGTGTTATGACTGGGAGCAAGAAGAAAGATAATTTGTTTCCTTTGGTTCTGCCAGTGATCTTGATGTCAAAATGATACAGTGATACAATCAGACATGATTCTCAACTACAAATCATATACATGCTTATTATTTTCTTTTAAATTTGTCGTGCAAATCACATTTTATGAGACTCTCGAGCTTTTATGTAATAAACAAAATAGAATCATTTTATGAACAAGTTTTATTGCCTCAAAACAGGGATTTTTATTTGAAAAGTGAAATGAGAAAGTCTGTTCAATAATACCATGTCATTTTGTGAGAGCAGCCCGGAACACTTCTTTTTTCACCTCTTTCTGTTGCAAAACTAAACCATTTTCTTTATCCCGCACAACACAGCTTCTCAATCGATTTTTCTCCCGAGACAATGTGCAATTCAAACACAGCCTCTTGTACTCTCTCTCCCCCTCTCTCTCTCTTACTCTGATACGCTTGACATTTGACTGCATTCCTCATAACTCTGATTGTGGTTGACTGCCCTATTTTCCTTTCCTTTTTTTGTCTGAATACATTAAAAGTGCATAAGCAGTGTTTCACTTTTTCCACAGCACCACTACATATATTCTTTTTACTGCAAACAAAAGTATTGAATAAATTACACATTGAAAAAAATTACAGTATCATAATACATTTTTTTGCTGATCCGCAAGAGATCCATACTGTATGCCCAACTCCTGGCTCCCAGTACTCTAACCACTAGACCTCACTGCCTCCTGGCTCCCAGTCCTCAGCTCTAACCACTAGACCTCACTGCATCCTGGCTCCCAGTCCTCAGCTCTAACCACTAGACCTCACTGACTATTTAAATTGTTGTAATAAGTTTGCATATAAACTGGTCTTTTGACAGTTTTAAAATAAAAAATCTTTTTGCAATTTATTTGTTCAGCAGCTCTATAGCGAGTTCACGACCCCTCAACCGATTAGTTTTATTTCAGATGGTAAAATCTTATTTCATTCCATGCAAATTGCATCCATCTTAACAGGAGTTGATAAAGACCCGTTTTAGTGAGCAATTTTGCTGTCACCAAGCTGTAAAATGTAATTTCTCTGCGAGGGGAGATTTGATAAGGGATTGTTAGTGTCTCCTTTCATCCCTCTCTCTCTTTGCACATTCAAACAACAATTGTTTTCCTTTTCTTTTTTTTTTTTCTTTTACAAAACGGTATTGACAGTAATCAGCTGAATATACTGCCGGGTAGGATGCAGAGCAATGCATCCTGACAGCAGCACGCTTGCACAGGAGCATGCTGTTTCTCAGGGGAAGTGCCGGGGAATGAATAGCTGCTGGTCCCGTGGATCACTGCAGGTCAGAGGGGTTTGTATATCCCTTCTATTATAATTCACATATGAGAAATCAAACAGTCATCATTAAGGGTTTGTCAGCATTCCACTGCATCTTATCTTGTGTACAGAAGTCATCGCTGCACAGAACATTCCACTCAATTCCAAAGTGAAAAAACAAACTTTTTTATGTTTTATAGTTTTTCCCACGTACAATATTAGTTTTAGTAATTCTGAATAATTTATAATAAGTTATAATGTCATGCGCATGGTGCCTCTTTTTATAGCAGAAATAGTTTGCTTTCAACATTGCTTCGTGCTCCATTCTTACTAAATGACATCCCACGCATGACACATTAACTTATATTTGAATGCAGATTTTACAGCGCATAAACTGAGAAACTGGAGGCGTGGTGTGAGAGAGACAGGGACACGCTATAAATAAAAAGACATGAGTCACAGAGCACTGGAATATGGTAAATTATGAGCGCCACATTATCACAGGTTCCACGGTGGCCCATAGGGGGAGCTCCAAAGGTTTCAGTCAATATGCTGTTCAATCAGATTTGTGTTTACTTCAATGACAGCTCTTGGAAGGATGTTCATCCGTAACTTCAAATACACCCAATCACAAATTCAGTCAGGAAACTCATGCAACATATTATTTATTAAAACATAGACTAGCCAACTACTACATTACACATATTTTACACTACATTCTTTGGCCTTTCCAGGTACACCTGCCCATATATTAGCTTGCAGATAATAATGGAGAGGCTGAATCCGTGGTCAGGGGGGCAGGATAGCTGCCCTCCCCGTTAGACGAAGCCAAAATGCAGATGGACATATTGTTTATCGAAGGACAAATAAGATACTAGCTATTCAATTGATGATTTGATCTGGTATTGGAAGCACCTAAAATATCCTTGATCTAAGTTTACAGTGAGTTCCCTGCCTGGACCACCACTTTGCTTAATTTATAAGGTGAAACTAACTCCAGTCGACAAATATTGTGGCCGGTGCCTTTATCAGTGCAATGATATCGCTTGCCTACTTGAGCAGGCAGTGGATGTCTAGATATTTAAGATATTAAAAGGCCTATGAGTTTAGCCCTATTAATGAGCTGAATCTAGAAAGTGAAACCCATTTTAACACAGACCAAGGCAATGCGATTCAAGTCAATTACTAGAGCAGGATTACGTGCTGTAATTTTCTGTGAACAAAAAAAAAAAAAAATCCATTAAAATCACAAGCTCCAGGCTCCACAAGCACTGCAGTGTCAGGGCCTGGGCCACAAACATACTTAGTGCTTTAATCAGTCCCACTAACATGTCATTATAATGGAGATCAAACGAGTCCCCGCATGCTGGTAGATCAGTGGAGCCGGCCCCACAGACTGCTCTGACTCTGAATAATTAGCAGCTTCATCAGAGTCCTGCAGCTCCCACAGGACCCTCCTAAGAGTCAGGGTAGGCTTCCGCCAGCGGTGGGACAAGTTCATTGCTTGGGTCAGGCAGTTACTGACATCAAAGCTGTGTTTTCCTGCCTGTAGATGGCAGAACTGGAGAACTGAGATGGGTGTTTAGAATAGGGTGCTCGTATTTAAGGTGCACGATAATGGTAAAGTTACTGAAAGAGATATTTAAAAATGAGCTGAAGACTAACTATAAGATCCAGAGCTGAAAGAGATATTTAAAAGTGAGCTGAAGACTAACTATAAGATCGAGAGCTGAAAGAGATATTTAAAAATGAGCTGAAGACTAACTATAAGATCGAGAGCTGAAAGAGATATTTAAAAATGAGCTGAAGACTAACTATAAGATCGAGAGCTGAAAGAGATATTTAAAAAATGAGCTGAAGACTAACTATAAGATCCAGAGCTAAAAGAGATATTTAAAAATGAGCTGGACTAACTATAAGATCCAGAGCTGAAAGAGATATTTAAAAATGAGCTGAAGACTAACTATAAGATCCAGAGCTGAAAGAGATATTTAAAAATGAGCTGAAGACTAACTATAAGATCCAGAGCTGAAAGAGATATTTAAAAAACGGGCATGGTAGTGAGTGCATGTCTCTCCCGCACCCCCCCTTTTGCATAAAATCAATATACTTCCCTTCCCTTCTTGCTCTCCAGCCCGTCTTTCTTTGGACTGCTTCACGTTATTTGTCTGCTCAAGCAGAAGGAAAGGTTACACGGGCAGGCTCCCAGGTCCCAGGTTCACTCAGACCCCAGTGTACCCTTTACACTGCCCAGGCCTACAGTGGAGTGATCAAACAGAACGTCTCGCCATCGACACTGACATCAAGCCACATTACAGAGGACACAATCCAAGTGCTTTCCTTTCAACTCCTGGGCTCTGCGCTCTGTAACTAGAACTTGAAAATTGATTTCTCTTTTTTTACCCCCTCATGCATTGTAAATAATTGATGCGACACAGCCTGGGTTTTCTTTTTTCTCTCTTGTTTCTTTTCTTTTTTTATTCAAAAGCATTGCGTCATTAGAGATTGTTCATGATCTCTTGGGTTCCAATTACTTCACAGAAAGGATACCATGGGTAGTGATATGCCAGTTTGGAGGCTTTGAAGGACTTTAAAATCTCTGGCAAATCCCAGGACCTTGGGCCGCTTCTATCAGCCTGCCCTAACCCCGCTGGAGGCTGGAGCTGGGAGATGGAGGCTGGGGTTGGGTGATGGAGGCTGGGGCTGGAGGCTGGGTGGGGGCAGGAGGCTGGGGGCTGGGGGCTGGAGCTGATGGGTAGGATCTAGGGCGGGGCTGGTGTCTGGGGTCTGTACCGATTAAATTCAACCTATTTTCATGGGGACAGATTCAGCTACTAGGAACCAGATGAGCATCATTGGGCTGAATGGCCTTGCTTAAGTTGAACAGAACCCAAACTTTGTTTACTCAAGTTCATCACTGCGTGGTGGGGTTTTTATTGAGTTCATTTCAGAAATGAGAAGCCGCCTGGGCTGGCTGTGAGGGAAGAGACAGTGTTTAATTACCAGAGCAGACAGAGACTGGTAGCACAGTTTATTTTGGTCCATGACTTTATGAATGCAGATTTGTTTTGTAGACATGCTGCAGTTCATTGTGTGCGGAGGGTGGCACTGGCTCGGATTCCCTGCCTGCTATATCAGCTTCACTCTGTGACATGCTGTGTGAGTAAGACCTGAGGCTCAGCTGTGCCAATCTACTGGGGGAGGGGCATTCTTGTTGAGGGGGTTTACAGTTTACTACAGTAGGCTGAACCCTTATAAAAGTTCTCCCCTCCCGCACTCTCTCTGGTGCCCTTTGGAACTGTCACTCTTCTGCTAACAAAGCAGATTTCATCTCTGCCTTTGCCTCCCACATCTCTCTCGATTTTCTTGCTCTCACTGAAACCTGGCTCTCTCCTGATAACACTGTAACTCCAGCTGCCCTGTCCTCACTCTACGTCCCGTCCCATACTCTGCGTCTCATTGGATAGGGAGGTGGGACTGGTCTTCTCCTCTCTCCTTCCTTACTCTTTTCTGTCCCCTCTGACCTCTTCTCACTCTCTGTTAACACCTTTGAATTTCATGCTGTCCAACTAACCTCTCCTTGTCAACTCCTGCTAATTGTACTGTACCATCCCCCTGGACCTCTCGCTCACTTTCTCAATGGACTTGACTGTCTCCCTCCCCTCTGTCTACCCCAACTGTTCTGTTAGGTGATTTCAATATCCATCTCTCCAACCCCACCCACTGCTGGATTCCTTCCTCTCCTTCACTCCTTCAACTTCTCTCACTCTCTCTCCATCCTCTCCTACCCACAAAGCTGGTCGTCAACTGGACCTCACCTTCTCCAGGGCCTGCTGTCCCTGCACCCTCTCTGTCGCTCCTATGGACCTCTCTGATCACTATTTCATCTCTTTTTCTCTGTCTCTCCTCTCTCTCCCTACTCCACCTACCCCCACTGTCACCTCTCGCCGTAACCTCCACTCTCTCTCCCCCTCTGTCCTTGCCTCCACCGCTTTCTCTCACCTCCCTCCTATCAACTCATTCTCCCAACTCTCTGTAAACTGCTACCTCCACCCTCTTCTCCTCCCTCACCTCCTCCCTCAACTCCCTCTGTCCCCTCACCTCCCAACCTGCTCGCCCCTCCCCTCCCCAACCCTGGCTCTCCTCTGTGCTCCACTCGGCAAGAACCAAACGGCGCTCTGCTGAAAAGAAATGGAAGAGAACCAAACTCCCTGCTGCCCTAGACCTCTACCGCTCTCTCCTCTCCTCCTTCTCCTCTACTCTCTCCTCTGCTGAACGCTCCTATTTCCAATCTATTATCCAATCCTCCACAACCCCCGGAAACTATTCTCTACCTTCTCCTCCTTCCTCAACCACACCCTCCTCCTCCCTCCACTATCCCCTCTGATGACTTTGCCTCTTTCTTCTCCTCCAAAATCTCTGATATCCACAAACATCTCTCCCTCCCCCCCACCCCCTCCCGCTCCAACTCCAGCATCCTCTGTCTCCTTTACTTACTCACCCTCCTTCTCCTCCTTCTCCCCCTCTCAGACTCTGACCTTTCCTCCCTCCTCCAAGGCCACAAACCCACCACATGTGCCCTGGACCCCCTCCCCACTCACGTCTTTCAAGCTGCTGCTCCTGCCCTACTCCCCTTCATCTCCTCCCTTCTCAACACCTCTCTCCTCTCTGGCCTCTTTCCCTCTGCCTTCAAACATGCCTCTATCACCCCCCTCCTCAAAAAACCTACCCTTGACCCCACCTCCCTCCAGAACTACCGTCCTGTCTCCCTCTTTCCCTTCCTCTCTAAAACCCTCGAGCGGGCAGTACACTGCCAGCTCTCTGCTTTCCTGTCTAACCTCTCCAATCTGGTTTCCACTCTGTTCACTCCATTGAAACTGCTCTCCTGTCTGTCATTAACTCGCAGAACTCTGCCCATGCTGCCTCTCTCTCCTCTGTCCTAATTCTCCTTGATCTCTCTGCTGACTGACACTGTCAATCACTCTATTCTCCTATCCTCTCTCACTGACCTGGGAATCTCTGGCACTGCTCTGGCTTGGTTCTCCTCCTACCTCTCCGACCGCACATACCAGCTAACCTGGTGCGGCTCAACCTCTATACCTCACCCTCTCTCAACAGGAGTCCTCCAAGGATTCTCTCTTTACACCTGCTCCATGGGCCCCCTCATCGCATCATATGGTTTCTTGTACTTGCCTACCGATGCCTTGACCAGACTGCACCCAGCTACCTCCAGACCCTCATCTCTCCCCACACCCCCACTCAACCTCTCCGCTCCGCCTGCACTAGAAGAGGCTGTAGAGGAGGCCGTACCTCCTCTACGCTCCCCTGCCTCCAGAGCCCGCTCCTTCTCCACCCTCGCGCCACAGTGGTGGAACAACCTTCCTACGGATGTCAGGACTGCCCAGTCCCTGACCACCTTCTGGTGCCTCCTCAAGATACACCTCTTCAAACAACACCTGTAAAACTCAACTCTTCCCTTCTAGACAATATAGCACTCTGCCTTTAATGCACTTTAACTTGCACTTAATGCACTTTAACTTGCACTTATCTGCTCCCTATTTTACTGTATTTAATCCTGCACTTAACCCAATCCATAGTATAGTGTATTTCACCTGCACTCGTATCTAACCCTGATGTCACTGTCAACACTGTTATCTGCTCTTGAACTGCCCCGATGAAGTCAATGAAGTCATTGTATTTTGTATCTTGCTCTTAATTGTACTGTAATTCTTGATATGTATTTTAACTGTAAGTCGTCCTGGGGAAGGGCGCCTGCTAATAAATAAATAAATAAATAAATAAATAAATAAATAAATAATAATGTCCAATGTGACAGATAACAAACTGCTGGAATCGTCACTTCAACCTGGGTAAAAACTTTGCAATGCAAAATCTTCAATAAACTCTTCAGGGGGGAACAATTTACCAGTGCACACCTCTAGTAGTCATTTTTATACTGGCCACAAAACAGAAATTTCACTTTGTGCAGGCTTGCTCAGAGACCTTGCACCCAGGTCACATATGCTGGTGACTCTATTAAAAATGCAGAATGCCGAGTCAATGTGCTCTTGTCAAATAGATAAGATTTCCAGGTATAATAATCCTTAAGCAATTCCCAAATTCAACAGGATATCAACAGGATTCCCCTGCCGGCCGGCCAGCCGGCCAGCCTGGCTCTTACAACTCACTGCATTGAGGCAAACCCAGTCCAGGACAAGTCAGAAAGAAGAGAGACTGGGGGCTGCACTGCAATCATGCACCCATAATGCATTTCCCCCATTGGGATGTCTCCCAAAAGCCAAAACTGTAAAGGTACAGAGCCTGTATATAAATAAGGAATCATTACAGTATGGCCAACATTACTAACACTGCGGAAAACAAAAAACAAAACATAAAAAATTGCTGTTAGATTCCTCACAAACCTGGCTTTCTTGTAAGAAATATACATGTTCTCTCCACAAGATATATATATATATATATAGTATAGTATATACATACAGAAATACAGAAGCGACTGACCCTGAGTTTGTCTCCCGTGCTGTGATTTACATGGACAGTATGTTCAATTATTTATTGTAACAAATGGAAAGTTTGATGAAATCGAGCTGAATGGCTCCTCAGACGCACGCAAGCCAGAATTCCTGCATAATATTCAGCGTGACGGTGAGCATTTGTGAAATTGTAAAAAAAAAAACATGCACACCAAGTTTCATCACAATTCACAGAGCGACTGAAACGTCTTGCACTAGTTTATTTTGCACTTATCGCTTTATTCCTAAGTCAAGTGTATAAAGGTTTTGATGGCATTAGATGATGAAGGCACAAGTGGAAACGCGGTCTACGGTTTGATTATTTTTGTGGCAGCACAAGAATATCTTTACAAAATGTAATTTTGCACATTCGGTGCTTTTTGTTAGAGTACATGATAAAGAGCACATGTTAATATGCATGACCGCTCTAAAGGAATGTGATGTTCTCATTAGGGCGCAGTCTCAAGCGAGCTGCAGGCACTGCTTCTGCTTGACCCCCTCAGTTTTGCTTGACCCTGCAGTGGAGGGATGGTGTTTTCAGCTGTGGTTCAGTTCAAAGGCGCTGTCTGAAGTCTTACAGGAGCAGGGGAATGAATACACACACAAGTATTCCTGAAGCACCAGCGCCTGGGAAAGCATCCTCCGAGGGGTAGATACCACATGGAAACATGTTCCCAGCTTCTCATACTGAGAAGCACAAATATTATGAGCCCTTTATCACGTTGTATGTAAAGTATCTAAATAGGGCCTTGGAAGACAAATCATTGTCCAGTACCTTTAGGAAATATTAAAATCAGCACAATTAGCTAGAATGCAATATTTGATGAGGCAAATCCTGATTTAGCAATTTTTACTTTAAGCACATCAATAGTATACATATTTTTTTGCTGAATGTCATTATGACTGCTGCAAGCATATCAGCAAGTTTGTTATGTTTAACAAAAAATAAACCAGCTAATCAGATGCTGACAAATGGACAGATAGATAGATAGATAGAGAGATACATAGATAGAGATGCAGTAGATAGACAGATAAACAAATAGACAGACAGAGAGACAGATAGATACATAGATAGAGATGCAGTAGATAGACAGAGAGATAAACAAATAGACAGACAGACAGACAGAGAGATACATAGATAGAGATGCAGTAGATAGACAGATAAACAAACAGACAGACAGACAGAGAGAGATACATAGATAGAGATGCAATAGATAGATAGACAGATAAACAAACAGACAGACAGAGAGATACATAGATAGAGATGAAGTAGATGGACAGATAAACAAACAGACAGACAGACAGACAGAGAGATACATAGATAGAGATGCAGTAGATAGACAGATAAACAAACAGACAGACAGACAGACAGAGAGAGAGATACATAGATAGAGATGCAATAGATAGACAGATAAACAAACAGACAGACAGACAGAGAGAGATACATAGATAGAGATGCAATAGATAGATAGACAGATAAACAAACAGACAGACAGACAGACAGAGAGATACATAGATAGAGATGAAGTAGATAGACAGATAAACAAACAGACAGACAGACAGACAGAGTGAGATACATAGATAGAGATGCAGTAGATAGATGGTAACTTATTTTTTATTAGGTCCTTAATAAAACAGTTTAATACATTTGGCGAGAGTAAGATCCACCAGTGTTAAGAATAACACAAGACTGAGGAACGCCTGCAGGTTAAGCAGCCTGCTCTCACTGCAGCCATGCCAATCTGGTAGGGCTTTATTAACATCCAGCTGGAGCACTATTGTTGTGTTCTTTACCTTGTTTTTCAATGTAATTAGGTATATTCCTGGTATCTTATTGCTTCCTGTGCTGTAGGCTGCATAGTCACTTGGCACAGGAAGTGAGTATCAGTGAGATCACATCATTGCCATTTGGGTTTTGTATGCTGTGCAAAATGTCCATTATGCAACCCCCCCCCAAAACAAAACACATTAATAAAGGACGATTAATGACAGTCATTGAATTCTGGTTCCTGCAGTCGTCTAATCTTTGCAAACCACATCATCACAAACCCCCTGATTAAATCTATTTGTTTAGATTTTATTCTTTAATAAATTCAATAATCTCATACATCATTTACATAAAATATGCATCTGATTTACACCAAATGCATTATGTCTGGATGCATAATTCATGATCTTTTTTTCAATGTTTTACATAAAATTCAATACAAAAATAAATATTAAAAATAATGCCACAGTCGGCCGACATTTAGATATCTGTACGCTGGAACAGACCCAGTCTAGTCTTATTGATGCACTGGGACCTGTTTATAAAAATATCTCACGCCTTGCAGCTCCAATATTAACACCAGTGTTCCAAACTTCTTTTACATAGTCACACTGGTGCCTGCAGCCATACGCACGTGCGCTGTGTTCATTCCTCTTTAGAAAGGGAAACGGTGATGCAATTTGATTGCAGTTTTCTAATGTGACTGAGTAGATGCTGTGAAACTCAGGAAAGAACAAAAATGCAGCTCTCTGATTGGCTGAAACACTTTCCAGCATGGTGATGCAGAGTCGTTATCGGCATGAGATGGGATGTCAGTGTGGTTCAGTTTGGCGTACCATGTGAAAGATTTCTGGGGGCGCTCCTGCATAGACAGAGTGCACTACTACAGAGCTCTGGGGGTGCTCCTGCATAGACAGAGTGCACGACTGCAGAGCTCTGGGGGTGCTCCTGCATAGACAGAGTGCACTACTACAGAGCTCTGGGGGTGCTCCTGCATAGACAGAGTGCACTACTGCAGAGCTCTGGGGGTGCTCCTGCATAGACAGAGTGCACTACTGCAGAGCTCTGGGGGTGCTCCTGCATAGACAGAGTGCACTACTGCAGAGCCTGTTTGTTTCCTATCAGTCCTTGGCTGGAAGGGTGCTGCGGCTCCCTCGATGTCGTCAGCAGCCTCGCTTGCCTCCCTTCCCAAGCCATACTGTAGGCAAGCTGGTCCCTGCCACTGCTGCCCCAGTGCTATACCCTTCCCTTTGCTTCCCATGGACTGTGCCTCTATGTGCTGCTGTACCGCTCTGCTGGTTTCAATGCACAGCAGGTCACCCAGAGCTACTGGAGGGGTGGATGGCACCGCAGCACACGCTATACTTGGGGGGAATGCCTACACTTTAGTTTAAGGAGAATTCATAAACCATCAATAACGGATCTGTAAATGTGTTATAAAGGATGTTACAAGCAAAATACTTCTACTACCACTGCTACTGGCCTTGTGAGCACCCTATGGTTGATGATTTTTGCTAGCTGTCATTTGAATTCTACTACTACAACGACTACTCCTACTAATAATTTGTAATCATAACAAAAATAATATTTTTTGTTTAGCAATTCTGTATTATTAGGACCTGTAACTAATGGATCTCTAAGAACCCTTAGAATGTAAGTGAATACGTTGTTTGTGTCTCAATCTGTTAGTTTTACACCATTAAAATGGTTTTATTCTGTTCAGAAGTGTTGTCTTTTCAATTGCTTCACATTATGAGTATAGTCCCTGAATTAAAATGGCACGACAGGCAGAAGCAGTCTCAATATGTACAGACGTGACAGCTTGTACTGCAGCAAGTTGTGCTGCAGCGCTGGTTTGAATATTTTGATTAATGGAGAAAGTTGCAGTCATCAATTAACATTAAAAAGCTCAATTAGCTGAAATATTTCAATTACATTTAGTGTCTGTAAAGATATCAGTGAGTTGGTGCTGCATTTTCTGTCCATTTATCAGTTACTAAGCGATCATTTAGGCTTGCCACTTTTCCAGAGGGTTAGTGAACACATGCTGAATGTTCAACTTTATTTTACACCTCATTATATTAGGTAACTTAGGTAAGAAATTGTTCTGTATTTTTGCACAGGAATAGTAAAGCAGACACACACACACTGACACACGCACCTGCACACGCACACACATGCACGCACACACACACTGCACAGACAGACACACACACACAGACAGACACACACGCACTGACACACACACCTGCACATGCACACACACACACGCACACACACACGCACGCATGCACACACACACACACACGCTGCACAGAGACACACACACACACACACACACACACACACACACTGACAGATTGGTCATTACTGTACTGTTCCCGATGTGAGGGAATGCAGCAGGAGAATCCAGCAGAGGCCTGAATGATTGTCAGCTTTTTGGGGACTTTCCAGGTGGAATCAAGCAGTGTGATAAAAGGGAACAGGCTCCATTTGAAGACAGCCCTGCTTTGGGGGCTTCAAGCAGATGGACCTTTTTAACTGGCCGCTGTTCTGGGGCTTCGAGAGACGCCCCCCCCCCCCCCCCCCCCCCCCCGCACCTGCTGCCAGGATGCTCAGGGTGGCTGTTAAAGAAACATTGTGCCAATGTGCTAACATCCATTCCCTTGTGCTCCGTGTGTGTGTGTGTGTGTGTGTGTGTGTGTGTTTCTGTGTATGTGTGTGTGTGTGTGTGTGTGTGTGTGTGACATTCCCTTGTGCTCCGTGTGTGTGTGTGTGTGTGACATTCCCTTGTGCTCCGTGTGTGTGTGTGTGTGTGTGACATTCCCTTGTGCTCCGTGTGTGTGTGTGTGTGTGTGACATTCCCTTGTGCTCCGTGTGTGTGTGTGTGTGTCACATTTCCCTTGTGCTCCGTGTGTGTGTGTGTGTGTCACATTTCCCTTGTGCTCCATGTGTGTGTGTGTGTTTGTGTCTATGTGTGTGTGTGTGTCTGTGTCTGTGTGTGTGTGTCTGAGTGTGTGTGTGTGTGTTTGTGTCTGTGTGTGTCTGTGTGTGTCTGTGTCTGTGTGTGTCTGTGTGTGTGTGTTTGTATCTATGTGTGTGTGTCTGTGTCTGTGTCTGTGTGTGTGTGTCTGTGTCTGTGTGTGTGTGTGTGTGTGTGTGTCTGTGTCTGCGTGTTTGTGTGTGTGTGTGTGTGTGTGTCATGCATTAGTGTTACCAAATCTAAAGCAAAATTCAAGAGTTATGAGCACTGTACAGTTATGGCATCCAAGCATTTTATATGAGTCAATAAAAAATATATTGGCAATATATCAGGTACAATGTGTCTCTCTAATACACAATCCCAGGATAGCCCGGAATGCTTGGGGCCCATCCACACTTGGATTCATCAAGGGTAACACAAGCCAGTGTTAAACACCAAAATAACAAGTGTGCCAGTGATGAGCATCCTCAGGCTTTCAATACAAAAAGTAAATCACCATGACCTACTATACTGTACCTCCATGTGGCATATTGTACAGACAGGCTAACACACGCCTGCATACAGTATACCCCCAGACCCCGACTCAACAAAGAATGTTCCCTGCAAGTTTCATCACGGTTGGATGATCGGTTTTCTAGAGTTATGTCAAACCGTAAAGTGTGATGAGCCTCTGTGTGGGCGGCTCCACTATATCACCTCGGTTTGGAGTAAATACAAACCCCATAATATATAAGGAAGCTCATAAAACTCACACAGACACACCTTTATTTGTCTGTTTAAATGTTTTTTAAAAGTATTTGTTTTATCCCAGTGCAATGGGCTTGTAATTTTATATGTACTAGCTTAGTCAATACATTAACTATTGTTTTAATAGCCATGCCAATAAAACATTTTCAGATTGAGAGAGAGGGAATTAAATCTCCTTTCCCAGCATTGTGTGCGAATCCAGCAATGCAGCTGATGATGAAGTCCCTGTCTGTCCTGGACACAAGCCCACATTTTGCAGCTGAATGAAGAAAATAAACTATCCGCTGTTCCGGACGGGAGCACTGACACGTGCAAAACAGCACGCAAGTCTGAGGCAACGAGTACTCATCTCTGAAACCCATACACCTCCGTGTTCAAACAGAAAACTCTCCTTCTGTTGCTTCTTCTAGTTGATTTGATCGGCTTTCTTTTCTTTGTAATTCATTTTACAATACATACAGCCCTTTCAAAATTATTATTTATTTGTTCTGCAGAGATGCACCACAGACCTTTAACAGGTTATGTGACTGCGAACCCTCTTTTATTCAACATGTCCAGAATGATCCAAGGACACTGAAACCATAGTCTGACATTGGCAACACATTTCACTTTTATTTGTTGGAATGATTCTAATGTATTTAAATGTTCAGCTCTAACCACCAGACCACACTGCCTCCTGGCTTCCAGTCCTCAATGCTAACCACTAGACCACACTGCCTTCTGGCTCCTTGTCCTCAGCTCTAATCACTAGACCACACTCCCTCCCAGTCCTCAGCTCTAACCACTAGACCACACTCCCTCCCAGTCCTCAGCTCTAACCACTAGACCACACTCCCTCCCAGTCTTCAGCTCTAACCACTAGACCTCACTGCCTCCTGGCTCCCGGTCTTCAGCCCTACCAATCTGTACCCAGAACTGCAAAGCAGAAGTAACTACATTGGTTGACACTCTGCCTTACACTGGCAAATAAGTTCTCTCTCTCTCTTAAAAATAACCTGGAGTAATTTCAACTGAAGTATAGCATCTCCAAATATATTTGGCAATGATTCTGTGTAAAGGAAAGAGTCTTCAGTGAGGCCCAGGCCTGCGGGGTAGCAGCAAGTCTTTTTTCCAAGAGCTGCACTTGAAGGGCAATCCTGCTTGTCAGCTCATTTATTAAACAGATTTCATTAACTCTTTCCCCAACCCCTGAACCGTGTATTTCACTGTCATCGCAATTCAAACAGCAGCTTCTTTGACAAAGTACAAATCAATCGGCAGTCCCAGATTCTGACAGCTTCACAAATCAGCCCTGTCTCTGTCGCTGCAGTGATATACCTCTGTGCACTGTCAGTTCAGCTCCAGCCACATTCCTTAAAGTGCTTTGAGCTGGCAAAATAATTCCTGTAAATCTTACATAATATTAACTATGTTGTAGGACTAGTGAATTTATTTTCCTGAATAAAAAAGGTGGACACTTTATGGAAGTGGTGCCATAACTCTGGCCCTTGAGATCCATTCCAGTCCAGGTCTTAACTCCAGGCAGGTTCCATATGAGTTTGTTGAACCTTCCAAGGCTGTGCACCTCTGATATATATATATATATAGATAAGACCATAAGAACATAAGAAAGTTTACAAACGAGAGGAGGCCATTTAGCCCATCTTGCTCGTTTGGTTGTTAGTAGCTTATTGATCCCAGAATCTCATCAAGCAGCTTCTTGAAGGATCCCAGGTTGTCAGCTTCAACAACATTACTGGGGAGTTGGTTCCAGACCCTCACAATTCTCTGTGTAAAAAAGTGCCTCCTATTTTCTGTTCTGAATGCCCCTTTATCTAATCTCCATTTATGACCCCTGGTCCTTGTTTCTTTTTTCAAGTCAAAGAAGTCCCCCGGGTTGACATTGTCTATACCTTTTAGGATTTTGAATGTTTGAATCAGATCGCCGTGTAGTCTTCTTTGTTCAAGACTGAATAGATTCAATTCTTTTAGCCTGTCTGCATACAACATGCCTTTTAAACCCGGGATAATTCTGGCTGCTCTTCTTTGCACTCTTTCTAGAACAGCAATATCCTTTTTGTAACGAGGTGACCAGAACTGAACACAATATTCTAGGTGAGGTCTTACTAATGCATTGTAGAGTTTTAACATTACTTCCCTTGATTTAAATTCAACACTTCTCACAATATATCCAAGCATCTTGTTAGCCTTTTTTATAGCTTCCCCACATTGTCTAGATGAAGACATTTCTGAGTCAACATAAACTCCTAGGTCTTTTGCATAGTTCCCTTCTTCAATTTCACTATCTCCCATATGATATTTATAATGCACATTTGTATTGCCTACATGCAATACTTTACACTTTTCTCTATTAAATTTCATTTGCCATGTGTCTGCCCAATTCTGAATGCTGTCTAGATCATTTTGAATGACCTTTGCTGCTTCAACAGTGTTTGCCACTCCTCCTATTTTTGTGTCGTCTGCAAATTTAACGAGTTTGCTTACTATACCAGAATCTAAATCATTAATGTAGATTAGGAATAGCAGAGGACCTAATACTGATCCCTGTGGTACTCCACTGGTTACCTCACTCCATTTTGAGGTTTCTCCTCTAATCAGTACTTTCTGTTTTCTTCCTTGTTAACCACTCCTTAATCCATGTGCATGCATTTCCTTGAACCCCTACTGTGTTCAGTTTGAGAATTAATCTTTTATGCGGGACTTTGTCAAAAGCTTTCTGGAAATCTAAATAAACCATGTCGTATGCTTTGCAATTATCCATTTTCAATGTTGCATCCTCAAAAAAGTCAAGTAGGTTAGTTAGACACGATCTCCCTTTCCTAAAACCATGCTGACTGTCTCCCAGGATATTGTTACCATATAGGTAATTTTCCATTTTGGATCTTATTATAGTTTCCATAAGTTTACATATAATGTAGTTACCTGGTTCGGTTTTGTCTCCCTTTTTGTGGATCGGTATTACGTTTGCTATTTTCCAGTCTGTCGGTACAACGCCTGTGTCAAGAGACTGTTGCATGATCTTGGTTAGCGGTTTGTAAATAACTTCTTTCATTTCTTTGAGTACTATTGGGAGGATCTCATATGGCCCAGGGGATTTGTTTATTTTAAGAGCTCCTAGGCCCTTTAACACTTCTGCCTCTGCTAAAGTTATTTAAAATTGGATAGGAACAGGTCGACATGTGGGGCATGTTGTTTGTGTCCTCCTTTGTAAAAACCTGTGAAAAGTAATCATTTAATACATTTGCTATTTTTTTTTCTTCATCTAATATTTTGTCATTTTTGTCTCTTAGACATTTAACCTCCTCTTTGAATGTTTTCTTGCTGTTATAATATTGGAAAAACATTTTGGAATTGGTTTTAGCCCCCTTAGCAATATTGATTTCTATCTCTCTCTTGGCCTTTCTAACTTCCTTTTTGACTTGTGTTTGCAGTTCCAAGTACTCTTTCTGTGTGCTTTGTTTTTGGTCCCTTTTAAAAGCTCTGTAAAGAGCCTTTTTTCGCTGAATATTTTTTTTAATTGATCTATTAAACCATTTTGGCCATTTTGTTTTAGATTTAGATTTGTCTACTTTTGGGATGTAATTGTTTTGTGCCTCTAGTACTACATTTTTAAAAAACAGCCACCCTTTTTCTGTGGATGTTTTCTCTATTTTACTCCAATCTACTTCTATTAGTCTCCGTTTCATACCTTCGTAGTTTGCTTTTCTAAAATTGTAAACCTTAGCTTTATTCATTACTTTTGGGGTTTTAAAAAATATTTCAAATGAGACCATGTTGTGGTCTGAGTTTGCCAATGGCTCTCTGACCTCTGTTTTAGTTATTCTGTCTTCATTATTTGAAAAGACTAAGTCAAGGCATGCCTCCCCTCTAGGCGGTGCCTTGACAAATTGCGTTAGGAAGCAGTCATTTGTCATTTCCACCATTTCAATTTCGTCCGTCGTGCCCCCCATCGGGTTTTCCAATTTTATATGGGGGAAGTTGAAATCCCCCATTAGTATGGCTTCTCCTTTTCTACACGCATTTCTAATGTCATTGTATAACAGATTATTTTGCTCAGCGTCTAAATTTGGCGGTCTATACCGTGATCCTGTTATTATGCCCTTTGAATTTGTGTCCATTATTCTGACCCATATTGATTCTGCATTGTTTTCTTTGTCCTGATTTAACACCTGGGCTTCAAGACTATTTCTTATGTATAGCACTACCCCTCCGCCTCTTCTGTCCTGCCTGTCTTTCCTATATAGTGTGTACCCACTAATATTATATTCGTCTCCATCACTCTCAGACAACCAAGTTTCTGTAACACCTATCACATCGTAGTTACTTGTTAGTGCAGTAGCTTCAAGTTCTAACATTTTGTTTCTGAGACATATTTTGTTCAAAGCTGTTAATGAACAAAATTTACTGATCGCCTCTTGAAGATACTTCACGGCTGCATGAAATATCCCTGAATTCCACATCAAGCGGTCACGTAAAGAAACGCAGAGACATCAAAAAAAAAAAATCAGTGATTGGTTATGGTTCTGAGGAAAGGGGCTTCTGCGAGTTTAAGGCTGAGAAATGCTTGTGTGCAAGACCTGTGAAATCTTCTTGTCATCTCAGAGTTGTGAATGTGAAACTTCACTGTATGGTCAGGCAATGAGTCACTGTCCAGCATTCTTCCCCGAGACTCGTCTCAGGTGAAGTGAAGCTGAGAGGAGCCTGTTTTAATGTCATCTGTCATTGTGACATGTCGATGGTGACCTCTCTGCCAGCTGCGCTAGTTACAGTCTAGACAGCATGGGCCAGGCCAGGCCTCTGTGGCCAGTGACAGACGCCATCGACTCAGCTTCGTTTGAGTGCCGGAGCCCCCGACTCTCTGGTCTTCTTCACACCATGCAGGGACAGCGCTGGGCACAGTCTCCAACAGGACCGGGGGAGGGCTCAGCCCAGCTAGGACACACACACCAGCACAGTCAGCACAAGAGTGTGGCTCCAGCAATTTCAAGACTGCATTTGTTCTTTCAGTTTCACGTCATACGGTATTACATCATCCATTTTATAGAACTATACTATCCCCAGCACCAACAAGTCACCAAGACAAACATTTCTGCAAGTGTCTTCATCTGTGTGATCAACTCTTTTCTACTTGACTACTTAAACATTAAAGTCTAATGAAAACATGTTGGCTATTTGGTAGTGTTTTTTCTTATGTTAATTTGATATATAGAGATTTTATTATGTACAACATCACCTATCCTAAAAAATATACTGTTGCTTCCTGGTATTGTATCTATTCACTTCCTGAGCAGAAGGTCACATGGTTTGATTGCAGTTTGACCATTGGACAGGCTTTGTAAATTAGATATTTCAAACACATACAGTGGATGAAAAGCTGCTAATGCTCCCTGGTACCTAATCACTTGAGACCTGCAGCACCAAGATTTTATCTGCTGTGCTGTGTTGAAAATCTTGAATTAAAGTTCCAGCAAAATAGAAGGCGGACCAGTGGTGATGTTAATAAAGCTGATAAGAGGTAAGACAATGGAAATGAAAGCAGCAGTTGGTACTCTTTTAATTCAGGTCTCACTGCATAAAGACCAGTCATAAATAAATCTGATGCTAGTCTGTGCAGCTGTTCTCTGCATTCCTTTGTTGTAGAATCACTTGGTGGATATGTATTTTACTTTCTCTGTGTGAGAATGGAATTGAATTAAACACAGAACTGATCTTCAAAGCAGACTCTCAGCACCAGAGGGATTAGTTTCTTTCATGATGGGATCGGTTTGGGAGTGGGCACAACCCACCGCTATTTAGATTAAAGGAGAAAAGATTTTTTTTGGGGGGGAAAGAAAAACTTCAAACTATTGACAGGGGCTTGGTGCGATCTGATTGGCTAGCTGAGGTGCCTGGTGGGAGAGCCTATTACGTCTCGTCCAATCAATTATTTATCGACAGTGCTGATTGAAGGCATCAGATCAGTAATAATGCGGTTCATTATTGATGAGGACTGAGCCCGGGGATTGAGTTTTAGAAATACTAGATTAGATTGTGTGCACCTTGAGTGTAATGTGTGGGGACACGTAGCTTCTTTCAGCATTGGATTGTTCTGAGTGTGATTGTTCAAATGGACAAAATCATGTCCTTTTCACCTTTTCAAAGTAAACTGCACAAACGTTCAACAACACCGCGTGTGAACGAAACCCATATCGACCAAAATTCCACGCTCTCTTTTTTCCTTCCACCATATTGCAATCCATTTGTAAAGACATTTAAAGTCAGTATGTTACAAACACAATCTTATTACACTGTCCACGCTAATAAGACTGGCATTAAAACCTTTGCTAACTACATTTCTTTACATGAATACCCTCCTCTTCAAATACAAGCAAATGAGTTTGATAAGCAATCCGTCTCACAAGTGCCAATATTATATGTTTATTATCAAAGCATGTTATCTACGATCACTGAACATTGTACCAGTAATAGAAATAGTTGTTTCATAAACTAATTTTGGGGGGGGGCAAGTTGTTGTAAATGTATTCAGCTGTCCCAATACTTGCTAGAGGGGATTGTATCCAGTGTCAGTGACCACAAAAACGACGTATCCACCAGTGCAAACACACAGAACCCTATCCAGTTTAAGAGGGAGTTTGTATGGACTTTAAAACCAATGTTGCTCTCCTTCATTGAACTTGCGGTCCTATACTTCTCAGTTGCAAGGTTTTGTTCGGCAATCTCTTTGTTTATAAGAATAATCGCAGTTACAATAATTGGAACAATGATGTGTGCACGGCTGAAAATGAACTTGGGCTAAAGAAGATTAATTGTCCTTTCTTATAATTAATATTTTCAATCTCCCATGCTTGCCATCTGCTGTGTTTAAATTACTAATTAAAAGCAGGGAATTGTAATTTCTGACAAATTAACTTTAAGCCAGAAGACCACACTGCCTCCCAGTCCTCAGCTCTAACCACTAGACCACACTGCCTCCTGGCTCCCAGTCCTTAGCTCTAACCACTACACCACACTGTCTTCTGTTCCTCAGCTCTCTTCTTATGTCCTTTTGTAGTTCTACAGTAGTGTATTTAAGTTATTTTAGGGTGGAATTGTTGTTTTCTTTTGAATGGCTGTGGCGCTGCTGCTTTTTCAAAGCATCCCTCTTGCGTGGCAGCGCTTCTGTCAGCTTCTTTGTTATCCTCTGTAAGCACTGCCTTTGTTAGTCAATAGAAACTCTTTGTTATTGAAAGCAAAGGGCTGATCAAAGATTGTGCTGCAGTCCCCACAGAGAACGTCCATTGTAATGCTGGGAGCGCTCATGCCCAGCCTTCGCACAGAGAAAAAAAGGGAAAAATCAATAGCATGTTGGAAGTGTTTGTACTGCACGACTCGGGAGAGTGGATGGGTTGCTAACTATGTGAGGATTTGTCAGCGTGTGCGTTGCACGGGTCTGTGAGTGAGCACATTTGCAAATAAACTTTACAGGGGTAATAACAACCTTAACGCTAAGTTTCTTAACTCTCATTAGTGCAACAATCTCACATGTCCATTCTTGTTTTGATGCTAACTTTATTTTGGCCAGGTTTTCCTGCTACATCACTGGACTTTCCACACCATGGGACAAGTTGGGGTTGTCTACATCTCACTCTATATCACATGTAGCATTCCGGAAGGCAGTGGTATTCCATGCAAACCCAAAACACAAGGGAGAAACATGAGAGTGAACTCTGTACCTCACACTCTCCAGCACAGATTTCTACCACTGTATAATCTGGGTTAAACATAAATGGTTGTGGTCACAACCAGAAGTTACACGCATTTCTGACCAATATGTTTTTGTACTTTTCAGCCAGGCTTGACCCACTTGTGATCTGGTCCAGCCCATTTCTGAAGCAGAATCCTGCACGCACCTCTTACTGGCTCTTACACGGCAATGCTTAATATTCCCTTTCTGCGTCACAAGCAACAGGGCACAGTATAAACAGTTCCTATATATGGCTCAAGTGGGGTCTTATTACTTGTAACACAAGAAGTAAACTCAAATCATATCTCAGATAACACTAACAACTAGTGAAGAGGTATCTGGAAATTTCTAACTCTGAGTCATTCGCTCTAACCCCCAGCACTCTCTGCAGTGCCTGTGGGCATCTCCAGTCTTCAGAGTCGTTGATCTGTTACTGTACCTTTCAGACGCGCATGCGGATAGGCTGAGGGCCTCCGTTACCGTTCACAGATATGAAACCTGTCTCCAGGAAAGCAGATAACACAAACCTGCTTCACCCGCCTCGCTCCGCTTGTGCTCAGCGTCTAATGAGATTAGCATCAGTCAGGTCAGGAGAACGAAAAAGCCCTGGGCTAAAAAGGAACCGAGTTTTGAAATGAAGTAGAAACAATTGAGAAATGTCAGAAATTCAGTTTTGTTCACTGTTCATCGCTCGCTTTTTAAAGGGAAGGAGAGAATTATGATCAATCATCCATATCCTGGAACTGACCTTGAAATCAGGTAGAAAAAAGTTTCTTAGAAAATCTTTTTTGGGAATCTGCAAACGTACTGTGATGCGTTTGGATTTTGTAAAAGTAACAAACATGGCAGTGATTGCACTCTCAAGTGGTTTAACACCAGCACTTAAAACAATAGGAGTTCATTAAAGATCAGAGTAAACTATTTGAAACCATGGCCCTTTAATATCCCATCAGTTCCTCTTTTTATTTAACAGAGACCTACTTTTATATCTCCTCTTCACATTACAGTTGCTCACAGCTTTATTTCACGTTGTAGTACTTTAAATCTAAAATGTGTTGGGCAGATAGAACTGCACTGTGATGATGTAATGCCAGATAGAACTGCACTGTGATGATGTAATGCCAGATAGAATTGCACTTTGATGATGTAATGCCAGATAGAACTGCACTGTGATGATGTAAGGCCAGGCTACATTACATTCCCCTGTGCTGCTCAATCAGTCAGACACACATTGGGGGGCGGGTGCTATTTTTAACTCTTGGTCCTAAGGTGTCTGCGTAAGGCTGTTCAGAGAGAGATCCTGCCAGGCTCAACACAGAAACAAACACATCGAACATGTGGCATCACTGCCTGTGTGCAGCACTGCCTGAGCCCCTCAGCGCTCCCCAGGCTCTTCAACCCCCTGCCTGCCTCTCAGCCAGACATCCTTTCACACCCCTCTGTATGTGTGTGTGTGTGTGTGTTCACGACTCCCATCACTCAGAGTGACTGCCTGTCATCATACTGTAGCTGCCCACTGCAGCAGGGACTGAGCTGCAGAGGCTAATTGTGAAACTCAGAAAAGACCAACCTGTTGGGTAACACCTGTCTAGACTTATTTTTGGATGGTGCTGCATCAATCTGTAACCACACTGCCCCCTGGCTCCCAGTCCTCAGCTCTAACCAGTAACCACAGTACCGCCTGGATCCCATTCTGTGTATGGGTTGTTTTATATAAACTAGAAAATGTCATCCTCCGATCTTTTTTGCAATTTATGCAATCCACCGGAGCAGGGATAAATGTAGCGAGGTATTGTTTATTTTGTGCTTTTTCATTAGTGCTGTTTGCATGGTTCTGGTAAATGTCAGTAAAATGTAAGTAAATGTTATTTCAGTTGTGTTTGCATTCTGCTTTCAATCATCTGTGAAACTCATATGCTGCCACAGAAGCAGGACGGTCTGCTGCACGCTGCTCATTTTCTTAAATCAAACCTGGATATTTGAAATGACTTTCCAGTCCTTGAATAACCTAGTAGCCAGCACCCCCCCCCCCTCCACCTCCACACACATGCTTTTCTGACTGAGACTCAAGAAAGAGCAGGGCTGCTGAAACCAGCTGCATTTCACCTACTCCAGCATATTTCATTCAAAGGTCTTTAAATACTAAAGGAGTCCTAACCATAGATACAGTGAAGGGCAGACAGGACACATTGTTATGTTGCTCACAGTTCAAGGCAATGGGCCGTCATGTGTGTTAGCATACTGGAATTAGCTCAGATGAATGGCACACAGTTAAAAGGGGGTCCGCAGTCGCTGCAGATTAACACACAACAATAACAACACGTGGATACGTCTTACAAACCATTTCTAAAATAGTAAATATAGAAATATAAAGAAACCCTGTAAACGTCTGCTTGATTGCTTTTCTTGAACAGTTTGAAGACTGGGGTCTAGAGTTTGGGTTATGAGACAGACACAGACTGAAGTAGTCCTATTTCCAGTAGTGGGGATCTTTCTGCAGTTGTCATTGTTGAATACATGTCTTGATCAAGATGCAGCACACCCCTGTCGAATAGGAAGCCAGCTGCTCGCCAGGCGCTGCTGCTGCCAGTGAAATTATCTGCAAATGTATTTATTCGTTTTTATCAAACCAAGTGCAAATCCAGCCTCCCTGTATCACCACGGAATGAAATGCAAACCGCTCTTCAAAGAAAAGCAGTATCCAGGCAGAAGCAGGCTGAGTCCGCGGGTAACAATTCTCACTCACACTGAGACTGATTTCCTTTATTTTAGCTTGATTGCAATTGATTTCACTTTATTTTATTTGATGTAATTTGACAACAACCACAGTCAGATTTTCCCTGATTTATCCCACTCAAACAGTGCAGCGGATATTTAAAGTTATTATGATGTTCATAATAATAAAAAACATAATAAAAAAACAAAGGTTGTCACTTGACTTTTGTAAAAAGCCATCCTCAGCCCTACCCTGACCATTTTTAATATATGGAATAACTTGTTTGTTAGGTATAGAAGTGTCTCATGGTATGATTCAACAATTCCGGTGCTACATTAATCTAGGAATCACTCCACTAATGCAGTACAGGATATAACACCTCCAATTCTCTGGTTCGAATTTAGTGTAACATCATCGGAGGCTGGGCGCAAAGCGGTGACCTCGCATACGGCAAGCGAGCATCTTAACCTCTATGCAAAAGAGCCAGGCTCATCAGCATTAGTGGCTATAGAGCTTGTAACCTCATCTCACAGACAGGGGACAGATCCGTACCGGTACTGCATCACACAAGACAGCCCGCTACACCAACGAGGTTGATTATGATCAAACATCATTTTGAAAGGGATGGCTCTTCCAAAAAACAATCTGATGTCTGATAACTTGATCTGGACACACCGTGTTGATTATGTCTGTGGTAAAGCGAGTTGAGTTTTGGGGTTTATTTTTTGGTCCTTCAGAGAAGCCCTTTAGATGTTGTTGTACACCTTTATAAGAGCTGGTAAGACCTGTTTTACAGTATGACACTTTTACCTGGAACCCCTTCCAAAAATATAATATTAAGAAGCTTGAACTTGCAATAGTTCCCTTGTAGGTTTGTATGAAGGACTGGAACTAGGATTCTACTTCTGAAAGCTTTCTTAGTCGCTCCTCTCTTATACCACTAAGTGGCAGAAGATCCTAATTTGTTCTTGCTGACTTTTATATGGTTTTACATTCACTGCATTCCACCTTTGTGTCAATCTATGCTGGTAAAAGATCTGGGCTGAGAGGTCTCCACAGAGCTGCTTTGACAATCATGTCTTATTGCTTTCGTTGTGTCGTTATTCTTTCTTTGGCACATCCTTGGGGTTCTGGAATGCCCTTCCAGGTTCCAATGTGTCATTGTCAAGCCTCTCCGGGTTTAAATTTGATGGTCAGCGTCATCTGTGCTTGTTTAATTTGTAAAATAACCAAAATGATGTGCTTTTCTTTTTCTTTTAAATGTATTGTTGTATTGTTATTATATTTGATTGAGTGTGGGCTATTTAAGTCTCTCTTTGTATTAGTGCTTACACTATTGAAATGTACCCTGCAGGCACAAAGTGATTAACTAAACTAAACTAGATGAGGCATACTGGCAGAGGGAAAGCAGTGTGGGGAAGCTAATATTGCCACTGCCTGTGCTATATCTGCAATGCTGATAAGTCTTTATTGTCCAACAGCCTTTGATTCAACTGATGTTTCCCAGATTAAAATAAACAACAGTTCATCAAAACAACTATCCGGCAGGTTCCTCTAGACGAAAAGAACAAGAAACACATTTAGTACTGCAGTTAGCATTCCCTCTCTGCCAAACATCCTTCTTCACACAAAAGAATCACATGGAGTCGGGCATGCTGGGAAATTAAAAGGAGGTTAAGAAACTAATTACAAAAAAAGTGTTAACAACACTCAGGGGGTTAGAGATAGTTGGGTATCTGAAAGCTGGTCTTTGCATTTTCTGTTTTATTAGGACATTAACCAACAGGATGCCAATTTGTCATCTGCCACCTCCCAACAAGCTTGCTTTCCTAATCATTTCCTTTCCTTACAATAAAAAGAACAACAACGAGCCTATCACCCTCTACCCTGCGCAGGAGCATTCTCTCCTCTCTTCAGTGAAGCTTTGCCCAAGATCTTGTATTGGTGAGTCCTCAATGGATAAAGGAGATGGTGACACAATACAGGATGCCAAAAAAAGATGTGTAGCAAATACTGTAAGACACATTGAACAGCACAACCATTGACAAATCATTATTGTGAAGACTTTTATTCTACTATTATGGGATAACACCTATTTTTAAAAAGGATAAAATAGCTGCTGATTTTACAAAACTAGCACCAAACAACTTAAGTACTACTGTTAATGCCCTTGAAGTCCTCTAAAGCTTTTTGCTTCAGTTTTGTATCATTTGCATGGAAATTTCCCCATTAAAAAAGTAGGAGTTACCATAATTAAAGATGGGAGTAAACGTTTTGAAAACATGGCCCTATGCTCCTCCATTCTTTAATTAACTCCTACTTTTGAAAGGAGAAAAAAATCATGTTAATGTTACATGAAAAACAAACCACCTTGCCTGAGAGTGCTGAAGAGAACTTGACATGTATCACATAACTGTCTGGTCCTAGTTTTGTGAAATTAAGAGGTGTGTGACAGCTGTAAAAAATAGAGTTAATTAAAAACTGGAGTATATGCTTTGAAAATATACCCCTATTACTGCGTGTTTAAAGGTATTGATGAACAAGACCTGTCTTAGCTAAACTAGATGTATTACTGAGCGAATTCTGTAATGATTTAGGACTTTTTTAAACAGCTGCAGGGCTTACAGGGATCATTTATATCTTCTCCCTTTTTCCTTTTCCTAATATTTGATTTCTTAGCTATGTGTAGTATGTGTGTTCTATGTCTTTTCTGTTGTTGTTTCCGTTTAGATCTTTATCTGCCACATTACCTACTATTCCAGCTACAACTGCTTCAGAAAAGACTGACTGTGAGGAAATGAGGTTGGGGCAGATATTAGTTTTGTGATTGTGTAGTGCTGGTGTGCTTCAACCACCTCACTTCCTTTTCAGAAGCAGTTTTTTTCTGGAATAAAAAAAATCATCTGAGCAGAAAGAACACTAGAAAAAAACACAGAACACACTTAATAGGATTTTACACAGGAATCTGACCAAAATATTTGACAAAGTAAGGAAAAAAAATATCTTAATACAATGAAGTCATTCACAGCCTTTGATTTTCTCAATTATTTGACAGCCTGTTCCTCTTAATTGAGAACAGACATTAAAATGATTATTTTACTTCAGATGTTAGAGTGCTCAGCCCTATTCTAGAAACATAAGTAACATTGCATGACATCATTTGAAAGAGCTAGAAATACTCTCCATTAGCTAAAAAGGCAGGTCCTGTAGATACTGCCATTAGTGTATTCTAGTTTGCCTAGACTCAAGCTATGGTTATCTAAGCATGGACACAACCGCTGACTGACTGCTGCCTCTTCTCAACTTCCTTAACAAACAGCACACTCAGACTTCCCAGTCTGCGGCACGGATCAGCCCCTCACAACAGGCTTGCTGTTTGAAATGCTATTTCTTTTTTATTGCTCATATTCAAGCTATTTGTCTGGGACTTATGAAGAAGCTCAATTGCTTTTTAATGTGTTCACCAGAATTTGAGAGCTGATATCTGTTTAAACATATTTATCCAGCATTACCGCCAGGATTCAGCTTTCTCATTTGCAACAATGTCCTGGGGCAGCATGGTGCTAAACAGCTTCACACTGGCACTCGCATTCCACTAAATCCATTGAGACATCCAAATTACATTTCTGTGAACCAGTCAACAGCACATCACTCACTGTCACTGCGGCCCCTCTCCTCTCCAGGAGATACATCCCCTCACTCAATCTCTCTGAGGCCCCCCTCTCCTCTCCAGGAGATACAGCCCCTCACTCTCTCTGAGGCCCCTCTCCTCTCCAGGAGATACATCCCCACACTCTCTCCGTGGCCCCCCTCTCCTCTCCAGGTGATATAGCCCCTCACTCTCTAATCCCTGATACCAGATCTGACCCCCTCCCCTCCCGTACTTTCCTGGATGAGTGCAAGCCACCCAAGAGTCTCCCCTGCCCAGGAGATCCCTGAAGGGGAGAGTTAGGCCATTTAAAACCATTACAATCAGTGTGAACCATTTCCATCTGTACCAACAACGAATTTACAGCCTTACTATTTACATCTGTGGCACAACCCCTGAAGATAATAAGATTGTGCTGTGCTTCTGCAGTTAATAAACACACACGTCTTCACTGCCTTTGCCTCAGAACAGCTGTGCAAACCAACCGGCAACATCAGCACATCAAAATGATACCCAGAGCTCAAATTATTTAGATTTGTGGGGAGCAATATACACATTTAATACAGATGTGAGAAACTGGAGAGTATGCCCTACAGACGTATTATGTAAAGCCGGGTGGACAATATTCCTTATATAAATCATGTCCTGTTAGTACACTTGTAACACAAATTCCAATGGGAACATTACTAAACAACATCACTCTCAGGTACAGATTCAGTGCTCAGGTACAAATTCAGCACCATGGACAGAGTCAGCTTTCAGTTACAAATTCAACACCATGGACAAAGATTCAGCTCTCAGGTACAGATTCAGCTCTCAGGTACAGATTCAGTAACCATGGACAGATAATCAGCTCTCAGGTACAGATTCAGCACCATGGATAGAGATTCAGCTCTCAGATACAGACTCAGCACCATGGACAGAGATTCAGCTCTCAGATACAGATTCAGTACCATGGACAGAGATTCAGATCTCAGGTACAGATTCAGCACCATGGACAGAGATTCAGCTCTCAGATACAGACTCAGTATCATGGACAGAGATTCATTTACAGAGATTCGGCTCTCAGGTACAGACTCAGTACCATGGACAGAGATTCAGCTCTCAGATACAGATTCAGTATCATGGACAGAGATTCATCTACAGAGATTCAGCTCTCAGGTACAGATTCAGCACCATGGACAGAGATTCAGCTCTCAGATACAGATTCAGTATCATGGACAGAGATTCATCTACAGAGATTAACCCTTTGCGGTCCATTGTCGGACTGGGTTCGACATTGCAATTATTCCTCACAGGTCCTTTGTCGGACTGAGTCTGACATCATTATATCAACGCAATAAACAGGTGTTTAGTCGTTTTTTCTCCGGAAAAAGCCGAAAAAACCATTCAATTGCCGAGTGGGAGCGACAGGAGCCGAGACAAGTCGAAAAAAAAATAAAAATAAATAAAAGGCATATCTCATGAATAGTCATACATGGTATCAGGTATCAGATAACGGGGCGGTCGTAAGTAAACAAGTTGGCTGACTGAATCAGCGCACAGAAAACACGGACATTTGCAGAGCTTTTTTGAGATGTTATAGGCTAGTAATAAAATAATGACTTGGATTGCATTATTGAGGAGTTTGGAGATAAAGTGAGTGATCCGGAGATGATCGATCGGTATGTACGACTATTATTATTATTATTATTTATTTCTTACATAGGTGAACGCTATAGCAAACGAAAGGGTGGGGTGGGGCTGGAGATGCCTAGTGAGTGCTTTGTTGATATGTAGGGCCATTTAAACCCGTTTGACTGTGAAAAAAAATTATTTTAAACAGCGCGTCTAAAATTAACTGCGCGTGTGAAAATTAATTACACCTGGCGTGCCTGATGCGCAATTAATAAATGGACCGCAAAGGGTTAAGCTCTCACATACAGATTCAGCACCATGGACAGAGATTCGGCTCTCGGGTACAAATTCAGCTCTCAGGTACAGATTCAGCACCATGGACAGAGATTCACCTACAGAGATTCAGCTCTCAGGTACAGATTCAGCACCATGAACAGTGATTCAGCTCTCAGGTACAGATTCAGCACCATGGACAGTCATTCAGCTCTCAGGTACAGATTCAGCACCATGGACAGTGATTCAGCTCTCAGGTACAGATTCAGCACCATGGACAGTGATTCAGCGCTCAGGTACAGATTCTGGCCATGGACAGTGATTCAGCTCTCAGGTACAGATTCAGTGCCATGGACAGAGCTTCAGCTCAGGTACATATACCAAAAATTCAGCACCATGGACAGAGCTTCAGCTCTCAGGTACAGATTCAGGACCATGGACAGAGATTCAGCTCTAAGGTACAGATGCCAGAGATTCAGCACCATGGACAGAGCTTCAGCTCTCAGGTACAGATTCAGCACCATGCCAGATATTCAGCAGGAATTGTCAGTTTTTGCATTAGGCAGTGTCTCAGAGGAATAGCCCAGGCAGGGTCAGCATTCAGGAGATGTTAGCCATCTGCTGGCAGCCCTCCGTAATAAACTTGTCCTGCAGAAAACTAATTACAGTTGAATTGGCCTTTAAATGGCATTTGTTAGGTCCACAGAATGAAAGGACGTTTTTGGACACCTGAATGTTGGCTTAGAAGAATGTGGTCTGATCACAGAACATACCCAGCAGCAAGATTCCTCCTAATACAATTTAAAAGATCCTCCCCTTCTGGTTTAGCAATGCCAGCCCCAGCTCAGAGCACTGTGCTCTTTGGATTATGAATTGAATATTTACACAGCTGTGCAACGGGTTTGAATTCTTTTTCTTTATTCCTGTTTATCTTTTTTGTTTATCTTTCAGTAAATAAGCAGCCAAGTCTACAGCTTGTTTGAGGAGACTCGGTACAAAGTTGTTTTGCTTGAGTCCCCTGGTGCTGCTTGGAATGCTGAAATGATTGAAGCTGTACTGCATGATTCAGTAACGGCCCCCCAGCACTACAGACTGGGCGTGGTCAAAACACCTGTGATATACATCAAATCAGCCGTCCATCACATGACTCATGTATTTGTCATGCAAGTGGAATCTGGCATTGGCGCTCCATTGGCAGGTGACTCTGTATCTAAGACTGGATTCAAACACATTTAGATTCCCAACGACTACACGTATAAAGTATAATCAATGGTGACAAATGGAGCAATAATTTAACAAACTTTTTTTTTTGACACACTTCCCAAAGTCTTCTTTTCTTGTGTTTTAATGCTAGCTTGACTTTTTCACAGTTTCATCACTGAAGTCATCAGAGCAAGCACATTCTGTTCCTATTGATTGCAGGAGGTGGTAACCGTTTTTTGCTAGGAAACAATAATCGCTGGTCAGAGAGTTTGGATTCTTTGACTCAAGACTCTTGAGTTCTATGTTTAGGCCACTTATCTAAAAGATGGATATTTTTGATGTGTAATATGACTACACTTATGCATATAATTATAAATCATGCTTGAGAAATAAACATTAAAGATTTGTGAAAATTCCATCTTTTCTTATTTGAAGATGTCATCCCATACACAGCACATATGACACATAACAAGACTTCTTATGTTTAATAGCAGTTCCTGAGTGCTATCTTCATTTTTGTTATTTATAATAAGCTATCAAGTCGTGTGTAAGGTGTCTCTTTTTGTAAAAACACTTATTTTACTAAGCTTCACTTTGCAGTCCTCTTGCCCAAACTGCATGAGATGACTATAAGAGAAACCTTAGTGTAAACTTTTACCTATGAGCTAAATCCATGTCCATAGTGCTGAACCTCTACCCATAGTGCTGAACCTTTATCCATAGTGCTGAACCTCTACCCATAGTGCTGAACCTTTATCCATAGTGCTGAACCTCTACCCATAGTGCTGAACCTTTATCCATAGTGCTGAACCTCTACCCATAGTGCTGAACCTCTACCCATAGTGCTGAACCTTTATCCATAGTGCTGAACCTCTACCCATAGTGCTGAACCTTTATCCATAGCGCTGAACCTCTACCCATAGTGCTGAACCTTTATCCATAGTGCTGAACCTTTATCCATAGTGCTGAACCTCTACCCATAGTGCTGAACCTTTATCCATAGTGCTGAACCTCTACCCATAGTGCTGAACCTTTATCCATAGTGCTGAACCTCTACCCATAGTGCTGAACCTTTATCCATAGTGCTGAACCTCTACCCATAGTGCTGAACCTTTATCCATAGTGCTGAACCTCTACCCATAGTGCTGAACCTCTACCCATAGCACTGAACCTTTATCCATAGTGCTGAACCTCTATCCATAGTGCTGAACCTCTACCCATAGTGCTGAACCTCTACACATAGTGCTGAACCTCTATCCATAGTGCTGAACCTTTATCCATAGTGCTGAACCTCTATCCATAATGCTGAACCTCTACCCATAGTGTTGAACCTCTACCCATAGTGCTGAACCTCTATCCATAGTGCTGAACCTTTATCCATAGTGCTGAACCTCTACCCATAGTGCTGAACCTTTATCCATAGTGTTGAACCTCTACCCATAGTGCTGAACCTCTATCCATAGTGCTGAACCTTTATCCATAGTGCTGAACCTCTACCCATAGTGCTGAACCTTCATCCATAGCGCTGAACCTTTATCCATAGTGCTGAACCTCTACCCATAGTGCTGAACCTCTACCCATAGTGCTGAACCTCTACCCATAGTGCTGAACCTTTATCCATAGTGCTGGACCTCTACCCATAGCGCTGAACCTTTATCCATAGTGCTGAACCTCTACCCATAGTGCTGAACCTTTATCCATAGTGCTGGTTCCCGAATCTGTGATGAACTGCATGGTGCTTTTGTGACTTGTGATTTCAAGACAAGCAAACTAATATCACTTGAGACCCAAATCACACATTCATTAGAATAGAGCTGGGGATTATTGTAAATACAATGCATGAGAAATTCAACCCTTGGGGTTGAAACAAAACTCTTCTTGTGATCTGTTTTCAATCCTCTAATTGACAAGTGCAGCATTATCCAGTGCATGTTAAGAACACATCTGTTTCAATTATGGGGGCTTAGATTAGTTAAGGAAAATCAATGACTTATTTAGAGCGCATTGCAGGATTTAGGATTGATTTAAAAAATGTATTTATCCAAATTACTGCCAAGATGCAGCATATCATTTACGAAAGCATCCTAGGGAAATGCAGTGCTAAATAGCATTATTCTCAAGCATGCATTACACTAAATCTGTTCAGACATCCAAATGACATTTCTTAGAGCCAGTCAACAGCACATTGCTTACTGTCACCGAGGCCCCTCTCCTCTCCAGGAGGTACAGCCCCTCTCTCTCTGGACAGCAAGGCTGGATCCTACTCCTCCCCTTGACTACCTCACTGAATCAGTGCAGACCCACCCAGTGTATCCCTGCACTGGCTCTGCCATGTTTTTCTATGGGCTGTACAGTGATCATTCTTTCTTTTTTCTTTTTAAATAGTCTTCTTCAAATGCATAATAGGGAAATAGCAGCTTGTAGACATTTGCTTAAAGCACTGCATGCAAGTAAATATTTCCATGTGTATCATTAGCTTACTCGGATTCAGTTCAGTAAAGAAGTGTTGGGAAGCCAGGATCATTAGTCACCTGCCGGAATGAAGTGTATAGATTCAGGAAGTGTTTGGAGATTGTTCATGTGTGTATTGTTTGAGCTATTGAAACTCTCACATACAGTACAGTGCACAGCCGTTGTCCCTAGTGCTGCATCTTTGTCTATGGAGCCGAGCCTCTATCAAAGAGCAGTTTCTGAATTTTTGTCAACTGTGTACAGGAAGGAGTCACCATCCAGGGTGATGAACCTCTGTCTAATGTGCTAGAAGTGAGTTCTGAAGTGAGTCCCAACTGAATAAAATTACTGACCAGGGTTCTGTAAAAGAGCTCTGAATATTGTGAAATTGCTGAATCAACCACATACAATATTTTTAAATGCTGTTTTAAAATCCCCTTTGCTATTCAATCAATGCTTAACCTATTGAATCAACTGCTCTAGTATTTAACCTTCAAAATCAGTGTATGCAAACATTATCACATTAAGAGGTTCACTATAGCACACATATTAATATCTGTCTTTAGATACACCCCTTACTGGTCATTCCAGATTTTAACTGAAAAGCCTTATAGGGATCTTGTTATGGCTTTACACAGTCCAGTCTATTGTATTCTAGACAGCTGTGACTTTAAGGTGATGGAAATAAGACCCAAGGTGCAAAGAACTGTGAGCCATTCCCGCTTCTGCTATGCGATGGAAGTCTTATTAAATCTCAGAAACAATTACATTTATTTAGTTTTGCCCCTCTGAGAGCAAACCCAACCTCTGTTTCTTCAAGAGATATCTGCAAAACAACATTTCAGAAAATTGTGTTGCTTATGAAGAAAATGTCAGCTTAGCAGTAGTTATCTACAACATGCCCTGCTTTGCCCTGTGCACAGTGAGGCAGTGATGCAGTCTTCTGTAGTGTACTGTCGCTTCTCCGCTGCTTATCTTAAAAAAGGCTGCAGATATTTTTTTTGTATGAGTTCTGACTATGACAGACAGTAATGTACCATTTTATTGTGATTCAGTACCTTGGACAGAGGCATCTATCGCTTGTCACATTCTGCTCATCTCCCATGACAGAGACAAGTTTTGCTTGTCATGTAGCAGAGCTTCCAATAATGAGGGCACCTAGATGTGAAACAAAGCATTGCGGGGAGAGTGGCTGTGTTTCTGCAGAGCCAGAGAGATTGAGCAAGAAGGAACATAAAAGGTGAAAATGACATTAATGGTGGAAATGAGAAGATCAGATAGAGGTTCACTGGTACAAGAAATATATAACAAGAGTAGACCACGGACACCAGTACATACCAAGCTTTCAGTTCTACAGAAAGAAGGTCATGTACTATGGACATTAGTTTCAGGTATTTTATAAACTGTTAAAGCCTCAAATCATACCCAAGCATCTCACGGTATCAAGAAGTTCACCTGAAAGACTTCATGAACTCAAATTAAAAATGATCTAGGAATTGCTTTTTTAGATTAATAGTTACTGTTGACACAGCCCTTCTAAAAGCAGTTTTTCCCATGCTTTTTCCATTGCTATACTATGCATTTACCGTAGATTATCATGGTATTCTTTACCATACCTCTCTGGGCTTTCACTATGCTTTATTACACTTTGCTATGTTTTTACTGTGGGACACTTTTATACGCGGCAGCCTGCAGCTCAACCACTGACTTTGTGACTTCGGGCAAGCCATTTGACAAGTTCATGTTGCATGAGATAAATGGAGCTCTTCTGCCTGTTTGGTGCCTCCCTGTTGCAGATAGAGCCATATGGTTACCTTTCTGTAGGAAAAAGGGCTTGTTTCCTACATACTGAAGAAATCCCACCATAGCTCTTAACACACAAACAAGTACTGAGGAGAAGGGACAAGCAGTATATGGAAAACTGCTTGAAACTGCATGATCAAATCTGCCAATTCACCAGAATGAGCAATTATTAGGAAAATAAACAGTACATTAATTTTAATAAGTGTTCCACAATGGTAAGCAGTTATCAAGAATAATCAACCACCACGTATGCAGATAGTTGGAATACATTGTATATAAAGCACCAGATCTCAGAATCATACACTGTATTTTGGTTTAAACAGCCATTGTTTTATATATTACAATTACAGTTCAAAGTAATGCTAAGTATCTGAAAACAGCATTTGGGCAATTCTAAAAGAAGATTGATGTGATGAATAATGACATACAGTTTAAACATGCGCTGGAGAAACCCAGTTATTTTCATATCATATTAACTGGAAATATTCTGACAGTTTAGAAGAGATTCCAAATTAAATCTCTTCAGCCTAGAAAAAAGAAGGGAAAGAGGGGACTTGATTGCAGTCTATAAAATCATAAATGGTATAAGGTTAACTCGAGGCACTGCTTCAAATTTAGCACAGAGAGCAGAACAAGAGGGCGTGAATGGAAGCCGAGGAAATGCAAGTTTAGAACACAAAGCAAGAAGCACGGTGAAGTTTCAGGATCTAATTTAGCTCCCCCCAGTAGAGGAGAATGGTGTGCTAACGAGGGATGAGCCTTCATGGGACAAACAGCCTTTTCTCAATCCCAAACTTTTCTTTGATCAGTGTCAATTGAATAAGGCAAGTTGGAGTTGTCAGTATGAACAACCGTGCAGCAACATGACAAGAGTTAGTAAGACCTCTGCATGCAAAGTGCAGCTTACCTTTGCTATTTAAACCATTGAAAAAAAACTATAATGTATAAAACAATCTGTGATCCGGATGTGGTTACTGTGGGTGAGATCGGACCAGGAAGAGAATGGAACACACACACACAGTACTGCAAGGGAAGCGCTGAGGTGGGATTTATTACAAAATAAATATTTAAACCAAACACTCAAAACAAAAGGCATGATGGCCAAAACAGGCAGGCAAAGAAACACTGAACAAACAAGTACTGTGCTGGTCAAAATCCAGAACCACTAGCAAGTGCTGACATTTTATCATTTTTACTTCTTACTTTTCTTTGAGTTCCACCTCTCTCAACAATCAACCTCGAGTGAGTCAAAGCTGCTTGTTTTCATATTGTGGCCGAGGGATTAACTGGCTATCAATTACCTAGTCTACCCCTCTGCCACATTCAGCACAGGGCTTCTCATATGCATGGTCAACAGACAGTTTTTCAATAATCACTCGCTGCTGGACACGCATTCTCACGATTTTATCTGGATAGGGCATTTTAACCCCATCCAGGCTGTCAAACAATAATAACAATAAAACAGTGTTTAAAATAAACACAAAACAGTACATTTAAATCATAACAATATAAATAAACACAGGGGCGAGGGTACCCCTTCCCACAAACTTAAAAAGAGGAATGACAAATGACTTCAGAAAGACTCCAAGAAAGATATTGAGAAAGACTTCTAGTTGCCATTAAACTTATGAAGTTTCTTTAGTATTTCTGGTATAAATGTAGCACTATGGAGTGTTTAAAAGTTATGGATGATATTGAATATAAAAGTGTGAATGTTGAAACATAAGGGTTGAGTCTGCATCATTCCGTCACTGTATAACAAACACAGAAAGCAAACGAGGCACCTTTGCCAGAGCTGCGGTGTAATTGTCATTGCACATGATTTCCATACCAATATGTCTAAAGTTCCCACACAGATGTGTAGATGACCACCCTTCACACAGCATGATCTCTCCCCTAAAGCAGTCCAGTGTTTGGAAATATGTGTCTAGATGATTACAGCCATAATAATCAAGGCTAATTTCAAACCACTTTCCAATCCGTTTAGCACTTCATTGCTTTGCTATATCTCTCAAACTCTTGTCACCTGCGGTACCAGCTGTGCTTTTATGATTATTGCCATAACAACTGCTGCACCATGCCGGCTTCCCTTTCTAAGACCCTCGCCCTTATCCAGGGCGACTTACAATTGTTACAAGATATTACATTATTTTTACAATTACCCATTTATACAGTTTTTACTGGGTTTTTACTGAAGCAATCTAAGTAAAGTACAGCAGTGTCCCCCACCTGGGATTGAACCCTCGACCCCCCAGTCAAGAGTCCAGAGCCTTAACCACTACTCCACACTGCTGCCCCAAGAAGAGCTACAGTTTACATTATTCAGTGTAATTCAGAACAGACATTATAGAATGGGTGTAGCCCTGGACATTATCTTTCGGGTCAATATTCTTGATTCTCATCATAATAGTAGGATTAAAAACTACTTCAATGGCAATCACCCATTTTTTTTACCCACATTTGGGTCTTGTTCCCTGATGTAATAGCATGGTAACACCATGGCTCAGGCCATTCCATGTAATTACAGAATTATTCCACCAGCAGTTAATATGTAAATGCATTAAACACTGGCAGTTACCCAGTTATTACTATTTAGATAGATCCTGTTTGTTAATTTCTCAGGGACAGACCATTATGGGATAACCAATGGGCTGCTTGTTACCTCTCTTCTAGAATAGCAACAAACCTTTCATTCAGAAAAGAACAACAAAATCAGCTGAACACTGATAACTGAAAGACGTCGCTGGCTTTGTATGGATGCCAGCAACAGTCAATCACACTACTGGTAATAAATACCGAAGTAAGCTGGAAGTCACTTGGATTTCTCGTCACAGTTGTAGGATGCCATGTGAACGGCTGATTAATCGTATGATTCTTGCAAAGGTGTGGAATCGTAGTCGCATTCAACCACAAAACATGCAGTAGATTCAGCAGTTTTACATTCGGATGAAGCTCTAAAATGCCAGGACAAAGGCAGGAAATGCATTCAGGATATTTTATCAGTAAATGATAATGATAGGGTGAAGATAGTCTGGGAGGAGAGAGAGAGAGAGAGAGAGAGAGAGAGAGAGAGAGAGAGAGAGAGAGAGAGAGAGAGAGAGAGAGAGGAGAGAGAGGAGAGAGATAGCAAAGAGATATGGGAGAGAGGAGAGAGATAGGAGAGATGTAGGACAGAGATAGACGAGAGATAGGAGAGAGATAGAAGAGAGAGATACACTGTGTATACTTTGATTGAGATTCTATGTAATGAGTCAGCACGCAGTGATGTGGAGTTATATTCTAATCGAATTGCACCACAAACCAGGGAAGTAACACAGGTCATAAGGCAACACAGCTTTAGCTTTTAGCTTTTTCAATCCTTCATAAAAACAGCACTAATAAAATATTGAAATCAAGTGTACGGGTTTTAATAATGAAGCTGGGGGGGTGGCAGGGCCTGCGAAGGGAATAATGAGAAGTTCTGGGAGACCTGCCAAATGTAAGCTGTTATTAAAGTGAAGGATCTTCAGAAAGAGCGAGCTGTTATTAATGTGCCGCTGTCACGACAGCAGAATACTTCCCAACTGTTGATCTCCATCGTACGCAGCAGCTGCAGCAGCAAGGAGACAGTGGGGAGAGGCATCTTTTACTGAGGCGGAGCGGTGGACAAACAAACCCTACCTGTGAAAAGTTAGTGACAGGGTGTCTTATTTCCCAGGTGTGTCTCTCTCTGTCTGTAAATTCATTTTCATGCTCGGTCTAACAAGCTAGGCTCCCTCCATAAAGATGTTTTTAAATCTGAATGATCACGTACTCCCCCCACCCCCCCCCCCCCGTATAATTTAAACACATTGTAGATTTGTCATGTGGAATCATGGGGGACGTTAATATCCTTGAAACAAGACTCCAGCATGGAGAAGAAGGGGTCTGGCTTTAGGGTTTCTTCTGCAGAAGTGTGTGTGTGGGCAGGACAACATTTGAGAAAATGTCCCCACAAAGATAGTAACTCCTGAAAAAATGACGTTGTGGGGATGCCCCCACTTTGTAAAACACCTTTTTAAGAACTAAATATGTTCGTCTTTTCTCAGCAGTAAGTCACGTTGCTGCTTGTGTATTCGGGCAGTGATGTCTTTGTTCGTCTTTTCTCATCAGTAAGTCACGTTGCTGCTTGTGTATTCGGGCAGTGATGTCTTTGTTCGTCTTTTCTCAGCAGTAAGTCACGTTGCTGTTTGTGTATTCGGGCAGTGATGTCTTTGTTCCTCTTTTCTCATCAGTAAGTCACGTTGCTGCTTGTGTATTCGGGCAGTGATGTCTTTGTTCGTCTTTTCTCAGCAGTAAGTCACGTTGCTGCTTGTGTATTCGGGCAGTGATGTCTTTGTTCCTCTTTTCTCAGCAGTAAGTCATGTTGCTGCTTGTGTATTCGGGCAGTGATGTCTTTGTTCCTCTTTTCTCATCAGTAAGTCACGTTGCTGCTTGTGTATTCGGGCAGTGATGTCTTTGTTCGTCTTTTCTCAGCAGTAAGTCACGTTGCTGCTTGTGTATTTGGGCAGTGATGTCTTTGTTCCTCTTTTCTCATCAGTAAGTCACGTTGCTGCTTGTGTATTCGGGCAGTGATGTCTTTGTTCGTCTTTTCTCAGCAGTAAGTCACGTTGCTGCTTGTGTATTTGGGCAGTGATGTCTTTGTTCCTCTTTTCTCATCAGTAAGTCACGTTGCTGCTTGTGTATTAGGGCAGTGATGCCTTTGTTCGTCTTTTCTCAGCAGTAAGTCACGTTGCTGCTTGTGTATTCGGGCAGTGATGTCTTTGTTCGTCTTTTCTCAGCAGTAAGTCACGTTGCTGCTTGTGTATTTGGGCAGTGATGTCTTTGTTCCTCTTTTCTCATCAGTAAGTCACGTTGCTGCTTGTGTATTAGGGCAGTGATGCCTTTGTTCGTCTTTTCTCAGCAGTAAGTCACATTGCTGCTTGTGTACTTGGGGAGTCATGTCTTTTGTTGGCAATTTTAATACACCCATCACTGTTGTACTCAAATTTATTTTGTTAAAAAAGTGCATCTTAAATTCAAAGGAATAAGGTTGTTATCCCAGGGAAACCCTGTACAGTTATACAGTATACTGTAGTTGAATCCATATATTGGTTAAACTTTACCTTTTGTTTCCTGACTGCAATGTGCCTGCTGGCTTTGTCATCAACATGGGTGTGATATATTTTTGCAGAGCAGATTAATCTTGCAGATAAACAGAATCACTTCAGGCTGTAAAACTTTGGAGATGGATGGGCAGTAAAGAAGTCCTCCCACAGCCACCTTAACCACATTCACAAAAGCAAGTTTAATAAGGTAAATATGAGCGATCGTACCCAAGATTTCATTTTTCACGCCAAAAACTCTTTGTAAGCTTCGGAGAATGTTAACAGAAATAAAAAGGTAGCAATTTTAGTTGAAAATAAATGATTTCTAAGGGAGATTATTGTTAACCTATAATGTCTATAGCCGTCTGAACAGGTTACTCTGTTTGTGTCAGTGCTTGGGTGTTGATAACACTCTTCAAACCTCACAAACTCATGCTTTCATTCACTGCAGTCACCAGCGCACTGATGCCTCCTTTTCATCAGATCTCCGGGGAGATTGTCAGGTCTGCTCTGTTATATGAAAGGGAGCTCTGGTCTGCTATTTCCATGGAGATTGGATTTCTTTTCCTTCTGAACTGTGAAACAGTTTCGAGAAGCAGTGTCAAGCAATTTTGAAAATCCTGTGTCACAATAAAAAAATAACAAAACAAAATGTGAAATGGAAATGAAATTGATTCAGAAACACATTTCACTGTGTAGACACTGCATTCACAGATATGGCTAGTTTATGAGCGACTGTCTTTTACACAAACACACACTGATAAACTGTCTCGTAATTTGTGTACATAACAACTTTAAACACACACAGTGACATTAATGAGTGTAAAGCGATAGAAACGAAGTCTATCTCCATTTAATTTCCATCTGGGTCCTGTTTCAGGTCCTGGTTAGGGTTAGTGTGAACTCTGTTTAATATTAGAAGGACTTCAGCACTGTGCTGAAAGGTGTGTCTGTGAGTTTGCAGTGTGATTTGTGTACACTCACTCACTCACACACACAAGCTGGCTGTTGAACGGCTTTTTTTTTTTATTATTATTATTATTTATTTCTTAGCAGACGCCCTTATCCAGGGCGACTTACAATCGTAAGCAAATACTGTGCTGTAAGAAAGAGCACATTCCTGGCTGTTCAGTTTGCATTTCCATGCAGGCAGGGCTTTTCAATGTGTATTTCTGCTTAATGGAGCACAATGGCTGAGGGTGATATGAAGAGGGACTGAGGCTCACCCCCCACCCCCCCTTCTCTCTCATTCACCTCGAGTCACCCTCTCCACGCACTCGCTACATGAAAAGAGGCTGTGAAAGTTTGTCATTTTAATGAGAAAATGCAGATAGCAGCGCAGCCCTGAATTACAGCCGTGTCACTGCATAGAATAAACACAGCACATTAACAACCGCACCATATTCAGCAGTTTAAATAATTTAACATCCACATTTTAGACTGATATAATGCAGCAGTGCCTCTAGCTATGATTCAAATGAAACTTTCCCTAAACTGCAATGATGCTGTTCAGTCACTATGGATTCTCTTATATTTCTAACTCCCACAGTGATGTGGGCTAGCGGTTGGAGCGGAGGACTGGGAGCCAGGAGGCAGTGTGGTCTAGCGGTTAGAGCTGAGGACAAGGAGCCAGGAGGCAGTGTGGTCTAGTAATTAGAGCTGAGAAGTGGGAGCCAGAATTCTTTGAGATTGGGGCCACATCAAATGCCAAACCACACACACATACACACACACACACACACAAACACACACACACATACACATATATATAAGGTGCCAGCATGCTACTGTGCCGTCCTGATGAAAGAGCCACATTGGCAGTCCAGTTTGTAGGTTTGTAGGCTGGCAGGGCTGGCTGGCACTGCCCAGGGTGATGGATAGGCAAGGGGCAAAGCCGTGCGCCCAGGTTTCAATGAGCACCATCACCAGATGGCACAGCAGCCTCGATTCCAAATTTAAACACGCCTGATAAATATCCAGAAAACTCAGAGAGAGGCAAAAACTCAATCTGGAGCTGTCCTGGCCATTAATCTTGCTGTGCAGAGACCAGAGCTCCTCTAATGGAACTTTAATGGCTCGGTGGTGAAGGGAGGGGGGAAGAGGGGGCTGTCGCACGCTCTGAAAACTCTATTATAAATAATAAAGGGGAACAGAGTTATTCAAAGTTCTTTAAAAGGAAGGACAATAACTTTCTGTTACTTTAAAAAAAGTCTCTATACTCACAGAAAAAAAAAATCAAAATTAGACAGCAGTGATAAAGGACAGAAAAATTAAGCATCAAGGTCACAAATAAAAGTAGATTCCCAATAAAATGTTTTCAAGTTTTTATTTTACTATTCATTTTGTCATTATATATGGCATTCAGGATGCTGCCACAGTTACAGACATGCGATGTGACCAGTTAGAGTAAAGAATAAATTCAACTCTGGTGAGCGGTCTCCCTTGGATCAGCAGACAGACAGTCTAGAGATGACTGGAAACAAGAGATCACCTTCATGGCACAATGTATCAACCAGCCGCTGCATTTGGCGTGACTCTCTGTAGGAGGATTGGGGATTACACCTGTCATTGTTTATTTTAATAATGAATTATGATGTAGTTGGAAGTGACCATTCACACCTGTGGTACTTCTGGTTAAACGATTGTTCCAACCAGATGTCCAGTTAAATTGAAAATTCCTTCGACAGAATATGTGCCTTTTCATTCCTGCTGCCTTTTACTTGTAGCTCACAAAGCTTCATTTCAATGAGACACAGACAAAAAACTAAGTGGTGGAGGATACGACCCTGTTTACCTTTCTCTCTCTCTCCCTCTCCCCCTCCCCTTCTCCCTATCATCCTCTGTCAAGAGAGGAGCGCCTTCCTGCAATCGGCATTAGGCTGGACTCGGGCACCGCACTGTGGCTCGCCGTCTTGGGTGCTCACAGCCCCCAATTTCAAACCTGGCGAGACGGTATAACCAGACACACTCTGTCAATGACAGGCCATGAACTGGGAGACCAAGAGTCACAACGCCTGCCCGAGATCGACAGATCATTTTGCAGCATCTTCGTGATGTCAATTGTTAATCAGCACAATAAAAAGTCACTGCACCTCCTCTAAAACAGAGTTTGTCATTTTTCAATCACATCTAGTGAATTTGATCCAAATATAAGTGATACGTTTCTTTTGATGCTCAGTATATATATATATATTGTAACCGGCCGGCACTCACGGTCGTTCGTTTGCCCCTTTAAAGCAGACCCAGGACACCAGAAATGGGGTTTTTAAAGCGCGATTGCGCGATTTTTAATAAAAAGAACACAAACAAAAATAAACAGCTAGCTCCGGTTGGAGCGCTAACTACACAGGTAAATCCCTGACTCACTCGCAGGACGGCTAAGCCGCTTACCTGTCACACAAAACACACCGGTTTCACACAGCACTTAACGACTGCTCAGAGACAGAGCACACTATCTGCTTCCTTCTACTCAGCAGCCCCGTACAGACAAGCTGCACGTCTTAAATACCCTGCACCTGGCATTAATTTACAATATACATCAGGTGCGGGTGATAATTAAACAATAAACAATTAGCAAAATAATAAAACAATTAACCAAAATGTGCATACGCACATATTTTCTGCAGGGAGGATATTAACCCCCTCCCTGCTGTGTTACACATCCTCCCCCTCAAGTGTGCAACACTGATCGGCCATTCCAAGGCCACCCCCTCCCCTAAAACACAACCACCCACCCTCGAGTCCACAAATGTCAATTTTCGCCCTCTTCCACGGGCGGGCTTGAGGGTGGGTCGGTCCCTCCGGCGCTTCCAGGAAGGCACCGTGAACCGGCGACACGGGACCCCACCGGGATGACAGGGGCGACCGAAGCGACGGCCGGGGAACAGGAGGCTGCAACAGCGGGCAGAGGTCTTCACCTGGGGACCGGCGCAGCGATGTCCGATCACCCAGGGGGAGCTTAGCAGCGAACAGGGGGAGCACCAGCGACGTCTGGCAGCAGCCCAGCGACGTCTGGGTGCTTGGGGAGAGCGGAGTAGGGAACCAGGGGCAGAGCTGTGGCCGATGGTGCAGACTCCTGGGCTCCAGGCCAAGCGCAGGGAGGTCTAGGAAGACCGGCAGGGTGTCCAGGAGCAAGGGGCAAGGGACCGCACTGACCAGCGCCGGATCCTCTTCCGGGGTTGTGGGCTGGAACTGTAGTGGAGGTGCGGTGCTCACCTCCTCTGGCTCCGGGACGGTCTCTTCCTCCTGTTCTCCCTGCAGCAGCTCCTCTGGTGCAGGTGATTCCGGGGCTTCTCTCGCCGGCACCGCCTCTTCTGCCTGCTCCCACTTTTGGAGCAGCAGCTCCAATTCTGTCGGCTCCCGTTCTTTTATTTCTAACGGGGGCCACCCCAGCTCCTCTCTTTGCCTCTCAATCTCCTCCTGTAGTTGGCGGTTGTTTTTTTTCTTGCTCCGCCGTGTTTTTGTTGATCCTGGCGATCAACTCTTCTAGGCTTTCCATTTCTTTTTGGGTCGTAGGGCCGGCACTCACGGTCGTTCGTTTGCCCCTTTAAAGCAGACCCAGGACACCAGAAATGGGGTTTTTAAAGCGCGATTGCGCGATTTTTAATAAAAAGAACACAAACAAAAATAAACAGCTAGCTCCGGTTGGAGCGCTAACTACACAGGTAAATCCCTGACTCACTCGCAGGACGGCTAAGCCGTTTACCTGTCACACAAAACACACCGGTTTCACACAGCACTTAACGACTGCTCAGAGACAGAGCACACTATCTGCTTCCTTCTACTCAGCAGCCCCGTACAGACAAGCTGCACGTCTTAAATACCCTGCACCTGGCATTAATTTACAATATACATCAGGTGCGGGTGATAATTAAACAATAAACAATTAGCAAAATAATAAAACAATTAACCAAAATGTGCATACGCACATATTTTCTGCAGGGAGGATATTAACCCCCTCCCTGCTGTGTTACAATATATACACACACAGTGGCTCTCAAAAGTATTCACCCCCCTTGGACTTTTCCACATTTTATTGTGTTACAACATGGAATCAAAATAGATTGAATTAGGAGTTTTTGCCACTGATCAACACAAAAAAGTCCATAATGTCAATGTGAAAAATAAAATCTACAAATTGTTCGAAATTAATTACAAATATAAAACAGAAAATAATTGATTGCATAAGTATGCACCCCCTTTGCTATGACACACCTAAATAAGCTCTGGTGCAACCATTTGTCTTCAGAAGTCACATAATTAGTTGAATGGAGTCCACCTGTGTGCAATTAAGGTGTTTCACATGATTTCAGGTTAAATACACCTGTCTCTGGGAGGTCCCACAGTTGGTTAGTACATTTCCTAACAAAAACTACATCATGAAGACAAAGGAACATTCAAAGCAAATCCGGAATAAGGTTCTTCAAAAGCACCAATCAGGGGTAGGATATAAGAACATTTCCAAGGCACTGAATATCCCCCGGAGCACAGTAAAGTCCATTATTAAGAAATGGAGAGAATATGGCACAACTGTGGATCTGTCTAGAACAGGCCGTCCTCAGAAACTGAGTATCCGGGCGAGAAGGGCAATAGTCAGGGAGGCCACCAAGAGGCCTATGGCAACTCTAAAGGAGTTAGTCTTCCACGGCTGAGCTGGGAGACACTGTGCATACGGCAACAATAGTCTGGGTGCTTCACAAAACTGGCCTTTATAGGAGAGTGGAAAAAAGAAAGCCATTGTTGAAAAAAACTCACATCAAATCTCGGGTAGAGTTTGCCAGAAGGCATGTGGGAGACTCTGAGACCAAGTGGAAGAAGAGTCTATGGTCTGATGAGACCAAAATAGAGCTTTTTGGCCTCAACACTAAGCGCTATGTTTGGTGCACGCCTAACACCGCACATCATCCTGAGAACACCATCCCTACCGTGAAGCATGGTGGTGGCAGCATCATGCTATGGGGATGCTTCTCTGCGTCAGGGCCTGGAAAGCTCGTGAAGATAGAGGGCAAAATGGATGCAGCAAAGTACAGAGAAATCCTGGAGGAAAACCTGCTGAAGTCTGCAAGAGACCTGGGACTTGGGAGAAGATTCATCTTCCAGCAGAACAATGACTCCAAACATACAGCCAAAGCCATACTGGAGTAGCTTAAAAACAAAAAGGTCAATGTCCTGGAGTGGCCCAGTCAAAGCCCCGACCTCAATACAATTGAGAATATGTGGAAAGAGTTGAAAATTGCTGTTCACCAAAGGTCCCCATCCAACTTGACGGAGCTTGAGCAATTTTGCAAAGAAGAATGGGCAAAAATTGCAGTGTCCAGATGTGCAAAGCCGGTAGAGACTTATCCAAATAGACTCATGGCTGTAATTGCTGCCAAAGGTGCCTCTACCAAATATTGACTGAAGGGGGTGAATACTTATGTTTTGTATTTGTAATTAATTTAGAACAATTTGTAGATTTTATTATTCACTTTGAAATTATGGACTTTTTTGTGTTGATCAGTGGCAAAAACTCCTAATTATTCCATGTTGTAACACAATAAAATGTGGAAAAGTCCAAGTGGGGTGAATACTTTTGAGAGCCACTGTGTGTGTATATATATATATATATATATATATATATATATATATATATATATATATATATATATATATATATATATATATATGTGTGTGTGTGATTTAAACCCATCAAACTTTATTGAGCACAGAAGTGACAAAAGAACAGTGAAAAAGTAAACAAGTGGGCTCCAGCACCATATTTCTTTCACACAACATATTGGGAAACTATAATTTTATATTAGGAATAAAACAATTACAAAATAAGCTATTGGACAGATTCTAAAAGCTGTAAACCCTAATTCCTTATTAGCCCCAATTAGACTTATTAAAACCACCCGACAAGCACCTAAATACATGCCTTGTTTAATCGCTGGTTTGTGGTTTTTCCTTTCTGTGAAAACCATGCTGATGACGATTTGGAGTAAAAAAAAAAAAAAAAAACCTTTTGGACTCAAACCAGTTTTTTACATTTTAAAATGAGTACATTTATAAATAGTTAATCTTTAAGGCTGGCTTAAATATAGTACAAATCTCCAGCAAGCCACAGAGCAATTGTCATTAGGAGGGTTCAACAGGCACATGTGGGGGTCTCTTCAAAGGAGAATTGAAATGAAATAAGCTTTGAAAAGGTTTAGGATTGAAGTAGCCTTCAGACAGCTCCTCCGCTGGATGAGAAAACATATCAGATCGGCTTTCTGAACAAGATGTGCTTTAAAAAATGCCTCCCATATTTAATTGATGAAAGTGGAACTTTTTTTTAGAAAACAGGAGCAACAGTGTTACACAAAAAACAGACAAAGCATCTCAGAGACAGATCCAGATTAAATCTTTTTGAATGAATAATATGTACTAATTCCCTCTGTGTCTGGGTACTGCTGCTTACTTCTACAACAAAGAGGAGATGTACACAGCGCACCTAAGAGAATTCTGCCAGCAAGAATAACTGAACCAATTCATTATGAAGCACATTGTACAGCAGAAAAGTTGGACAGCTGCAATTACGAATAAATCTCCTCCGCCACTCGCTGAAAGACTCCAATTTGTGTAGACAAGATGAAGTAGGGTGCATATCAATCCCACTGCCATTATCAAACCTGGGTAAAATGAATGCCTTAGCAACAATAACCTTAGCAACAATAACACGACTTTGTACATTAAAACACTTGCAAGGAACTCCAGCGAAGCCCGGACCTGCCTGCATGCAGCTTGACTGTGCAGGCCCCATGTACGCTTCCCCAGTGTTACTGTGCTGTCAAATTAAACACTCGAGTATTAACTCATTGACCTGACACGGGCTGCCTGAAACATTAACCATCAGCTTAGAGGAGGAGGGTTCACAGCACTGGGAGGTTCACTCATGGAACAAACGCATAAAATAAAGACATTCACAAATAGGGTTTGAAATTCATAAAGCACGTGACTGAAGGTAAACAACGGAGGTGTATTTGTAGGATTCTAATAAAATATTTAACATGTAAATACCCATGAATAAATTCAATGCTGGAAACACATTCAAGTCTCAGCCAAATGTTTGGACGAGAAGTCTTTATCAATGGCTTTTGAAAAGACACATCAAGTAGACACAATGAGAAGCTGTCTGGTTCACCACACCCCCCTTGTTGGGAACTCATTTGCTTACTCTTGTTTTATATATAATCAGTGATTAATTGCTGTGAAATTTGCCCTGCGAAACAATGTCAGGGCAACGACCTGAAATGAGACCCTCCCATTGAGATCAATGAGGGCACAGTCACAGAACAGCGAGTGTGCTCCTGAGCAGCCTCTCAGGACTCCAGGGCAACTCCATTCCTGGGGTTCCAGACCTCGGACATGGGTATGACCTGCTTCATTCCTGGGGTTCCAGACCTTTGACATGGGTATGACCTGCTCCATTCCTGGGGTTCCAGACCTCGGACATGGGTATGACCTGCTCCATTCCTGGGGTTCCAGACCTTTGACATGGGTATGACCTGCTCCATTCCTGGGGTTCCAGACCTCGGACATGGGTATGGCCTGCTCCATTCCTGGGGTTCCAGACCTCGGACATGGGTATGACCTGCTCCATTCCTGGGGTTCCAGACCTCGGACATGGGTATGACCTGCTCCATTCCTGGGGTTCCAGACCTCGGACATGGGTATGACCTGCTCCATTCCTGGGGTTCCAGACCTTGGACATGGGTATGACCTGCTCCATTCCTGGGGTTCCAAACCTTGGACATGGGTATGACCTGCTCCATTCCTGGGGTTCCACACCTCGGACATGGGTATGATCTGCTCCATTCCTGGGGTTCCACACCTCGGACATGGGTATGACCTGCTATGGGGCGGATTGTTCATGCTTAAGTCACTACTACTCCTTCCACTCAATGTAATGTAGTCTCTTATTTTTTTTTTTTTTGTAGATGCTTAGTTTCTGTTTGGTTTTCCAAAGTTACATATCCTGCCGCCATCTCTATAATATAAACCCGAGTTTGACTGACACTTTGCTGCAAACGTGTGTGCTGCACAACTTTGCTGTTCATGTTTTCTGTGTAGAGCTAAGGACTTTACAAGTTATAATGTGACTCAGTTTCTCACAGTCACAGAATTACCTTGGGATATGAAGTATCTGATGCAGGAATTCAGGGTAGAATTCTTAATCGTCACCTGGGGCTTTTCAGGAGAGGAAAATGTCCTTAAGCCCCCGGGCTCCCCATAAACAAACTCAATTTAGACAAATGCTTGTACAAGAAGTCTTTATGCAGTATGTTATAAATACCACAGAGACTTCCTGTTGAAACCTTTGTCTAATTTTATCACTACGTTCCATTTTACTACAACTATATACCATATGATTGAGTGTTTTGAGTTACGGAGCGGCGAAGTATTGCAGCTCCTCACTCGACAGAGAAAAGGATCGTTCCCTCTCAACCAATATTAATCATTGAGAGTTAAGAAGGGATGGAAATGTAGCAATTCCCTGGAAACAGCCAAACAGTTTAAAGGCTATTTCCCTAGATTTCCCTTAAAACAGTATTCTCAGATGTTAAATTAGCCCATTGATCAGTGTGTTGGAGGGCAGCTTCTCATTAATGTCTCCTTTGCCTCAGATAATAGAAGTCCCACATTTGATTTTATGCCAGTCTCCCCAGAAGAGGTTTTGACAGCCCAGAATAAAACGAGCTATAATAAGCCGCCAGCACATCTACATGGCACAGACTCAAGCTGGCTCTCTTAGAAATCTCTTGTGTGTGTGTGTGTGCGTGTGTGTGTGTGTGCTTGTGTGTGTGTGTGTGCGTGTCCGTGTGTGTGTGTGTGTGAACTTTTTTTAAAGAACTTTTGTTGGATTGGAAACCTGCCATTGTTCGACCTCTGTTTGTAAATGAGGATAAATCACTTGGCTTTTATTCAGATTGTCTGTAGTTGAAGCAGGATAAACGCATGCTGAGATGGAGCACCTAGTTTTCTCGACACATTATTTTGGTTCAGTTAATCAGTTTCTATCGCCTCATATCTGACTGCATTACTACAGTCTTGGGATATTGCTCTGGGGTGCTTGGTGACGCAGCAGGCCAAGGGGTTTGTTTCATCAGCCTCTAAGATGCTGTAATAATGTACTGCTTGATTTTAACAGCACTGGCCTGCACCTAAACTACATCAGTCACCTGAAGGTGGTTATCCTGGGATTACCCTTGAACGTGCTTCATTCCCTGGTACAGTCAAATGTAAAAAAACTCAAACAAAAAGCAAGTCTATGTAAGGTGTTGTTCCACTTGCCTGCTGAAGACAGATGTAATGTAGGCTAGATCAGTGTCTTTACAGGACTCAGTGAAAGCAGCATCTTGTGCACAGCAGTGCACTGCCAGCACAACAGAAATGGCAGATCCCTATATGGTGCTGGCTCTTTAGACTTCTTTAGACACTGTGGAGGATCCGGCTGCAGATTGATGGCAGGCAACTAGAACTAAAGGTCAGCTCCTGATCTCAGTGAAAGCAGCTTAACATAGACTGAAAAACACTTTGCAATCTTCATAAAGAATGAGACAGAGAACAGAAAAGCCTCTCTATTAAAATAATGACTTTGGACGCTACTTGTTCTTTAACAAATTCTGATTTAGACGGTTGCTTACTAGCTTATAATAGCTTATATACCCCGATATGAAAAAAAACATCAAACAACATCAATACATCAATAAATCAATACATCAATAAATAACTAAATGCCCACCATATTCTAATGGCAGGCCCTTCAAGACATCACAGAGAATGATCTGCAGACTGCGAGCGGCTTGCAGTCTATTCCTTCATTTGCTCTAGCTAGCGAGAGACAGACTGACGTTGCAAAACAGTATAAATATTCCGCTGACTTCTTTTACATTCCATCACCGTTATAAAAGTTCCCCACAGCAAAGTGTAATAAAGCTCAATGAAAGCATGCTAAAGCATAGGGAAGCATTGTAAAGCACAGAGAGGCATGGTAAAGCATAGGGAAGCATTGTAAAGAACAGAGAGGCATGGTAAAGCATAGGGAAGCATTGTAAAGAACAGAGAGGCATGGTAAAGCATAGGGAAGCATTGTAAAGCACAGAGAGGCATGGTAAAGCATAGGGAAGCATTGTAAAGCACAGAGAGGCATAGTAAAGCATAGGGAAGCATTGTAAAGCACAGAGAGGTCTGGTAAAGCATAGGGAAGCATTGTAAAGAACAGAGAGGCATGGTAAAGCATAGGGAAGCATTGTAAAGAACAGAGAGGCATGGTAAAGCATAGGGAAGCATTGTAAAGAACAGAGAGGCATGGTAAAGCATAGGGAAGCATTGTAAAGAACATAGAGGCATGGTAAAGCATATTTAAAAACATGGCAAACCAGGTGAAGCTATGGTAAATGCACAGTATAACCATGGGAACAGTACGGTAAATGTGCATAAATACTGTGGTCAACTTTCATAAGGACAGGGGAGGTAAGATAGAAAGCTTTGCCTATTGTTTAAATAAAAGCATCATTTTCTGGCTGATAATTGTGGTGCTGTAGTGCTATACTGCAATGGGTAGTGAATATACATATATATTTAAAGTAGCTTTCATGTGGATATATGTATACCAAAAAGGCTTGTACTGTGTAGAAAGACATAATTTAAGACAAGGGTTACTCCATGGGAATTCACTACAAATTCAACAAGATATTGTTTTTTACTAATAATTCTTGAAAACCCAGCGCTTACTCTATCAATTGAATTGTTGAGACAAACAAAAAAAAAACATCTACAGTGTGTGCAATTTTGTGAAGCTCTGAATCTTGTTCTGAAAAGCAACGTTTTGTCTATCTGCTACTGCTCTATCTACAGAAGAGTACACGATTCATATAATGGGAAAACGGGGGATATTTGTCCAAGCAATTCAAATCTGAACAGAAATGCACATACATGGCTCTTCATCTGTATGCTTCAATTAACCAATCATTTACCCAATCTGCCTAATTAACCACTCTATACAGAAGGTGCTGTGCATTCCTTTTATGGGTGACAGACGCAAGTACACAACGTGTGCATCAATGCCCCAGAAGCAGCTTGTTACTGACGCTTCCATCCAAGCTTCTCTGGATTGAACCGTTGGCCCAAATGTTGATTAGAGCAAATGTTTCTCATCCCTGCTGCTCATGGTGTGTCTCAAGCAACAGAAATACGGTTAAACAGAATAAACAAAAACGTTCCTTGCAGAAGTGAAACCTTCGCCGGTTTAAGAACGGCCGTCATGCATTTTGTCTTGCTCAACCTGGGTGAAAGCGTGTCTAACCACATCCTGAGGTGGGTCGCTGGGACCCGGGTTAACCCGGGTACAACCCAGGTACGTAGTTTCACACTACGCGGGATTGTGACCTGGGTAGCCAGTGCCAGTGTGAAAGGGGCTTTAGTCAGGGAGGTACAGACAACCTTCCTACCTAAACACAGTAAAACTGCTTAAAAGAATCAGTGGTAAATTGAATTTAGTGCATATTGCAATCAGAAGTTGCATTCACCTTGCTCTTCATGTAACAGAACAGCAACCACACCCTTACAAGCGAGCATCTTATCCACCGCACAAAAGAGCTAGGCTGGTTTGCACAAACACTTAGAGAGTTTAACCTAAATGGCAGTGCATGTTACATTCATGCAACACTAACAAAAAAAACAGATTTATTGAATCAACAATCTACTGTGTGTGATAAAATGCACCTAAACTTCATTTCTGCACTTGAAAAAAAGAGAAACTTGAAAGAAATTGGTTCTAGAACCCTGTTATGATCACCCAGGTAGGAAATGGCTTTTGAATTCAGGGAGTTACGTGTTCAGGTATGCTCTCAACACAACGTTCAAAAATATCTAGTGCTGGGATATTTGAATATTCTTACATTTTGAATTAGCTTGACAACAAAAGTATAATCTGTACTATAGTACAGTACAATAACCCTGATTGTACCTCTTCTGTACAGTAGAATCTTTTGATGTTTTTGATACAGACATTTACAAATTATGTTGTACCAATGAATACATTTCAAGCAGTGTTTGTTCACATATTCCAACATAAATAAAGAACTACCTCCTCGGCTTTCACTGTCGGCTGGCTTCACCTGGATGGGCCTGTTCATCTGAAAAACAAACGAGAGAGCCGCTGTGTTAGAGTCTGCTTGCAACAGAGTATGCCATCTGTATGAGCATTAACAATTTCAGGACCGCAGTTTGTCAGCCTATCAGAACAACAATGACTTGCATATTTTAATCTACCTGAACACAGTAAAAAGGCCTGGAGTCTAACACTAATACTAAACTTCGTAAATGACAAGCGTTTGGACTAACAGTCTTTCTCCATGTGTTTTAGTTGAAACACTTAGCATTTCTGAATTTGCCACACCCGAGTGCTCTGTGGTTATGAAGAGTCTAACCACACTGCTTCTTGGTCTCTGTTTTCTGCAGTTGATTCTGCAGTGCACAAGGCATGCACTGTACAGTGCAGTCTGTTCAGATGGGGTGCCCCACTCAACTTCACCAAGGGTCATAGCATGATGTGGTATTTGATTTGCACACCTCAACAAATAAATCCAGCTAAATCCAGCTTTACTGCAACACTGACATAGCTATTGATCTTTCTTGATTTATTTATTTTGTTTCTCGTTCCATGACTATCTGTATATATACACCGTATGTAGGTGTGTGCTAGAAAGAGTATTTGCTTTAGAATAAGAAATCTTCATTGGAGTCAGTGCAAAGTCCTGATGAACACTATACACAAACATATGAGCGTGCTGTGTGTGAGTGTGTGAGCGTGTGCATGTCTGTGTGGGTATTGTATGCGTCACAACCAATAAAGGGCACGACCCAACCTTTCACCAAAGCCGTTTAACTCCTCGTCATCATCACTTAAGCCTGGGCACACGCTGCTCAATAATTGATGAGAGTTATGAAAAAGTTAGTGCCATTAAATGTTTAATAATGCCAATTGCACTGAAGATGGAGAGTGGTGAGCGAGCGAGCGATGTGAGGATATTAGCTGGACTGCAATTAAAATAAGCTCTTTCAGCCTGCCTCTTCTCCTAATCCAGATACCCCCCTCCCACCCCCCCACTCCCCCACTTCCCAGCTGTCTCAGCTGAGGTATGACCTCTCACCCCTGGCATTTTCCGTGCCTCCTGCTGCCAGCGCACTGCTTGTGTTGCGAGACGCGACCTTCCCAGATCGAGCTGAAGAAAGCACACGAGGGGGGTGCATTCAGGAGCACAGGCTTTAGGTAGAAGCTGGGAGATTTAATTAAAATGGATTTTAATTACGCTTCAGCAAAGGTCAGTGAGAGAGGGGAGCGTGCGCTAGAGAGAGAGCGAGAGACAGCCTTGTTCAATTCTGTATCTCACATTGCTTTAACCACTTAGAGGCTGGCTCCCTAGGAGGTTGGAAAGTTATTCCCGAATATATATATATATTGTGTGCAGGAGAAAAGCCTGTTTCTACAATACCGGTCTCTGACCGCTTGATGTAACTGTTAAAACCCACAAACAGGAGTTCACGTACACAGGCACTGAAAATGAAGAGCCACAGTTTTAAACCAAAGAATCAATACAATGAAAAATAATAAATAGTGGACAGCAGCCCAATGCACCAACATCCACAATGCAGTTCTTAGTGTCTAAGTAACTGTGTGGCTCACAATTCACTGTTCCAAATGAAGACATTGATAAAGTCGAAACATTCATTACATACTCGCTTTTTTCAGTACTTCTACAGAAATATTATAAATCTAGTTAAAACTGGTATTAAAAGACAATGAGGGGTATATGGTATGCTTTACAAAGCCAGCAGAGTCTGCTGAAGATGTATCTTCCACAGAGGCTCCCAGAACTGGGTGCTATTTTGTTAAACACAAACTTCTACAAAGATCTACAGTATTATACATGCTGAGCAGTTGCCCATGCTTGTTTTATGATTTTGCAGAGCACATGCAGTGCCTTGTCACTGTTTACCATACTTGTTTCACAATGCTATTTTATGCTTTATCTTGCATACACAGAGTTTTCCTACACTCTACGGTTACTTCATACTCTTGTAACGTGCCGTTGACAGCTGCACCTTGATGCTACAGAACCGTTAAAGATCGATTGAGGAGGTTAGGATTTGTAGAAACAAATAAGGTCAATTAAAAGGAAATTAGACCCGAGTCACGGATGGGGGGTTAAAAATGAGACAGGGACATGCCGGACAGGCATTACTCATCCCTGATATCTCGTCTGTTTCACAGCCCCTGGCGGACAGAGTCCCAGCAGAGACAGGCAGCTGTCTGCGCTGAGCTTAGGAGGAGGAGGAGGTGCAGCCAGCCCTGCTTAATCACATGCAGATCCACAATAATACCCAGAAAAAGGGAAGCCTAATTCCCTGCTTGATCCAATCAAGTCCTACCTGGGCTTTGTGAAGGGTTTATTAACGAGCCGATAAGCTGTCCCAGATAAAAGGGATCTGGGCTCTCTCCACTGGGCAGGGATCAGAGGCTCTGCCTGCCACCAGATTATTGTAAAGCTATGCAAATACGCAGCCTCTCGGAGGATGATAATAAGAGGAGAGAAGCTTATTATTCTCTGCTTTCCATCTCATATACTGGCGTGCCAAGGCCAAGGTGAGTGGCAGCTTGTGGCTGGGAAATAGAAACCATTATCTGAACCAGAACAGATCCTTCATGCACTGCAGACTGCGCTGCATGGGTTTAGGCCTGACAACATCAAATCTCCTCGGCGAAAAATGAATAAATATGGGCTTTAGTAAACTGCACAAGACCTGATCAACATAGGCTGGAAGCAATCTCCGCAATGCTACAGAGAAACTGAAGAATTCAATCCGTTATTCTTCACTGACGTCTTCTTTAAAATTAAAGCAATAATACCTTAACAATAATGGTTACAATTGTCAGTAATGTTTGATAATTCCTGTGTGTGTCCCTCACTGACCAGGATGGGTAAAAGTCCAGTGCTTTAATGACGTACAGAAAGAATTGCATAAAAAGAGTGAACACATTGGTTCCACAGTAGTAAGTGTACAATGTCAGAAGCACACTGATATTGAGCTGTCAGGTTCCCTGTTGATAAGCCAGTGTCCATCACGGACCCGCGGCGCTACCCCTCATCCATTAAGAGTTTTCAAAGTTAGTTACTTCTCTAATAAAGAATTGATCCCTGCACAGCAGGCGCGGAGGGAGCGCGGTGTGTCGGGAGCTGAGCTGAGTGACTTTTCCAGTCCGCTTCTCCCCAGCTAATCAATGGCAGCCGCTGTGAGACTCTGCAGCACTGTCCCACCAGAAAAGGTTAATTAAGGTTTCGGAAGTGGCAGTGCTGGACTTCTCGCCTGGGGAGGCACATTCCCGTCTTCCCAGATCATTAAGCACTAATTAGGCTTGCAGAGTCAATAGAGATCCCTCCCCTCACACGCAGAAGCAGCAAAAGAGACCAGGCAAACAGCACAGCAAGAGTGAATCAGCAGTGCTGAAAAGTCTTTGTCAAAGAAAGAAAAGAAGGAAAAGAAAGAAAGGCGTCTTCACCTTCTGTCTTTACAGAATCATTGATCAGATTTCCTTTCCTGTGTTTTATTTTATTACAATCTTCAGGCAGAACAGCAAAATCAAATGTTATTCACTGTACCAGTATGTGCCAAGCCATTGCATAATGGACAGGGCTGCATCAGAGGCATGACCACGCTGGATCAGGTACACAAAGCTTTGAGATATACAGGCATTTATGAAGAGCTGACACTACCACAAGCATGTGTGGATGACCTGCATTTATTAAGAGCTGACACTACACCAAGCATGTGTGGATGACCTGCATTTATGAAGAGCTGACACTACACCAAGCATGTGTGGATGACCTGCATTTATTAAGAGCTGACACTACACCAAGCATGTGTGGATGACCTGCATTTATTAAGAGCTGACACTACCACAAGCATGTGTGGATGACCTGCATTTATTAAGAGCTGACACTACACCAAGCATGTGTAGATGACCTGCATTTATTAAGAGCTGACACTACACCAAGCATGTGTGGATGACCTGCATTTATTGAATATAAACCCCACACCTCAGGTTTGATTAGCTTTATCAATTCACTCTCTAATTGACGTCACAAGTTAGTTTTTTTCACTACTGTGTAAAGTACCTTTATGTGCATTCTGCTGGACTTTCATTCAAAACTGATCCAGCACATTGATCTCTGAAGAATTATCTACGAGCTGCAATATTGAGAGTCTGGATATTCTTCTTCCTTCTTCCACAGAAGCTACTTTATTCTGGACTCTGTATCCCAGAGAGCTGTGGCTGCTGGAGTAACACTGGAGTTAAACTAGAGGTTTCTTTGGCTACAGCTAACCCCCCCCCCACCCTCCCACCCCCCACCCCCCCACCCCCCCACCTCCCACCTAAATCAAGCACAGCCAGATCTATTTAATATTGAAATATTCCAGGAGAATAGAATTCATGCATTCCTTCCCAGCTCCATGCGTTGTAACACAGCTGGCTTTTGAATGTTTTCTTTGATGTATTCTTTATTTTGGATCTCAGCTGTGGAAGGGGGGTTTGGTGCCCCAGCAACAAGCGTTTTTGGTATCCATGCAGAGGTAAACACGCCTTCTAATTCAGGATTTCATTCATCTCGCTCGCCAGAAACAACAACAACAACAACAACCAAAACAACAAGCTTCATGTTTTATAGAGATGGTGTGTCAGTATTATCTTAGCATTGTACTTTTTCTCTGTTTAATATCCTATGTTGTGAGGGTTCTGTATTGTTGTTTCTGTTTAGATCATTATTTGCCACGTTTACTAACTGATTCAGCGAAAACAATTCTTCTAAAAAGACTCCTCAAGGGGTGTGGAAGTTAGATCGGAAGCATAGCGCCGTTGCACAGGCTTTGCCAATGGGCTTCAGTGCACAGCGCCAACCTATCCCCACCTACAGTGTACAAAAAAACAAAACAACAAAACACTCTCACAAACCATTCACAGCAAAGGCCACTAGATGGCAGCATGGAGCAAAGTAAAAAAAAACAGACCTCTCACTGCGCTGGACTACTAGGAGACCAGGAGCAGAGAGCCTCCCTTCTCCCCTCTCACTGGCTGTGTTAGTGCAATCAGTCATGCAGGATCACATTCATGCTTTAATACGCTTCGGGCTACGCAAATGAAGAGGTTTGCGACTCCACTGGCTCTGTATGAGGCTGCTGTACCCCCCACCCTCTGATAGTACCAGCACACTGGCACACTTACAGAAAGGAGAGGGATACACAGGGATACAATCCGCATGTCACAGTATGAATAACCCTTCTGAAAGTTTACCACGCTATTACTGCAGTGTTCCGACGCTCTTCCCGTGGTTATACTATGCATTTACCAGTTTACCTCGGCTTGCCATGTTAATTAATATGCTTTACTGTGATATGCTTTACAATGATTGCCTATGCTTTAACCATTCTTTCACTGTTCTTTATTATGGTAAACTTGTATAAGGGTACATAGATCCAAATGCAATGGATCTGATAAGTAGATAAATAACATACTATAATGTTTGTTTGTTCTCGTCTTTGCGAGCTGTTTGTCAATCCTGGATTCATTTTAGAATACACATGGATTTTCAGCAAGTTAGCAAAATAAGAGCTGATCCAAACTGCATTGATTTAGGGGAGCTGACTGTATTCAAATGAGATTACTACCTCGAGGTCACTTTGTAAATACAATTAATAATACATTATTATTGTATTGTTAAACAATTGTTTATTAAACATTCATTTTGAATACAAAAATAATCATTTTAGCCATTCTTTTGAAATCCTGTTTCAATAAATAATTTAAAAAAAGGAAAAAGGAAAAAAAGATCAGTTTTTGGATGTTGCAGTTCTCGCTATACTGAACTGGAAACACATCCGTGACCCCAATGAAAATGAGTCTCACACTGTAAAGGACAAAGAGGTGTGGGACAGCATATTAAAAACACGTCTAACTGTGGTAAATGCAAAGTAGAATCAGGGTAAAAGCTTGACAAAACTGCAAAATGGCTGTGCACATTTACAGTGATAAACCTCTGAAAGAGCAGATGGGGCTTGTGAAAAAAAAATAATTAGGAATCGAATTTAATAATCGTCAGTGAATCTAAATACTATATGAATCCTGCTGATGTTTTCCTGACCCCTGTTATTAACATCACAGAATACAGTACGAATACAGTGTGGAGTAGTGGTTAGGGCTCTGGACTCTTGACCGGAGGGTCAGGGGTTCAATCCCCGGTGGGGACACTGCTGCTGTACCCTTGAGCAAGGTACTTTACCTAGATTGCTCCAGTAAAAACCCAACTGTATAAATGGGGAATTGCATGTAAAAATAATGTGATATCTTGTAACAATTGTAAGTCACCCTGGATAAGGGCGTCAGCTAAGAAATAAATAATAAAAAAAATAAAATAAAGAATACAGAAGAGGTTAGTGCTGGAGCAGGTTTTAGTTTCTGCCACTGCTACATCTGTGCAGGGAACAAAATACAAGAGAAACCAAAAGCTAGTGCCAGACGGATTGCCAGCCTCACACAAAGCTTCCCCACACTACTGCAGATAAATCATGAAAGTGCAATTACATAGGGGCTCTGCGTTTCAAGTCGTCCCCCTCATTACTGTAAGGCAGGCTGTGCCAATGGAGCACTGTCAGAACCTCTTAATCAGTCACTCCACCATCGCTGAAACCACACTGCTGTTCAGATTGTCTGAGAGAGGTCTCATTCATTAATCCAGCGCAGTGTCAGCCTCACATCTTTGTCTGGGTTTTACATCAAACCCCCTCTGTCATAATGTTAATGATTCAAGAAGCTCCGAGAAATTCATTGGGAGCTTCAACTAAAAACTTCTTCTGCTGATTATGCTTAAAAAAAAAAAAGGGAATGTTTTCATTTGAAATAGTGTAAAAAGCAGAGCTCCATTTTTCATTGCACCTCGGGGGGGAAAGAAATGTAATAAAGTGCCATAATTAGATGGTTTTAATTGAGTTGCAGTTGGCGTGCCTCCAGAGTTCTTGATGTTTTAAAATGATCGGGTCCCAGCTGAAGGGGATGCACCTGAGTTAACAGGGGCTTGAGTGTTTTATTGATTTGAAGGGGAGTGGGGCTAGTTGTCCACTTCATTCTGCTGCTATAGAAGATGTACAGTATCTTCTATACCAGTGGGGACACTAGTCCTCTGTGTATCTCTCGTATGGCCTCCATTGTTATGCCCAATTGCAGTACAAGGAGCTTCCAGGCTGATCCGATAGGCTGCACCTGTCATCATATCAGCCAATCATATCAGTGCTAACGGAACTGTAAACAACACAGACGGGGTACAAAGATGGAAGTGGCAGCACTGCTTTTAAAATAAAAAGAAATTCAGGGAGAGTTTATCAGAGGGAGGAGCCGAGATTTACAATTGTGATGGATGTTTCGAGAGCCATGATGACTCTGCTGACTGGTTACCCAACAATGGTTGAATAGATACTAAGTGACAGAACTGGAGTTCTTATTATATTATTATATTACAGAGTCTCCGAGGATCCTGGCCCATCTCAGTGAAGCTCAGCGACTGCAGCTCGAGTTCTGCTCCTCTCCTGTTGCAGTCAGTGATGTGTCATCTCTCTGTTCCCAGGCCTGAATTCTCAAAAGCTCATTTCATCAGCACACAGCGTCCACTGGAGGTGGCACCCGTGTCACTGAATATACTGGGATCAGCTCTTTCAGTCAATAAGTTATCGAGGAGCGATAGGGAACGGGAGGCTGTCACATATCTTTGATGTGTTTCTCGGCTTGCCTGCTGTCATACATATTAATAGAGCCTCTCGCTTACTTCCTCTCCCTTTCTCTGCCTGTCTCAACCCTTATCTTTCCCTCTCTCTCTCACACTGCTAGACTATCTCCTTCATTCTCTCTTTTTATGTTCCTCATTCTACTTTTTCTTCTACTTTATCATTTTTACTTTCTTAAAGATTAAGTTCTGTCGTCCCCTTGCCTTTTTATGACAAAATCATTCTGAGTGATTCTTATTGGAATTTTAAAAACTTTAGGATGCCTTGAGTGACAGGCTATTCTGTCTGCTATAGACATACAGTATGCATAGCAGGCTAGATCAGCCAAAGTGTCTTTATAGAATGAGCGCCATCTAGTACACAGCTGCGTATCTTCAGCCATACAAACAGAAACTTGATCCAGAACCCGTTTACTAGACAGTGCTGGCTTCTACTTGTTTATCGATGTTTTGGCTGTGTTACACATGACTATAGCAGGCAAACAGATACGAACCCTAAACTCACAGTAAGTCTCACACCTACTGCATGATTGGCCTACATATTTCTGACAACAGTTAAACAATCAGGCAAACATTTAAACTCTAAACTAGTAACACAACATTAGTAAGCTTGCTACTTATAGTACAAAACAAAAAGTGCCCTATAAAACAAAGCATGACATTTATATAGAATGCTGCTACGAAATAGTGTAATAAAATAGTGTAATAAAAAGTATACACGTGGCTTAATGCAAAGCATTTATAAGTGGGGGTCTCAGTGAAAACTATTTGCTCTTTCAACTTTATTCACAGTACAGACGATACATATAGATTAGCAATAACACATACAGACCTACCACCTCAACAAGGACCATTGCTCTAACGCATCAACGCTGCACTGTAAACCTCCCTTCAACATATTTTAAAACTCCAGCCTGCTTTGAGAGGGGTAGACGCCACAGCAGAGCTGGGCCCACGAGTCTTGGCAAAGCCAAGAAGGGACGGAGGTGGGTGGAGTGGGGGAGAAGGAGCTCTCCTCTTAGAAAAGGTTCCCACAGTAAAAGCAGAGAAAAGTGTAATAAAGCATAGTGAAAGCATTGTAAAGAATGAGTAAGCATTGTAAAGAATAGCAAGGTATGGTAAAGCATATTGATAAACATGGAAAACCAGGGTAAACTGGTAAATGCATGGTATGACAGTGGGGAAATCATGGGAACACTGCAGAAATACCATGCAGAAATACCATGCAGAAATACCATGGGAAACTTTTTGAAAGTATTATGAATATGTTTTTTCATGAATATTCAGTGTCATGATTCAAAGCCAAAGTTATTTCCTCTCCGAGAATGGAAATGGAAATGTACATTGAAATAATTGCTATGTACTGTGCAATGAATGGACGTGATTAATATTGACCGTGTTTGAATGGTCAGTAATACTCTGCAGGGAACGCTATGCAGACACACACTCTTACCCACCACTCACTCTGTATACTGAATTCAACTGGCTACCCTTTTCTACTCCTGAGCAAGTGTGACCGAATGGGTCTGTTATAGAAAAGTTATCTGGAATTAACCTTTCCATACAATACAGTTACATAAGTCCAGAGTATTTTTGATCAGTGCCTAAAGATTTAGCAATAAAATAGGCTTGCATTCTTTTAAATGCCTTCACCGTATTGTTATGCTGAAGCACAATGGTTTTCTTCCCCCATCAATGGGAGAGCAAACGCAGCTTTCCTATTCAAACCAGGATTCACACCAGCATGCTCTCGATTGCATGACTCCTCCTGCACTTCATGTGGTAGTGGCTTTACTAGGTGAGCCTTTGGGGATCAAAGCCCAAGCCATTTAAAGACAAGTTTCTTTTTGACTGCAATTCCCTATTGTATATTTTGTTGTATGCCGACACTGTTCTTAAAATCCATTTCTATATCTTTTATTTGTACTTGTGCATTTTGTATTTATTACAAAACATTCTGTGGGTTAAACTGAAATAAAATGAATAAATGCAATAGAAAAAGACACCCACACACAGAGAATGGCATTCCTAGCGCTGTCGCCTGTAAACTCATTTTGGAAGAGAGATATGCATCTGATAGCAAACATAAGGCCACGGTTATGAGAACAGAAATTGAAATTCCGAATCGCTATGGATTTCAGAGCAGAGTCTGGTAAACGGTCGGTTTCTCCCTGGTCGCCGTCAAAGAAAAATCAAATACAAAAATAACTAAATAAAATAAATCTCATATTCTAAGGTGAAACTGCTTGGTCTCTTTGGATTTAAATAGTTGAAACATCTGTAATCCGTTTAGCTGTGCGGCGCTGGTGAGATAGCAGGGCCTGCTGCATACAGACTCACCCTCCCCACTACACAGTCAGGTCTAGGCAGGTCTGTGCCATCCCTCCCTCTGCAGTATTGAGTGCTCTTCAGTTTCATAGCATTGAACAGTCTCTCCAAAACATTCTTTTGTCCCAATCAACATTGCTCTAGTCTATATTCCTCTTGTTATTTTTCTCAGAATGTAAAAAAACAAGCAAACAAACAAAAATAACAAAGATATTTTGCTTTGAAATGCTAAATCTATTTAAAGCTGCATAGTCCCACAATCACGTTAACATTTCAACTAAAATATAATTCTGTAGTGCCTATTTCTATTTCCTTCTGTGCACTTAACTTCAAAGGGTCAACACAGGTTTTTTTTATAACATTTTATAGGATTATTTTCAGTTGTTTGAAGTTCACTAAATAAGTAATAATAATTTCCTAAACCCTGCGGGCACATCTTTAAAAATCATAAATGACCTAAATTGCGAGCAGTATGGCTTTTGTCAGATGGAAGTTACTGCAGGGCAGGGTTAATGCACTTGTTTCAGGAGGCACCACGATGCCCGGGAGCCCTCTGATATTTAGCTCTGATTGTTTCAGTGTGATCTCTGGCCGGGCTCCATACCAAGAGCCTCTCCATGCGATATCCTCTCGGCTGACATTTCACTGGGCTCCACACAGGCGACCTGAGCCGGGCATCATGGGTAACCTCTTGCCTGTCAATCAGCAGGACCAGGGAGACAGGAGACGCTGGGCTTTCCATCGAGTAGCGTGTGCTATTTTAATTACAAGCAAGAGTCACGTAACGGCTAAATCACACTGCACCCAGGGACAGGCAGCGGTATGCATAATGCATTAACACGTTACTCTCTGCTCTGCGACCCGCAGTCACTCAGGAAACCAGGGGGGGATCGGTTTACTGGACGGGTTTATTTCTTTAAAAATATTCTACATGGATTTGCTCAAGGCATCTTGAATCTTCAGGTCTGTGTAATCTGCTCTTTCCACTATATTTGCATTGCTGCTGTATTAAGTGGTGCGTATATATCAATAAATCATGCAGGCTTGGGGAAACCAAGACGGATTAATAAAGGGAACAGTATTAATATCCGTCACACTATTATTGAAACTGACCCCATTACATTTCAGTGACAATCAACAATCAAGATAACAGGGAAGACTAATAAGAGTCAGTAATGCGAATGCAATTATGTATGAGCTAGCACTGAATCGGTGTAGCATCTTTTGGAAGCCTCTATCTACTCCTGACACTCCACACATAACCTTAGCACTGTCCGTATAGGGGTCCAAGTGCTCCAATATCCCAACAAACACTATTTGGCAAAATTATATAATATAATTAGGGCTGCATTTTTAGGTTTTTATTTTTTGTTCAGTTCAGGGGGGTTTTTATTAATATTTGGCAAAATCGGTTATTTTTGGTTATTAAAAATAAACACCACACAAACACATCAATGTACAGTTTGTCTTTCTATAGTACATTGAATGCGCGTTTCTCTAATACAAACACATCAATGTACAGTTTGTCTTTCTATAGTACATTGAATGTGCGTTTCTCTAATACATAACTTTTTCCGTTCATCACTGAATAAAACCATAACGCCAAAAAAACGAACTGGCGACGCCATGTTGCTGGTTTGTTTGGGTGGGTTCGTGGTTGCCAAGACCGTTGCTAAGCAAATGACGTGTATTTACGTAGTGCACAAAATGGATGATTATTCAGTTGCAATGTCTCTGCACACTGCCCGCCTTCTGAAAGTCGTTTTCTTTATGTAGAAAGACAGTAGTGGATGAGTGACATTATTTAAAATATGTTGCCAAACCACATTTATCGATTTATAAGAAAATAAAAAAACGAATCTTCTAAATAGGTCTTTGGGGGTGTAGTTTTGGTTATTATCGGTTAAAACTGAAAACTTCAAGCCCTAAATATAATGTATAAATGACTGTATTGAAACGATTTCTTTCAAAGGAAACAAAGGACAAATGCCTCTGAAATAATAACACCCATGCTGCTGTACAGAAGAGTGCTTCTCTCTTTTCTTTAATGGTCATTTGATGGGGCGCCACCGGGTTTATTCCACTCGCCAGCGTTTTGTTTATTTCTGTAATATGGTTTTATCTCTTTGTTTTCCAGCTATTTCAAAATGAAAGAATATTCGAATAGAGTACCTGTTTAAACTTTGAAAGCACATTGTTACATGAATAACCTGCGTTCTTCACAGCACTCATGTTTCCAGAGCGCACACTGATTTATTATCCCTTATAAAGGTCTACCACGCTAAATGTGCACGTCTGAAGTCTTCCCGTTCATTTTACATGGTTATACTATGCATTTATAGTACCATACTTTACCATGGTTTGCCATGTCTTTTTTTAACATGTGTTACCATACCCCTCTGTCCTGACCTATTCTTTATCACACGTTGCTATGCTTTTACTCTGGTCCACCGTATAAGAGACGACTTGGCTGTTTGTGTCTATCCCTATCCTATCCTCTCCTTATCTGGCTGACCGAGGACTCAGATCCTCCATTGCAGCTCATAGCTGCTCTTCCAAGAGGTGGCAGAGCAGGCAGGGTAGTGGTTAGTTAACCTCTCTGAATCGTCAGGGCTTCTGACTGGCAGGCTAGCAGGTTGGCAGGCTGGCAGACTGCCAGACTTCATTTATTTCCCTTGTGCTGAAAAAAAAAAATCAATCATCCAGCAGGAAAATAAGGTAGGATTCTGATTGCACGCTGCTCTAAATGGACAACATTTCCAGTCCCCGGTGCTTTCAGGACAATTACATGTTGCTGGAATGTGTGAAAATGGGCTATTTGCTCCCATCGACAAATGCGGGACGACAACGTTATTTAAAGGGTTCTGGACCTCTCTGATGACTGACAAGTAGGAGCAGTCTGACTGGCTTCTGTTCCAATACAGGACTGACTGAGAAACATTCCGGTCACAAGACTGTGCTTGGCATGGCTCCAGTCTCACACAGGTCTCCGGTTATGAAGCCGGCCACACCTTGTGTAGTCAAGTAGACAAACTTCATCACTGTTCAAACATTGCTTTTCGAATGTCTTCAGTGTATTATTTCCATCTACCAAATCCAAATAAATAACAACCACAATCACAAAAATTTACCCCCATCCATGCTAACCACATTTTACAAGACAGGCTTTTCACCGGTCTCAAACAACAATGACGGACGGTTTCGTCCGCCCGTATACAAATACAATAATAATAATAATAATAATAATAATAATACATGAATATGCACAAGGGGAGGGCCCCCCGTCACAACACTATAAAAATGGGTAAGACAGATACTGTAGAAAGACAGACAGAGCGCCTCCATACACCCTCTGCTTCACTCAATACCTTCACACTAAATAAACAAAGTCCGTCCATATTTGATCAGCTCTTTAATTCTTCACGTTAGTCCCAGTTAGAAGTTGAATTGTTATGTTTAACAGCCAGTGTTATTTTATTGGAATTTTTTTATTCGTGCAGTACAGAAGTGGAAGCCCCCTACCTCTCCATGTTCTTAATATCATGTTTACACTGGCACTGCGCTGCATCTCATTCTATCTTCTTAGAAACTTGACAATGTGTGGTTTCCGGAATCAAGCATTTGGAACCCACTCATCTTATGCTGACAATCCTTACACAAGCAGTGCAGATTACTGTTTGTATTTGTATTATTATAATTAGCATCTGCTTCCCATCAACATTTTACACCACGCTGAACTGGGTGTTAAAAATGGACCTTTGTGCTAATCCTTTCGGATTGAAAACTGGGCTTCAGAAGAGGTGTACTGAGATAATGAGACCCGTAGGAGAAAAGGGGCCAGTGGAGCAACACAGTGTTTAAAAAAGGGCTTTTGAAAATACATGTAGCTCTAAACCATTGAAAAACTGCCCTGTGTATCCCTCGTCATTTCAAACTATTGAGCACTAGAGCACTTGTTTTAAATGAAAACTAAGCATGGTCATTTGGTTTCTTCTTATTTTTTCTCTCAAGTCTTCTTATTAAGTATCTCGCCCCCCAATCTTCATCCTCACGACTCCCTCCTCCACACATCCTTTCTTGCATTAGCGCATACACATGGCAGACTTTTCAATGCGATTGAATGCTTTGTTATTAGACGAGTACAGTGATGCCTTGGTATCGAGTCCGGTCTGCAGCTCTGGTGATACCTTACCTTTAACAAGAACTCAATTCAGTGCCGGAAATATTAGAACCAGAATAATGAGCACCAAAAAAACCAGGCCCTGCAATTTAAAAAGGAAAAAGGAAAATGCGAGTACAAGGCCTTCCAGCACAGCCTGACACGTCTCCTCTCCACCCCCTAGTCGCTGTGTTTGGAGTACGAATGATCAACAGGAGCACTGCTCAGGAAATTCTCTCTGTAATTGAATTCCGCTGCAATGTCAATTTATATATTTATTTCTTGTTATAATTGGATTGCCTGATGAAAGAGTGAGCCTGAACACCGCCTTATTAAACACCCTACTAATGAATGAAAGTGTCTCTGCACAACTGCTGCCACACTGCTGGGAGAGAATAGCTGGATTTAATATAAGATCCCGCACGAATAGGATGATACCTAACACCTTAGTTTAAGCCCTGGTTCTCAATGGGTTTGACCAAATTTGGCTAAAGATGTCCTGGTGAGTGGCCTGAGACCAACCCATAATGATTCAATAAAGACTAAATTAAGCATGCATCCATTTCAGAATGGAATGTATTGTTTTTTTTACATCGGTACATGTGTGTGTGTGTGTATCTTTGTGCATGCAAAGAATGGACAGGGTGTTTCTGGGTGTGCTCTATTTAATTAACATTCCTTTTGGTTTGTATGATTATTAGTGTGTGTGTGTGTGTGTGTCTGTCTGTTTGAACATGCAGTGCGCGTGTTTGTATTTGTGTGTGATGAGGTGTTAATCTGACATTGATCCCATCAACGCTGAGAATGTGGATGTAAATCGGTGTTGTTGTGGTGGAAATTGGAGTTAATCCTCTGTCAATGCTATTTACGGGAGAACGCTGCCAGAAAGCAGCAGTACAGCCTGTTTTTCCTGACAAAACTGGAGTCTCCTGCCGACAGGGCTGAGCGACCACAGGGGATTATCTGGGAATGACTTGGGGATTTAAACCGTCCCAAAAACAGGTGCAAGCAATCCATTATCTTAAAATTGTTATTTTGAAGCAAAATCTCGATCTGCCAGCAAACTGCATTCACAGACAAGGTTTCGAGGACATTAACCTTAACTGGTGCTTCTTAGAAGCGGGTTTGAGTTGTGGTTAGGGTGCTAGGCTGCGGTGCGGAAGGCAGTAGGTTTGAATAGTGCAGTGCTGCTGGGCTGCATTGTGGAAGGTAGTGGGTTTGAGCAGCTCAGTGGTTTGAGCCCTGGGCTGCAGTGTGGAAGGTACTGCGTTTGAGTAGTTCTGAGCAGTGGCGTGGAATGTAGCACCATAGGAATCATGTTGAAATGTACTGTCTCTGCAGGGACATGTAGGGAAAGGTCTGCTGTTTTCTGATTGAGGACAGAGAAAACAGCAGCTGGACAGCTTGCATCCTATTTGATAACTTTTTAAAAAACCCTGGCAAGGGGGCACTTTCAACTGGCATCAAGTGGGAGAACAGATCAGTGCTAGAGAGAGAGAGAGAGAGAGAGAGACTCACATATCGAGGACTTAAAAGAAAACATGTACAGTAGAAAAAGTGAGTGTGAAAGGAAATGAGGGAAGAAAGAAAGAAAAATGTAGATGTAGAAAAAGAACAGATGGGGTCAGTAGAGAAAATAATAAAGTATAAAAGAGAAAATGCAGAGTTAGAAGCTGATGGAGAGACAAGAAGAGCAAAGAGAAGTATTGAAGAGAGGGAACAAAGTGCAGGGGAGGAGGAGGTTGTATCAGTTAATGAGCTCTGATAAAGCACATCAGACCTATAAATTGCTCAAGTCGTTCACATATAAATGAAGACCCCAGCATCACCCCATCATTTCTGTTCAACATAATTAAAAAGCAGAAACTCTTGATGAAACATATAATGTGTTGTCTTTCCTCACCAGGAAAAAAAGACGTTTGTATTGTGTGTATGAGTGAGTTTGTGTGTATGTATGTATTATAGTGATCTCATCTCCTCTGTGGAGGTCCTGTCCTCATTTATGGGATTTGGAGCATAATTCAATTAGCCAAAGTAGAGGATTTTGAAAAGACAAAGTTGCTTCTTTATGACTGAGAAGGCTAACCTTGTTTATTTTGGAGTTTAGTTTCAGTGCAAATAGTTTTATTGATTGTACTGATGATAAGGTTTTCTAGAAACCCCTCAAAGTATTAGTGAGTGTGTGTGTGTGTGTGTGTGTGTGTATAACATTTGATAGTGCACATACAATGATATGGCATTCTACATTAGCTCGAAAGGACATGCATAGGCACTTTGTGCAAATGCTTGTGCAAATAACAATGTCAGAAGTTACCAAGTCTCCTGGAATGGCAGGGTTAAGAAAGTATACATATTTATACAGAGCTGTCAGGGATCTGACAGTAAAGCAGGTGTTCTGTATGAAGGACACAACTAACCCTGCCAGCTCTTCATTGGAGAAATGGAATGAAAACCACAAGTAAAGCAGAAAGACACAGACAATTACACAGGAAAATCAGCCTTAAGAGCCAACATCATAATTTATTAGCATAATCCTGCGAATACACTGCACTGTCAAAAGACGGCACCTGATGGACGCATGGCTTTCTCTCTGCTCATCGTTACTGCACAAGGAGGGCACAAGCTGCTGTAGTTTCACACTTTGCTGCGGATTCATTTTCCATAAAATCGATGGCCTGCTCTCTTAACAAAACAAGGGGAGCCGGCCAAGCGGAGTTTCACCTGTTCGATGTGCAAATCAAAACAAAACATGACTGCTGCAGTTTGAGCAGAAACAAGGTTCTGCTTTGGAGACACAGGTATTGATTTTCATGCAGAACAAACAGAGGATATGATGGTTGAGTGGGAGGAACACAGAAATAAACAACACCCCCCCCCCCCCCGGGGTTTATGCCTTTATTTTTATTTGACCCACACAGAACCATCTTCAGAGGATCTCCATTTATAAATAGCCCTACACGCCATTGTAAAACACTTTTCCAATCAATGCATTTCCTCAAATACTAGGTTACCTCATTCCACCACAAAAAAAACTATCCAAATATAAATGTACAATGTATCGGTTTGAAATCTGAAAGGCGAGCTTGCCTTTACTTGTTATAACTATCTGCTATAACAGGGAATGTACAAAGCTGGCCTTTCCAGGTCTTTGTTCCAACCCTGTTCTAAATTTAATTAAAACAAGTAATCCTCCATCCTGACCCTGAAGTAGTTAATTATATACTGTTACCTGTTAGACCTGAAGTGGAATTGGTGATTGGACAGCTCTGCACTATAAGCTTAACTTTCCTCTCTTGAATTCAGCCACTGGTTGATTATGGAAGGGAGAAGCAACCTGCTGCAGAGGTAACCAGGGGAGCAGAATTTCAGCAAAATAAAAGTGATTTAAATGAGACTTCCACTTTAAAACAGATGGCATCCCATTCAAGGTGTCATTATTAGGATTGTCCTAACTGTTAGAGAAGGTGACCTCTTATATACCCCGTATAGTATTCTAATGCAGTGGTTCCCCCCCCTCCTCACTATAAACAGAACAGCACTGCACCAGCCAGCTGAGCTCCAACAAGCAAAATGACATTTCATCTGTATACAATCGCATTAGCCTGCCTCACCCCAAGCATACATTGTGCAGCTAATGCCATACAGCTTGTACAGATAACTGCTTGAATACTCTGTCGCCGGCTTTCACCAATCATTTGTAATCATGAGCAATATGCAGGGCCGCATCCATTATGTGTCAGGAAATCATAATCATGATCAAAACTCAAACTTGCTCTGGAGGCTGGGGAGTTGCAGCATAAATAACAACAGCTCAGCGCGCCAGAGACTTGATTGGTAATGAACCTGGAAAGAATGATCTGACAGGGAACGCTCGCACTCACGCTGAAGAAGCGCACCGGGTCCCGTGGCAACGATCGTCTCTCCGGCACTAACAACCGTCAGATTACTGGATGGCAATGCCAGCACACGTCCTGAGGAAATACATCTTTCTGTGGCTGCAGTACAGCGGGGGTTGTTTCGCATCAGTTACAGCAGCATGTATAGTCTGTTTGACATTAACAGCCCTGTAATAAGGTCCTTAATGCCCTTGTTGTTTTTGACGTATTTGTTTATTTTCACATTGACTGGGAGGACACTGGGACACTATGAGTTCACTTCCTGTGTTACATGTAACAGGACCACTCACAGCATGAAATGGGCAGAATGTAATAACAGGTATAAGACTCAGGTTGGGTGAACATGCACTGCTCTGCAAGACTGGAAATAACAACTTGGGAGTTGCTATAAATAAATCTATATATAATATATAGCTAGAGGCTATATGTGCATGCTGAGCCATTTGAAAAAAAAGCATCATATCGCAGCAGTGACGTCAAAATGACGTATTCCTCTAGAAGATTATACTTGATCTTTGACCCATATTTGACTCCTGTGCACCCCGAGATCACTTTCAAACACAAAATGTCTCGTTTTCAATCACTCGACAAAACCCACAACTCGTGGTTTTTAGGCACTTTTAACAAATTTGTCTCTGTGAAGATTTACAATCATCCTCCCCCAACAGGATCACCAACCAAGAAAAAAAAAAAGCATACCACGTTATTTTTTGCAGTTCATTATTTGCCAAGTTTAATTCACTGTTCCTGAATTATCAAAAATAATTATATTTAAGATTCTTTAATATTGACTTAATTTACGTTATTATTATTATTTATTAAATTCACTTGCAATTTGAACCTTAACATCCGTTTATTGTCCTTTTTTTATTACAGATACTAATATCTGTGTAACGGTCTCGTAGTTTATGACGTCACATAAACCCTAGATGGGATTATTTTCCTGTAACCCACTGAAGCCCATCTATTATTATCTCTCTCTCTAATATATATATATATATATACACACAGTATATATGTATATATATATATATATATATATATATATATATATATATATATATATATATACATATACAGTGTATATATATATACATATACAGTGTATATATATATGAGACCACAATCCTGGTTCTCCAATCCCTCACATGAAAAGGGGATCATTAACATCAGTAATAGTGCTGATTATCCTGATTCACAGTAATGCTGGTGACATTTATTTTTTTGAAAAAAAAGATTTTACCAGGAAAGAACTCTTTCAGAATTGTACCAGTCATTTACATTATCATAATATTAAACAGAACAGCTGGCCCCAAAACCTAGGTATTCACAATAACTCTTTAACAAATGTCATGTCCGACACAATGATCTGAATAAGATGCTTTTTGCTCCCCCCCTCCTCTTCTGTTCTGAGTTGGGCTGGTCATATGGAGTCGAAAGTGGGTGGGATTCTGCAAAGGAAGTCGACAGCCACCTCTCTTCTCTACAATAATAATAATGATAATAATAATAATGATAATAATAATAATAATAATAATAATAATAATAATAATAATAATAATAATAATAATAATAATAATAATAAACACATTCCTTTATTTTACGAACATAGAAATGTCACGCTGCAAAGCAGGTATGCACTGTAATCACATATGTCCCTGTATGACAGTTCTAATTGCTTAGGCATCTCTTTTCTGAAAATCTAGTGTATACCTATAGGAGTATACCTACAGCCTTGAAAACCAGGTGTGTAATGTGTACGACCCGGCTATAAAATAAGCAAGTGTCCCACGCCAGTGCAACGTGTCACCTGAGCGAATTTAACACCCCATTGATCCAGCCAGCAGGAAACTTTATTACAGCATTGCTGCTGGCTTCAGTTTTGAGAAACAAATTACCTTAATGTTCTCATCCTGGCCGGACCTTAATTGCAACAGAAAGAAATCAATTTTTATTTACCGAGTGCTAGCTAATTTCTGCACGGGAACACGGATCAATAGACCAATAACCAGGGATCAGTGAGGGTCTGAGCCAGAGGCTCGCCAGCAGTAAACCTCAAGCAGGTGGATTGATGACAGCCAGCCAGGCAGGCAGCCCGAGCTGATCCAAGGGTTTGGGTGATCAAAGCCTTGGAGCTCCCTTCTTGATCACCCAGCACGAGGATCGAAGCCTGCTTGAACTCTTCTCTGTTGAAATTAGGTGAGCCGTAGGATAGTTTTTGACGATTCTAGACTCAGATCTGGACTTTGATGGTCAGGGGAAGATCTGAACTCAATCCCAGATTGTTTGAGAGTTTGATACGAGGATCTATACTTTGCTCTTGGCTATTTTCCTGTAAGCTATTAGACACAGCATGCATCTTTTGCAGAGATGATATGCAACCAAGGATTGTATACAGCTATGGCCAAAAGTTTTGCATCACCTGGAATATTTGGATTGAGACATCATTAAAAACTTTTTGAACATAATTTAGATATTTTATTTAATACCATGTAATCAATGAAAATACAAAATTATATTGCAAAAGTCTATCGGAAGCCATAATAGTAGTACAGTATTTCTTGTTAGATTTTGAAATGTCACATTTTTCAAGTATATGGAAAACTACAAAGCGGTATGTAACTCAATATGCTAACATAACATTATTCAGCAGGTTTCATTGGACGTTATGAAGCCAAACTAGTTTGTTCTATAGGGTGGTGCAAAGCTTTTGTCTATCGCTCTATACAGCACTAAAACTCAATTACTCATACTGCTATGCAAAGACTTTGCATTAGCCATCCTGTGAAATATCACAGTCAGCTCAACCTGAATCATTTTAATGAACTATACACAGTGGCGGATCAAAATAATGCACCACAAATATGGATCTTAAAGACCCTGTATTTCTTGGATCACCTTGAAGTGCATCTTACACATGCTAGCTGCAGTATACCAGCTGAACAGTTCAAAGTGATTTGTTTCATTAAATCAGGTCCTGGAGTATGAACCACCCTCATCTCAAGGAACACAGGAAATCATCAGGCTGATTGGATAAACAAACCTGAGGCCTGAACGTAACTAAAACAGTTTCGACAGCCTCTCATGAGATCTTAACCTACCTGAACCAACCAAGAACACAAAGAAAAAAAAAACAAAGACAGTAATAAAACAAGGAAGAATATACTGTGCTCGGATCCTGATGACTTACTGGCTCAGGCAGTTAAGAAAAAGAAAAAGTTAATGTATTAACGTCTTTAAAACAAGAAGACTGTGGTCTCCAGTGCAGTGCACCAGAGCTCCGTGCCTCCCAGCACAGTCACAGGCTGCATAAGCAGAACACCACAGACATGCACAGCAGTCGTCATGCTGTGGTCAGACTCTCAAACGAGAAGAGCAGCCGAGCCTCTTTGTTCTAATGTGACTCCTCTGGAGTATCTGCTGGAGACTGGAGAGCCGCAGCCCCAGCCTGTCCTTCCGACTGTACCCTGAAAACACACCGGCAACCACACGCATCCTGGAAATCCTCCTTGGGGAAACCGCAGGCTGGCTCTGAGAGCCTGTCAACAAGGAGGTGCAGTGCCCTTGAATCACTCTCTTCACTACATGCCGCAGTGCCACACTTTGCTAAGACTTTTAAACACAGACTTAAAAACGGGAAGGGGGCCATATTGTTTACAACAAAAATGAAATGTACTTTGATCAGAATTTGTTTTTAATCTGTGTGATTTGGGTTATATATATATATATATATATAGTTTTGTTCTGCAGCAAATGCTACCAAGCGACAATATTGCAGTGATCAAGAAAAGAAGTAAAATAAACATTCTAAACAACTCAAACCCACTACCTTCCACACTGCAGCCCACCACTCTCTACTGAGCTAATCAAACCCACTGCCTTCCACACTGCAGCCCACCACTCTCTACTGAGCTAATCAAACCCACTGCCTTCCACACTGCAGCCCACCACTCTCTACTGAGCTAATCAAACCCACTACCTTCCACACTGCAGCCCACCACTCTCTACTAAGCTAATCAAACCCACTACCTTCCACACTGCAGTCCAACACTCTCTACTGAGCTAATCAAACCCACTGCCTTCCACACTGCAGCCCACCACTCTCTACTGAGCTAATCAAACCCACTACCTTCTACACTGCAGTCCAACACTCTCTACTGAGCTAATCAAACCCACTATCTTCCACACTGCAGCCCACCACTCTCTACTAGGGATGTGCACGACAAATATTTTGACTATCGATAATTCTACAGCTGTTGAGGTCGACTAATCGAATAGTCCCCCCCCCCCCCCCCCGCCTCCCATTCAAAATGAGACGTACATTAAATGCGAAATAATGCAAAGTGACAATTATTGCAATTGCAATAAATTCTGAACTTTATTTTAAAATACTTAGCTAACACAACAACTTTAACAACTTTGTTAAATAAACATTAGGCTATGTAAAAAAACACCTTCCTATTAGGAAACATTCAGAAATGCCATAACAGCAGCAATAACATAAGCATACCTGTCAACTCTCGTGTGAGACTCTCGTATTTTGCAAGCGTTATTTTTTTTTACCGATATTGTCACAAGCTTTTCCGTTAATTACAATTTCAAATGAACTATAAAGGTTGTGACAATTTAAAAAAAAAAAAAAAAAAAAAAAGTAACGCTTGCTTATAAAATATGGGCGTCTCCTGTATAATTTTTATTCAATTATTAATTTAATTTTCATTCAATAATAGTTTAGCAATGTGAGCTGCGAGGCAAATGCCTTAACATTAGCATCCTTGTGGCAATAATGTTTTCCGGTCATAACAGCGAAATACAAAATGCATTAGACTATCTAGCTAGCTAATTTATACAATCCACTTAACTAAACGATTTACTTTTCCCACGTTTTCAAACCACACACAACATGCAGACTACCGGTCTACGTTAAATCAAATCGGCAACATACCTGTGCGTTCGAGTTCCAGTGAATAAAAAATAAATAGCCTGTATAGGCAATAGCTTGCTATGTATGTAGCTAGCTTAATAATATTAATAAATAAATGAATGAACAAAAAGGCCTGAGTGGCATTAACGCACTAGCCTTCCATGGAAGCAAAAAAAAAATCCTAACAAAAACTTTAGGAATAGTTAGGCTAGCAATGTCCATTATTATTATCATGTTCACTTATTCTTGTTTAAAAAAATCAGCATGTCCATCAGGTCCGGCAATACTGCAGCAGACGGTGCTCAGGCAGAGTTGTTTGTTTTTGTTTCAACTTCAGAGCCTGAGTAGCTATTGCACTGTGATAAAAATGTGACACAAAACGGATGGCCGCACCGACTACATTACGTATGGCACCAAGTTTAAAGCCATCGTTGAAGGTGAGCTGCAGAGTGTGTGCAAAGCACAAATTCGAGTCCCATTCAACAAACTCCGAAGATGATGTTGCTGGCATTGTCGTGAACACAGGCAGTGATTTCCCCCCTTAAACCCGAATGGTCTACAGCGGTGTTTAACACATTTGCGAGATTCTCTGCTGTATGCCTCTCTGGCGTGGCACGAGTCTGTAGAACTACGTTTTTCATTTCCCAATCCTCGATGAAATGACAGGTTATTATGACGTACGACTCGGTATTCGGTGCAGTCCACGCATCTGTAGTAATCACCACCTTCTCAGCCTTTGACAAGTTTCTGCGGAATCGGCATGCATTTTTTTCGAGTCGAGTGGTACTTGTTTTAGTGCAGGGTTTTTCGTGCATGGACTGTGTATTCAGGTTCCACAAATTTCATCAACTCCCGAAATCCCTCACCTTCAACAAAACTTATGGGAAGCATATCCTTTGCCACCATATTAGCAATAAGGGCTGATGTTTTTTCAGCACGTACGTTGTCACACTGACGAGGCCTCACCGCAAAGGATGCAATGGCGGTTTGTTGCAGTCCTCTTTCCTTTTCTGTCGTTGCTAGCGTCGCAGAAGGGTGTTTGGCTTTTAGGTGGGTTAACATACCAGATGTAGATTTGTGGTAGTTTAATTGCACTGCACATATTTTCATTTACTTTGTCAAAGTATTTCCATGCAGAACTTTTCTGTGAGGAAGCCATCGTTAGCCGAGGTACGTTCTAGTTTAGCCAATCACAGACAAGAAATAACAAATCCCACCCTCCAGTCAATGTTCATTACCGCTACATAGAGAGCCAATCAGCAGTAAAGGCTTTAAAATAAAATCAATATATACATTTTTTTTTTTTTTAACTTTCGAATGTTGGATTCACTTGTCGATAGGTGCCATCGTTATCGAATAGTCGAATGTTCGACTATTCGGTCTCACCCCTACTCTCTACTGAGCTAATCAAACCCACTACCTTCCACACTGCAGCCCACCACTCTCTACTGAGCTAATCAAACCCACTGCCTTCCACACTGCAGCCCACCACTCTCTACTGAGCTAATCAAACCCACTGCCTTCCACACTGCAGCCCACCACTCTCTACTGAGCTAATCAAACCCACTGCCTTCCACACTGCAGCCCACCACTCTCTACTGAGCTAATCAAACCCACTACCTTCCACACTGCAGCCCACCACTCTCTACTGAGCTAATCAAACCCACTGCCTTCCACACTGCAGCCCACCACTCTCTACTGAGCTAATCAAACCCACTGCCTTCCACACTGCAGCCCACCACTCTCTACTGAGCTAATCAAACCCACTACCTTCCACACTGCAGCCCACCACTCTCTACTGAGCTAATCAAACCCACTGCCTTCCACACTGCAGCCCACCACTCTCTACTGAGCTAATCAAACCCACTACCTTCCACACTGCAGCCCACCACTCTCTACTGAGCTAATCAAACCCACTACCTTCCACACTGCAGCCCACCACTCTCTACTGAGCTAATCAAACCCACTGCCTTCCACACTGCAGCCCACCACTCTCTACTGAGCTAATCAAACCCACTACCTTCCACACTGCAGTCCAACACTCTCTACTGAGCTAATCAAACCCACTACCTTCCACACTGCAGCCCACCACTCTCTACTGAGCTAATCAAACCCACTGCCTTCCACACTGCAGCCCACCACTCTCTACTGAGCTAATCAAACCCACTACCTTCCACACTGCAGCCCACCACTCTCTACTGAGCTAATCAAACCCACTGCCTTCCACACTGCAGCCCACCACTCTCTACTGAGCTAATCAAACCCACTGCCTTCCACACTGCAGCCCACCACTCTCTACTGAGCTAATCAAACCCACTACCTTCCACACTGCAGCCCACCACTCTCTACTGAGCTAATCAAACCCACTGCCTTCCACACTGCAGCCCACCACTCTCTACTGAGCTAATCAAACCCACTGCCTTCCACACTGCAGCCCACCACTCTCTACTGAGCTAATCAAACCCACTGCCTTCCACACTGCAGCCCACCACTCTCTACTGAGCTAATCAAACCCACTGCCTTCCACACTGCAGCCCACCACTCTCTACTGAGCTAATCAAACCCACTGCCTTCCACACTGCAGCCCACCACTCTCTACTGAGCTAATCAAACCCACTACCTTCCACACTGCAGCCCACTACTCTCTATTGAGCTAATCAAACCCACTACCTTCCACACTGCAGCCCACTACTCTCTATTGAGCTAATCAAACCCACTACCTTCCACACTGCAGCCCGGTGCTCTAACCACTAAGCTGCAGATCTCAATCCCAACACTCCAGCGGAAGCTCTTGCTGCCTATCTTTAGCCCTGCAGACAGGTGTCAGCTTGCTGGCGTGCAGCCATCCTGTATTATTGCCAGTTCTCATTGTTTTACCATCATTCTCATAAATGTAAGCTTCATGTTTTGTTGAAACATAATCTCATGCTTTTCTTAGTAATCTGATCATTTCAAACCAATGAAAAGTAAAGTAAAGCCAGCTCTAGCCTTCACTGCTTTCTGATTGCTAAAGAAAGCAATGGCTAAACAAATCCATTCTGCAGAATAGAGCCTGAGGGTAGAGGCTGGGCTATACCAAATATAGTAGATCAGTAAGTAAGTGTGTGTGTGTGTGTGTGTGTGTGTTTGTGTGTGTGTGTCTGTGTGCGCGCGTGTGTGTGTGTGTGTGTGTGTGTGTGTATGTGTGGGCAGCAGTGTGGAGTAGTGGATAGGGCTCTGGACTCTTGACTGGAGGGTCATGGGTTCAATCCCCGGTCGGGGACACTGCTGTTGTACCCTTGAGCAAGGTACTTTACCTAGACTGCTCCAGTAAAAAACCCAACTGTATAAATGGGTAATTGTATGTAAAAATAATGTGATATCTTGTAACAATTGTAAGTCGCCCTGGATAAGGGCGTCTGCTAAGAAATAAATAATAATAATAATAATAATGTGTATGTCTGTGTTTGTGTGAGTGTGTTTGTGTCTCTGTGTCTATGTGTGTGTGTATGTATGTATGGGCTATATGCACTTATGCTTGGACCTGGACAGCTGCTACCCACACAGGGTGGTGTACTGTCCATCCTGCAACTTCGATGGCCAGCTTTCCCTTATCCACCATCGGTGCCATCTCTCCAGTGACGGTACACAAGCTGACTGTGGTGGGCTCCAGCCGGACTCCCGCTGGCAGCACGTCCGGTTGAACCAGCGTCACGATGGACCCGGTGTCCACCAGGGTGGTGCATGGGACCCCTTCGATGAGGATCGGTACGTCCCAGTGTCCACCAGGGCGGTGCATGGGGCCCCCTCGATGAGGATCGGTACATCCTGGTGTCCACCAGGGCCGTGCAGGGGACCCCCTCGATGAGGATCGGTACATCCTGGTGTCCACCAGGGCCGTGCAGGGGACCCCCTCGATGAGGATCGGTACGTCCCAGTGTCCACCAGGGTGGTGCATGGGACCCCTTCGATGAGGATCGGTACGTCCCAGTGTCCACCAGGGCGGTGCATGGGACCCCCTCGATGAGGATCGGTACATCCTGGTGTCCACCAGGGCCGTGCAGGGGACCCCCTCGATGAGGATCACTACATCCTGGTGTCCACCAGGGCCGTGCAGGGGACCCCCTCGATGAGGATCACTACATCCTGGTGTCCACCAGGGCCGTGCAGGGGACCCCCTCGATGAGGATCACTACATCCTGGTGTCCACCAGGGCCGTGCAGGGGACCCCCTCGATGAGGATCGGTACATCCTGGTGTCCACCAGGGCCGTGCAGGGGACCCCCTCGATGAGGATCACTACATCCTGGTGTCCACCAGGGCCGTGCAGGGGACCCCCTCGATGAGGATCACTACATCCTGGTGTCCACCAGGGCCGTGCAGGGGACCCCCTCGATGAGGATCGGTACGTCCTGGTGTCCACCAGGGCCGTGCAGGGGACCCCCTCGATGAGGATCACTACATCCTGGTGTCCACCAGGGCGGTGCAGGGGACTGCAGTTCCAACACTGCTGCATGTGGGGCTCAGGCACATGGAACAGTGGCGAAAGGGCAGCCCTGATAAGTACAACGACCTCAGTGGGCCAAGCGGGCTATTTACAGGCCTGAGTTGGAGTAACGAGTTGGACCTGTTGGCGCAGCGCAGCTGGGGTCAGGCCTCTGATGAAGGCCTCCATGAACATGTCCTCTTGGGCTGCTGGCAGGAAGTCGGGGTAACCCCTCCATGCCACGTACTTCAGGTTAGCCAGCCAGCACGCCCAGTTTCTCCCCTGGCTTGCGGTAGCGGGCGGCCAAGCGCTGGCGCAACCCAACAGCAGGCTCCACTCTCCCGAACCAGCATTCCAGCGCAGTAGCTAAATCCTCACAGCTGGCCATCTCGTCGGCGCTCAGGTCCAGCAGGACCTGCGGCGCTTCCCCTTCTAGTGCAGCTGCTAGCTGCCTGGCTTTTTCTATGGGTCCCCATTCATTAGCGAGCACCGCCATCTTAAACTTTGCTTGGTAGGCCTCCCGTGGAGGCTGGCCGTCATGGCGGCCTGCTTTGACGGTGCTCCGTCCCGGCCTGGACATTCTGACCGGCACACACTCTGAGATCAAGGCTTATCTACACACATTTCCCCTAAGCATGCATCCAGTTCCGTTATCAGTGACTTGTATTACAGTGGTTTGTAGTTTACACAGAGCATCTTCTTGCAAGCAAGCTATCAGATGAATTGCTTTCTCTTTATCTGTCCAGCTCTCTAAGCTTGCTATCGTTTCAAACTGCATTTTAAACAATTGCCAGTTGGCCTTTGTATTGCAGGGGGAGAGGTGTGTAGGCTGCTTTGTTATTGTCCTGCCAGCCATCTTGGAGTGACGTCACTTCCTTCTGCTGGCGTGGTGCACGGTGACATCACCTTATTCTTCACCACAATGTTTCTCCACTCCTCTTCGTTCCGCATGGCGTCCTCCATTTTGCCCTCACGACCCGCTTCTACCTCTCGCTTCTCCTTGCCGTCTGTGGATCCAGCCGCAGCCCCCTTCAGCTCCTCCTGTTCTGTCTGCTCTCTCTGCCTCGCCTTCCACGGCATGGATTCCATGATCCCACTTCTAAAACACCAATGTAACGACCCATGCCCTTGGAAGATAAAGCAGCAGACGGAGACGTTGCCAGGTGCGATGAATAACCACTTTATTGGTTGAATTAACGCGGTCCCTGTTTAGGCCAAGACCACGCCACAAAAACAACCAAAGACCCTATCTTTCCTACTCACTGACTCCCTTACTCAGGCACTCCCTCTCTCTTTCTCAGACTCTCGTTCTACGCCCCTCCCAGGCTTCGTTCACACACACTCTCTCACAGGCCCTCTTCCACTCTAATCATCACCTCTCAGCCCATTCGTTTGCTCACCACTCGAACCTGCAGCTCCCCCTCTCGTTCCTACACATGCGGTATTTATACCCTCCACTCAGCTACTCCCGCCCACTCCACTCAGACTAACCAACCGGGTCTATCCTGGCTCCTTTCCCAATTCTATCGTGGTTGCACCCTTACACGCCATGCAACACATACACAGGAGAAGACAGACCAGACACACAAACGGGACACTTACAAGTCCAGCAGACACAGAACGGTGCCCGGGTCACTACAACATGAATAAAACAAGCACTTTTTAATTGACAGTTTTTTTTCTCTAAAACTATTTTCTAAATAACAAGGCGAGAACATTACGAACATTATTAATCTAAGGAAAATTAAAGACATTTATCAAAAAGGTCTGTTATAGAAATCAGATAAACAAAGAGGACAATGGCAAAAATCCTATAGTTTCTCTATAGTACTCGATATATTGTTGTTAAAGAAAGTTCTATAGACCCTAATTGAAAATGTAATGTTGATGCTGTAGCATTATATCAGTTTACTGACCTGAAAAAACATAAGCAGACCATTAGCAGATAACTGAAAATGGCAACACAGAGGATTTGGAAGACATATTTCGTAATGGAACTGATAAACAGTAGTAGCACACTGGGACTGCAGTACATTGCTTCATGCCACTGTGATAACATTGGGGTGTCAAAACAGGAAAATGTTCCCACTGCAGCATGACTCTGCTAATGACTCATCCCATTGTAGCTGTCCAGACTACTGCATTGGAATATTGTTTGCATTGTGAGGGGATGTCTTATAAAAGTGCAGTATGGTACTGTAGATTCACAGTTCACTCGCTTTTGCCATGTTCTGCTCTTTGCTATGGTTCTACCATGCTGTACCACAATACCTGAGAGCAACCCGCATAAAATAATAATAACAACATACTGCTTAAACTGAGCACAGAGAGTAGGACTAGAGGGTAAACACACTTAAAATAATTAAATTGACACTGCCCTTAGGCCAACGGTGTTCTAGCAAGGGACAAGCCCCAGTGGGCCAAGCGGCCTGTTATCTACTAATAATATTACAGTTCACCAATAGATACCATGCAAAATCAAAACTGGCAGACCCCCAAGCTCTAACACCCCACCTGCACAATGCACCAGATTTCCCCAGAAAACGGAATTCCTGCAGGACAGTACTGTCCCGTTACATTGTCCCAAGCATGTTTATACTGCCCTTATGCTTTTGCCATGCTTGCCTGTGCTTTGCCACGTGTTCACTATGCTTCTTTACCCATTTGATATCCGTCTTTTCCTGGTGGTGTGCATCACTCAGCAGAGCGGCACAGGAAGGCAAGGGGAGGGGGGAGGGAGTGGTGGTGGGGTGCTTCTTCGTTGTGTTCTGCTTTTAGCAGCAGTCTCTACAGGGGAGGCTATGCTCCTGCTGTATCTCTGTCCTACTTTTAGCTTCATTAGAGACCGGCTCGGGGGAGTCACCGACTAGAGCCTCAGAATATTTACCAGCCACACACACACACACACACACACACACACACACACACACACACAGGAGGCCTGCTCAGCCAATATGGGGAGAGGATGTTGACTCCCAGAAGCATAATTAGGTGCACCTGTGCTCTTCCACGATTTGTTTAATTGTTAAGCTTACAGTAAAATGCAGAATTGCTCAAACTGGCCCACGTGGTATAATGTGGGCTATGTAGCACGAGTGATTTAAAATGTTTGTATTTAGGCACAGGGATTGCACAATCACTTCTCATGCAAATAAAATGTGTATTAGTATTTGGGCAAGGGGAGTGCAAAAAGTAGTGCACGTGGAGACTGTGCTGAGATTGAATTGAATAATTGATTAGCAATCGAGTCTCAGTACAGCTGCATAAGAGTCAGGGTTTCACACACACAGGGTTTGGGTGTTCGCAGTGGAGAACAGGACAGAGAGAGGGGAGAAATAATTAAAAGTCAAAGGAATAACAATTGCTACTCCCGCACGATACTTGTTTGGGTTTGTCCACTGTTTGTTTGTCTGTTTGTTTTGTTCAGTGTTTTGTGTTTTTGTTAAAGCCAGCCTCTTCACATATAGTTATACTGTAGTTGGAGCTGGGGGGGGGTCGACTTTCTTAAATTCAGTGTCGAGCCTAGATTGCCTAAATTGTGCACAGCTTCTGCCAACACAAACCTGTGCCTTACTGCTGGTGGAAACTATTACTGTTTATTGAGGTTTCAGTTAGTACAGTGTTCTATGGGAATTCATCTGAGCATGGAAATGCTGCAGTATTGGAACATAACAGGACATGTTTATTTTACAACAAACCAGCAATAAAAGCTAAAGACATTAAAAAAAACAGTAGCACTTCTGTAATCTTATCGTTTCTTAAACCAGGGCTGAGACAAGTTTAGCTCCACAAATTTCATGTAATAGCAGGCTGATTTTATTTATCAAACAAAATCAATGTGCAATCCATTGATCTACTGTACATAACTCCACATGTTTTACTGATTCACCTCAGGTATCCATAGTTCATTTTCTTTTGAACTGTACGTTTTACAGTATGTGCTGTTAATAAACTGCTTCCACTCGGTTAGAGGCACCAACTTGGCGGTACACTCTGTTGGGTGTCGCTCAGTTGCAGGCTCATCACTACAAAATGGCGCCCAAATAGGGACTACTGCAAAGATACACATAATATTAAAGGCAGCTACTTAAGATGAAACCTAAAAAAAGAGACCGGCTTCATTTGTTAAGCAGCTAGATGCATGTCTATGCTATGGGCCGTATTTTCAATGCATTTCCTCCGTTCTTTAATGAACTCCTATTTTCTAAAGGAGAAAAAAATCATGTTAATGTTACAAAATGAGAAACCGAACACCTCTTAGGAGTTAATTAAAGACGGGAGTAAATGGTTTGAAAATATGGCCCTCTGTAATTTAGTCAGAGACTACCGGAGTGCCACACCATTTATATAGTCCTCCTGCTGAGGAGTTGGGCTCCCACCCTTGCACCATTCTGCAGTACAGAAACACAAGGTCAGACAGGACTGGGATTCCCTGAGATTCAGATCATAGACAGGCACTGGGAAATTATTGCACACAAAATAATTGCTTCACAAAAACAAGCAGCATAAACTTGAGTTATATTATTTATTCAATAATTTTTTAACATAAAGGAATTACAAAACTCTATTAATACTTTGACTCAAACAGTAAATAGTTCCTTCATGTGACATGCCTGCCCTCATAAGTAGACATTTCAAGCAGACAAATGATTTAGATAAAGCCAATAACATTAATCTCAGAATGTATGATTGAGTGTGGATGACACACAGTATTTGTCTTCTCAAGAAAGCTGAAATCGTAAGAGACAAACGGTTATGATAAATAACATTCTCCCTCTTTGATTTCATTACGTTCTGTCGCAAATATTTTACACTAAATGGTAAATACGAATCAAGCAATGTACTCTTGTCAATGTAAACAACTGCCTGAATCATCAAACTGTTTTAGTTAAGTATCTCTCCACTTATTTAACAATAAGAAACAGTGAGATGAAGCAGTCTTCCCAGCTCTCACATTACTCCTGTGAATATCAACTTAAATAACAATTCCTTCTCAGTGACTTCTTTCAGAAGTTTTAATCAATTCCACCCAGAAAGGCGCTGACCTTGTCCTGGACTGGGCTCCGGGATTGATTCTGTGGCTGAATTTATCATCGTTACACTTTATCTCTCCCCCCCCCCCTCCCCCTCCTTCTCTCTCTATGGACCTGCATACTCTCTCACTGCTCTTTTCGATGTATTCAAGGTTAGGACCACAGAAACAAGCTTTGAATATTTCAAAAAGTGTAGAGAAGAAATGTATAATGCACATCTTTCAGTGCTAATCTGATGTTGACTCAGACCTACTGTAAAATCTGTACAAAGACATACAGTCACTCACTGGCCACTTTATTAGGACCCCCAAGTAATAGCGGGAGTTCACAAGATGACAGCCTTGCAGGACTGTGGTCCATCCTGTAGGGTTAAAGATGAACTAAGAAAGGGCTAATCTTATTGATGAAAACTGCATTTAACAGACCTAAGTTGTCTTTATAGGAAAAGAGATTTTGTCAGCGTAGCAAACAACCCTATTGAGAATGCAGACTAGGGGGTTTATAAGAACATAAGAAAGTTTACAAACGAGAGGAGGCCATTCAGCCCATCTTGCTCGTTTGGTTGTTAGTAGCTTATTGATCCCAGAAACTCATCAAGCAGTTTCTTGAAGGATCCCAGGGTGTCAGCTTCAACAACATTACTGGGGAGTTGGTTCCAGACCCTCACAATTCTCTGTGTAAAAAAGTGCCTCCTATTTTCTGTTCTGAATGCCCCTTTATCTAATCTCCATTTGTGACCCCTGGTCCTTGTTTCTTTTTCCAGGTCAAAGAAGTCCCCTGGGTCGACATTGTCTATACCTTTTAGGATTTTGAATGTTTGAATCAGATCGCCGCGTAGTCTTCTTTGTTCAAGACTGAATAGATTCAATTCTTTTAGCCTGTCTGCATACGACATGCCTTTTAAACCCGGGATAATTCGGGTTGCTCTTCTTTGCACTCTTTCTAGAGCAGCAATATCCTTTTTGTAACAAGGTGACCAGAACTGAACACAATATTCTAGGTGAGGTCTTACTAATGCACTGTAAAGTTTTAACATTGCTTCCCTTGATTTAAATTCAACACTTCTCACAATATATCCGAGCATCTTGTTGGCCTTTTTTATAGCTTCCCCACATTGTCTAGATGAAGACATTTCTGAGTCAACATAAACTCCTAGGTCTTTTTCATAGATTCCTTCTTCAATTTCAGTATCTCCCATATGATATTTATAATGCACATTTTTATTGCCTGCATGCAATACTTTTCATTTGCCATGTGTCTGCCCAATTCTGAATGCTGTCTAGATCATTTTGAATGACCTTTGCTGCTGCAACAGTGTTTGCCACTCCTCCTATTTTTGTTTCGTCTGCAAATTTAACGAGTTTGCTTACTATACCAGAATCTGAATCATTAATGTAGATTAGGAATAGCAGAGGATCTAATACTGATCCCTGTGGTACACCACTGGTTACCTCACTCCATTTTGAGGTTTCTCCTCTAATCAGTACTTTCTGTTTTCTACATGTTAACCACTCCCTAATCCATGTGCATGCATTTCCTTGAATCCCTACTGCGTTCAGTTTGAGAATTAATCTTTTATGAGGGACTTTGTCAAAAGCTTTCTGGAAATCTAAATAAACCATGTCGTATGCTTTGCAGTTATCTATTTTCAATGTTGCATCCTCAAAAAAGTCAAGTAGGTTAGTTAGACACGATCTCCCTTTCCTAAAACCATGCTGACTGTCTCCCAGGCTATTGTTACCATATTGGTAATTTTCCATTTTGGATCTTATTATAGTTTCCATAAGTTTACATATAATAGAAGTCAGGCTTATTGGTCTGTAGTTGCCTGGTTCGGTTTAGTCTCCCTTTTTTGTGGATCGGTTATGAAAAGGAACCAAGTTGTGATTTGACATTTCTGGTCAATGGGAAGTGAGCGTACGTCTATCTGGAGGGGCTGCACGTTGGTTGTGATTTGACATTTCTGGTCAATAGGAAGTGAGCGTACGCCTGTCTGGAGGGGCTGCACGTTGGTTGTGATTTGACATTTCTGGTCAATGGGAAGTGAGCGTACGCCTGTCTGGAGGGGATGCACGTTGGTTGTGATTTGACATTTCTGGTCAATGGGAAGTGAGCGTACGTCTGTCTGGAGGGGCTGCACGTTGGTTGTGATTTGACATTTCTGGTCAATAGGAAGTGAGCGTACGCCTGTCTGGAGGGGCTGCACGTTGGTTGTGATTTGACATTTCTGGTCAATTGGAAGTGAGCGTACGCCTGTCTGGAGGGGCTGCACGTTGGTTGTGATTTGACATTTCTGGTCAATAGGAAGTGAGCGTACGCCTGTCTGGAGGGGCTGCACGTTGGTTGTGATTTGACATTTCTGGTCAATAGGAAGTGAGCGTACGCCTGTCTGGAGGGGCTGCACGTTGGTTGAACTCACGAACACTGTTGCTTTGAGATTGAAATCTCTTCACATAACTCTTGTGTGCAGTTATACAGAGAGATCCAGTCCTAGATTAATGTGATCCTGATCTGTGGCAGACAGAGGACAAGCTGGTCCAGTCCAGCCCTACCCTCAGCCCCAGCCCCAGCCCCAGCCTGCAGTGTGTAATCCAGGCACTCAGGACTACAAACCGGGACTGAATCCTGACAATACATGACAAACCAGGCAATCAAGAGTTAGACAAAAACATGGCAATTACAAGCTCACTCCCCCGCTTGCTTCACACTCACACTTCTAGCCCCCCCCCTCCCCCCCACCAGATGCTTATCAGAGGGAACATTAATTCAATATTTATTGATAGCCAGAGTGGGAAATAAAACCAGTAAATTCGTAATCACAGCATCTCTTCAGTTCTGGATTGTCCTTGCTTAGCTGGGCTTCATTAAAACAGCCAGAAATGTAAAACACAACAGCTGTTGAGTGGATGCAGATTCCACCCCTCCAGTGGAGTGAGTGTCTGCAGCATGCTGTCAGCTGAGAGAACCATGCCAGGGTGTTGCTGGAGTTCTGTTTGCCCCATACTGAGGTATCCTGGGAAGGCAGAGCTACAGTTCCGTTGGCTGCAAAGCTGAGTGATACAGAATACATGCACTACAAGCCTTTCACCTCCGGAGGCCTGGGTTCGAAACCAGCTCAGGTCACAAGTGAAGTGACTTTGTTTTGTCTCTACTCAGCCCCAGGTGAATCTCAAATCACAAAATAGAGACATGCAGTGAAAAGGGTATGAATGCACCCCCCTCAGGAAACTATATTCTTATTGGACAAACACACCATTGAACTATTAATGATTTATTGGAACTGGCTAAGCATTACAACTTTTCATACTTCTCATCTTTGCTTCGGTATACAATTATACCAACACAAAAGTTAACCTTCAAATGCTTTTTTCAATGCACATGGAAACGTGACACATAATAAATAATTAAGAAAACAATACAAATATCAGCAACATTATAGTAGTATGCATTATAGTAGTACACATTATAGTAGTATGCATTATAGTAGTACACATTATAGTAGTATGCATTATAGTAGTATGCATTATAGTAGTATGCATTATAGTAGTATGCATTATAGTAGTACACATTATAGTAGTATGCATTATAGTAGTATGCATTATAGTAGTACACATTATAGTAGTATGCATTACAGTAGTATGCATTATAGTAGGTACACATTATAGTAGTATGCATTACAGTAGTATGCATTATAGTCGTATGCATTATAGTAGTATGCATTATAGTAGTACACATTATAGTAGTATGCATTATAGTAGTATGCATTATAGTAGTACACATTATAGTAGTATGCATTACAGTAGTATGCATTACAGTAGTACGCATTATAGTAGTACGCATTATAGTAGTACGCATTATAGTAGTACACATTATAGTGGTATGCATTATAGTGGTATGCATTATAGTAGTATGCATTATAGTAGTACGCATTATAGTAGTACACATTATAGTAGTATGCATTATAGTAGTATGCATTATAGTAGTAGACATTATAGTAGTATGCATTATAGTAGTACACATTATAGTAGTATGCATTACAGTAGAATGCATTATAGTAGGTACACATTATAGTAGTATGCATTATAGTCGTATGCATTATAGTAATACACATTATAGTAGTATGCATTATAGTAGTACACATTATAGTAGTATGCATTATAGTAGTATGCATTACAGTAGTATGCATTATAGTAGTATGCATTATAGTAGTACACATTATAGTAGTATGCATTATAGTAGTATGCATTATAGTAGTACACATTATAGTAGTATGCATTATAGTAGTATGCATTATAGTAGTATGCATTATAGTAGTACACATTATAGTAGTATGCATTACAGTAGTATGCATTACAGTAGTACACATTATAGTAGTATGCATTATAGTAGTATGCATTATAGTAGTATGCATTATAGTAGTATGCATTATAGTAGTACACATTATAGTAGTATGCATTATAGTAGTATGCATTATAGTAGTACACATTATAGTAGTATGCATTATAGTAGTATGCATTACAGTAGTATGCATTATAGTAGTACACATTATAGTAGTATGCATTATAGTAGTATGCATTATAGTAGTATGCATTATAGTAGTACACATTATAGTAGTATGCATTACAGTAGTATGCATTACAGTAGTACACATTATAGTAGTATGCATTATAGTAGTATGCATTACAGTAGTATGCATTATAGTAGTATGCATTATAGTAGTACACATTATAGTAGTATGCATTACAGTAGTATGCATTACAGTAGTACACATTATAGTAGTATGCATTATAGTAGTACGCATTACAGTAGTACGCATTATAGTAGTACGCATTATAGTAGTACGCATTATAGTAGTACGCATTATAGTAGTATGCATTATAGTAGTATGCATTATAGTAGTACACATTACAGTAGTATGCATTATAGTAGTATGCATTATAGTAGTACACATTATAGTAGTATGCATTACAGTAGTATGCATTATAGTAGGTACACATTATAGTAGTATGCATTACAGTAGTATGCATTATAGTCGTATGCATTATAGTAGTACACATTATAGTAGTATGCATTATAGTAGTATGCATTATAGTAGTACACATTATAGTAGTATGCATTACAGTAGTATGCATTACAGTAGTACACATTATAGTAGTATGCATTATAGTAGTACACATTATAGTAGTATGCATTATAGTAGTATGCATTATAGTAGTATGCATTATAGTAGTACACATTATAGTAGTATGCATTACAGTAGTACACATTATAGTAGTATGCATTATAGTAGTACACATTATAGTAGTATGCATTACAGTAGTATGCATTATAGTAGTACACATTATAGTAGTATGCATTATAGTAGTATGCATTATAGTAGTATGCATTATAGTAGTACACATTATAGTAGTATGCATTACAGTAGTACGCATTATAGTAGTACACAATATAGTAGTATGCATTATAGTAGTATGCATTATAGTAGTATGCATTATAGTAGTACACATTATAGTAGTATGCATTACAGTAGTATGCATTATAGTAGTACACATTATAGTAGTATGCATTATAGTAGTACACATTATAGTAGTATGCATTACAGTAGTACACATTATAGTAGTATACATTATAGTAGTATGCATTATAGTAGTACGCATTACAGTAGTACGCATTATAGTAGTACGCATTATAGTAGTACGCATTATAGTAGTACGCATTATAGTAGTACGCATTATAGTAGTATGCATTATAGTAGTACGCATTATAGTAGTATGCATTATAGTAGTACACATTATAGTAGTATGCATTTGCAATTGCAGTGCCTGCAAAGTCAACAGTTTGAATGCTTGCTTGATGTATGTGTTCCATAAACAATACGTTCTTGTGACAACAGTCTATCAATTATTTTCTTGGTACTTTCACAATATTACTTTATTCACCTTGAAAAAAAAAACGTCACCCTTAACTATAAAATGAACCTGACTCCACAACACTCAATCCAAAGTAAAACTAGTGCATTATGTCAACATGACGCTGTCTTCAAAGAGTTTTTATCAAAACTATAAAACACTTAATAGTGCTATAAAACACTTAAAAGTTAGGAATACTAAAAGAAACCAAATAATGACAAACTTTTCAATAAAGCTTTGTTTAAATGCTGCAGAAGATTTTCTTATTGAAACATTTGCGTTTGAATTTACTGGGTTTTTGAAAAAAAAAAAAAAAAAAAAAAAAACTTTGAAAGTATCCTGATATTCAAAATAGCTACCAGCCTCGTCCAGTTTTAAAGCAGACTCTGCTGGTCAACAGGGATCAGATATTCAGATTTGAAACTTTCCAGGCTACACCACAGAGGAAGATAGATGCCCTCCATTACTGACTGACATTGCATTGGGAGCAATGAATAGCTCCAAGGTGTGCACAGCCTTTCCAGTTACAAGATTGCATTACCTATCTATTAGCAGTGTGTGTGTGTGTGTGTGTGTGTGTGTGTGCGTGTGGTGTGTGTGCGTGTGTATGTGTGTGGTGTGTGCGTGTGCGTGTGTGAGTGTGTGTGTGCGTGTGTGTGCGAGTGTGTGTGCGTGGTGTGTGTGTGTGTGTGTGTGTGTGTGTGTGTGTGTGTGTGTGTGTGTGGTGTGTGTGTGTGTGCGTCTGCGTGATGGGGGCTGTGAGATTAATAGCTCAGTTCACCAGGCTATTTACTGTGCCGGGTGATGCTCTATCAAACACACATGGAATACTCCCCAGGATAGCCGCTCCAAGAAGACAATTCACATTTCTGCTGCGGTCTTGTGAGTTTTACAGATGAGGGGATCAGGTAGCAAGAGGAGACGTGACCTGTGTGGGTCACACAGCAATTGAGTGACTCATTTCCTGGTCCCTGGTCCTCAGCTCTAACCACTAAACCACACTGCCTCCTAGCTCCCAGTCCTCAGCTCTAACCACTAAACCACACTGCCTCCTGGCTCCCAGTCCTTAGCTCTAACCACTAAACCACACTGCCTCCTGCCTCCCAGTCCTTAGCTCTAACCACTAAACCACACTGCCTCCTGGCTCCCAGTCCTCAGCTCTAACCACTAAACCACACTGCCTCCTGCCTCCCAGTACTCAGCTCTAACCACTAAACCACACTGCCTCCTAGCTCCCAGTCCTCAGCTCTAACCACTAAACCACACTGCCTCCTGGCTCCCAGTCCTTAGCTCTAACCACTAAACCACACTGCCTCCTGCCTCCCAGTCCTTAGCTCTAACCACTAAACCACACTGCCTCCTGCCTCCCAGTCCTTAGCTCTAACCACTAAACCACACTGCCTCCTGGCTCCCAGTCCTCAGCTCTAACCACTGAACCACACTGCATCCTGGCTCCCAGTCCTCAGCTCTAACCACTAAACCACACTGCCTCCTGCCTCCCAGTCCTCAGCTCTAACCACTGAACCACACTGCATCCTGGCTCCCAGTCCTCAGCTCTAACCATTAAACCACACTGCCTCCTGCCTCCCAGTCCTTAGCTCTAACCACTAGACCACACTGTCTCCTGGCTCCCAGTCCTCAGCTCTAACCACTAGACCACACTGTCTCCTGGCTCCCAGTCCTCAGCTCTAACCACTAGACCTCACTGCCTCCCGGCTCCCAGTCCCCAGCTCTACCACTACACCTCCTCATCTCCTCATACTGTAATTGTGTTTTGTCAAGGCACACAATGCACATCTGCTGAGCTAAACATTCGGCAACTCTTTCTGAACGTTTAATGAGATGCGTTGAAATGAGTGCAGTGATAATGAGTGTTAGACATTACTAAGCTGGGTAAGCAGCTCCTCTCATGGTTATCCCCCCTGGAGTTCTGCTCCAGCCCTGACCAGACAAAAAGGGAGTTTAGATGCAAATTGTGAAACATGCAGATTGGAGGATGCCAAGGGAAATACAATACTGGCTGCTTGTGTGGAGCAAGCATCTGAGTGCCAGGAACACCAGCATGCTGTCTGTCTGAACTGAAGGCAACTGAGAAGATCACACTTAAAAAAAACAAAAAAGCAAGACATTAGACCGCAGTCTAAAACATAAGCAAACACCACCAGAGCTTTCCCAGCTAGTGCATATCATTGCACAATTCTTTTGAAATGTAATTAGATTGCTTTTTAAAAGAAACTTATTAAATTGTAAATACTGTACTATATATTACTCTTGTGTGAATACAAACATTTATACAGAGGTAATGCCGTGTTTCAAGGCAGGCAGCTTGGATTTGGAGGAGTAAAGCTGCATGGTGTGACATTGGCCACCCCAGACATGCTCAGGCCCCTATTACTCACATCCCTGACCTTGCAGGTACAGGATTCAAGGAGAGCGAAACTGGCTGTCTCCCTCGACTGATGGGACAGCGATATTAGGAGAGACACCCTCATTTTTGACCTGGGATATCTGCGAACGGCAATCTCGCTGAATCAATAGCCTCCGCAGGCAGCGAAACTCGGCCGCGCACAAGGATGCACTGTGCCAATCACAGTGCCGCAGAGAAGGGGCTGCTGCTCAGTCCTTGCTGCAACCTTTTCACAAACTCACTGTTTAATATTCTAAGTATTTTAGTACTTCTCAAGTTAATTTATGTATTTGAGAGTGCAAGGGTTATGGGTACTGTATGGCGTTTACCACACCCTCCAGGCCAATACAAACAGATGCAGGGACAATTATACAAGCACTTACATCTTAATAGCAATCTTATCACTGGCCCCCCTTTCATTAGGTATACAGTGATACTGAAGCCCTGCACAATGCTATAGATGCACAAACACAATGTACTACAGCACATGGAAGGACTTAAACAGCAGAAACATAAAGGAAACGAGAACACGAGAAACAGGAACCAGCGGTGCTGACAGTGTTGATAAGAGGTACGGACGTGGATTTTAACCCTTTGGTTAGCACTCCCTTCAACACGCTGATGATGCAACTGACCTCTGGAAGTACAACAGAAATATTCAAGAAGAAACTTTTCAAAAGTAAGACACCTCTAAGAGTTGTGTTTGCTACCACGTTTTACATTCTGAAATCAAACAGAAGCTCCTCATGATACACAATATAGTTTCTCCACCAAAGAACACGAGACCCACTTAACAAATGACAACGCACTACACCTAAGATTTATGGAATAATTTCATTAGCAATGCATGATTTATTAACAAGCACTAAACACTCCATTCTCAGTTCTCCAGCACTGTCACCCTGTGCCTTAAAGGGATACTTATACCATCTACATGTTCATAATATTTAATTTCTTAGCTGATTAATATCCTGTTATATGTGTTCTCTACCATTCTTCATTCTCTATTGATTTTTAAATAGACTTAATCATTATTTGTCATGCTTACCAGGTATTTCAGCAAACAAATGCCCACTTTCAGCCACTGGGTGTGCTTCTAGGAGTTGAATTTTAGAAATGATGACTAGGGGTAATACTGCGATTTCGGCACCCTCTGCAACTAAGGCAACTTTAACATCTGTGTGTTTTTTTTTTTTTTTCTGTAATAGTTAGTAAGCATGGTAAATAATCCAAGCAGAAACAAATAGCTTAAAAGAGACGTCCCGCTCCAGGACCCTACCACACTACAAAAACCCTCTCTATACACTTGGATCAGACTCCCCTAAACTAACCTACTTCTGAGCTCCCGAAGTCCTGGCATCCTCACGGCGACTCCTGCCTCTTCAAACAGCCTGGGCTGGGCGATGCCTTCACGAGCACCGTCTTGCAGTTGAAGGGTTCTGTAGTAGTTAATCCTGCGGAGCGGACGCTCTCCTCCTCGATGTAAACGCAGCACCCGTCTGTGTAGCATGGCAGTGCAGTCGCCTTGAGCTGTGGCGCAGATGCTTTTTGAGCTCCGTGCAGCCTCCCTGGGCACGATGACTTCTGGTATTGTGACTCCGCCCCCTTCCTAGATGGCCAGCTTCCGACTGACCCTGGAATGAACTGCCAAACCATCCAGTGCAGGGCACGCTGTTCCTGTTATACAGCGTCCTCACAGATCAGGAGGGAGATTGTTGACTAGGATTCATTCGCTCCCTGTCACATGGACACTAAACACATTCTTAGCTCTGGACAACTCAAAACTCAGCTGACCAAAACTTGACAAGTACTGTATGCTGCAAAACATGTGCGTGAACTTGTGCGTGTTCGTCTGCAGCACTGTTCGGGTGATACACTAGAAGCAACATTTCTTTTCTCTCATGCTACTCTTTATGAACGAAGCCCTACTTTTCTCCAGAGACACCTCCACGCCCCCAAATCTGCCTTCATCTTTAATTAGTTGACTCCGATAAATGTTCCAGATTAAAAGATTAAGGAAGAAACCAAAAACACTCTGGGCTGTGTTTCCTTAAATCTCTTTAACAGGCTACTGAGACAGAAGTGCTGGCCTCTTTGCATAGCTAAACACAGACCACCCTCCTGTACTGCTGCTGGAGTGGAGTGCACTGCAAACAACCTAATTAGTATTATCCATGCCTCAGCTCCTTACTGTACAGCACAGTTTCCGAGCACAGTCCCCATTTGCTAGCTCTTGGTAAAGCAGGACAGAGATGGAGAGATGATTTTAATCTCAATTACACAGTCATCCCAGAGGGTACACTCATAATATACAATCATAGATTCCGAGCATATGTGGCAGTACAATTTACACTTCCAGCGTGCTTTCAATGCTGAAGCGTGTGGAGCACACTACTGACTGAGATGCACCAGACAGGAATAAACCAGAGAGATCCTTGTCATGGCCTTCAATCCATTCAGGCTCTGGACTGTTCCAGGTCCTTAATTATTGAATTGAGCATCTTGAGCTGACAGTAGGCGTTGAATTAGGCAATTAAGGTCTTGGTTGGAACAAAACCGTAGATTGGAATGGACCAAAGGACCCACAAGTCAGAACCTCTGCTGTAGTGAAATTGTTACAACAGTGACATTCAAGTTGATGTATGAACTTCAAGGCTGAATACAATGATAATGATAGGGCTGCTATAGCCACTCTATTATAGACCCACGACTGTCTACAGCACCAGAACAGCTTTTGGTAAGACAAGGACTTTTCTGTACTGCAGGGAGCAGATTAGTCTGGCACGGTCCAGAGATGAACTGTAGAAGAAAACCAAGTCATGGTGATCCCACTCTAGAGCCCCAGCATCAGTGATGTTACAGAACCACATGCCACCCTGCCAACCCTACAAACCTCCAATAGGACCCTGAACCTCGTCAGAGGAACAAGAGGTGGCACTCAATTCAAACCATATATATACACGCACGCACGCACACACACACACGCACACACACCAGAGGCTGTTTCTGAAACAGTACATTTTATTAATCTAGCAAATAACAAAGCAATTCACCATCACGTATACAATATTTCTTAGTGCAAACAGTATAATGCAATGCTCAATAACTCAGCAATGCTGAACTTGGTTAGAACAGAAAGAAACAGAGAAACATTCCTCACAATATCTTTATGTTTTTGTTTTACTTGGATGAGTTGCTATGTATCTGTTTATCTGTGTAGCTCTCTTTCCAGCTGGCAGGGATCTGCACCATCGCCTCTCTCCAGCAGAGTTCCTCTGCGGGTGGATGGTAGAATCTGAAGCAGGCCTCTACGCTTGGCTTCTCTGTAAAAACTTAAATAAACACAGAGGTGACAGGCAGCCATCAGCCCAATGCGCCCATCAAAGGCGTTACTGACGCGCAGGAATTGATCGGGACGATGAAGTGAATCTCTGGAAGGAAGTGAAGCCAGTCCTAACAGTGATGTCACAGTGAGGGGCGGGGTTTCTCTGATGAGCCATTCTGTTATTACTCAATAAAGGAACTGCAAATAAAGCACAGCTGAGATGCCACTAAAAAAGGACAGCTGTTGCCCAGCTCTCAAAATGAACTGCAATGACTGGTTCAGACAAACAGAGGTCAATAAATAAATAACTATAAAAAGTAGTATACTAGTGATAATGACATTGGTTTGCTAAAGCCATTAGAGTACACACGAAGTACAACAATAAAATACAAGTTAATTTAAAATACAAAGGACTTTTGAAGCTTTACAAAGCTAACGAGGAATGTAATATAAAGGATTAATATACCTCTTCAATTTTCAGAACCATAGCTAGCAAACCCACAATCTGACTGGCCTTCTTGTGACAGTGTGCTGAACTGCAATATGGTCTCTGTCTGAGATCAATTACCTTGAAACCTTCTGAAGTCTTCTCAATTCCCTGTTTAAGTGCTGCTCTCTATAATAGTGATCCGCTGAAAATGCTAAAATAGTGATAGAATAGTGTGTTGGGTCCTTCACAATGTCACTGTACTCTCATCTCATTGTCACTGGTTCCAAGACTTCAGTCCATTCTTCCCTTCACTTTATCCTCTGGAGTTACACACATATAGCTCAAACCTTATCATTTAGACACAGTAATGTAGCAGCTAGTTTTAAACAGAAATCAGATAATGATCAGTTACCTAGTGTTCTGGGAGAAAGCTCAGGTACAGAGATGGTCTGTCTGTCATTAGGCTTGTTCTCACTAGCACTAATGAGTGCCTGTCTTATCTATCTTGCCTAACTGTGTGTGAAGCTGAACTTGCTCTCTGTTTTATTTACAATATCTCAACAATATCAATTTCTTGGCGCGTCAGAACTGTTGTTTTAACCACAGAATGAGCCACAGTGTTACCAAGTGTGGTCACAATATTTGTTTAACCTTCATTAACCCCACAAAGCCTTCCCGACTACACAGGAACGTTGACACAAGGCAGTATGGTATGCAGTGAACATGATGCTGCCCTGCCCCGACAAAGAGGCCGGGGTCACTGTGCCTCCCCGCTGTGCTGTTTAGAGATGCAAACATTGCTGTAAGCAAGCCTTTAAAAGAAAAGCTGCAGCAATCTACTGTGCTAAATTATTCAGGCTCCTTCCACACGTGCAAAATACCCAGCTCACTCTCCAGGGCGCACAGCAAAGCACAGGGCACCTTGGCACAGCCTGCGAGAGAGAGAGAGAGAGAGAGAGAGAGAGAGAGAGAGAGAGAGAGAGAGGGAGAGAGAGAGAGAGAGAGGGAGAGAGAGAGAGAGAGAGAGAGAGAGAGAGAGAGAGAGAGAAAGAGCGAGTGACAGAGAAGGGAAAGAAAGGTGGGGAGAGAGATTGAAAAAAGGGGGAAGATGGCGATGGAGGGAGTCAGAGAAAGAATGGAGAAAAAGAGGAGGGAGAGATCTTACAGAAAACGAGGACACCTGATTAATCAGGAAGCCCCCGTAACCACAGAGTGCCAGGACTAACACAACCACACATGCACTGCAGCACCTTATAGTCTCGTCCTTATACACCTAGCCCAGCACTGAACAAGCACCTGAGATCTAACAAGATCACAGTCCTAAATGGAATAGCTGGATGGGTACGCTTGCAAATGAAAAATGCTAACAAGACTGTGCTCTCTGGTCGGGCAATCACAAAGACTAAGGAGGCATATGCAGATATGGCAAGAACAGAGAAGATAAGCAGAGCTCAGACAAATAAAGGTTTGTTTGTCCTTTCCCGTCCAACTGGGTAATTAAGTGCAGCTCGACAAATCTCGCTTGGAGACACTCCAGAGGAAAGTATGTTATGCAGCCTCGGATCGAGAGGAAGGATAATCTGAAAGGTGCTGCTCGCTCTGTCCGTCTTGTGCGAGGGAACTGTCAAACAATGTGCCTGACATATTGAGCATTCGTGGAAAATACTCCTTTTTTTTAAAGAAGACGTGATTATCTTTGTGCTAAACTGCTTGTCTTTGCAGTGAATGAAAGCAGTGCAGATTTTGAATGAAAATGAAATACTTATTATGTTCAGTTTTTATAGTTTTAATACATGGACTTCATTCTTTGAAACCCATAAAATCAAGCCTGTTTGAAAGACCTCAGAACTCATCTGAAAGTGGGTTACAGATACAGGGTCTCTGTTTATACATGTGATTGGGATCAGACAGGTTGCCTTTAACACAGGTATATTGGGGTTTATTTTAAACATCTAAACAAAGGCATATCTAATTAACATTGGCCTATATATATGAATCTGTCCTTAGAAAGTCTGGCATGCGATTGGTTAAAACCTCATCACATGACCAAAAATAACTATTGCTCCATGACGCTGTTTTCGGTCAATAGCTTTTTTCTCCCCTCCCTCACATTATGTCATCACGCTGAGTGTCCTCCTCTCCACACACAACAAATGTCAGACAAACCCGAATCGGGACATCGATTTTGTGACAAAATATACTATAAAACAAAGATGCTGCAAATACTAAAATCGTCATAAAAACTTCGCTTTCAGTGTTTTCTGACTTCCTAAAAACCAAACAAATTCGATGATGTAAATAAATTTGACGATGTAAATAAATACGACGCTTCCATGCCAAAAAACAGTAATGTACTATTTCAAACTAAAACTTTATTAATTATTATAATTTACTTCACCAATTAATAAAACAAATATGGACTGCAGACCTCGGCTCATAGTGGGAAACCAAAGGCCCCTCAGGAAGAACTGCAGTTACCTCCAGGCTTCAGGCATTATAGTCCCCTGTCAGTAACTATAGATCTTCCCTCGGGGGCGATATTTTCCCACTGTGAGCCTCCTCTCCAGTCTATATTTACTATGGATTATATATCTAACAATTTAACTCATTAGCTGAATGAATAAAATACAGTTTTATCTTCACCAAACATCTGACATGGCTTTTATAATTCAACTCCAATCAGGTCATACTTAACACAGTTCAGATTTAACACAGTCCAGCCACATTCTCTACATTAAAAAATACATAAAAACAGAGAACATACATTGTTACAGCAACCCTGTTCTGAAGAAAGAGAGATGTGATGATGTAATACACTGAAACGAAAGCGCCTTCCCAAGCTGGAAAATCAAGACCTGAAGCACCCAAGAATTCACCCAGCCATACATTAGATGACAGCCAGAAAGGGGGAGTTTTCTACAGCCATTGACTAAATATAGTTATGCCCATGGGTTCATCTTTGTATAAATACCTACCGTACTGATCGTGAATTACAGTAGCTCGCATATAAAGTAAGCTTCAAGTTCTCTTCTGTTTGGGGGATCGGGTCTTGTGTCTTATTGTTTGAACAATACCAGTGGTGGGCAGACTCATTTTACGAACAGGAGCGACTATTGTTGTTAAGAACGCTAGTTTTTTTGGTGTTTTGTCATCTGGGGTGTACATTTTTAAATGTTCTTACTCATAGACGTCACATCCGAACATATATCATTACAGAACAGTTCTGTCGTTCAATTCACGGAACAGGAAAGCGTTTATTTATTTATTTATTTTTGTGCATGTTATGTACCGTGTATAGAGTTGTTTTTTGCAACCAAAAAAAAAGTTTTTCCCCCAAACGGTTCATCATTTGCAAATTGCTTAATTGCCGCCTCTCAGACAGAAAGGTACCGGATGTGGGATCCGCTGTGATCCAGCACAAGTTAACCCTGGTTATGCTGGATGATTAATTTAACACATGGGCAAAATCTTGATTTAAACAAGCAAATACAGTACAGTACATATAGGGTTATCCGGACACTTTCTTTTGTGTTGAACTTGACAAGTATAAAACCCCAAGGGCACATCAGAGTCAGATAGTTAGTGCTGGGGAGAACACAAGTTTTTTCATGTTTTAATATTCTGTTTTAAAATATCTGTTCTAATGTTTGAATTTTGAAATGAAATTCTGTGACGTCTGAGTGCTGGTGTTGTCTAGTTTCGGTATGGTTTGGGGTGTGTTCCAATCAGAATATACTTCTTACAGGTGCCTAAACTACATGTAGTTCCCGTTCACTAATATTTACTACATATATGTATACACTGCACTGCACACACAATGCTGTGCTTGTGAGGATGGAACTCTTGACACTGCACTGCACACACAATGCTGTGCTTGTGAGGATGGAACTCTTGACACTGCACTGCACACACAATGCTGTGCTTGTGAGGATGGAACTCTTGACACTGCACTGCACACACAATGCTGTGCTTGTGAGGATGGAACTCTTGACACTGCACTGCACACACAATGCTGTGCTTGTGAGGATGGAACTCTTGACACTGCACTGCACACACAATGCTGTGCTTGTGAGGATGGAACTCTTGACACTGCACTGCACACACAATGCTGTGCTTGTGAGGATGGAACTCTTGACACTGCACTGCACACACAATGCTGTGCTTGTGAGGATGGAACTCTTGACACTGCACTGCACACACAATGCTGTGCTTGTGAGGATGGAACTCTTGACACTGCACTGCACACACAATGCTGTGCTTGTGAGGATGGAACTCTTGACACTGCACTGCACACACAATGCTGTGCTTGTGAGGATGGAACTCTTGACACTGCACTGCACACACAATGCTGTGCTTGTGAGGATGGAACTCTTGACACTGCACTGCACACACAATGCTGTGCTTGTGAGGATGGAACTCTTGACACTGCACTACACACACAATGCTGTGCTTGTGAGGATGGAACTCTTGACACTGCACTGCACACACAATGCTGTGCTTGTGAGGATGGAACTCTTGACACTGCACTGCACACACAATGCTGTGCTTGTGAGGATGGAAGCCTAGCAGAATGAGACTGCCAATCATTTGCGTGGCAGCACAGATAATAAAAAGTACTGTGTGAAAATCATTCAGAACTACTGGGAGTAGAGTTTGTCCCAGGGATCCATCCGATGAGAGCATTTCAGTGCTACACCCAGAGATTGAGGCCCTGTCTGCACCACCCAATGTGTTCAGGGAATACTCCCTGTCAGAGTGAACTGTACAGTCGGCCCGCAGTGTGGCTCTAGGATGCTGGAATTAGAATTCAACTCAAGCATCACAGCTTTCCAAACTCTACGTCTCTGACACCAATGCTGTACATGGCCCAAGGCCTAATCTGAATGTACTCTATTTTAATAAGGGTTATTAAAGGTTTTCTTCTAAAAGAAGACTTTCGCTCAGCTTGAAGTAATTAAATCCCCTAGTTAAATAGGTGCAAGAAAAAAAAAAATGTTACCGTTCAAAGAAGTTTAATTTTACGAACCAGATGCTGTATATTTATATTTACTTTGAATGCCTTCAGGTCCCGCATTGGAGCATGGGAAATTATGTGCAGTTTCTTTTTTCTTGTGAACTTTTCAAAGTGGCAAATTCAGAACCAAGCACTGTAATGTTGCTAAATAATGTAGCCTCACTCTACATCATTAGCACATATACACTGGAGCCTCCAGATATTTCTTTGTAAAAGGAAAAACAAAGCAGTAAGATTATAAGGGGCCCTATGACAGGTCTGCCGATGGTCAGGAAGGTAAAAGCAGGAGTCCCAAACAAAACAAACAAAACATGAGTCAAAAGTTCGGCCCCTTTATGGCTGGGTCAGGAGACACAACAAAACTACCAAGCTGAAGCCATCTCGGTAACGAGGAAATAGTGCAAAGACACCTACTGTTCCTGAACTGTGTAGGATACTCACATTCATTCCCTTTACATGGACATGGCCAGGCTAAATTGGCAATGCATTATCCAATTTAGCCTACCACATTCTTACATGACCTTTCAGTTCCCCTCCAAACAGTCTGGCCATATTTTCACACAGCTGGCCAGCCTGCCTGTTGGAGGGAGACTGCACACAATCCAGGGATTTAACCCAAATTATTTACATTGACAATGTTCCAGAACAGTTTCCTTTGGTATACCATGATAATATAACACCAGAATACTGTGTTAACCTGAAGAAACCCCAGCAGCACCATTACTATGGGATCCCGTTAGCATTACTAGCATTACTACAACACCATCGAACATGCATACTATTCGGTTATTACATGTCACGGCCCATTCCATTGTAGCTGTCCTTTGTGGTACCATACTGTCCCGCTGTCCTTCAGGATAGAACCAATCCATTGCCACTGAGTTTATTATCAGCAGGTTTGTTTTTCATCTTTGTAATCTGTTTGAAGATTTGCCTGACCCTGTCTAGTTTAACAAAAATTCCACTTGACAGTGTGCTCCCACAAGAGCTTTTATCATATAAACTGGACATGTTTAACAAGTCTGTTTTGAAATGAGTGAATCTCATTAGATGCTGGGTTACTCCAGTTCATTAATCCTGAAACACCCGCCCTGGAGAGTGGACTGCTAGTGGAAACGGGGCTTCTGGATTCAACACTCAGCTTGCAAATACAGATCCAGCACTTCACATTGTTGTCTGCATTTGTTTTGTGGTAAGTTTTTGTAAAGAGCTACAGTACTGTGGTACAGACAGCAAGCTTGTAAGAATCACACATCTTCTATTTGTAAATAATGTTTACTTTGCATCAACTCATCGTGTTGACATCCTGTTCTAAATGGGTCAATATTAAAAGTGGGGGCTAAAGTAAATTGTCCCATATAAGAAGTTTTCTTTTTAAAAAACAAATCCTTTAGAGTGCCTTGCTTTCTGTGCAATTTGAAAAGCCTGATTTGAATGTCACCCCTCCATTGCAACCCATGTAGCAGCACAGAAGGACTGAAGATGTGGAGATAAGGGCAGCAGTGTGGAGTAGTGGTTAGGGCTCTGGACTCTTGACCGGAGGGTCGTGGGTTCAATCCCCAGTGGGGGACACTGCTGCTGTACCCTTGAGCAAGGTACTTTACCTAGATTGCTCCAGTAAAAACCCAACTGTATAAATGGGTAATTGTATGTAAAAATAACGTGATATCTGTATAATGTGAAATAATGTGTAATGTGATATCTTATAACAATTGTAAGTCGCCCTGGATAAGAAATAAATAATAATAATAATAATAATAAAAGATCACCTGGCTCCATCCATTCCCACGGTCTGTCTACCTAACTGCTGGACCTCCGCAGAGTGTGCTGCCAAGCTATTGAACCTTGGAGGAAAGAGTTGAGCACGATACATCTACACCTCGTCTGGCGTCTCTTTGGCACAGTTAGATGAGCCAAGATCAGCAGGTTTTCCCTCACAAGCTAGTTGGAGTGTAAAGGTCAACACTGCGCTGCTCCTGGTCCCCCAGTCAAGATCGGTAATTCGGCAGGACAGGGATTCACATCACTCACCCAGCACTCACCAGGGTTTTGCCAGGGGAATATCGAAGGACTGTAACATTTTATGCTCACAATATTGCCCTTGAGCAACTCCAGGGTTGTTATTCTACATTGATAATGTTGGTTTAAAATCTTCACCAATGGATACAGGTTGTAATTATCAGCTTGCTCTACCAAGTACCCCCTCTTTCTCTCTCTCTCTCCATCATTTTCTATGTCTCCCCTTCTTATCCTGCTTTCTCCCTTTGTGTACACTACCCCTCTCTCTCTATTGTGTCTAAATACTCTTGTCCCTCTCTCTCCTCTCCCCCCATTTTTCAAGTTCAGCAGCAGTCAAAAGGGAGGATGAACCTAAATGGAGGGATTTTTTTTTGCAGAATTTGTATTTTTCTAAAAGCAAATGCTGCCACTGCATTCTACAAAAAAAAAAAAAAAAGTTGCAGCCATGGCTTGACAGATGTTTTAAAAATAATGGGTGAAATGTGCCGAGTCAGGGCCCAAATTATTTACAGTCCTGGACGAGTTTAGTACAGCAATCAGCGTGGGCTCTCTCTCTCTCTCTCTCTCTCTCTCTCTCTCAAGGTCACAAGGACGGGACGGGAGGCTGTCACTGCCGAGAGCAGCCCTCCACAGGGAAATGAATTCACTCCCCCCAAGAAACATGCCTTCATTCATGTCTGTCGAGTTGTCTATCAGTCTATCAGGCTACCTAGCAATCCATCTGTCTCTGATCTTCAATCTATCCGCTGTATCTGTCAACCTCTATCTGTTTTGTTGCCTCACACTTTATGATAAAAGAGCCTGTTCAAGCGAAGGGCTGGAATACGATTGTTTAAATAAATAAATGCTGAATATGAACTGATGACAGGGAATACTCATATTACATTTGGATTTCCCTCACTCATTGTAACTTCCTATTCTTTACTCAATATAAAACCACACAATGCACATTTTAATTGTGCCTTTTTTTAAAAGTTCAGTTTTAATCCCCACCCTTACTTTTACATACCCACACTATAACATAGCAACATTAGCACCAATCCTCGATATTGACTTGGGTAAGGTAGTCCAAGATTACAGAAGTTCTAATCGGGGTCAGTGAAGTTGAAGAAATTTTATCTGGACATGGAAGTGTATACTATCCCTCTCAAACGTGATCCAAACATAACATGGCAAACATGATGACTTACAGGGTGTTTATAAACAACATTGTCACATGCATGTCTAATTCTAATCTAGAACACTTAAAAGTAGCTTTAGAAACTGCAAACTAAAAACTGATGACCTTTCTTTTTGCAAATGGACAGATAAAACGACCCCGTAAATGAAGGTTTATTCAGTCTGTGTGTATCTGCTTGTCAGGAATGGCATTAGAATGAAATCTGTACTTACACATTTGCTCTTGTTTTTTTGAGAGCGATGTATCATTTTGGGTAGCAGGGTGCACACTGCTGGCAAAGTGAACTTGTATATTTTAAGTATTCTTTGCTAATGAAAATGCTTCTACATACAGGAGTTGTGAGTTTGAAGGAGCTCAGGTGATGCAGGTCTGCTTGTTCTCTGTGGCAGGCTGTTGTCTGTATGGGAAGGAGAGCGCGTTGCTGAGGCTGATGTTTGATATGTGCTGTTCTTTCAGGGCTCAGCTTACCTTCTCCACAGAGGGGACGTTTCATCTTGTTTAACCCAATTATTTTAATAATGGTAAATTTAATAAGGGTAAGATTGAGTTTATATTGAAATGAATGTGAAGTAAAGCATTCTTATTGAGTAAATAATAATAATAATAATCTGGATTAATGTATCATTATTATGGGTATTTGCCGAGTAATGGTTTTGCTGGGGGAGGGACCTACCTGAGAAGGTATAAAAGAGGTCAGTATTAGGAGCTCTGGTTGGCTGGAGGTTAGTACCTGACCTCTGTGGTAGCCGAGGTATAGAAGGATTGTGTGATCTGCCAATGAATTGGTTTGTTTTGTTTTGTCAATTATGTGGTTACACATGTGTACCCTTTTAGCGTGGAAATGCTCAACTGTAAGAAGCGCAACATTTCAGCTAATACATTAATCATACTCATAATAATACTGAATACGTGTCCACCAGAAGACATTCAAAACCCCCAAGAAAAGGTTTGCTTGCTCATAAAAACAGCAGAATCAATATCTAGTCAGACATCCAAATATACAGATATATAGGATACATGTTCATAGATAGTACTGTAGATTACATAACATGGCAGATCACGTTAACCTGCAGTCACATGATGCGGGATGCGTCATGTGTTTTTCTTGCTGCGTGCGCCTCTGCGTCCGGTTTTACTGGTGAAGTGTCATGATGGCTGGTGTTGTTGACGAGCCTGTCACTAAAAAGCAAAAAAGACAATGCAAGTACCGAACGCAGATGGTCAAGTCATCCAATTAGGATTAGGATAATAATTAGGATTTCACGGACATTTCGCGGACCTGTTTAAACATTAAATACACCTAATATTTCAGAGCACTATAAAAGCCTAAAAACAGTGGTACTTGCTTCCTTACTAAAACAGAGTGTTGGCATTTGTTAAAAGGCAAGCATGCAACACCTCCCAACAGTTCCTGCCGACATTCTCTGTCTGGTGTGGACTTGCCCATACAATGAGACTGCACGTCTGCAGCATCCACTGAATTGGTTGGAAGTGTAAGGCAAAGCTTTGCCAAGTTAAACAGGTGTGAAAAGCGATTAGCAACGGCCCCAAAACTCGATTACCCAAGGGCATCTGGCATTCTTTAATAAAGGCAATATACAGTATGCAGCACGTTCGTTGTCATGTTATTTGTCCCATCCAGGAATTTATTTTATCAGTACCGAGTCAAAACAAAGATAACGTGCCTATTCGGGTCTAAAATTCTAACTGCATTTAAAAAGTAAACAGCAGGTTGTTTGAACCGAGGCAGCTCTGCTTGATTGGACCTGTAGTGCTGATTTAACTTGTGTACAACCAACACAGGAATATTTTTTAGGCTGCTCTGACTTTCCAGTTTGTTTTCTGAAAGCTGTTGTTTGGTTTACGTTCTGTTCAGCAGACTCTGTAGTAGCTTTTTGTTTAATGTGTGAAGTTATAGCGATCGATCGTATTTTCTTACAAGACATGCAATTACCTCCATCTGCATGTACAGTTTCTTTGGGAAATGTCTTGACACAATCCTCAGCCAAAATATACTTTGCTTTCTTTGTTTTGTCATCCATCTTTGGTATTTTATGTCTAATGCTGAAAACTAGATTTTAGCAACCTAAATCAAAACAATGCAGCACTGACTTTGTCCCACCTGCTACGTACAGTACAGCAGGTCACAGAAAAGCCAGTACAGACGCACTGATAGGCTGATTAAAACATCGTTGTCATCTGAACAGTAAACAAGAAAGTGAACCGCTTTGGAGTTTTGTTTTTTTAAATTGCATTTCTCTAAGTTTTTGTTTTTGCCTAAGTGCTGCACACGGGAAGGCGAAGGAATAAAAAAAGCCTCTCTACAGAAGAAAGATGCGTAGTTTGCGTCGCTTGCGTTGTGCAGTATAGTTCACAAGGTTTCTTTCCTCCCCTCACCAACTGAAAGTGTCCCGATTTTTCACTCTTGCTATCTGGTCACCCTCGCCCCAGCTCCATTCTCAGTGTCCCCCTCAGAACTCAGAACTGACATATTTCATCAGATCCAGCCACTGTCACAGCGGCTCATTTATCCAGCTGTACTGCCCCGGGCTGTAAAAACACACAAGACCATTCCTGCTTTATAGGGCACAGCAAGTATATTCAATTTGAAACCAAAATTACACCCTAAAATGGATAGTGCTCCGCTAAACATCCTTTCCTCAGTCCTATCAATATCATAAAATGGGGACTTTATTTTAAATAAATCTTTTTGTCATAAAAGATAAAAGGATTACGGTGAAATAGGAGGCCGTCTTGTGAGCCTTAACTGAATCGGTAACAAGATTTCAAATTAATTGCGAATGAAGAGCCACATGGAAAAAGGCACTCTGCTCTGATATCATTTATGATTGTGTCAGCCGAGCACTGATTATGATATGAGGAAAAAAAATAAAAAAAGAGGAAAAACCTGATCTATATTCGAAATAATAAGAATGGAGCCCTGGGCATAGAACACTAAATTAGAGTTTCTGCACACACTCCCTCCAGCAAAGCCCCATTGTTACTTCACAAAGGCATCTTCTAGAGTGACGGTGGCTCAGTGCATGGTGCTTTACCTCTATATTCCAGGTGCAGGGCAGAATCAACACTCCACACACGCTGGGAAAACCAGTATAGCACTGTTACTTTGACTCTGGGATTCTATGAAATTTTCAGATAAATCATACATAATACAATATTAACATAGGGTTCTCGCCGGTCATACATAATAACTAATACAACTGAATTAATGAATGAAAATAATATATATACATAAATAAATAAATAAGGCGAGGCAGAGCCGGCGACCCCAGGCGAGGCAGAGCCGACGACCCCAGGCGAGGCAGAGCCGGCGACCCCAGGCGAGGCAGAGCCGGCGACCCCAGGGGAGGCAGAGCCGACGACCCCAGGGGAGGCAGAGCCGGCGACCCCAGGCGAGGCAGAGCCGGCGACCCCAGGCGAGGCAGAGCCGGCGACCCCAGGGGAGGCAGAGCCGACGACCCCAGGGGAGGCAGAGCCGGCGACCCCAGGCGAGGCAGAGCCGGCGACCCCAGGCGAAGCTCCGGACTCTCTGACAGCGACAGCTCCGGACCGTTGGGCGGTGAACTCGGGAGGGGAGCCCGTCGCCAAGAAGGCGGCAGCGGGATCTCCACTTCTCCCTCGTGTTCGGTAGCCGGCGGCTACCTTTTCTAGAGCTCCGGCCCCAAACTTTCCAGGCTGCTGCTGGATTTAACACCACCCTGGGTGATGACAGGCAGGCATCCCCGGGCGGTGGCGTGGAGGCATCCCCTGGCGAAGATGAACTGCCCCCCCGGGCGAGGGCGATGGCCCCAGGCGGTGCAGGCTCGGCAGCCCTAGGTGGTGCAGGCGTGGCAGTCCTAGGCGGTGCAGACGTGGCAGTCCTAGGCGGTGCAGGCGTGGCAGTCCTAGGCGGTGCAGGCGTGGCAGTCCTAGGCAGTGCAGGCGTGGCAGTCCTAGGCGGTGCAGGCGTGGCAGTCCTAGGCGGTGCAGGCGTGGCAGTCCTAGGCGGTGCAGGCGTGGCAGTCCTAGGCGGTGCAGGCGTGGCAGTCCTAGGCAGTGCAGGCGTGGCAGTCCTAGGCGGTGCAGGCGTGGCAGTCCTAGGCGGTGCAGGCGTGGCAGTCCTAGGCAGTGCAGGCTCTGCAGTCCTAGGTGGTGCAGGTGTGGCAGTCCTAGGCGGTGCAGGCGTGGCAGTCCTAGGCGGTGCAGGCGTGGCAGTCCTAGGTGGTGCAGGCGTGGCAGTCCTAGGCGGTGCAGACGTGGCAGTCCTAGGCGGTGCAGGCGTGGCAGTCCTAGGCGGTGCAGGCGTGGCAGTCCTAGGCGGTGCAGGCGTGGCAGTCCTAGGCAGTGCAGGCTCTGCAGTCCTAGGCGGTGCAGGCGTGGCAGTCCTAGGCGGTGCAGGCGTGGCAGTCCTAGGCGGTGCAGGTGTGGCAGTCCTAGGCGGTGCAGGCGTGGCAGTCCTAGGCGGTGCAGGCGTGGCAGTCCTAGGCGGTGCAGGCGTGGCAGTCCTAGGCGGTGCAGGCGTGGCAGTCCTAGGCGGTGCAGGCGTGGCAGTCCTAGGCAGTGCAGGCTCTGCAGTCCTAGGCGGTGCAGGCGTGGCAGTCCTAGGCGGTGCAGGCGTGGCAGTCCTAGGCGGTGCAGGTGTGGCAGTCCTAGGCGGTGCAGGCGTGGCAGTCCTAGGCAGTGCAGGCTCTGCAGTCCTAGGCGGTGCAGGCGTGGCAGTCCTAGGCGGTGCAGGCGTGGCAGTCCTAGGCGGTGCAGGTGTGGCAGTCCTAGGCGGTGCAGGCGTGGCAGTCCTAGGTGGTGCAGGCGTGGCAGTCCTAGGCGGTGCAGGCGTGGCAGTCCTAGGTGGTGCAGGCTCGGCAGCCCCAGGCAGTGTGGGACTGGCAACCCCAGGTGGTGCAGGACCCTCGGGAGGTGACAGCAGGAGGGGAGCCCCTGGCCAATAAGCCTGCAGCGGGAGCTCCACTTCTCCCCCTGGTGATGGAGGTGGGAGCAGTAGGTAGTCTTCCCATGACGGTGGTGGTGGGAGTGCTAGGTAGTCCTCCCTTGGAGGTGGAGGTGGGAGCTGCAGGCACTCTTCCTCTGCTGTTGGAGGTGGAAACAGCAGGTAGTCAGTCGCCCTCTGCTGGATGCTCGTGCTCCCCCCGTCTGGGCGCTGGATGCTCGTACTCCCCCCGTCTGGGTGCTGGACGCTCATGTTCCCCCCGTCTGGGCACTAGTTCCTCCTGCTGATATTGGAAGGAGCATATTGCCACCGTATGTCCGTACTCACCACAGCCAGGGCACAACTCCACCGCGAGGGTCCTTACAAATGCCTCCCAGCCATCATCCCATACCTCCTTTGCTTTTCCTCCCATCTGTCCTCTCTCCCCTCTTCTCTCCTTGCTCCTTTTTCCCATTTTATTTTTTCAAAACAAAAAAAATGATTATTTTGAAAAACGAGTACCTTAGTTTGCTTTCTGGTAGCATTCGCTCTTGCTCTTGACTCCTCTTTATTCTCTGCCTGTGCAGCTAGACTGCAGCTCTTTTATAGTTGAGACCGAGGGACTAACTGGCTAACAATTAACTTATCATCCCTCGGTAACATTTTGCACGGGTTAACCAAGGATGCGTGACTGTCAGCTAATTATATACTTGGTAGCTGATCAGTCACGCATTCCCACAAGATAATTACAAAATAAAACAATACTACATATTTAACATGGCGGACGGCACCTCGCTCGTCCTGCATTTTAAACCATACAGAATACAATAATAATATAGGCTTCTCACCAGTCATACATAACAACTAATACTACTATAAATTAAAATAATTAATAAATAAATAAAAATATACTCAAGGGGTGGGCTCCCCATCACAGTGTGTCACTCTGGGAGGTTGCCGTTTCTCCACAAGTGCTCCTAAACTTTGGAACTCGTTGCCACTAGTGAGAAGCTCTCATTCTCTTGAGAAATCTAAAGCACCACTAAAAACACATTTATTTTTCCCAGCTTTTGGTAATAGGGAGATTTATTTATTTATTTTTTTTAATGATAACAAAAAAATTCAAACACAAACTATTTGAGATGATATACAATTCATATGTCTAAGCTATCCTCCTTTCCCCTACATCTCCCGGAGAGAGAGAGAGAGAGAGAGAGAGAGAGAGAGAGAGAGAGAGAGAGAGAGAGAGAGAGAGAGAGAGAGAGAGACAGAGAGAGACAGAGAGAGAGAGACAGAGAGAGAGAGAGAGAGAGAGAGAGAGAGAGAGAGAGCTGTGGTTTATACTCATCCTTTAACGAGAAACATTACAAGGTCTCATTTAAAAATTGTAAATCACTCTGTGAATTTAATGACGCTTTGCTGGTTTGACCATTTCTTCTGAAGAGACCCGATCTGGCCTCTTGAAGAAGCCCCCCACCCCGCCCCATTCCCATCCCCTTAGCTGGTGTAATGGTCTGGATTTACGCACTACTGATCAATTACTCCGGCCAGACTCAAAGCCAGGCATCCTTCTAATTGACCTTTATACAAGGGTTCTATGGATTAAACATTATTTCACAGCGGGACTCTGCAATACATCAATACATTCCCAGCTACAGGCCTGCACAAGGGCTTGACAAATGAAAAACCTAACAGTTACAGCAGGGAGCCCATATGGTCTGATGGCAGGTTTATTTTCTATAAAAATTACAAAAAAGGAAATTACTAGAAAACTAGACCTTGCTGACAGGTCAAGGTAGTCTGCACTCCTTAAAAGCCTCGCTGACTGAATACAGCATTGTGGGGTTGGGGTGTGAGAGGGGTCACTCTACAGTTACTGGGGCGCACTCTGATATAAAACAGCAGTGTGTGTGTGGGGGGGGGGGGGGGGGGGCAGTGGCAGGGGTCACTAAGTGGTCCCTCAGGATCATAGTGATGAAACACAGCACTTTATAATGAATGTGTATATGTGCGTGTGTGTGTGTGTGTGTGTTGTGTGCGTGCGTGCGTGCGTGCGTGTGTGTGTTTGTGTGCCTGTGTGTGTGTCAGCCAGAACTTTAACAGAAAATCCTCACAGATTCACAGAAGCCTCCTGTGCATGGATTTTCTTCACCTCGTGCTAGCAGCACAGAAGCAGCCCTGGACTTTCAATAACCTGAACCAGCTTCCCTGAAGCCCATTGACGTGCTACTTAAACCGCTTAGTAACGTGTGGATCCAATCTATACAGTGTCTATTGGTCTACCACTCTCTCCCTACCATAGGCTGAGGCAGTGAGATAGGGTCCTGGGGCTGCTGCTGTACTGCTTCCCCTCCTCTTGGGGGCGCCACCCGCTGCTGTTAATATTCCTCTTCGTTCCCTTGACTCATCAGCTCTTGTCCATAAAGGAAACGTTAGGCTAAATCTCCCTGCCGCACAGTCTGAGTATATCAGGCGCACAGGCGCTGCCGTCGTTCTAAGTGCATACACGTCGTAAACTTGTTAAAAGCATCCAGGCCAGCATTTCATTCCCCTGAAATTCAATACAATTTTGTGCAGAACAAAGAATTAAGTTAGTAAAGCCTGGAGCAGGGCGCTCTCCTGGGGGAGCGTTGGGGAGGCCTCCACTGCATAACAACTTAACACTTCGGATTCAAGGCAACGCCAAGCTGCAAACCTCTCGGGGCCCGGACCCCCCCTGGCTACACTGCAGTCAGCATGACATCTCCCCAACCCGCTCCCTTCAGCCACCAGCCAAAACCACACAGGTTGCCCACATAGAAATGCTTGCTCCCTTTCTGTGGTTGAAAAAACAGAATGTGATAAAACCACAACCTTAAGCTTCTCAGTGGATCCCACATGGTTCACAATGTGTGATGATCTTGTTCTTAGCACTGAATCACTTTTTTGCCAAACACGATAGGGATATCGAACTTCCCTTCTTACCCTCACCCCTTAACTTCCTAATGGTTTCTGTAGAGTCCAAGAACTTCCGGCCACACCCAAAGAAAACCCTGTCTGCCCATGGATAATGCATTGACGGGTACTACATTTTGTCATTTCTGGGTACATTATTTTCACCTTCTTCTACAGTAAGCCAAAGTTGTTGAATCCTGATGTATTATAAATGCATTCATTTAACATTCATTCAAAAGCTGGTTTGCCTCTTTTTCACTTTCCTGGCTTGCATTTTGAATAATCAAAAGAATCCTCTTGGGATCTGTTTCAAATCCAGTCTGAATACAAAAACGATGTTGCTCGAATGCTTTTCGAATTTGAGGAAGTGGTTAGATTTCAAGTCACTTAACCTCCTTGTGCTCCGTCTTTCGGGTGAGACGTAGTTGTAAGTGATTCTGCAGCTGATGCATAGTTCACACACCCTAGTCTCTGTAAGTCGCCTTGGATAAAGGCGTCTGCTAAATAAACAATTTGACAGCTTGAACCCCTCTAGAAAAACAGTAAATATATAATGAAATAAATAAATACATCTCATGGACAGTACCTACAATTGCATATTGGCCCATAAAATAAAAACAAATAAATAATAATAAAAAAAATGTATTGCTTGATTTGATTTTAACATTTCATGTAAGTATATATATATTAACGAACAGACTGCTAAATTACAAGCTAATTAATTGCATATTGAGCTTTGCTCTTGTGGTTTATGATCACACAGTCCCTGGCTACGAGGTATGTGTTTGTAATTCACTGCAGCCCTTATAATATTCTATTTTTACTGTATATAGATGTACCTGTGAAGTCACGTTCTCAGGCATTGTTTCCCTGCTAAAGACCCACCACAGAGCTCTGTGCCATACCTTCAATAATTCAGAGAGAGTGGTTTCTGACTAAAGTGCTGATTGCAAACACTGTAGGTAACACTCTGTGCTACAAAAGCACATCAAATCACCACAAAAGCAAGCCTTCATAAAAAGGATGTATTATTCAAAAGGCTGTGTGTGTGTGTGCGTGCGAGTGTGGGTGTGCGTGCATGTGTGTGTGTCCGTGCGTGCGTGTGTGTATGTGCGTGTGTGTCAGTGTGCGTGCGTGCGTGCGTGCGTGTGGGGGCGTGTGTGTGTGTGTGCGTGCGTGTCAGTGTGCGTGCGTGTGTCAGCGTGCGTGTGGGTGGGTGTGTGTGTGTGCGTATGTGTGTGTGCATGTGTGTGTGTATGTGCGTGTGTGTATATGCGTGCGTGTGGGGGCGTGTGTGTGTGCGTGCGTGTCAGTGTGCGTACGTGTCAGTGTGCGTGTGTGTGGGTGTGTGTGTGTGTGTATGTGCGTGCATGTGGGGGCGTGTGTGTGTGCGTGCGTGTCAGTGTGCGTGCGTGTCAGTGTGCGTGTGTGTGGGTGTGTGTGTGTGTGTGCGTGCGTGTCAGTGTGCGTGTGTGTGCATGTGCGTGCGTCAGTGTGTGTGCGTGTGTGTGTGTGTGTGCGCGTGTGCTCCGCTGTGTGCTTTTTATTCAGCTTGCTGATATTGTGCAGCTGCATTTTGCTTACTAAATCCTGGAAACTGGGGGATCATTTCATGTTTGGCTTACATTATCAAAAAAATGCACACAGAATCCGACTTCCTTTCTTTGGCAGATTAATCCACCTCAGCACAATGCTGACTCACAAACTGCATAGAGGAATACATTTAACATTGCTTGCCCTTATAAACAATTCTGTAAGTAAAAGCAGAGCAATGTAGTACAGCACAGGGAATGCAATGTAAAGCCCAGAGTGGTAGTGTATGGTAAAGCATGTTAAAAAAAACTGGCAAAGCCGGACAAACTATAGTAAATGCCTAGTATAACCATGAGAAAACTGCAGACACAGGGGTAAACTTTTATAAGGGTAAACTAATAAAAATGGCACGCACTTTGTGAAATAAGTTGCTACCAAAACTTTTGCCTGGTCATTTTTTTTATATTATTTTCATTTATCGTGCTTCAATGTTTCCCCTATTCCCCCAATCTTTTATAAACAACCTCACTGATTTTTGGTTCACTTCCTGTGATATACTGTAGGTAACAAAATATAACTGCAGTACGACCACTGGAGTAAGACTGTCCTACAGCACAGGAAGTCATCAGTTACCAGAAAGCAGAAGTTCAATCCTTTAATCCAGTGGTGACTAATAATTTGCGGATAAATGTATTTCTTTCCTCATATTACTTGTCTGTGCTTTCCATGAAATAATTATTTTGAAAAATGATATAATTGCGTCCCATAGCCACAATGATATGAGTGACATCACGTGTAACGTGCAGAATGAATTCCTAAATGCCATTAACTACACAAGTATACAGCTGGGGACGTTCAGCAGGAATAGTTCAGTTCATAATTATTCATACTACATAATTAAATAATAATGCATGTCTTCTTTTCATGAAGAGGGTTCCTGCGTAAGGAAAGGCTGAGAACCCCTGTGTAGCAGGGCAGGAGCCCTGCACATGAAGAGGGGGTTTGTGTGTATGCATTGTAAATAGTGTTTTTGTGTAATTGTTGTTATTTAATTTATTGCAGTACCTGACGCTCCTGGGATCGCCTGCCTGCTGTGTGTGATTGCCAGCTGGGGATGATCAGCGGGTAGGTGTGTTCCAGCACGGCGTCAGGTATAAAGAGGTCCTGTTTGTTCACTTCGGGGCTGCTGCAAAGCCACGGACAACGGGCTGAAGAGCGTCCACGCTACCCGAGCATAGTGAGAGAAATAAGTTGCTGAAACCCTCCGATCGCCGTGATGGTGAACCGGGATCGGAGCCAGAAGAAGCTGCCAAAACCGCCGACGGCCGGAGTCGGGGTTTGTGTTGATACATAAAGATTAGTTTGGGGATGGTAGATCCTTTTAAAGTATAGCGAGGTGAGCAAGCGGGACCTCCATGCATTATCGAGTAGCGCACGCCGTTTTTACGGCACCTTTTATTTTATAGTTTTTTGTATTGTGTTTTATTTTGTTTTTTCGTACGCTGGCCGTATGCACTCAGTGAGCTACCATGGCTGGTAGTGTCTCGTGAGCTGTTGTGTGTGTATGTGTGTAAATAAATCCTGCGCGCCGAGGGGCGTGTCAATTTCAACCTGTGTGGTCTCCTGCCTGTCACTCAGCAGCGAATGCACTCACCCACAAGCAAGAACCCTTTCACACCCTGCTTAATCTATAGGAAAAGTACAAAGAAACCTGCTGTTAATTAAAATGAAATATAGCAAAGAACAAAACAAGCAAGGGAGGGAGGGGGGTGCTTATGATAATGTTGCTAGTTCTAATAAGAGATAATAACATGCATTATAGTGGATGGATTTTATCACCCTTTAATAATCTGCATTAGTTATTTTTAGTCGGCATAATTACAGCAAAATGAGTTGCTCTAGCTTTCTACAGGAGTAATTAGCAGAGCCGAATGTAAAAGGCAGCCAGAAAAACTATGATTGTATTTCAATCAAACTGTAATTAAAAAATGATTATGGCATGTTCTAATAACTTGAAAGCAAGAGTAAGGTTTTTTTTTTGTTCCATCATTTGCAAAAATGCTAAATGACAAAACATAAACCATTTTGAAAATTGAGATATATTTCAATTGCCTTAACGAGGTCCACGCCAACACAATTAGGAACCTACAGAAAGTGCTCTACCTGATCAAATCAGTATTACTGTAAGTCTCACTCAAGTCAGTAGGTTTGTACTGTACTTGCGTACCTACTGAAATAGACAGAGGTATTCAATGAGGTCCAAAGGATTTCATTGCCTGGTTCAGAGCAGCTTTAACATGGATAAATTACTGGCATCTGATCACAAATTCAAGAAATGATAGGATACAGGACCTGTCTATCTGATTGGAGTCAGGCCTGGGAAACGTGGGAATGAGATGTTTCAGCAGAGGAGCCTACATGTGTGGAGAAACAAATATATATAAACCCATGAATAAGTAAATACGAGTTCTTCTTTTATCAGACTGATAACAAAGAGCTTCAGAGAGCTGAGCGCCACTTCAAAGCAGCCTGTCTGTGAGCTCAGGGTGGATCACACATTCTGTATAAAGAAGAGAGTCTGCCGACCTCCCGAGGCTCGCCAGGAACCAGTGGGGACCACAGAGACCACACAGCTCTGCTCCCTCACTTCCCGTTTTACAACTGCTTTTCTTTTTTCAACCCTCTCTATTTCTCTTGTATGCATTTTTGTGTTCCGTGCCTTCACAGGGTTACATTATGCCATTGGGATCCCATTGTTATACCAGTGTAGCTCCCTGGAGAAACCCCAACACATCCATTAACAGACCACAGGATGACCATCAATGGCCACATAATGGATTTGGAACACATATAGTTGAATGGTCCTGGTGCACAGACTATTACTGCTAAGGTACTATTGTACTGCAGAGTATTACAAGCATGCATCAGTTCATGCCATTGATATGCACTGTGGATACAGTCATTGTCATAAAAGATAATCTGGTATAACACTGCAACAGAATGCTTTTGGTGTTCAATCTTTTTTTACCGCTTCTGTTATATAGAGTTTTTTTTTATTTTTGTTTGAGTTTGCCTAGAATGCTGGAGAAGTGAAATGAGAGCGATGCATACACTTGCTGGTGACTTAACTGAACTATTTGTGTAAATTTCCCATGCAATACCTTTACTATGGATGGGTGCATTTGCATGGTACTTGCCCATAGTGGGAAACACAGAAGTGTAAAATTACTGTTTGGTGATCAGGAGTTAATGAGAAATAGTGACTACAAACAGTGCAAAAGTTCAAAAGAATCTGTGCGTTTTTGTAAGCCAATGACATTCAGACTTCAGGGGTCCTGTTGCCATGCTTTAAAGCACATCAGACACATATAAAAACTGTGTCACTGCATCCGTGTTAAAACAGCAGCATCTGATGGAATAATACATGCCATCAGTCAGAAATCACTGAATATTTTCGAACTTTTTTTAATCACTTTGATTTTCAAATACTGTACAAGTGTGAAGCTGGGCAGGGCCCATTATACACTTTAATGGCACACATTTTGCTTGGAGTACTGAATCTTAATTCTGTTTCATTTTTAACCACCAAAAAACTCAGGTAGCACCTTATGAAAGTTTACCATGGTAAAATTGCAAGGTAAATTTGCAGTTTTCACATGCTTTTTTTACATAATAATAATAATAAATATTATTATTATTATTATTATTATTATTATTATTATTATTATTATTAATATTATTATGTTTTACCATACCTCTCTGGGCTTTAAGATGCTTACCTATACTTTACCATGTTTTCACTATGCTTATTATACTCTACTGTGATTTGACTACATGGGAAATGTTTATAAGGGGCATCCCTTCGTCAAGGTCAGCCCAACTGTTCTCAACTTGGTTCACAGTCCCTGTACCTTTGTATGATGTTTGTAACCATTCTATTTTAAAATTACTCGAATTCTGTGTTTTTATTTAACATTTTTGATGTCTGTGTTAATGTGCTTTAAATATGAGTTGTTTGCTAAAAATATGTGACCCTCACCTAAGTGTGTCTCTGTGTATACTGTGCTGTATTTGGATTAGTGTTTGTGTGGGTGTTGACCACGGTACTGTGCATTTCCCATGGTTATACTGTGCATTTCCCATACTTTATCCTGGGTTGCCTTGTTTATTAATATGCATTCCCATTCTTTGATTTTCTTCACCATGCTCACCTGTGTTTTGCCGTGCTGTGACAGGGCGAGGGGCCCTGTACAGTTACTGTTTGTTTATTTTTAGAACGGGGTCTCCCCCTCCGCTCCTGTGCCCTGTGTGATTTTGTATTTGTGTTTTTGTGATTTATTATTGTATTTATATGACGACGACGCGCCGTGTGTTCTGTTGTTTTTGTTTAATTTAAAACGTGTTCTGGCAGAGGCGAGATTGGTGCTCATCCTCTGCCAGGAATAATTAATAAACTTGTGCAGATTGTGGCCGGGGGGTAATAGAATAATTACTAGCCAGTTAAACCCCTCGGCCACGATATATAGACCTGCAGCTCTCTGCACTCCAGGTGGGAGTTCTGAGGTGGGTGTGTTAGGAGCGAGAGGAGCGAGAGAGAAACGAAACTTAAATAGAAACACAGGAACAGTGACAGCAGTTGCCCAGCCTGACCTGAGTTGTTTTGTATTATTTTGTGTTTGTGATTTTGTTTTGTTTAAACTTTTATTTTGCTCTGCGAGCACAGTCTTTTTCTGCTTGGACTTTTTATTTATTTTTGTATTATTTGAATAAACGGTGCACGCAGCGTCTCTTTATTTTGAACTTCAGTACTTCCCTGGTGTCAGTGTTTTTTCAGACCTGACGTCACCGCACAGTCACCCTGTCACACATGCTTTATAACACTTTGCTGAGCTTTTACCATGGGAAACGTATATAAGGGATATTTCGCTTTGTAGACACTTGAAGGTAGGAATTACTCACCAACTTTGTGGGTACCTTGCTGTGTGTGTCTGTGTGTTTGTGTGTGGGCAGGTATTACTATCAATGTGCAGACAAAATTTGAGAAAATGTCCCCACAAAGATAGTAACTCCTGAAAAAAACGATGTTGTGGGGACATCCCCACTTTGTAAAACACCTTTTTAAGAACTAAATATGCCTTAAAAAATGAATAATTAAAAGTGCCAAAATATTTAGTTTGTTGTCGACTTTCACCCTGTGTGGAGTTTTGTCTGATTGGAGTTAGAAATAGTAAATAAAAATATAGTTAGAGTCAATGAGAAGTCCCCACAAATATAGGAATACAAATGTGTGCGTGTGGGAGTGTGTGCGTGTGTGTGTGTGTGGGTGGGTTTGTGCACGTGGGTGTGTGTGTGAGAGTGGCCCGGAGTTTCAGCGCTCACTTCAAAGCCTAGCTAGACTCCTGCGATCCCCCAGAGTGTGCAGTGAATGCTGGGCGACAAGCGACGGCCTTCCCTTTGAAGATAAATTAAGTCGTTTAGACTCAAACAAACAAACACATTATTATTGTAAGGGGGAGGGGAGATGAAGAGAGTGGGAGATATTTATAGACAGCTCTTTCCTTAGAGGATTCAGGAGCATAATAAGGTAGATCTACTTTAACCATTGAGGGAGGCTCTGTTCTTTAGACACACACACACACAAAATAGCAGCATTCAAAACAGCAGCTAGGAGGCAGGTCCTGGAGCTGGAGTGGGCTCAGGCTATCCAGGCAGTGTTTGACCTGTCTGGTGTAAAGTTTAACCTGTGTTCAACATACTACCCACACCCACATACACCCACTGGTGGGGCCGCACTTATGATAATGCATTTAGTTTGCATCACAACAATACACAATAGACATTGTGGCCTTGGAGAAAGTCCAATGAAGAGCAACCAGATTAATACCAGGAACTTCATTTATTTAGCCAAGAACAAAGAGGAATTAGGTGGGGACTTGACTGCAGTCTTCAAAATGTTAAAAGGAGTCGACACAGTTAAACCTGAGCAATACTTTAAGTGCAGAACAGAAACCAGGACCAGAGGACACACAGTTGGAAATCTGGAGTCAGAGACTTAAGACGGAGGGTAGGAGGCACTTATTTGGTAGTGAGGGTATGGGATGGGTTATCTAACCATGTTGTTGAGACTGAATTACTGCAATCCTTTTTAGCAGCATTTGTCCCCAGCGTGGGATTAGAAAGGAAGTAAGAGTTACTTTGGATTCATCCTTTCATTAATATCTCAAGTATTTTTAATTTAACCTTCACACCTAAACTTTACCTTTCATTTGACAGTCGTGCATTTATTAATTTTATCCAAGCTCTTCAGGATGACCTCTGCTGAAATGTAAGGGGGAATCGGAGGATTACACTTCATATTCCAGAGAAACACGTCGTATCTCCTGTGTCAAAGAGCAGAGGTCTTCAGAGGGGCTGTGTGAATCACCTGGCACACACATGCCGCAGCATGGGGTCCTCAGTGCTGGGGTTTCTCCAGGGCCGCACTGCGCTGCACAGTCCGTTCTACCTTTGTTTTCCATTTCTATGAGCAGACACCAGGTCCCTCATTGGAAAATGCACTGATGTGGTGCCAGCAGAGGTTTATTTTATACTTTCTCATGACAGCACAGATGTTTAGAGAGGAAAATGTTCTACAACACTGGTGGAAATTGTAGTTGAGAAGCTTTCTACTCCAAACTATTAAGGCAAACTGCTATTGTGGGTGCATTTTATCTTTCTGCTAAAACAGTGGCAATAACAATTTGGAGTAACAGGTTTTCATATTCTACTGTGCTTCTTGATAATGTGTCCCGGGATGGGTTGCAGACACCAGGGAAGATGACTTCTGTGTAGAACAGTACAGAATGATTCAAGTCACTCAAATGAACAAGTTACATTAGGAAATTCTACAGGTTCCTTACAATGAAGGTAATATGTATTGCTACAGAAAATCCATTCAGTAAACACTTACACTTTCTGAGTGACCATGAGTGACCCTGCATCCGCACTACAGTACATTAACTACACAGCCTCGTACTGTATAGCACTAACACCAATTCATCATTTACAACAATGTATCTGCAGAACGTAAAGCCCTGAACTTTTTTGGTATAAATCAGTATTTTCACATGCTTTAAAAAAACAACAACAACAACACTATACAATTGCATTTATAAAACCTGAGATTTAAAAATAATAATTAAAAAAAAAAAAATACCGTACATAAATAAAATGGCCATGATTAAATACAGTATCAGCCACCTGCTGTATGCTCATTGCACTTTGTATTAAGGTACTAAACCCAGTCACCATTGTACCAACCAGCTCATGCCATGGACCGTATTGTCTTCAATGCCCATTTCATTCAGGGGACATGTTTATCCTTGAAAAAGTTTACCACTGTAAATTTGCACTGTACTTTTGCAGCTTTCCCTATGGTTAGAAGTTGCATTTTCCATAGTTCATCATGGTTTAAATGTTGTTTTTTTTTTAAGCATTACCATACCTCTCTGGGTTTCACAATGCTTACCTATGCTTTATTATTCTCTGCTCTGCTTTTCCAATGGTACACTTTTATAAGGGTGGACCCGACCACCCCGCTCTCTATAGACACCCTGATGTATCACCCTGATTGCACCAACAGTAACTGCATTTGTCACAATGACAGCTTTCCACAGCTCAGAGGGCCTGAGTGTAATCCTCCGATTCCCCCTTACATTTCAGCAGAGGTCATCCTGAAGAGCTTGGATAAAATTAATAAATGCACAGCTGTCAAATGAAAGGTAAAGTTTAGGTGTGAAGGTTAAATTAAAAATACTTGAGATATTAATGAAATTGCCCTTGCAATTGAACCACGGACATCGCAATCTCTTTGGGGATTTATTAGCGTTAGTCCTCGAGACAGAGCTCAGCAGGAGTTCTCTTTAGTTTACCTCATTAGCTGTATGTATAGCATCAGAATGCCTTTAACAAACGTATCTGAGTCTGCTTGCTTAAGATTCTATAGAACAGTGACTCGGAACATTATGGGAGAATTGCTTGTCGGTTGCTAATGGTTATGTTGCAGTGAGGTGGATATTACTGTACTTCTCAATGACATTGGCAACTGTACAAAAAAAAGAAAGAAAGGAGAATACAAACAAACTTGTATGAAGCCTCTGGTGATTTCTCAGCACAGCATCCCATCCCAAAGGACATTTCACACAATTTATTTATAAAAATCAATTCTTTAATGATCCAAAACCGGTAACAGGAAAGTGAAGGGGGGAAAAAATCCTTTAACTGTGATCGTTGCCACTTGCCAATGTAGAGTACCAGAGAATGTATTGATTGATTTCATTTTATTATTAACCCTTGTTTTTCAAGACTGTAACTATACACTCCCCTCCAACAAGCACTGAAACCGATAAATGAATGCAGAATGACCCGATTATTTTGTGGTTTATTTTGTTTGTTTTCAGTAAATAGTGTTCAAATAAGTATTTCAAAAACAGTTTTAATTGCCACATTTCCACACATACACGCTAAAAAGGGTGTCATCAGGATCTATTTCATCAACAAACGAACACTAGAAGACTTACTAAACATCTCAGAATCCCTGTGGATAATGATCTCCTTTTCCAAGCAAGCCCATTGTTTTCCTCACTTTCCTTGATTATTTGAATTCAATGGCTTTTTAAACCCTGCACCAGACAATGAAGCCCTGAATGCAATGCTGTAACATATGGTGGTCAAGTGGTTATGCAGAGTGCACGAGACCCTCGGAAGTCGAGTATTTGAATTCAATGGCTTTTTAAACCCTGCACCAGACAATGAAGCCCTGAATGCAATGCTGTAACATATGGTGGTCAAGTGGTTATGCAGAGTGCACGAGACCCTCGGAAGTCGAGTATTTGAATTCAATGGCTTTTTAAACCCTGCACCAGACAATGAAGCCCTGAATGCAATGCTGTAACATATGGTGGTCAAGTGGTTATGCAGAGTGCACGAGACCCTCGGAAGTCGAGTATTTGAATTCAATGGCTTTTTAAACCCTGCACCAGACAATGAAGCCCTGAATGCAATGCTGTAACATATGGTGGTCAAGTGGTTATGCAGAGTGCACGAGACCCTCGGAAGTCGAGTATTTGAATTCAATGGCTTTTTAAACCCTGCACCAGACAATGAAGCCCTGAATGCAATGCTGTAACATATGGTGGTCAAGTGGTTATGCAGAGTGCACGAGACCCTCGGAAGTCGAGTATTTGAATTCAATGGCTTTTTAAACCCTGCACCAGACAATGAAGCCCTGAATGCAATGCTGTAACATATGGTGGTCAAGTGGTTATGCAGAGTGCACGAGACCCTCGGAAGTCGAGTATTTGAATTCAATGGCTTTTTAAACCCTGCACCAGACAATGAAGCCCTGAATGCAATGCTGTAACATATGGTGGTCAAGTGGTTATGCAGAGTGCACGAGACCCTCGGAAGTCGAGTATTTGAATTCAATGGCTTTTTAAACCCTGCACCAGACAATGAAGCCCTGAATGCAATGCTGTAACATATGGTGGTCAAGTGGTTATGCAGAGTGCACGAGACCCTCGGAAGTCGAGTATTTGAATTCAATGGCTTTTTAAACCCTGCACCAGACAATGAAGCCCTGAATGCAATGCTGTAACATATGGTGGTCAAGTGGTTATGCAGAGTGCACGAGACCCTCGGAAGTCGAGTATTTGAATTCAATGGCTTTTTAAACCCTGCACCAGACAATGAAGCCCTGAATGCAATGCTGTAACATATGGTGGTCAAGTGGTTATGCAGAGTGCACGAGACCCTCGGAAGTCGAGTATTTGAATTCAATGGCTTTTTAAACCCTGCACCAGACAATGAAGCCCTGAATGCAATGCTGTAACATATGGTGGTCAAGTGGTTATGCAGAGTGCACGAGACCCTCGGAAGTCGAGTATTTGAATTCAATGGCTTTTTAAACCCTGCACCAGACAATGAAGCCCTGAATGCAATGCTGTAACATATGGTGGTCAAGTGGTTATGCAGAGTGCACGAGACCCTCGGAAGTCGAGTATTTGAATTCAATGGCTTTTTAAACCCTGCACCAGACAATGAAGCCCTGAATGCAATGCTGTAACATATGGTGGTCAAGTGGTTATGCAGAGTGCACGAGACCCTCGGAAGTCGAGTATTTGAATTCAATGGCTTTTTAAACCCTGCACCAGACAATGAAGCCCTGAATGCAATGCTGTAACATATGGTGGTCAAGTGGTTATGCAGAGTGCACGAGACCCTCGGAAGTCGAGTATTTGAATTCAATGGCTTTTTAAACCCTGCACCAGACAATGAAGCCCTGAATGCAATGCTGTAACATATGGTGGTCAAGTGGTTATGCAGAGTGCACGAGACCCTCGGAAGTCGAGTATTTGAATTCAATGGCTTTTTAAACCCTGCACCAGACAATGAAGCCCTGAATGCAATGCTGTAACATATGGTGGTCAAGTGGTTATGCAGAGTGCACGAGACCCTCGGAAGTCGAGTATTTGAATTCAATGGCTTTTTAAACCCTGCACCAGACAATGAAGCCCTGAATGCAATGCTGTAACATATGGTGGTCAAGTGGTTATGCAGAGTGCACGAGACCCTCGGAAGTCGAGTATTTGAATTCAATGGCTTTTTAAACCCTGCACCAGACAATGAAGCCCTGAATGCAATGCTGTAACATATGGTGGTCAAGTGGTTATGCAGAGTGCACGAGACCCTCGGAAGTCGAGTATTTGAATTCAATGGCTTTTTAAACCCTGCACCAGACAATGAAGCCCTGAATGCAATGCTGTAACATATGGTGGTCAAGTGGTTATGCAGAGTGCACGAGACCCTCGGAAGTCGAGTATTTGAATTCAATGGCTTTTTAAACCCTGCACCAGACAATGAAGCCCTGAATGCAATGCTGTAACATATGGTGGTCAAGTGGTTATGCAGAGTGCACGAGACCCTCGGAAGTCGAGTATTTGAATTCAATGGCTTTTTAAACCCTGCACCAGACAATGAAGCCCTGAATGCAATGCTGTAACATATGGTGGTCAAGTGGTTATGCAGAGTGCACGAGACCCTCGGAAGTCGAGTATTTGAATTCAATGGCTTTTTAAACCCTGCACCAGACAATGAAGCCCTGAATGCAATGCTGTAACATATGGTGGTCAAGTGGTTATGCAGAGTGCACGAGACCCTCGGAAGTCGAGTATTTGAATTCAATGGCTTTTTAAACCCTGCACCAGACAATGAAGCCCTGAATGCAATGCTGTAACATATGGTGTTCAAGTGGTTATGCAGAGTGCACGAGACCCTCGGAAGTCGAGTATTTGAATTCAATGGCTTTTTAAACCCTGCACCAGACAATGAAGCCCTGAATGCAATGCTGTAACATATGGTGTTCAAGTGGTTATGCAGAGTGCACGAGACCCTCGGAAGTCGAGTATTTGAATTCAATGGCTTTTTAAACCCTGCACCAGACAATGAAGCCCTGAATGCAATGCTGTAACATATGGTGGTCAAGTGGTTATGCAGAGTGCACGAGACCCTCGGAAGTCGAGTATTTGAATTCAATGGCTTTTTAAACCCTGCACCAGACAATGAAGCCCTGAATGCAATGCTGTAACATATGGTGTTCAAGTGGTTATGCAGAGTGCACGAGACCCTCGGAAGTCGAGTATTTGAATTCAATGGCTTTTTAAACCCTGCACCAGACAATGAAGCCCTGAATGCAATGCTGTAACATATGGTGGTCAAGTGGTTATGCAGAGTGCACGAGACCCTCGGAAGTCGAGTATTTGAATTCAATGGCTTTTTAAACCCTGCACCAGACAATGAAGCCCTGAATGCAATGCTGTAACATATGGTGGTCAAGTGGTTATGCAGAGTGCACGAGACCCTCGGAAGTCGAGTATTTGAATTCAATGGCTTTTTAAACCCTGCACCAGACAATGAAGCCCTGAATGCAATGCTGTAACATATGGTGTTCAAGTGGTTATGCAGAGTGCACGAGACCCTCGGAAGTCGAGTATTTGAATTCAATGGCTTTTTAAACCCTGCACCAGACAATGAAGCCCTGAATGCAATGCTGTAACATATGGTGTTCAAGTGGTTATGCAGAGTGCACGAGACCCTCGGAAGTCGAGTATTTGAATTCAATGGCTTTTTAAACCCTGCACCAGACAATGAAGCCCTGAATGCAATGCTGTAACATATGGTGTTCAAGTGGTTATGCAGAGTGCACGAGACCCTCGGAAGTCGAGTATTTGAATTCAATGGCTTTTTAAACCCTGCACCAGACAATGAAGCCCTGAATGCAATGCTGTAACATATGGTGTTCAAGTGGTTATGCAGAGTGCACGAGACCCTCGGAAGTCGAGTATTTGAATTCAATGGCTTTTTAAACCCTGCACCAGACAATGAAGCCCTGAATGCAATGCTGTAACATATGGTGGTCAAGTGGTTATGCAGAGTGCACGAGACCCTCGGAAGTCGAGTATTTGAATTCAATGGCTTTTTAAACCCTGCACCAGACAATGAAGCCCTGAATGCAATGCTGTAACATATGGTGGTCAAGTGGTTATGCAGAGTGCACGAGACCCTCGGAAGTCGAGTATTTGAATTCAATGGCTTTTTAAACCCTGCACCAGACAATGAAGCCCTGAATGCAATGCTGTAACATATGGTGGTCAAGTGGTTATGCAGAGTGCACGAGACCCTCGGAAGTCGAGTATTTGAATTCAATGGCTTTTTAAACCCTGCACCAGACAATGAAGCCCTGAATGCAATGCTGTAACATATGGTGTTCAAGTGGTTATGCAGAGTGCACGAGACCCTCGGAAGTCGAGTATTTGAATTCAATGGCTTTTTAAACCCTGCACCAGACAATGAAGCCCTGAATGCAATGCTGTAACATATGGTGGTCAAGTGGTTATGCAGAGTGCACGAGACCCTCGGAAGTCGAGTATTTGAATTCAATGGCTTTTTAAACCCTGCACCAGACAATGAAGCCCTGAATGCAATGCTGTAACATATGGTGTTCAAGTGGTTATGCAGAGTGCACGAGACCCTCGGAAGTCGAGTATTTGAATTCAATGGCTTTTTAAACCCTGCACCAGACAATGAAGCCCTGAATGCAATGCTGTAACATATGGTGTTCAAGTGGTTATGCAGAGTGCACGAGACCCTCGGAAGTCGAGTATTTGAATTCAATGGCTTTTTAAACCCTGCACCAGACAATGAAGCCCTGAATGCAATGCTGTAACATATGGTGTTCAAGTGGTTATGCAGAGTGCACGAGACCCTCGGAAGTCGAGTATTTGAATTCAATGGCTTTTTAAACCCTGCACCAGACAATGAAGCCCTGAATGCAATGCTGTAACATATGGTGGTCAAGTGGTTATGCAGAGTGCACGAGACCCTCGGAAGTCGAGTATTTGAATTCAATGGCTTTTTAAACCCTGCACCAGACAATGAAGCCCTGAATGCAATGCTGTAACATATGGTGGTCAAGTGGTTATGCAGAGTGCACGAGACCCTCGGAAGTCGAGTATTTGAATTCAATGGCTTTTTAAACCCTGCACCAGACAATGAAGCCCTGAATGCAATGCTGTAACATATGGTGGTCAAGTGGTTATGCAGAGTGCACGAGACCCTCGGAAGTCGAGTATTTGAATTCAATGGCTTTTTAAACCCTGCACCAGACAATGAAGCCCTGAATGCAATGCTGTAACATATGGTGTTCAAGTGGTTATGCAGAGTGCACGAGACCCTCGGAAGTCGAGTATTTGAATTCAATGGCTTTTTAAACCCTGCACCAGACAATGAAGCCCTGAATGCAATGCTGTAACATATGGTGTTCAAGTGGTTATGCAGAGTGCACGAGACCCTCGGAAGTCGAGTATTTGAATTCAATGGCTTTTTAAACCCTGCACCAGACAATGAAGCCCTGAATGCAATGCTGTAACATATGGTGTTCAAGTGGTTATGCAGAGTGCACGAGACCCTCGGAAGTCGAGTATTTGAATTCAATGGCTTTTTAAACCCTGCACCAGACAATGAAGCCCTGAATGCAATGCTGTAACATATGGTGGTCAAGTGGTTATGCAGAGTGCACGAGACCCTCGGAAGTCGAGTATTTGAATTCAATGGCTTTTTAAACCCTGCACCAGACAATGAAGCCCTGAATGCAATGCTGTAACATATGGTGTTCAAGTGGTTATGCAGAGTGCACGAGACCCTCGGAAGTCGAGTATTTGAATTCAATGGCTTTTTAAACCCTGCACCAGACAATGAAGCCCTGAATGCAATGCTGTAACATATGGTGGTCAAGTGGTTATGCAGAGTGCACGAGACCCTCGGAAGTCGAGTATTTGAATTCAATGGCTTTTTAAACCCTGCACCAGACAATGAAGCCCTGAATGCAATGCTGTAACATATGGTGTTCAAGTGGTTATGCAGAGTGCACGAGACCCTCGGAAGTCGAGTATTTGAATTCAATGGCTTTTTAAACCCTGCACCAGACAATGAAGCCCTGAATGCAATGCTGTAACATATGGTGGTCAAGTGGTTATGCAGAGTGCACGAGACCCTCGGAAGTCGAGTATTTGAATTCAATGGCTTTTTAAACCCTGCACCAGACAATGAAGCCCTGAATGCAATGCTGTAACATATGGTGTTCAAGTGGTTATGCAGAGTGCACGAGACCCTCGGAAGTCGAGTATTTGAATTCAATGGCTTTTTAAACCCTGCACCAGACAATGAAGCCCTGAATGCAATGCTGTAACATATGGTGTTCAAGTGGTTATGCAGAGTGCACGAGACCCTCGGAAGTCGAGTATTTGAATTCAATGAAGCCCTGAATGCAATGCTGTAACATATGGTGTTCAAGTGGTTATGCAGAGTGCACGAGACCCTCGGAAGTCGAGTTTTGATATGCCAAAACGTGTTTTTTATTAGAGGCCTCCAGTGGAACAACAAATCAAAACTGTAAAAAAAATAAAAAACTTTTAAACAAAAATACCGGGCTGTTTAACACAGATCTCCCAACACAGAGCATTCATCTGCTCATCAAGTCCATACAGTCGGAGCACACCTCACTCTCCTTATTTCTCCTTCAAATGGCCCAAAACCCAGGCACTTATAACCCAGGCACGTATCACCCAGGCACTAATAACCCAGGCACTAATAACCCCGGGCACTTATAACCCGGGCACTTATAAACCCGGGCACTTATAAACCCGGGCACTTATAAACCCGGGCACTTATAACCCCGGGCACTTATAACCTGTTTTCATTAGCCCCTCCCCTGGACCAAACCAATACATTTTAATTACATTTAAATAGACATAGCGCCCTATTTGGCCTTAACATATAAAAATGCTCAAATACATAAATAGGTTTACCCACATGTAAATACACAATGCAAGTATAAATATCAACAATAAAATCAAACAGTAATAAAACCCGGTTTCCCCAGCGGCACCGCAGTGAGAAAGGCAAGTTAAATATTACAAGCATTTTATTAGAATGACTTAGCAAACAATTTCGGAGGGCTTACTTTAACTAACACACCGACAATGTCTTCATGCCATTGTAAGGAGTATGTGCACCTATTTCTTACAATACACACAAATAGTAACCGCGACTCAAAACTCTGCACTAAACTTTCTGTCTTTCCAGGCACACTGTACCGGCAGAACAGCGATCCGGCACCTCCCCCATCAGGTCAGCGTAACATTTTCTTCTTGTAAACCCTTGTTATTTCTGACCTAAAAGGTTTTATAGTGCCACAGTGACATTTACCACATTTATCAAACAAGCTTTATTTAAGTGTCTTTCAGTAACCAGGTAAGAATGTAATGACTGTGATCAGTGATTGAGTGTGGTGCATAGCTGGGGTCACTATCACAAATGCCATTGATGTCCTCTGACCGACACCGTACTGTACCACCTGGCTCCTACAGGCCACAGTTCAAACAATCAATTCCTTTGACTCACTCCAACCCTCAGATTTGTAAATCTACAATACATGGTCTCAATGCAGGATGCACTACACTTGTCCAGATTTGAATGCATACAATATTGAGTTGTGTGATGTGTGATACAGTGGTAAAAGTGTGGAGTAGTGGTTAGGGCTCTGGACTCTTGACCGGAGGGTCGTGGGTTCAGTCCCAGGTGGGGGACACTGCTGCTATACCCTTGAGCAAGGTACTTTACCTAGATTGCTCCAGTAAAAACCCAACTGTATAAATGGGTAATTGTATGTAAAATAATGTCATATCTTGTAACAATTGTAAGTCACCCTGGATAAGGGCGCCTGCTAAGTAATAAATAAATAATAAAACAATATTTTCACCTCTGATCTGGGTTTGATTCAGACTGGGACACTGACAGCAAAATGATGTAGAAATTGACTTTCTGTGAGTTTTTCTGGGAGTCCTGGAGACAGGTGGGAGTGACTTCTACATGATGCAGCTATGGCAGTGCAGTTTATATTCCATGTCATGGTGCAGCAGATTTTTAAGGGCAGCAAGTTTGAGCAAAATGTTGCTGGAATTTATTTGGATTTTAGTTTGTTCCAATCTCAAACAGACCTTTCAGCTTATTCACAGTGAAACTTGGTTTTCTAAATGATTGCTGGTGGACTGGTCATACTTTCCTTCTCAAAGTAAAGTCTGCACAGTACAAGGTCTCTTGCTTTGCTATGTTTCCTCGCTCCTCTTCCTCTCTCCTGTCTGCCTCTCTATGCCCATATTCTGAACTCAGAGGCTCTGATAAAGACCACACAGCTGCGAGCGCTAGGCCTTAATTACACTGCGGTTACCATGGTGAACTCGCTGCATGCTCCAAGGGGTTGCTAAGGCTGAGACACTTATCCAAGGCTATATCTGTTCTTAACCGCACAACAACAGGCAAATACAATTAAAAAGAGATACAAAAACATCTAATCTAATGACAGACAAAAAAACAAAAGACATAGCTGGGTGTTGACAGGGAGTGCTGACTGACCTTATCAAGGAGAGTAATGTTACCTCAGACTGACTCTAAAGTGCCTGGTATTGGAAACACTCCTTAGAAATGGTTGCAATCCCCATATTCTTTACCTCACTTCAGACTTCAGCATATAAAAATGTAGTGTCATGCTGTGCAGTAATACTAAAAGAATTATTCGACAACACTTACAATTTAAAAATGGAGTTCAGGCAGCGTCGTAAGCAGAGCTGCCATTCTACCGAGGTCAGACGTAGGTTTCAAGCTATAGCTGCAGTATTTATATGACTGCTTGGCACGACCTCGGTGTCCTCATAGCTGGTTACGGCCATGAGTACAGGTTTGCAAGTCATTCCCATTTCTCTGAACTGATCTGAAATAAACTCAGAGAGTCCCAAACATTCAATAAAGTCTGAAAACAATAAAATCACGTACTTATTTCTGCCCGGCAGCCGCGACCATCACATCGTGCCTCGGTTTAGTGAAAATCCCGTTGGCTGAAGAAGTTAAGCACAGGAGCCTGATTGGCTGAACACACAATCACATGCTGTAGAACTAGTCAATAAGGATTTTGCTACTGCACCTCAAACAATGACAATCTTGGGGAGCTTGGTGTTTTATATCGCCAAGAAAATAAATCAGGGGATGGAAAGAAGATTTTATTTTTTTATTTTTATTTTTTACAGATTTTAATCATTTTTTTCTTTATATGCTGAAATGTGTAGAAATTCTCAAGAAACCATGAACACTTACTGATCATAAGAACATGCGGCCCATCTTAGCTCGTCCGGTTCCTAGCAGCCGATTGATCTCAGAGCTTTGTCAAGTTGGGTCTTAAAGGATCCAAGTGATTCTGCCTCAACAACATGACTAGGCAGCCCATTCCATACCCTCACCACTCTCTGTGTGAAGAAATACCCCTTTTCCTCTGTCCTGAGTCTATCTCCACTTAATTTCTAACTGTGTCCTCTGGTCCTGGTTTCTGTACTGCACTTAAAGTGATGGTTTGGGTTAACTATGTCAACTCCTTTTAAGATTTTCTTACGATTCTTATGAACCAAAGAAGGCCATTTGGCCCATCATTGTTGGTTCTTAGTAGCTGATCAGGAACCCTGTGATTCAGCATCAACAGTATGGCTAGGTAACACATCCCATACCCTCACCAAGGATCAAAACTTCCCCTTGAAACATTTGCCAAAAATGTTGTCACTTATTATTTCTACATACAACTGAATGTTTTACAGCCACGGATGTTGAAATGTCTTCTAAAACACACCTCAATTCACAACTCAATGTCCACAATGTTACAAGGTTACTGAACTGTCACCTGGAGGCTGCTCTGGGTCTGGATCCAAACCTGTCTGTCAAGAGCTTTTAAGTTGGAGCGTCACTGGACATCTGCTCCTCTGACTCGGGTGAGGAGAAGGTACCATTCCAATACAAGATCTTAGTTGCCGTTCCAGGTGCTCACTCGCAGAGTAAACACTTGGGCGAAGCAAGCATATGGTTCACTTTTCTACTTCTTTACCTCAAACTCGTTCCTATGGCAACCTGCCCGGGCATTCAGGCAAGCAGGTCAGTCTTCCATCAACCAAGGCAGGTAACCCAGGAAAATAGTGCATGGAAGAGACATTCCGAGAACAGCAGGGTAGCTCTATAAATCCCTTACAAGAATGCACTGTAGTGTTTGTGCAGTGCTGATACAACACAATTCAATAAACAGCTCCCCCTTTAGAACGCTGCATTTGCGAGAATTTGTGTTCCGTCTTATAACAAGTGCTAGTGTGATGACATAATAGGGCAAATGGGTGCCATGAGGGAGCAATGCATGATGTTTTTGGACACCTTACTGTAACTCTGAGATGCAGTCCAGTGGAGTTCTGATAACACAATTGCAGGTCGCTTCGATAAGAACCATTCTACTTGGAATAGCATAATTCCACTGCACTGTATTCAAGTTTGTATTTGGATACAGTCAGGAAAAGAATCTGCACCCACTGCAGACCACCTCTCTACCACGGTGCTACTCAAACCCACTACCTTCCACACTGCAGCCCCACACTCTAACCACTGAGCTACTCAAACCCACTACCTTCCACACTGTAGCCCAGCATTCTAACCACTGCACTACTCAAACCCACTGCCTTCCACACTGCAGCCCAGCATTCTAACCACTGAGCTACTCAAAACCACTACCTTTCACAATGCAGCCCAGCATTCTAACCACTGAGCTACTCAAACCCACTACCTTTCACACTGCAGCCCAGCATTCTAACCACTGAGCTACTCAAAACCACTACCTTTCACACTGCAGCCCCGCACTCTAACCACTGAGCTACTCAAACCCACTACCTTTCACACTGCAGCCCAGCATTCTAACCACTGAGCTACTCAAAACCACTACCTTTCACACTGCAGACCAGCATTCTAACCACTGAGCTACTCAAAACCACTACCTTTCACAATGCATTCTAATCTTACCTGCCTGTGTTTTTTACATAATGTAGTCTGATTGGTTCCCAGCATATGTACTCTGATTGGTTGCCAGCATATTAGGTGAATCTCGTTTTGGCTGTAGGGATTATTGAAATCAAACCAAGCTTGCTCGTAGAGGAGTTTTTCCCAAAAGCTCCTCACTATAACAAATACAGAACTTCCAAACTGCCCTTTTTATTATTTGTTTATTTAACAGACTTTATCCAAGGCGACTTACAGAGACTAGGGTGTGTGAACTATGCATCAGCTGCAGAGTCACTTACAACTACGTCTCACCCGAAAGACGGAGCACAAGGAGGTTAAGTGACTTGCTCAGGGTCACACAATGAGTCAGTGGCTGAAGTGGGATTTGAACTGGGGACCTTCTGGTTACAAACCCTTTTCTTAAACCACTGGACCACACAGCCTCTATATCAATTACAGAAAACTACATGCAGAAGGAGTAAAGATGGCCAAGGAAAAGATAAGTAAACAAGGGAGGGTTTGCATCCAGTAAGGGCATTAATACAAACGTTCTGTTCCCTCTGAAATGCATTCATTAAAGATGTTATTAATACTGTGAAATGCATTCAGTGGGAGGATATTAATAACAGCTGGGCCCGGTGCTGCAAAACAGATTCAGTGAAGACATTAATACTGCAGAAGGCATTTGGCAAGGACAGCCAAAAGTGTGTGTTTTACCCTTAACAGCTCCCAGCCTGCTGCCAGAGACTCCACCTTGTGAGAAATGGCAGTTATATGAAGCCAAGCAGCTGAAGCCGTGCAGCACAGAGCAAACAGAAGCTGTGTCTACAGCTCCCCCTGCCCCACCAGATTCAAAAGTCAGGAGGGTCGCAACACTGCTCAAGAGTCATAGGGGTAAAACACCTGTTTATTTTACAAAACTAGAATCAAACAACAAAGTTATATATTTCAAGTCCTCTTAAGCGCTCTCAAGGTGTTTTGTTTGTTTCATTTTGTAACAAATCAACATGCTTTTTTTTCTCCTTTCCAAAATAGATCAGAAAATGGAAAACAGAGATGGGAGAAGCAGAAAAGCAAGACTGCATTACATATTCGAATCCAGATACCTTTCTATCTTTCTATACCAGCTACCCATAACTGATGTAAAGGCACAGCAATAACTTTACAAAGAAAAACCTCACAGCTAAAAAAAAAACAAATCTGATAATACATCACCGGGAGTGAATCGACTGTGACAAAGCGCCATCGTTGAGATACACACCGCTGCTCGGAGTGTGTTCTTCAAAGCCATGGAGTCTGAAACAGCTATCTTTAGGTGGGAAGTTTGGCACGATGTTAGGAAAGAGGCTGAGCCTTTGAGATAAGAACACAGTGGAGTTCTGAGTGCTGGGGTAGCCAGGGGGATCAGAGATCGGGCCTCAGCAAAGACGTGTGTGAAGTGAAGCCCAATACAGGCTTAAAGAAAAGTACCAGACGTAAAGCAGTCCCTCAAATGTATTGACTTGTTGAAGTTAAAAGCCTGTATTGGACTGTGCAGACTGCAGGGAGGATTGGATGGAGCGAAAGGAAAAACCATGTGAAATCTACTCATTAGAGCAAAAAAAAAAGAAGAAAAGATAAACCACTTTGTATATTATTTTCTGTTTCAGTCCTCGCACCCCGGTGAGTATTTAACAGCTTAAAGGGATCCTAAATATGGCTTCTCTAAGCATAGCCATTAACTTGGCCCGCAATGCTCTGCCCCTAGTGGGTGTAAGAGAAACAGCAGTAAGAAACACCATGCAGATGAAACGTGCATATTTAAAGAGGCTGCAGTGGATACACTGTGGCGATAATTAGAAGCTTAGGCTGAGATTCAGTGGAGGGATTATGAGATGCTTGCTCCCTCCTTCAAATCACTCCCCCCCTGTGCTATTTAAACCTCAGGTAAACTCACCTGGCTGTTACCGATTCAATCCCAGTTGCAACCCTATCCTCCACTTTATTGCAGGCAGTCTCCTTGAGAGGGGGGAGGGGGAGTGCGTGGCTTTGTCATGGTCCTCGCTGTAGACCTGGCATTGCCTTGGCAGTGGCTTCCTTCTTCCCTTGAGAGGCGGGACCAGCGGCCAATAATCAAGAATCACTAACATCCCCCATACTTAAAACAAGTAATAGTGATCCTGACACTGAATAAATACCATGCATCCTCTGAGCGTTAACCCCTTTTAGCATTGTCAAAAATAAGGACCTCCAAATCGAATCACAGAAACTAAAGGAAGTTTACATTACTAATGATAACCAATTCATATTGTGTGTCTAGTGCAGAAATACTGTTTGAAATTGTACTGGGTTAAAAGTACTAGTTTCTTTAAAAACAACATCATTTTGTAGGCTGTAAACAACACAGAGAATCACGGTTTTAAAAGGTGAATGATGTCACCTGATTACTGTTCCCCATTTCTACTCTAGGACATTTCGGTGAAAAGCCCTTCTTCAGCTGTGTAGAAAGAAAACTAAACAAAGTACCGTAAACTTATTGATTTTCAAAAATTCTGAGGATGATGTCAGAATAGAATGTTCATTCCAAGAGGCTCCAAAGTTCCAAGTTTTAAGATAAGCTCACGTTCTCTTTGCTTCCGAGTATGATTCCACTGACTGATTCCACAGATGGGAATGGCGGTGGTATTAAGAGGGCCTCCCTGAAATACAAAACTGTTGGGGATGCTCCGGGGTGGTACAAGAATTACTGTACTTTATTACACACTTTTTCACACTTTCATATAAGAAAAGTCACTGAATCGTGATACAGTCAAACAGCTGCCAAATTAGACATCACAGCACGTGTACATAGAGATAGCACCTAGGGCTCTGCAAGATCATTAAAATAGACAATGTCTTCAGCTGTGTTCACAATATTTAGGCAGGCTTGTAAGAGGGCAACCATCTGAAATGGTCATCGTCAGGCTTATTTCAGATTGCTCTAAAGTATTTTTTTCTCATTTTTATTTTGGTAATGATGAAGCTAATAATGTCTCAGAGATCTATCAGTGGATGCACGCCGGTTACGAGAAACCCAATTCAGATGAGACAGAAAAACCATGTTAATTAGACAGCCCTCCAAGGGATGTATAGATTGACAGCTAGATACATAGCGAGCGAGCGAGCGAGAGAGAGAGAGAGAGAGAGAGAGAGAGAGAGAGAGAGAGAGAGAGAAATCCAATGAAAACCTGCTAATAAAAAGACACTTCAAATCAGGTAGCTGTAACTGGAAAAGGAGAATCAGATTGGACAGCAGAATATTGCAAAGCAGAATCAATTTGCCAATATTAACAACCAGGCAGCAGGACGCGGTTTTACACTGAGATGCTTTTAATATACAGTACTTGCAAATGCAGCCCTCCTTATGTTCTTCATTTTAACAATGTACATGCTTGTACGCATATTGGTACTGAGATATACTCCATATTAGGCATTTTATTGCAATTATTATTATTTTTATTTTTATTTTTTTTATAAAAAGGATATGATGTAACGTCACAGACCATTTAAATCAGGGGTGGCCAAAGTGGGCCTTTCCAGTCGTGGTCTTTGTTCCAGCCCTGTTCTGCATTGTTTAATTGAACCCATTAAACCTTCATCCAGACCCTGAAGTAGTTCATGATCTCATTGTACCTGTTAAACCTTTCAGGACCGTGATTGGACACCCCTGATTTCAATCATCTTTTTTCAACCCTTCCTTTGTGTGATGCTTGCAATCATTCCGAGTGACCCTGAGCTCAGCGGCTGCATTACAGTATTGCAACAGAGGCTTGTTGTTTAGCCAGATCAATGAAAAGACAGCTAAGACAACTCAATGCTGTAGCAACGTAACCTAGACCCACTGAGAATGTAAGAGAAGGGTAAAACACCAAACACACACACACACACAAGCACCACCACTTTCCAAAACAATAGTTATGTCAAACACGCTATATCTCACAACTGAATTGAACTGTCCACTAAATATATTTTATTGATGTCTGTTTGAGACCAGTTCATTCCCACTGGAGGTTTAAGCCTAGAATCCCAATATTAAATGGTCTTTTTAATAAATGAATACAGTCAACACAGAGTACAGAAGCACCATCTCTCCCTGTTTTTATATATTTATAATGTATCGTCTCATTGTTATTTCACTTGTCAATTCATTATAATTGGCTTGTGATCTGGTCATCTTTCCTTTATGTATTAGTGTGTGGGGCTGGCGACCGGTATTTTGTTTTGAAAAGACTAGGGAAAGCAGCCTACTTAACATTCTTTCATCAAACAGAACAGATTAAGATTTTTTAATTATTTATCTAAAAAAACATAAAATTGTCAAAAGCTGCACATTACCATTTTCTTCCAGGACGCTTTACTTAATTTAAATAGCTTTCATGTGATGCATTGCTGGAAGTAATACAGAAATTCTTCAAGTACAAAGAGAGCGGAGCCCTGCCGCAAAAGAACAAAACATGATCAGCACCGTTTGTAGACAACGGAGTCGTTTACTCACTGGCGTAGTTGAACAATGAAATACTGAGGTCAGAGTGCTACATTCTCAAAGCCATTCACTCCAAACTGTCATTAGCACCATTTACGAGCAACAGAATTCTACTCTGAAGTAGCTCTACAGTAATTGCTGAAGTCAGGGGAGAATATTGTTTTCTTACTAAATTAACTATCGACACAAGCATGTGGTTTGCTGGTTTTAAATCCCACCCCGGTGTTATCTCAAAATCCAAGAACCCCCTCCCTGGGTTTGCTGTTAGATTAATGTTAAATGTATAATGGCATAACAACATTTCCCTAGCATCACCTCTCCGTGGTTTCATCGAAACGTAATGAATCTTTCCAAGTCTGATTCCTTATTTCACTAGAGCTTTTCGGTCCCTGCGCTATGGTTGCTGTGGCCGTTTGTTTTAAACCGAAACCCTTTTGCATGCAATACAGTGAAAGATACCGGTTTCTTCTTCCTTTGGTAGTGTCGTCCTTTAGTTTCAACACTCAGTCAAAAGTTTGGCTAATGGCAAACCATTTCTCCTCATGACTTCTCGTAGTTATTATGCCTGGAGTTTATGATTGAGAATTCCAAGTTCAGGTTGATATTATAGTGAGCTATCAGGCTACTGGGCTATTATTTTCATAGTCCTCATACAACAGAGCGATTGGCTAATGTAAAAACATCCTTGGGGTGCAACTGGTGAAAAATTGGCCCAATAAACCTGTACGCTACTGGCTCTCTCTCCCCCTCGCGTTTCCACTTAAAGCTTCCTCCGAGCAGCATTTCTCTCTGAAGATGCCTTTTCATATGAAAGCAGGAAACTTTTTTTTTTCCCTTTAGAGGATACATTTGGTTCACATCACTTAATCTTTACCCATTAGTCTCCAGCATGCGGAGCATCTACATCAAGCCCGGATAAAAATGACTCACTGTGAAAGTCCTACAAAATCCTGCTTTCAAATGAATGTGATAGATTTCTGTTGGGGTAATCATTTCATTAGACGCACCTGATGTATGGGGAGGCTGCCAGGCACAAACAGTACATGAGGCAGATTGCACACCAAATTAAAATATGCATGCTTGCAAAATAATAATAATAATAATAATAATACAAATAATAGAAAAAAAAAGTGATCGCAAACATTTCTCTGAAGGCGACGGCATGGATTAAATCCCTGGCAGCGATTAATCACACCTGCCATATGCACAGTGTGCATTATCGTTATTAAAATTTAACATTTATGGCCAATTTTAGTTTTTCATTTTTTTTTTAAATTCTTTTTATGCCACTGCAGAAAACCAGCTGGGAAGCCAATACAAAAACCAGACTGCACCCAGCTACCTCCAGACCCTCATCTCTCCCTACACCCCCACTCGACCTCTCCGCTCCGCCTGCACTAGAAGACTAGCTCTACCTCCGCTACGCTCCCCTGCCTCCAGAGCCCGCTCCTTCTCCACCCTTGCTCCGCAGTGGTGGAATGACCTTCCTACAGATGTCAGGACTGCCCAGTCCCTGACCACATTCCTGCGCCTCTTCAAACAGCACCTGTAGAACTCCTCTGTTGTATCCTGGGACACTATCACCCTTCATTTAAATGTGCTTTATTTTGCTCTTATCTGCCCCCTATTTTACTGCATTTAATCCTGTACTTCATAATATTGTAATCTGCCAAGTGTTTAACCTGTAGTATTTTGTACTTAATCATATCCTGATGTAACTATCACTATTTAATCATATCCTGATGTAACTATCACTATTATCTGCTGTATTATTGAATTGTGGTTTGTCACACTTGAACAAAAATTATTGTATTTCTTGCTCTTATTGTATTACTTGTATTGTAACACTTGAAATGTATTTGCTTGCGATTGTAAGTCGCCCTGGATAAGGGCGTCTGCTAAGAAATAAATAATAATAATAATAATAATAAAAAAAGGCTAGCTAATGCCCCCCACCCCTTCCCGAATCAGCCGAGCTCTGTGCAGCCAGTATAGATCCTCAGTTTATGTGCCTTTCCTTTGCAGTAGCAGAACTGCACTCTAACAATGGCATATTTATGAGGGGGGATATCAATTAAAAAATACAGCAGCTTCATGTTTTTATGATATTAAAACCATTTTTTTTAGACGTAGGAGTACACACACACCCAGCACATCACATTAAAGTAGTTCTAGCTAATGACATAACTCCACTAATCTTACCTGTCATGCACTTAATAATAAGTAAATACAATCTACCCAAGAAATATTTATTAAATTAACCTCATACTGATCATTTCTTAACAGTTTAATTTTCCAATCCTATTTGTGTTTTGCACTTCAGGGCTACCGTACCAAACCCCTCTGCTTGCACGAGGAGCTATCCTCCCTGACTTCTCACCTCTCCTCCACTCTGTCTGTTTCTTTCCAGCTTGGTCCCTGTCGCTCACATGCCAGGGCTGCAAAAATCCTGTGTGTTCTCTGTCGTTCTCTGTTGTTTCTGCTGAGACCATTATTCGCCAGGCTTTCTGCTTATTAGCTAGGAATTACTAACAATTACAGCAAAAGTGGACTTTTTTTCGATACCTAGGTCTGCTTCTGAAAAGACTCCCATAGTCTTACCACTAGGGGTCCGTGGCTGTAATTTCAGCATGTGCACCCCGCTGTATTTAGGGTATGCAAAATGAACGGTCTCTTCAGCTCTCCTCTGTTTCAAGAAGCACTGTGAGCCAGCCAGTCAGTGCTGGAGTCTCAGGAAAACACACAGTACAACACATTCAATATAATTGCACTGTAGTACAAGACTGTCAGAGGAGTTTCCGTCTTACAGCCGGCTAATGAGATACAGAAAATCCAGTGCTGGTTATATAAAAAAAACCACAAAGCAGAAGACATTCTAACACAGTGCAGATAATTTAGCCCTGTGGATATGTAGTGCTGGGAAAGAAATACCGGTATATGAACATTCAAACAGAAACTGCTTGAAATGAATTCTGTGGTACAAAAGACCATGTTTGAATGTGTTTATACTGTACAACAGAATGTTTAAATGTCTGTACTGAAAAGATGCAAAGGAAACCAAAGCAGAATTGAAATAAATAACATAAATACGTGTTTTTCAACAAGTACATGTAATGGGGAGCTACCTGGTTTATTTTTATTTTTGAGAATCAGCTAATTCAGTGCTGAGTTCAGTGCTGAGGGGTCTGAGAACCATCACACCTACTGTATGGGTTTAGTCAAGATTAATATTGTTATTCACTTTCTAAGAAAGAACAAAAATCAATGCAATGTGCCATAATTGCAGGACCATTAACAGTGAGAAAGCAGCAATTAGGCAGGTTGCTCATTTGTGGGCTGCAGTTTCAAAGGCTTCATCGGTTACCCTGAAGGCTCTCAAGCCATGCTCCAATAACCGGCTGCAATAGACTGGAGGAGCCATTTAAACACTAGACTAGACCCCCACTAATACACTCCGTGTGACCCCACACAACTTCACCTCCTTTTAGTGGGACAGGACTGAGAAGAACTGCATTCAAAGCATGTGATAAAATGTCCTTTTAACTTGGCTGGTCCCACCTACTCACCCTGTCTATATGCACAGTATGCTGGGCTAGCAGAGTTGAAAAGTCACACTGTCACATGGTTTGAATGGAATAAGGAAGTCTGTTCAATGCTAGGCAGTTAGGATTCTTCAGACAAGCTCAAAGAGAAGTTCAAAGCCAGGTAAAGACGGTTAAAGAGAAAAAAAGACAACTCAATACTGGAGGAGTGATTGCAAACATCATAAAAGGACATTGCTCTTAACGGCACGCTTCGGTCTGGATTTGTGTTTGACACTCCATGCCATCTGCTGTGTTACGTATTATTACTGACTAATCATTGAGCATTATTACAGCGGATCCTGAATTAACTGCCAGTCACCAAAAGCTTATTCAAAAGGTGCCTCTCTCATTCACTGCAACAGGAAACATGAAGCACCCCCCTATGGGATTTACTGGCTGGTAAGAGCAGGTGGCTGCTCAGTTCAGAACAGAAGAAAGGGGACTCTCATTGCCACCATGCTTTTACCATAATTACTGTAATCATTTAATCATTAAACTGGTTGTAGAAAACAAAATGATTCTGCAAATCTTACCCATCATGTAATTCCATTTCTATACACTGTAGGTCTGAAACATGCCGTTTTGAAAGAAGCACATTTACTACACTTGTATGAAACTAAGAAAGAGCATCTCCGTACCTCATTTAAATGAAAACATATTCTTGCTATTGCATGCTTCTTTCTAAAATGTACACTTGAGACCAAAACAGTGAATGGAAATGAATGATAGGTAAGGTCTAGGAATTTGTTTGTTTTTTTAGACCACTTCTTTAAAACCTCTGTATTAAATGACTGGCAGTAGATCTGGCTCCTCTCAGAATATGAGTAATTATCTGAAACCAGTTGATCACTACAGAAAAGCAGCCTACCTCCCTCCCTCCCTGCACACACACACACACACACACACACACACACACACTCCTTGGACACACAGCGCCAGGCCCACATTATGCTCAACACTCCTGGGGGCAATCACACGCCCTGATACAAATACAAATAAAAAAACACAAACACAAATTGAAAAACACAAACACAAATTGAAAAACAAATGCAAATTAAAAAACAAATACAAATATAAAAACAGAAATACGAATTAAGAACATAAGAAAGTTTACAAACGAGAGGAGGGCATTCAGCCCATCTTGCTCGTTTGGTTGTTAGTAGCTTATTGATCCCAGAATCTCATCAAGCAGTTTCTTGAAGGATCCCAGGGTGTCAGCTTCAGCAACATTATTGGGGAGTTGGTTCCAGACCCTCACAATTCTCTGTGTAAAAAAGTGCCTCCTATTTTCTGTTCTGAATGCCCCTTTATCTAATCTCCATTTATGACCCCTGGTCCTTGTTTCTTTTTTCAGGTCAAAAAAGTCCCCTGGGTCGACATTGTCTATACCTTTTAGGATTTTGAATGTTTGAATCAGATCGCCGTGTAGTCTTCTTTGTTCAAGACTAAATAGATTCAATTATTTTAGCCTGTCTACATACGACATGCCTTTTAAACCCGGGATAATTCTGGTTGCTCTTCTTTGCACTCTTTCTAGAGCAGCAATATCCTTTTTGTAATCATGCACACGAGACAGTAAGCCGTGCACACAAGACATATACTTTCTTCTCTCCCATGTTCCCTCCTGGACTCTGTAAATTTCTGTTTTTCTGTATTTCTGTTTTTGTATTTCTGTTTAATTTACATTTGTGTTTTTCAATTTTCATTTGTATATCGATTCGTATTTGTGTTTTTCAATTTGTATTTGTGTTTTGCACTTCAGGGCTACCGTACCAAACCCCTCTGCTTGCACCAGGAGCTATCCTCCCTGACTTCTCACCTCTCCTCCCCAGCTCTCCCTCGATCTCTCCCCCACTCTGTCTGTTTCTTTCCAGCTTGGTCCCTGTCGCTCACATGCCAGGGCTGCATTTGAATTAAATCCTGTGTGTTCCCAAACCCCTCTGCTTGCACCAGGAGCTATCCTCCCTGACTTCTCACCTCTCCTCCCCAGCTCTCCCTCGATCTCTCCCCCACTCTGTCTGTTTCTTTCCAGCTTGTTTGTAGCTTTGAAGTTCCCCTACACAGCAGTTGTACTGTTTTATCTATCATTGCTACATTTGATAGCGTCTAATTAATGTTAGGCGGAACATATATATTTTCTGTTTTTTTGTTAGGCAATGGATATGAAGTGTTTTAAATAAAGTGACTATCATGGTGTTACCAGTGTGAATGGCTTGTGTCCCTGGATGACAGCGCTGGTCACGTGTGGATTAATACCAGTCTGTGTGGAGATGAATGGGAGAGCTGGAGGAGGGGGGTAGGTGGAAGCATGGCACACTCTCTCACACTAGGATCTCCTCAGGGGATGACACCGGATTGCACCAATTACACAGACATTACCTGCCCTCAATCACTGGGCTATTCATAAACTCAGTTTAAACAACTTGACTGCCTGTCTTCTAGGAATTCCATCAGAGAATAATTCATTGTCTGTTTGTCTGTCTGTCTGTCATTTTTAATCGATGCTAGTAATTAGGTCTGGTGTAAGTGCACAGTGCTGTATTTAGTTCAGGGATAACCTGCACCCGCTACGAGCAATGTGTCCGCTCCTCTGGGCTTCACTTTATAAATACCTCGAGCTAAAATAAATGTCTCTGTGTCTCTGAAGCACTCATGTGATGAGCGAGGCTCGTAGGAGTGTTTCCTTTCAGATTCTGCCGAGTCAGGCATCCCATTAAAACTCTTTTGGCATCATGCTCTAATAGCAGGCCGCACAGCTATTTCCAGATTTCAAAAAATATACTGGATTATTTAAGTTGTAAGTGAGGAATGGCCTGAGACCATGCTGCATTAGCACTGTGCCTGGAGGCAGTCCTTTATAGCAAATCTTCCAATTAGTTGATAACTGGCAATTGATTCCTTCTTAATGTTTAACTCTCTTCTCCTGCACCCATTCCTCAGCTCTAACCACGAGACCACACTGCTTCCCTCTGCACCCATTCCTCAGCTCTAACCACGAGACCACACTGCTTCCCTGCACCCATTCCTCAGCTCTAACCACGAGACCACACTGCTTCCCTCTGCACCCATTCCTCAGCTCTAACCACGAGACCACACTGCTTCCCTGCAACCATTCCTCAGCTCTAACCACGAGACCACACTGCTTCCCTCTGCACCCATTCCTCAGCTCTAACCACGAGACCACACTGCTTCCCTCTGCACCCATTCCTCAGCTCTAACCATGAGAACACACTGCTTCCCTGCACCCATTCCTCAGCTCTAACCACGAGACCACACTGCTTCCCTCTGCACCCATTCCTCAGCTCTAACCACGAGACCACACTGCTTCCCTCTGCACCCATTCCTCAGCTCTAACCACGAGACCACACTGCTTCCCTCTGCACCCATTCCTCAGCTCTAACCACGAGACCACACTGCTTCCCTGCACCCATTCCTCAGCTCTAACCACGAGACCACACTGCTTCCCTCTGCACCCATTCCTCAGCTCTAACCACGAGACCACACTGCTTCCCTCTGCACCCATTCCTCAGCTCTAACCACGAGACCACACTGCTTCCCTCTGCACCCATTCCTCAGCTCTAACCACGAGACCACACTGCTTCCCTGCACCCATTCCTCAGCTCTAACCACGAGACCACACTGCTTCCCTCTGCACCCATTCCTCAGCTCTAACCACGAGACCACACTGCTTCCCTCTGCACCCATTCCTCAGCTCTAACCACGAGACCACACTGCTTCCCTCTGCACCCATTCCTCAGCTCTAACCACGAGACCACACTGCTTCCCTGCAACCATTCCTCAGCTCTAACCACGAGACCACACTGCTTCCCTGCACCCATTCCTCAGCTCTAACCACGAGACCACACTGCTTCCCTCTGCACCCATTCCTCAGCTCTAACCACGAGACCACACTGCTTCCCTGCACCCATTCCTCAGCTCTAACCACGAGACCACACTGCTTCCCTCTGCACCCATTCCTCAGCTCTAACCACGAGACCACACTGCTTCCCTGCACCCATTCCTCAGCTCTAACCACGAGACCACACTGCTTCCCTCTGCACCCATTCCTCAGCTCTAACCACGAGACCACACTGCTTCCCTGCACCCATTCCTCAGCTCTAACCACGAGACCACACTGCTTCCCTCTGCACCCATTCCTCAGCTCTAACCACGAGACCACACTGCTTCCCTGCACCCATTCCTCAGCTCTAACCACGAGACCACACTGCTTCCCTGCACCCATTCCTCAGCTCTAACCACGAGACCACACTGCTTCCCTCTGCACCCATTCCTCAGCTCTAACCACGAGACCACACTGCTTCCCTGCACCCATTCCTCAGCTCTAACCACGAGACCACACTGCTTCCCTCTGCACCCATTCCTCAGCTCTAACCACGAGACCACACTGCTTCCCTGCACCCATTCCTCAGCTCTAACCACGAGACCACACTGCTTCCCTGCACCCATTCCTCAGCTCTAACCACGAGACCACACTGCTTCCCTCTGCACCCATTCCTCAGCTCTAACCACGAGACCACACTGCTTCCCTCTGCACCCATTCCTCAGCTCTAACCACGAGACCACACTGCTTCCCTGCACCCATTCCTCAGCTCTAACCACGAGACCACACTGCTTCCCTCTGCACCCATTCCTCAGCTCTAACCACGAGACCACACTGCTTCCCTGCACCCATTCCTCAGCTCTAACCACGAGACCACACTGCTTCCCTCTGCACCCATTCCTCAGCTCTAACCACGAGACCACACTGCTTCCCTGCACCCATTCCTCAGCTCTAACCACGAGACCACACTGCTTCCCTGCACCCATTCCTCAGCTCTAACCACGAGACCACACTGCTTCCCTCTGCACCCATTCCTCAGCTCTAACCACGAGACCACACTGCTTCCCTCTGCACCCATTCCTCAGCTCTAACCACAAGACCACACTGCTTCCCTCTGCACCCATTCCTCAGCTCAAACCACGAGACCACACTGCTTCCCTCTGCACCCATTCCTCAGCTCTAACCACGAGACCACACTGCTTCCCTGCACCCATTCCTCAGCTCTAACCACGAGACCACACTGCTTCCCTCTGCACCCATTCCTCAGCTCTAACCACGAGACCACACTGCTTCCCTGCACCCATTCCTCAGCTCTAACCACGAGACCACACTGCTTCCCTGCACCCATTCCTCAGCTCTAACCACGAGACCACACTGCTTCCCTCTGCACCCATTCCTCAGCTCTAACCACGAGACCACACTGCTTCCCTCTGCACCCATTCCTCAGCTCTAACCACGAGACCACACTGCTTCCCTGCACCCATTCCTCAGCTCTAACCACGAGACCACACTGCTTCCCTCTGCACCCATTCCTCAGCTCTAACCACGAGACCACACTGCTTCCCTCTGCACCCATTCCTCAGCTCTAACCACGAGACCACACTGCTTCCCTGCACCCATTCCTCAGCTCTAACCACGAGACCACACTGCTTCCCTCTGCACACATTCCTCAGCTCTAACCACGAGACCACACTGCTTCCCTCTGCACCCATTCCTCAGCTCTAACCACGAGACCACACTGCTTCCCTGCACCCATTCCTCAGCTCTAACCACGAGACCACACTGCTTCCCTGCACCCATTCCTCAGCTCTAACCACGAGACCACACTGCTTCCCTGCACCCATTCCTCAGCTCTAACCACGAGACCACACTGCTTCCCTCTGCACCCATTCCTCAGCTCTAACCACGAGACCACACTGCTTCCCTCTGCACCCATTCCTCAGCTCTAACCATGAGACCACACTGCTTCCCTGCACCCATTCCTCAGCTCTAACCACGAGACCACACTGCTTCCCTGCACCCATTCCTCAGCTCTAACCACGAGACCACACTGCTTCCCTCTGCACCCATTCCTCAGCTCTAACCACGAGACCACACTGCTTCCCTGCACCCATTCCTCAGCTCTAACCACGAGACCACACTGCTTCCCTCTGCACCCATTCCTCAGCTCTAACCACGAGACCACACTGCTTCCCTGCACCCATTCCTCAGCTCTAACCACGAGACCACACTGCTTCCCTCTGCACCCATTCCTCAGCTCTAACCACGAGACCACACTGCTTCCCTCTGCACCCATTCCTCAGCTCTAACCACGAGACCACACTGCTTCCCTCTGCACCCATTCCTCAGCTCTAACCACAAGACCACACTGCTTCCCTGCACCCATTCCTCAGCTCTAACCACAAGACCACACTGCTTCCCTCTGCACCCATTCCTCAGCTCTAACCACGAGACCACACTGCTTCCCTGCACCCATTCCTCAGCTCTAACCACTGCACCCGATTGCCACTTGGACGCCTGTTGCTTAAAGGGATCACATTAATACCCGAAGGCTAGAATATTAAAAGTAAGCACTTGTAGTGTAGTGTAACAGTAACCAGTCAGATCTTGCAGCTGCAGCTCAGAAATCAGCACCCTGGACAGCGCTTATCGATTGCCTCGGAGAACACATCACCACTACTCTCCCAAATTGCTATTGAGAAGTGACCTGTAATACAATTACTGTCCAATCTGGGCTCGTCTATAAATTATTAAAAAGCACTCCCGTGCTCTGTTATCTCAGCTACCTGTCATACACAGATTCAAGGGGTGGGAGAATTTCGAAGCCTATTAAAGGAAGCTGGCGCAGGACCCCGTCCTCATTACAGAGAATTCCTAGAAATCTGTCAGCTGCTGTGAAACTATCACCAGGGCCAGAGGCATCTCAGCTCTCTTTATTGCTGCTTCATCATTTACACAGGCTCATCCACTCTAATAGTAATAATACATTATACAAATAGTAATAATATTACAACAGCAACAACTAACTAACAACAGCAATAACTTCAATAGGTTTCATTGTAGGTGTCAGTTCTTCAAGTAGATGCTAAAGAACATTTAATTCACTTGGTGCTTTAGAAAGACGGTTCAAGAATAACGCCATAATTCAAATGTTATCCAAAGTTTTGTGTCAAATGTATCTTATATATTGAGAGTCAAAATGAACTGTAGTAGTATTATTAAAATATAGTAAATATAGTAAAAGAAGTAACTTGTCATAAAATACAGAAAGAAAATATAAAATTCACTCTGTAAATTTCGCCAAACCATATTGCTTTCTTTTATATTATTATTATTATTATTATTATTATTATTATTATTATTATTATTATGAAAGAAAGAAAGAAAGAAAGAAAGAAAGAAAGAAAAAAAGAAAGAAAGAAAAAAAGGTAGGTTTGGGGAGAAATCAAATACAAACTAAATAGGTATATCTGCATAATTTATACAGTGACACAAATCATCAATAAATGACATTTTCTTTCTGTACTTTTTAATGTGAGATGGGATGGTAGGGCGTGTTTGTTTTTATTGGGCTCCATGTCATATAAAGAAGACGACACAGTGATCTGATTCAAGCATTCAACTACTAACAACCAAACGAGCAAGATAGGCCGAATGGCCTCCTCTCGTCTGTAAACTTTGTTATGTTCTTATGTACAGTGCCTAATAATCACCAATGCAATTCTACTGCAGCCCTGGCTTGTCTTAGTTCAGTCAGAGATGTGCTTCTTCAAGCAACTTTCTGAGGCTGTATGTCCATAAAATGTGATTAATCAACATGCAGAATGTCTTTGAGATATTTAATCTATGATCAGGAGTAGATAAATATGGGGCTAGCTAAGCAAGTTCAGATGATCTTACTGTTGTTTTAAAGAGGTCAGTTTATTATGATAAACAGGGTAACAGATAACGTGCTCTAACACACGCATATGTGTGTGTGTGTGTGTGTGTGTTTGTGTGTGTATATCCTAAGAGCCTTGTGGCAAGGAATCAGAGAGGAGACTAATCAGATAAAACCACATTTGAATTATTGTGCAACAGTAACAGCATGTCAAGATGACTGGGTACATTGGATAGCTCAGCATTCTTAATTAGGCACCCCCACTGCACAGTTAAACTCATCTCTGTAACTCAGCCAATAAAGTCTGAGGGTTCAGAGATCAAATTTGTAATGCTTGATGCCTCAAAGACAAATTATATTCATTTGTCATAGAACTGTACAATACCCCACCCCCCCTCCCCATTATATAATAGTAAGTTCTGCTGTTTCTGTTCTTCAGTTATTAGTCATCCAAACAGAATGATATAAAAGAGTGGCATAAATCTAGGGGACAGAACCAGTCAATCGCACTGATTCCCAGCCGTGCATTATCTTCCGACAATCCCAAACAGTGAAGGAAACAGGGCTTATCATGCTAAGTGCCACGACTGAATGCAAATATAAAACAAACTCAGCCACTACCAAGCCTTATCCACTGTTCTTACAGTAAAAAAGAGCCTGTTTACTTCAATTGTGATGTCACACAGTATGAAAGCAGTCAGATTAACATCTCATTCCAGCATTGTTCCATGAATAGGCAACACATTTATTGGGTCCATCGGGAGTGCTCAGCCTAGTCTCTGAAGGTTTCATTACATCCTGGTGGTCATTAACTCACAATAATGGCTACTTGTAAACATGTTATTGCTTTCATAAACGATGATGCTGCATAGTGTAGTTATATTCCTCTTTGATTTGCTTTAGGCAGAGCTTGGATGGAAGATTATTATTATTATTATTATTTATTTCTTAGCAGACGCCCTTATCCAGGGCGACTTACAATTGTTACAAGATATCACATTATTTTTATTTTTATTAAATACAATTACATTATTTTTACATACAATTACCCATTTATACAGTTAGGGCTTTTACTGGAGCAATATAGGTAAAGTACCTTGCTCAAGGGTACAGCAGCAGTGTCCCCCAGCTGGGATTGAACCCATGACCCTCCGGTCAAGAGTCCAGAGCCCTAACCACTATTCCACACTTTTACCACTGTATCACACATCACACAACTCAATATTGTATGCATTCAAATCTGCATAAAATGCAAAATAGAGAGTTAAACATGAATAGGACAGAGAATTCAAAACAGAAAGATAGGAGACCCAAAAATAGACATGGTACCAAATACACAAAAGATAAGACAGAAGACATAGTATTCAATTTATCAAGTAAAACTTTAACCACATCCCAAAAAGCGGTACTGAGTAAAGGACTTAAGTTTATACCGACTAAAAGATACATCGATAAAGATAAACTGGCCACTGAATTAAAGGAGTGGGAGAGACGCATGAGATTAGCAGAATATTTTTTCAATGAAAATATCTCGGATTCAGAGGGTAATTATGAGCATGGGATTAAGGTTAATAGTACAAGCACATGGACTCCTCCGGATGGAAGAGATAAATGGTTAGATATGTATATTGAAGTAGTTAAACAAGAAATAATAGTAGGACTAAAGAAAAGATGTACTCTGGCGCTGCTAAATTCTATGATTTTTACTTTTCTCTGTCCAAATATTCCACAAGACTACATGCAACACACTCTGTATTCTGTTCTGGTACATAACTGCATGGAAATCCGTGGAGATGAGTTTATATCTTGCTCATCTGCACTGCATGATTCAGCAAATTCCATCAAATCGGTGACTGTGGATGCACAGACTGCCAGCACAGGGCAGAAAAGGGATAGCTAAACTTTTAACATTTTATATATATATACATATTATATATACTGTGTGTATATATATATATATATATATTTTTTTTTTTTTTTTAATTATTATTTTTTACTTAAATATTGTTCCACAAAACCTCCATATTACAGCATTTTCATAGATCTCTGTGTACACAGATATGATTCTCTACAGAAATCCATTTGGTTTAAATGATCATTTCTTTAAATGATCATTTCTGCAGCATTTCCATGGTACTTCTATGTACTTTTTACATGGAAATTTAAGGTCCGTGTACAGCAGACCCCTTTAGGGGCCTACACTGAACTTGGTTTGGAAAACAGCAGGCAGAGTGAGCAATCATGGGAGGCTCTTTATAAATCTCTAGTGTGTTGTATTGTATTGAAAGGTACTGTCATGCTGTTGTTCTTTGTGTCTTTTCTTCTTTCTCTTGTTCTCTCTTGAAAGGATTCTGACTCGAATGCAGTCTTCACTTCTGACCTGTCTGCCTGGTTGAGTGGAACAGCAGAGAAATCAGGAGAACAAGGCAATACCCCAGACTGTACCATTCCTCCACAAGAGGCAACGGACTGCACTCTACATGCTTCAAGACTCTGGACGCTGGCTGGGCTCACCTGTGGGTTTATATTTGCTGTTAACATCAGTTTGCATTTGAAGATAAGAGGACAGATTGTTCACAGGCACAGCAACACGCAGATCAAGCACAGGGAAACAAAAGAAGAATGTGAAACTCCAATTAGCAATTTTCTACAGGGGAAACTTCTCCCCTCTGCCCCCTCCTCTCCCTCCTCCTCCTCCTCTCTAAGAAAACGCCTGCACACAGTTCCTGTGTGAATCAGCTCAAGCAAACAGAAAAGTCGGCTTATCAAAGCCTCCCACACTGCCAAGCGCCTTCGCCAACAATCCCAAACATGCCAGGGGGCTGCGTCCCATAATCCTCTGCCAGAGAAACACCGCTGACAATGGCAACGTGTGTCAGGAAACTGATTTGTCTTTACATTATAATTGGCTGACTGTCAAATAGTCAAAGATTTAGTTTTTCTTTAAAACTAGCAAGAAACAACATACAGTAGGTGCATAACCCACGATACCAAACCCCCCTTTTTTGTTTTTTTTACTGTTATTTTCTAATCAAATCCTGCAAATGATTTCCTTCATGAGGCTGGCCATCATCATTCATGGAATAGCTGTTGTATCCTCAACGTACCCCTTCACAGCTGCTAGCTCAGCATTATCAGTTGCAAAGATGTTCACTTTATTATTTTTTTCTATTAAGAAACCTGAGTTATTTAACAAAGGCAAGGCAATATAAAAATTGCAAAGTATTCTCATCATTAACTGTCTCCCCTTCTTTAATGAGATCATGTGCTATCCCACGCTGCAGCCAAGTCTGTGCTAGGGACTTATTACTGACCTGTATCCAGCATCTCCAGTGGCTAATAAAGGGTTCTCTTACTTATCATCTGCTTAATAGCAACTTATTAAAGTCCCAGTCATTATTACTCCTAGCCCTGCTTTGGATCCCTGTTAGAATCATTTGTAATGGGATACAGCAGAAAGTAACACTGGGTTCTTCTCCAGGTTATTGCCAAAACAGATAGGCAGAAGTGTTTGGAGTTCATAGCAACATTTGAGAAGTGTTGTGTGAAAACTAGAGGACTGCTCGGTAACAATAGGTAAGAACAGGATATAAAAGGGCCTTCAAATCAAGTCAAATACCATTCTTATCCTGTGCTTATTACACATTCATATTTCAATAAATATTAAAATGAAAATGTAAATATAAAGCAGGAAAATGTTTTGGCCAATGCCTTCAACAGGGTTGTTTCCCTAACATTTCAATGTCTTTGTTATGGATGATTAAAGGGCAAACAAGAAAAACTGAGGGTGTGCTTCCCTAAATGATCTCAATCATTAATAACAAAAAAGACATACTTCAAACGCCTGATCATAAATCCTGAGATAAACCCAAGAAGTCAAATAAAGGCAGTAGCCAAAATGTTTTGCTTATCTGACTGTGATTAATAATGTTGTTTTAACAAAGGCCAAAAGATACACACACACACACACACACACACACACATACACACGCACACACACACACACACACGTGCCATTAGAGATGCTGACCTTTACAACGTTGCAAAGGTACAAACAATCGTGATGTCATCATCAACCTTCAACTGTCAAAGGCTTCAGCACAAACCCAGGGATTTCTCCTTCTGTTTCCATGACGACAAGCCAAACGGTCCCCCGAGGCATCATTAAAACACAACTTTTAAAATCAGAGAGTGCAACGTTTAAAAAGCCACCACTGAATTGCATTCAGCAGCAACACTGGAACAGCATAAATATTACAGTCGGCGTTCACGTCCCTCGGATCTGGTGGGCCCATGTGAGAAACGTTTAACAAGTCCTGGACTCTCTGTCAAGTCTGAAAACTATCCCTGCCAGCCTTCACCATATACAGTATAAGTATATATGAACCAAGAAGCACGAGTGCACCCTTCCAGAAGCTTGCCACTGTATTTTTGCAGTTTTACAATGCTGTTCCCATGGTTACACTATGCATTTACCATAATTTACCCTGCCTTGCCATGTTTATTAATATGCTTTACCACACCTCGCTATTCTTTACAATGCTTTCACTGTGCTTTATTAAAATGTTCTCTCCATTTTCTATGGTAACCCTTTCTAAAGGGCAGTGCCATGCCCCTGCTCCTGCTTCTGCTTGTTCCAGCAGCACTGCAGCCCCACACAGCTCCCACAGACAGGCAAAGGGTTTGCATGACCTACCCCTGGCAAAGTCTTCTGCTCGTGCAGGGCGCTCTGAGCTTTCAGGGCCGACTCTCTGGCGCAGTATGTGAGGAAGGCGCAGCCTGCAAATGTAAAAAGGAGAAGGGCATTGGAGCTGAGTGAGGCAGTGAGAGAGAGACAACGAAAGAGAAGAGACAGAGAGAGAGAGACTTATACATAGATATACAAACACACACACACACACACACACATCGTGCCAGGTAGCACAACTGCCCATCCATGGATAGATCTGTCGCTTCAGCCACAGTCCAGGAACAGCTGTCTGTCTGACTGTCTGTTCATCCATCAATTCACATATAAAATCTTATTGCAATGTACTCCTGCACAAGCACAAGAAGGTGTAGTATTGCTGTACATAATGAGAGTCTGATAAAACACAGCAGCGTACAAAACAGATACAATCAAGGTAAACAAAGACAAAGCAAAGTCAATGTATAGGTAAAAAAAAAAAAAAAAAACGCACTAAAAAATTCAGCCTAGATTATTTAGTCATACTCACTCCCATACAAAGCAGCTTCAAATTACATTTTATTGAGTATATACTAAAATGTACATTGTTTCTCTGTATATCTGGCTTTACCTGGTTTTGAACTTGCATTGACCTCATCTGGAGAATCCGAACGGCTGAGACTGAATAGCCTTCCTAATTCCATTGAAATCATGTGACAACATGACCCTTCAACTCTACCAGCCCCACCTACTGTATGTAGATATAGGTGGGGTATGCAGAGTTGAGTGGTCACAGTATCCTATGATTTGAATGGGACTGACTAATACTGTATCTAGAACTGAAACTTACTGTAACTTATTTGACATTTTTTGGGGCATCAATATACAAACTGAAATGGATGTGGGACAGACATAATTCCAAACGATCTCTTCTGCCTGTCCCACTCCGAGCAGATGTGGGTCCTCTGTGTATTACACTACATCTAAACTATTTGTTTTATCGCCTCAAAACATTTTGTATTTTATAACCTGTTTATTTGGACTTTTTTTGTTCACTGTGTTTGGTAAGATAGCATAACTGGGACTCATCAAATCACATATGATAAGTGTTGTGTGTATCAGTGTAACTCACGCCCCACATGGTAAGAACATGTGTGAAGGAGGGAATAATATCCATCGTGGCCTCCGTTTTCTCTGTGACCTAGACTGAGTCGAGAGCCCTGGGAGAGGTCACGAATCGATAGCATCATGAGCAGACCCACTAAAATTAATGACTACAAAACAACAAACACAGCAACTCTTTTTATATAGAGCAGACATAGCTTTTAAACACTGTCACATTAAAAGAGATAAAGATTCATGAAACTATGGATCATCATATCAAGAAAAATCTCAATGGAAGAGGTGGTGATCCATCTCCATTGGACTCACAAATCTCACCAGGGCCAGGCCAAGGAAGCTGATCCGCCACACACTGTCCTCCACATTGGGGGTCTGTGACGATCGATGGAGAATGTGGGGGTCAGCCAGATCACACTGGGGGCAGCTGAGGAGCTTCTCCTCCCAACGGGAGGGGCCAGCTTACTGTGCTTGGTGTGGGTTCATTGTGCACTTACAGCACTGAAGTCCAGACAAAACCGGATTACCATTTTCATTGTAAACACAACAGTTAAATGTTAACAATGCTTTAAAGTACTGTAAGTACTGGCTGAAGGCCTATTTGTTCTATCAAGCCTTTGGAGTGTGAATATTTACATACAGACGTATGGTAAAAACATGAAGAAGAAGAAGAAGAAGAAGAAGATGAAGAAGAAGAAGATGAAGAAGAAGAAGAAGAATATGAAGAAGAAGAAGAAGAAGAAGATGAAGAAGAAGAAGAAGTACTAGTAATAGTAGTCGTAGCAGTAGCTTTGCTTTAATTGTAAAACAGTCTAGGTTAGGGACGGTATTGATTTGTTTATTTATCGTTGTCAGCCAATGCAATCTCCGGAATCAAGCATTTCATTCACAAAGTGCCAGGGAAGACAGTGCAAGCTGTGAGCAGACAGAATAACACCACCGATACACAGAACAAACACAGCTCAACATGATGAGAAGAACAGCAATTAACACAGCTGAGCACCATCGCCACTACATATATCAACCTGGGTCTACATACTGAGCCTCTACTGGCAAGAGGCTGCAGATTCAGGTACAATAAGAACATGCACATATTGGGGATCTGAATACTGCTGCTGTTTAAAATCATTAAAATACATACAACACTGACTGTATTTAGATTAACTGCCATAAATAAACCCCAATTTGTAATAAACAACTGTTATGGAATATCGATATTCCAAAGCAAAGAACTCCTTTCATTAACTGAAATCTGTAGGACAGGCAGTTCTGATAGCCAAAGCCTACAATAAATACGCTCTTGAAATGCTTGTCATGAGAAAATACACTTTTAAAATGTATTTTATAATGTACTGTATTTAAAGAAAAAAATGCAATAATACTGTTGAAGATGTGAGCAAGCTTTTAGTTAGGCGGTATCAATGGCAGCGGTGTGTCTTAACCCGCTCAGTTCTAGAACGCCCGTGCGCGCCATCGCGAGTTCTAAGAATGCCTGCTGGAACTTCTCTGCACGCTGTTCCTACCGACAGGCTCCCACAGGCACCTGAGAGTTAACTGTCCTGCTGCATTCCAGGTCACATTAAGTACTGCCAGCAGCACTAGATCAAGCTGTTGATAAGATTCTGTATACTGAATGTGGCCTTGAGAAGTTCACATTATCTTTTTTCTTGAAAGACATCGATCCCAAACCAGGCCCATTCTCAATAGCAGCCAAGAAACCTGAACGGAGACTGGAAATATCTGCACATCGGGGGAGGGGGGGGGGGGCGGGGGGGGGCTTTCATTACAGCATGGAGGAGGCTCCCGTGGGTTTCTGAGGAGCTCCTGTCCTCTTGCTGGGGTGTGATTGTGAATTTAGAAACAATACTGGGGTTTATTCTCCTGCTCTAATTCCATTTATAGAAAGCAGTTATTTCTAGAGGTTGGAGCCAGGAGGAAGTGTGGTCTAGCAGTTAGGGCTAAGAGTAAAAGCACAGCAAAAATTAAAAAAAAGGATATATTGGATACCTTTAGAAACGCTCATGCTTTTCAACTGGTAAAAAAACAAACACACAAACAAGAGGACAGCAGATGAGATGGCAGCTGATCTCTGGGGAACACTATCTTGTCACTTTGATCCTCCCATCTCTTGTTCTAACCCTGCTCAGAGGTGCACTAGAGACAGGTATTGATAGATTCCCACAAAAACAGAGGCTATTAATCCTCGATAAACCCCATCCATGGGCTGTCCTTCAGGACCCCGTGATGAAATGCATAGATCAGACCTGGCATGTGACACATGTGAGGGAACTCAGCCCTCATTGTGCATTATTAGAAACTGTATTTTAAAAGGGAGATTTCCATGTATTCAGGTGATTGATCATTGTCATGGATTTTTCTGTTACAAAAGACACTCTGTCTTTGACATCTGCTGCCCCTATTCAATCTGGAGATCCAGTTCTGACATTGCTTGATGTATTGTATCTAGCTTAATCAAGCTCTTCTGTTTAAGTCCTCTGCTATTTACCTGAAGCTATTCTTATACAGAGAGAGTGGGTCGTTCCTGTACTGAGGCTTGTGTTTTCAAAACGTGTGCACTTCAACAGACCCTGGGTTCCAATAAACACAGGGTTTTCTAACAAAACTTCAAAATCTTTTTTTTTTTTTGTGGGGGGTGGGGGGGGTGGGGGAGTTTGCAATTTGTTTACTGCAAATTGTCTTTTGTTGAAAGATTAAAAACCTTAACTAATGGGTCTTGGCAGTTAGGGGATTAGAAAAAAGGTTCAGAAAGAAGTTATTAAAATTGCACATTTGTAGTCATTTCCAAAAGAAAAATGAAATTGTATTTTAATATTTTATATGGTACTGTAAATGGTTTAACTCAGCGTTTGTCTGTTTGAGTGAACTGTAGCATGACAGGGCAGTGCTGGGCAGTGGAATGAGATGAAACAGCTTATATATATATACACACACACACACACACACACACACACACACACACACACACACGACTCTTAACTCTCCTGCACTTCTCTATAGGTCTCGAATGTGCAGTTTTGATTGAAACACATGTTATAGCAAACCTGTATTTTCATTTTAAAACATGATGTCTGGAACTACACTCGATTAAATAAAGTCCTCAGTTTGCTTCCCTTGCCTTCTGGGAACTTTTTTACAGCTTTACTTCCCATTTCAAGCATGTCAGTCATTTGGGCTGGTACTGGATTGGTTACTGACAGGATAGAAGGTCCTGATAGGGTGGGGACAACTGTACTCTACAGGTGCAATGAAGTGCAAGACCCTCTGAAAGGAAGGCATGCAAACAGAGATTCATTTCACCTTGTGTAGTTGTGTAGAACCAGGTATGAGGTTTTATAATGAAAAGAAACATTTTCTATAGTAAATGGATGTGCCAGGTGCGGATCTTTGAATTGATGTCCACTTCTGGTTTTGTAACGAAACAAAACAGCGAAATGCCTGCACTCAAAATGTCTTTATTTTTATTGAATTTAAAACAAACAGGAACATGTTTCGGTCCTACCGCCCGTCCTCAGCGTGTATCGAGTGTGTAACCCTACTTACATTACATAGGTGATTGAAATCACTACATCATCACCAATTAAAAACAACAATCAATGTGAACAGCAGATTATACAATTCAGAATTAGAACAATCACTGACATTATGTATCTAATGAATGCATCGTCAAGGCAAACCATCTCTTTCCCCCTTGGTTCCATGACACTGCAAGGAAAGACTGGTGCCTCTTTGTTCATACCACTGTTAAACTATTGGTATGTCACTATAGTGTAGTACCATGTCATCAATGGCTCATGCTAGTGCACCTGCCCGTGTGTTTAGCATGGTGGTAAAGGAGCATGACACCACTCTATAAGCACGAGTCTGTGATTGCAGGTAAGAACATTTTCCAACCAAATGAATTCCTTCTTTCTATATACATTGAAATCACTTCACTTCCCAGCTGGCATTATGGATCACTGTGGGAAACTGGTCTCTGAGGAACTAAGTTACCTAGTAATGAGTGTCCAAAGTGCAGGGCGCTATGATTGGGTTGTAAACTGCAGCAAATAAATAAATAAATAAATAAATAAATACAAATAATAATAAAATGTTGGCAAAACCAAAGACTGTAAACTTATTTTATTGTGAGGAAAATATTAGAGGTACAGTAGGTGGATAAATGTATAAATGTTCCACTATGGCTGAGTCTGCAGTATATATTTAATATATGAATCAGTCAAGAAAATAAGTGAGGCAAGGTTGGATAGTAAATACAACTTTATATAATTTGTTCAAATATAGCTGATACAGCACACGTAAATAAATACTGACTTATATATTTTGTTTAAATATAGCCCATACAGCATAAGTAAATAAATAAATGTTTTTGAAGTTCATACCGTATAGTTAGCAAAGTTTTTCTCTGTCTCCGTCTGGTTTGCTGACTGCTGCATAATCCAGTTTATATCCCACCCGTCATTTGTTTTCGTCAAGTTGAATTTGTTTGAATTTCAGAAAGTTCGTAAACAGTGACAATGATGTTTCAATTACCATTTTACTGTTTGGAGCATCTTTATTTTGAAGTATGTTTTGTAATACATTTCTGTTAACTCAGAGAATCTGTGTTCAGCCATTTTTTTCTTGTGAAGAGTGCAGGGCAGAAAGGTGTTCCTTTGAAAGGGGGTCGAACTGACAGTGATGTGAACCAATCACATGACAGATGGAGACTATTGCTCAGTGGTGTAAGGATGTTAGGGCAATAGTTCAATCTATTTTTCCTCTTATGATAAGGTTTTAACCAATCAGAGGCCAGGATCACTGATTCATTATATATAGTACACCCTCGCTATAACGAACCTGTCGTTCATTACATCGAGGGGTTTGTTAAAAATACCGAATTGAAGATGAAGTTTTATTCAGAATCAATCGGACACGAAGGGTTTCAAAGTGCAGCAAATCTTAACATGCAAGAATCCCAAACTGATCTTTCATTCCAAATCAACCCGTCATGAAACGCTTGATAGGAAAGGTTTGTTGTTGTTGTTTTTCCTTTAATCAGTTTTGCTTTGCCGCATGGTTGTTGAACAAGCCAAAAAACAGAGTGCTTTTTGACAACCTATATTCATGACAGAGATATGCCTGCGTTACTGCTTTTTTCAAACAATTACTATAGTTTGCAATATAGTTTGCAACATAACATTATTTTCATTTGGGAGGCATTACACAGTGCACACTTTTTATTAAGAGCTGCCTTCACTGCAAAGGTGGCATCCTGTGCGTACAAACCGCAGTGTTGACAGTATGTGTTTGTATTATCTTTTGTTGTTTTTTTTATTTGGGGTCCAGGGGTCAGGTTCGTTATAGCCGAAGGTTCGTTATAGCGAGGGTGTACTGTATATATAAATGGACATGGAACCAGTGGTAGGCAGGCAGACACAGTTTTATATTGGAAAGGAATGGGATCTAGTTCCTCAGACTGGTGTAATAGTGCACATTAGGGGTGGAAATCGTGTAGAGTTGGAACGTTTAAACGTTAATAAAGTGTCAAACGTTTTTAATTTTGCTTAATCGTTTAAACTTTGTCAAAAATGTGCAGGTCAAATATTAAGAAGCGTCTGACTGCAAATGACAGCTAATCAGTTTTTATTTGTTATTTTATTACTTCCTACCTTTGTCACGTGGCATCATTGTCATTGGATATTCACCTCCCTAGGGTGGAGGAGGTGGGGCCCAGACATGCAAGCGAAATGTGAGGAAATGTGATACAATTCGGACAGAAAACATAACACGGTTCATTATCGCAAATGGCATGCAACCAGTTTCAATTGTGGAGGGTACAGGATTCAACTTTAATGACTTTTGTTGAGCCAGATTACAGAAGGCCGTATTGATTTTTTTTTTTTAGCAGTTTGAATACTTAGACTGCATAACATAATATTGTAGCGTTTCACGCAGTAGACAGAACAGAAGGAGACAACACGCTGCTTCCAGTTTCAAAGCTTTATTTAGGATCTTTCCGCACCATACAGATACCACTGCTCTAGCCACTTGCTCTCGACCGACCACAATGAGTGTGCAACGCCCCGTTTTATAACCTAGCCTCGCTCCTTTATGCTAATCGGGTGCCAGAGCGAACAGCTATCCCATTGGTCCCCGGCCGTACACTAGGACCAATGGGCACACACAACCAACAGCCAATGACAGGGACCAGGGCGCACCATGCGTGCAGGATAGCTCGCACAGCCACAGAGACAGAGCGAACCGCAACTACAGGGAATACAGACGAGGGGAAGAACACAATACAGCGGCATTAACAGCACAGACAGTAGAAACAAGAGGGAATACAGTACACAAACAATACACAGATCGCTACAATATCATAACATAATAATGCAATTAATGCTCACCCTCCAATCAAAACAGACCATTATCGTACCACCGATGCTATTTTTTTAAATATTGCTACACTGTTTTTATAAATGTATATATATATAGCTTAATTTAGTAATTTATTTAATTTAGTTATTTTTTCTGTCAAAAAATGGGCTTTTAAATAGGCTAAGCCTTCATTTTTCACGTACATACGAGATCGCAACATGTTAATAAGCGACTAATCTTTATTAAAGCGATAATTACAAATAAAGTGTTTTGCTGGACACACTGTTACAATGGTTATGATGAGTAACTGCATTTAAATTAATAAAGATGAGGAGTCGCTTCGGCATTTAAATGAAAAAGTAAGACACAATTTAAAAGCCCATTTAGTGGATTCACAGAAGAAAATGTAAATTAAACCAATTTTACTATTAACGCGTTTCTCAGTTGTGATTGAGATACACAAATGGATTAAGAGGTATCAACTGCTTTTAAGGAGAGTAGAAAAGCCGATGTAAAAGACCTATTTACAGACATATATGCAGTAATTTATATAAAGCTATTTATTTTAAAATGCTCAGAGCCCTTGCAGCTAACGCACTTCCCCCAAGATGTCCGACTTCCGTTTCTTCTGCTGTTGAGACCGCACATCGAGGGGGACGCGCACTACCCCCCTTACACAGCGTCTTTTCAAAATGTTTTTATTTTAACGTTTAAACTATATACGTTTACTGAATTAAACCGAGTCTAGCACCCCTAGTGCAGATGGAACATGTCAAGGTTTCTGTTCTTGCAACTTTGTTTTGCTTCATTCCATCCTACAGCCTTGGGCTTCCGAGATTTAATGTCTCTAAAAAAATTGAAACCAAAAATTCTATGTACAGATGCATGTTTTTATTTTGGCCGATGCTCTTTTTTTGGTCATTTGTTAAACTTGTTTGTATTGTTTGTAAATAATTGTATTTATTTATTTTATGTATTTATTTGATTTATATAGTGCCTTTCATACCATGGTATCTCAAAGCGCTTTACAGACAGTATGTATCCTGATCAAGAAACAGAACAGTATAATCACACAATTAAACAAAATACAATGATATTAATAATAACAATAAATAGCAAATATCTAGATAGGACCTTTAAAAAAAACACAGGAAATAAGTAAAAACAAATAAGAATAACAAATAAAATACAACGTTAGCAGATAAAAATAGATAACAGAAACTTTATATCTAGATTAGGTTAAAAAAGCTGATCTATAACAATGAGACTTTAATCTTGATTTAAAAATGCTGACCGAAGCAGCATCTCAACAACAGCTTAGGAGCATTAAAACAAAACGCACTTTCTCCCCTCCTTTTCAATTTTACCATTCGGAGGCACAAGAGTCCAGCGTGAGCCGACCTTAAAGTGCGCAGGGGTTTATATGGGGACAGAATCCCCCTATAAACCTCTACGCGGGCAGCAGTGTGCAGTAGTGGTTAGGACTCTGGACTCTTGACCGGAGGGTCGTGGGTTCAATCCCAGGTGGGGGTCACTGCTGCTGTACCCTTGAGCAAGGTACTTTACCTAGATTGCTCCAGTAAAAACCCAACTGTATAAATGGGTAATTGTATGTAAAAAAAAAAAAAAATGATATCTTGTAAAAATTGTAAGTCGCCCTGGATAAGGGCGTCTGCTAATAAATAAATAATAATAATCTCTCTCTGGTACTAAGCCATTTAGTGCTTTATATGCTAATAGTAAGATTTTAAAATCAATTCTAAAATGTATTGGAAGCCAGTGCAATGAGGCCAGCACAGGAGTTATATGAGCCTGTTTGTTCGTTCTAGTCAAACCCTCGCTGCTGCATTTTGAACAAGCTGTAGACATGATAAGACAGGATGTGGAAGTCCAGCAAATAAAGCATTGCAATAATCAAGTCTTACTGAAACGAAAGCATGAAGTAGTTTCTCAGCATCAGCCAAAGAAAGAAAAGACAGCAGTCGTGATGCAGTAGCACACTGGTAACGTTAACTCTTGTGTCTTAGCTAAATTCCAACTCTACTCAGAATTGATGGTCTGGCTATCCCCCTGTCCCTTCTCTCAAAAAACCCTCCGTTCCCCCCACCCTCCCAAGAGGAAACAGGACATCCCTCAGTGGAGCAATCACAAAGAAATGTCTCCAGTAATTGCATACCTCCAGGGTATACAAAGCTGGGACTCAGTGGGGCAATTACAACAAATAATGAATGCCTTGTTGTTACTGTCTGCTACTTTAAAAATGCCGATGCATAGTCGTAAATATACATGTATAGATTTATTATGAATACATGAATACATATGCATGCACAAACAGACATGCATAGAAATGCTCTGTTTTACACACGTATGTAAACACAGCACACCAACGTTTACTCAAAGTCTAGCAGGAATGTGGGTAGCAGAGGAATGGCTATTTAAAGCGTTATGTTGATATATAAATAGCTTTCTTCCTCAGAGATTCATGGCTGGAGAACCTCCAGTCATTATACTTCCAACTCTACTCATCTTTATGTCTCCCAGTCCTGCTGTTAAGCGGTGAAGCAGAGGTATATATATATATATATATATATATATATATATATATATATATATATATATATATATATATATATATATATATAATTACCTTACCATATATATATATATATATATATATATATATATATATATATATATATATATATATATATATATATATATATATATATATATATGTATGTAAGGTAAATGGATGGTTATATTTAAGAGGCTGGCTCTCCCTCTGCTCCAGTTAAAGCTATCTATCATCTTTAAAACCACAAGTAAGTGAGTCAGATTTGGCGAGGGTTTTGAGTAGTTAGTACGTGTGTGTCCGTGCGAGTGTGTGTAGAAGTATTGTCCAAAATGGATGTGCACCACAATATTTAAGTAATTTTTTTGTAAATGATTGGATAGACAAAGTGGTTAATAAACCTATACCCCACTGGCGAAAGCCAAAGCTGTGGCTTCTTGTTGCACAGTAGAGCTAAACCCCATATCTGTTTATCTCACCTTCTACACTTGTGCAGTCTTCACTTCAGATAATTGTATTTTGATGGGCTAGTAACGAGATGCAAGGAGTCTGATCTGTTCTCACAAAGGTGAGACGAATGATCTAATTAGTCTCCCTCTCTTAACTTTAGTCTCTCACTGATGATGTAAAAAGTCTTTGTGGGGAACTAACTAGAAGCATCTAATAATGATCTTTAGTTGAGAAAATATTGCTATGAACTGAAACTTCACGTGATTGCACTTCACTTCACATGCATTTAAAGTATTTAAATGCACGTGCTGGGATTCAATTACTAATTAATTATTCACCTGAATCCCAGCACGTGAACTAAATCTGTAAAAGCCTGTGCTCACATATTATTAAATACTTTAAATGCACGTGAAGTGATGTGCAATCCCGTGCCTAAATACAATTATACATTTTAAATAACTCGTGCTACACACACCCATTTATATCCCGTGCAGCCATCTCTATACACCAACATTAACATACCACACGCAACATACAACACAGAAATGCACACAGGGGCGCGAGGCACATTGCCACAAGGATGTAACGGAAAAACAGAAACAAAATAATAATTGAATCCAAATAGCACGAATGATACGTAACTTCTGTACACCCTGTTTGTTTAATGCTTCCTTTATGAAAGTAAGATGTTGCTGATGTGGGACTTCAACAAGCTCAGACCAGCAGGCAGATCAGACAGTAGTCTTATCCACAGAAATACACATGCTTCTGTCTAACCAGGCCCAACATGCATAGGCCCACAAACGTCGTTCCCATCCCAAAAGCATGTTTTGAATGAGCGCTGCTCACCGGTGCAGGCCTGTAGCCATGCATTCCTGCCCAGATTATGCAGCAACGATGCAATTAATAAGCTGATTGAAAAGAGGCACTTACTGTGCAGAGTATCATATAAAGACAAATTCAAATAGATATAATGTGTACTGAAGCCTCGACCCCAGTGCACGCCAGTAAATCTCTCACTAAAACTGGAAACCTGGTATCAACAGACCTGCTTACACTGAAGACAGCAATAGGCAGCATCCGTCACCTGCACCCACTAATATATTGGTGCACAGGATGCTCTGAACAATGCGGCAGGGCACAAAGACGGCAGCGATGCGTTCTTTTGATGAGAATGAAAAATGCAAGAGTTTATCTGAGGTGTTATGGAATTTCTGCCCGCAGCCTCCTGGAAGAATCAAGTTTACAAGATTTTTCTTTGTTCAATAGATGCTCTCTCTCTTTCTATTGTTAAGCACTAATGTGCCATATTTTCAAAGTGTTTACTTCAGTCTTTAAACTTCTATTTTTTTAAAGAGGTAAAACGCCTGTTTATTTTACAAAACAGGAACCAAACAGCTGAGTTATATACTGGGATTTCAAGTTCTCTTCAGCACTCTTGAGGAGTTTTGTTTCTCATAAACAGGATTTTTTTTTCTTTCTTTCCACTTTGAAAACATGGCCCAGTATTGCAGTAATGCATTGAAGTTATGAGTATTTCAAATTCAAATTTAAATGTATTGGCATGAGAAGTCATACAAGCATTGCAAAGTTAATATAGTAACTGTAAAGAAATATTGAACATTATATATATATATATATATATATATATATATATATATATATATATATATATATATATATATATATATATACCCCTGTTAGGATCATTAAAATAGACCTTGTAATGCCAGTACAGTATTTTGACTCTGTTACAGTAAAGACACTGTGAACAGGGTACAGTATTAACCAGTAAGACCCCACAAACTTGTACTTTACTTGATCAAAAGTTATTGTATTTCTTGCTCTTATTGTATTACTTGTATTGTAACGCTTGAAATGTTTTTGCTTACGATTGTAAGTCGCCCTGGATAAGGGCGTCTGCTAAGAAATAAATAATAAAAAATAAATATGTGTTCCAGTTCCCAGTTCTGCTAGTGAAATTCTAACGTTCTAAATTCTGTCAGTAGAATCCCATGGCGAGAAAAAGAATCTTAGAAACGTAGCAATGTGTAACCCCCCCAGTCTCCCGTCCAGCTAGCGCCCTGCCACAGGCAGAGGTGGCAGGACCCACACTTCAGCTCAGCATCAGCTGTATGGCTTCTGACAGGCCAATCACGACCCTGCGTGGCTCTGCATTGATTATTAATACAGAGGTGTGGGAGGCTGGCTTTCACTGCAGCCCTACTCATATCTGGAGTCATTTACTACTCACTATTCATTTGTGAAGCAGCGATTGCATTACAGGCATGTCTGGAGAAACCATAGAAGGTTACTGACCTCGTGCAAGAGCAGCAGGAGTAACTTTCATAGAATTCTAACCATTTCTTTTATTATTGCTGGTGCCTTTTGTTCTCATTTCTATTGCATTTATGTTATACCTGCTTTCGGTATATGAGGTCATTTCAAATACAACTGTATAAAATTAAAGTTATAACTAACGGCAAGTTAATTCCTATCTAATCATCTCGCTGCTACCACACCACCTTGTGATCCTTCACTTAATGATTCCAATAGCATTCGACTGACATTTAATTCAATTGAAAACATAAACAAATAGCATATTTTCAATCATTTATAAGTTTGACAAAAAAAATATACGAGAATGTGTTGTTATAGTACACTGGAGCTCTAACACAGATTATTGATTTAAAAAACAAAATAAAATGAAATAAAATAAAATAGCAGCTTGGTTATCGTTCCTGGAAATGTAAAAAATAAATAAAAAAGTAGAGTGGTTTGTGTGGGACGCTCCATTCTAGTCCAGACCCTGTCACACACTTCATTTTATAAACAGAATGAGTATCAGTGTAGCTGAGCCCGTCTCTGCCTGGTCCTTTTCTGCAAAGCTGCAGCACATTGGAAGTCAAACTAGGTAGCAGATGAACGATGAGGCAGATTGGATAAAAAGGCTGCTTCTGTAGATTCTTGATTTAAAAAATAAAATAAAACCATAGAATCCTGGTTGTCTTTCCTGGCAATGTAAAAAAATAAATACATTTTAAAAAAAGCACTGTAGACCCCGACTGCTGAAAATAATGTGTGTGTGTGTGTGTGTGTGTCAGTGCCTATCCGTGTCTGTGCCTATGTGTGTGGGCCTTTGAGTTTGCCCATGTCTGTACTTGTGTGTGTTTGTGTCTGTGTCTGTTTGTATGGGTGTGTGTCTGTGCCTGTGTTGGTGTGTCTGTGTCTGAGTGTGTGTGCCTTTCTGTCTGTGCTTGAGTGTGTGTGTGTGTTTGTGAAGTCCTGTGCCTGTGTGTCTGTGCAGTGCGATGGTGTGCCTCAGTGTGCTTGTGTGCATGTCTGATAATCAGCGTGTGAGCTTGTGAGTGTTGAGGTGCTTTCGTCAGAAGCAGCACAGCAAAGACACTGACTCCAATGCAGTGGACAGACAAGACCGGTACCTTCAATGACAGCTTTTTAGGACCTTGGTGACACTGCAGCATCTCATACAGGGATGTCCAGTCCCCACTAGGGGAAACTAGTTAGGCCATAGAATATTTAGCGAGGTAGTGCTGTATCTGAGGCTTCCTTACTGCCGCAGTCTGAGTAACACAATTGAGGAGGTTCTGGAGGCTGACAGTCCAGATAGAAACTCCACTTCTCTCAAAACCAGAGACACAGGCATGAAAGGAGAGCTACAGGGGAGAAGGGGACAGCAGCAGGAACAACAACAACCACCACCTCTCCTGGGTCAGACATAATTATACACTGGGCTCGCTGCCATCCCTTAATGATGAAAGCATGACTCGATGTCTCCTCTCGTGTCTGGGACAGACAAGCTATCGCCAAGCGATGGCTAAGGAACGTGAGGGGCGGATTTGGACTATTATAAACAAAGGATCTCAATAGTTTAATGTTTTAAACATTAAAACATGTTGCATGTGTTTCATGTCCCAGTTGCTAGGAAAACAAACTACAAGTAGCCTAGGTAATGTAAGGGAAATTGTCGCTCTACTGGATCATCAGCAAATAAACTCACTGATTATTTATAAAAAAAATAATAATAATAATTATATTATATTATATTATATTATATTATATTATATTATATATATATATATATATATATATATATATATATATATATATATATATATAATTACTACACATACAGGTAGTGAACAAAAAATGGAAACACCAATGTAAAGTCACTTAATAGGGCGTTTGGCCACTATGGTATCCCACTCTGTGGAGTTCTCGGCAGACCGTTTTTGATGAAACTGGCTGCTCGCGCCCCAGGTTGAAATTTGCAGTCAATTGATCTGTAGTTGCTCACCTGTTTTGCCTTGCACTTCGAATTGATGCACGGATATCACGATCCTGGAGTATGCGCTTCCGCCCACTGTTGCCCTTTGCTGATGATGTCTTTCCCTTGGAGTTCCATGCCGACATCACCTTAGACACCGTTGCTCGTGAAACATCAGCAAGTTGAGCTGTCTTAGTCACTGAAGCTCCTGCCAAACGCGCCCCAACAATCACCCCTATTTCAAAGTCACTGAGGTCTCCTCTTGCAGCCATAATTATAGGCAACCAGGCCTGTCCAGCATTTTTAAACGTGACCCTAAGCATGCTGGGATGTTATTTGCTTAATTAACGCATGAGCCACACCTGTGTGGAAGCACTTTCTTTCAATATACTTGGTGTCCCTCATTTACCCAGGTGTTTCCATTTTTTTGTCCACTACCTGTATCTGTATCTGTATCTGTATATATATATATATATATATATATATATATATATATATATATATATATATATATATATATATATATATATATATATATATATATATATATATACATATATAATATGAATCAGTCCATAGAAATTCTGGCATATGATTGATTAAAACCTCGTCACATTACCAAAAATAGATCCAGCTGCTATTGCCACCGTGACTCTGCTTATGGCCATTGTGCATTGTGGATTTGATAGGCAAATTACGACATCATGCTGAACGTCCTTACTCTCTTTACAACAGAAAATGAATTAGAAAATATACCACGAAATATTCCAAACACTAAAATCATCATAAAGCTTTGCTTTCAGTGTTTTCTGACTTCCTAAAGTCCAAACAAATCCAGCTGGACGATGTAAATAAATACAACATTCACAAACGGACTCCTCCGAGAATTCTATGCCGCAGTGAGAAAGTCAGACAGACAGTTCTATGGCAAAAAAACTTTAATAGCTATGCGCTATGGACTTCAAAAACATTGCTTTCTTATTTCATAAAACAAATATGGACTGCAGACCTTGGATCATAGTGGGAAACTAAAGGCCCCTCAGGAAGAACTATAGTTCTTCCCACTGTTAGCCTCCGCCCCAGTCCATATTTACTATATAATATATATATAAATATAGATCATCATCTGAAATTCATCTGTACAGTACGGAAAAAAAACAAACTATTTGCAACCTTTAAGAAACACAAAGAAACGATATTGACTAAAAGAATGACTTTCCTGTTTCAAACCAAAAGTTGGCAAAGGATGGTATTATAATGTCTGACAGAGGAATATCAAAGCACTTCAGCAAAATTTGCATTCTAGTTTAATTTTCATTTTTATTATACTCAGCGAAACAAAGTGTGCAGATAAAAAGCAAGCAAAACGAATAAACATTCTCTTGATAGCAGCAAACGTGCTAAAAAGAAGAGCTAAAAGGAAGACAATCCCCTGCCTCCTAACTGCAGACCACTGCTGCAGCAAAGCAAGGATAACTCTTATGTATGCCCATTGAAATGCACTGTTCAGTACAAGACACTGAAAATATGCCATTATCTCGGGGTAACCATTCAGTAAATGTGATTACAATAACAATTTCCAAGAGTTATGGGTGATCCAGATCCTTATTGATGCCTGCTTATTGCCAAGAAAGCATTGAAATTTTGAAAAATGTACCGACTCCAAAGGCTTGTGATCCCCACAGCACAAGCAGACCACAGTTATGTATCACGCCACATAAAGCCTGTTGAAATAATCAAACTGCATATCTCAGCCCTGTGCGGTGCTTTAGCTGCATAAATACCTCAAATGCATTCACAGCCCAGTAAAGGTTAACAAGTGCCTCAGACCTGCAGCCCCTTATCAGAGTACAGGCCTATCTGCTTTGTTTCACAGCCCTTCCGAACACCATCCGCGGCTCTGGAGCTCTCAGGAGCTACAAGCCAGCGCTGAGCAAGCCTGTCTCTGTGACAAGCTCCCCTAATAAAAATGGAGATTACTACACGCCTGTCTGCACTGCCTCCAGTGCATCACCAGCCACGTCCCTCCGAAAAAAATCAAGTTGCCTTTATTTAGATATAAATGTATGTATTTATTTATTTATTTATGTATTTATTTATTTATTTATTTATGTGTTTTATAAAGGAGAGGTATAATAGTACTGGTCCCAGTTAGCATCTCAAAAACAAACACAGCCAATGGACCTCCACCTCCTTGCCATTAAGTCCTGGGCCAAAGCACGGACAGCTGAACTATGGGACACTATGAAGAAATTGTGTTCACCAGGTCTCCTGCACCATAAAAGGGTAATAGTGTAGCTGATGAAACAGTGAAAGAAATCTTGCAATCCGCTCTGTAATATACTGAGCTTTCACATGTGCAGTTGTGAAATGCACATGTCGCAGCAAACATTAATCTCAATTTCAAACTTAACTTCCTAGGTCATTCTCTCCACCTCTTCAACGCCTTCTTTCCCGTAATTAACCAACCAGATGCTTCTACTCTTAAATGACATGCTTTACAGTGCGTAACTTGCTTCCACTCTGAAGACACTGCTGAAGTGGAAATACAAGTCTTTGTGGATATTAACCCATTAGATCCCTTAGAAAAGATGACCATGGTATTTTTGCACTGTATTTTCTCAGTTTTACCACGCTTTTCACATAGTTGTGATCTGCATTTACCACAGTTTACTCTGGTTTGCCATGTTTATTAAAACCCTTTACTGCATTACTTTTCAAAATATTCAAATATTTAGATACCCCTTTGTAAACTTATGAACACCATTTATTTGCAAAATAAGCACAGGGAGTTGCCCTAGAAACAGACTGGCTCATTGGAGGGGTGTTGATATACCATTATCAAAACAGAAACACAATACTGTATTAAGTGTAAAACAGTGACAGCAGGTGACTAGAATGAAGCGTCCTTTTTCTGAGTTCTATGCAGTAAAGGATTCCTTTACCATACCTTGGTATTCTTTACAATGCTTCCCTGTGCTTTAGCATGCTTTCACTATGCTTTTGCTATGGTAAACCTTTATAACGGATACTGTAGCCAGATTCCTAGAACGGAATCATTTCTACATCTTGTAGTAAAGAATGGGTGCTATTTGCCAGAGGGGCGTTCTAGGAGTTGAGCGCCCCCAGGCGTGGTGAGATCTAAAGGGGTAAACATTCAACAACTTTATTTTCAACTATGGTTTTCAGGTTTAATTACCAATGAAGGTCAACAGTTTTTTAGCCGTAGTATATAAAGCTGATTAATTTTAAAAAGTCTTAAACCCACCAGTTTTCAAAATGAGGATCAGCCATCCCTGTAAATCAAACTCACTCTGCGTCTCTGCTGCGTTCCTGCATACAGATGTTCAGACAACTGAAGGTTGTATCGGCCCTCGACACTCAGTCAAGGACAGAAGCACACGCCCTTTACACTTCAGCTACAATTTACAGCTAATTCTCTCCTGCCCTCATCAAAGGACTCGGGCCCGCACATCAGCGCTTCGCAGACAGCTCTCTCGAGTGGTGGGACTGCATTGGGGCTGTCTATCACAGCTCCACTCTGACTCAGCACTGTGGTCCAGCTGCCCCGCCCCTAAACCATACAGCCACACTCCTGACAGAAGGAGAGGACCCCCGAGCCAGCCTGGACTGCAGCCCCACAGCAGGGACTCCACCTAGTGGACTTGCCATGCAGAGGACAAAACATGGTTTATCCACAACCCTGCTATCTGGATTCAAGAACACCTGGCGTGATGTCAACAGTGTTAAAGGTGTCGCACCCATGCTTCTATATAGCCTGCTTACTTTTCTTTCTACACAGCTGAAGAAGGGCTTTTGTCTGAAATGTCCTGGAATAAATACTTTTTAATCATTTAAACATTTTGTGTACATGCAAATAAATAAATAAATAAATAAATAAATAAATAAATTAGCTTAAGTTGTGTAAATGCAAAATCTATTGGACGGAAAAATATTTTGTCGTTCATGGGACGCACAGAATGGAAAGGGACACAGACATGCATATATTGTGGTAATCTATTACACTGCAGCAAAATGACCATAAAATACTTGCTTGTTTAAAAAAAACTGTTCTGTCAATGTAACAGCATTGATTAAGGTGCACTCCAGTCCTGTAGGTGGCAGCAATAAGCTATATTAAGGATGTTTACTTTTAGGCCCTGTCCACACTACATAACCGATCTCAAGAACCCTACTCAAAAACGTTTTAATCAATCCACCTCAAACTTTAGCGCCCACACTGAAGTACCGTTTCATGTTTAGTCGGGCGTAATGCGTACACACACTATTACTATTAAAATAGTTTGGTTACAGTTCCTAGCAGTGCAATGAACATTGGAAATTAGTACGATAGTCCCCACCACGCTCTGGATTTTATTTTAAAATAATGTGTTACGGCCCATATTAAAAGCCGCTTTCCAAGCTTGTGTACTGTGGTAACCATGGAGACTACAGGCCCAAGTTCTATACACATGCAAGAGGAGGGAGGAGTACATTTTAAAACAAACTATTAGGAGCTGGTTGGATTAAAAACCTGGACTACTGGATGTCGCCAAGGACCAAAGATGAGAACCCCTGTCTTAAGCAATGACTAACACCACACCTAGAAAGTCTCACTCTCTGACCTTGAATCTCACTCTCTGGGGCTGTAAATCTCACTCTTAAAGAAAGCCAACCTTTGGCTTCTCTGCCACTAGTTTAACAGGGATGTCCTGACAGGGTTTTTTAAACATAAAAATGAATACCTAGTACAGAGTGTACAGTGATAGCAAGTCAATTGTCAATCGGAGGTTTTTTGCTAAGCAGTCACGAGATTCTCATGAAGATCACCATCTGCATCGCAATCATCTGACTAGGAGTATTAAACACACGTAGATGAAGGCAACAAACACTGCTTAGAATCCCGTCTTGTTGTCATGCGAACGGTCTACTGTTAGTATATAACAGAGCAAAGAGTGTGTCTGTGTTTATATGTAGATCTACACACAGACACAGATTGTTTAAACTATGATCTGGCAGAGTTTAAACGCTCATAAAAATGTAACAAAATGCACATCCCTGGGGTTCACTAGCCTTTGTGTTAACAATAGTCTAGTATTTGATGGATGGGACGCAAACTTTTGGACATGTGCGTTTCAGGAACGCATGAACAGTGAACAGGCAGCAGTGTGGAGTAGTGGTTAGGGCTCTGGACTCTTGACCGGAGGGTTGTGGGTTCAATCCCCAGTGGGGGACACTGCTGTTGTGCCCTTGAGCAAGGTACTTTACCTAGATTGCTCCAGTAAAAACCCAACTGTAAAAATGGGTAACTGTATGTAAAATAATGTGATATCTGTATAATGTGAAATACTGTATAATGTGATATCTTGTAACAATTGTAAGTCGCCCTGGATAAGGGCGTCTGCTAAGAAATAAATAATAATAATAATAATGAACAGAAAAGCTAGCACAACCAAAACATGACTCAGTGCTTGGAAATTCTGCCCTCTGATTGGTTAAAACCTCATCATTAGGAGCAAAAATAGATTGAACTAACATCCTTACATCACAGGGCAATAGTCTCCCTCTGACATGTGACTGGTTCACATCACTTTCAGTCCCGCCCCTTTTCAAAGGAAAGTCCTCCACCTACACTCCTGACAACAAGAGAAAATGGCAGAATGAAAAAACTGCTGAACAGCGATTCTGTGACTCAGGGGTGAAATTCTCAACAAAAAAGTGCAGGTACTCGCATGCACAGCCAGGTGTACACATTTAACAACTGACAATTTGAGTGTCAATGAATAATCCTTTTAAAATGTAAACATATCGGTACACGATACATTTATAAATACAAAACAAGCCTTCAATAACTGATCAATTATAACTAATTCACCATAAACAAGGAAGCTGAAAATACCTTAAATGACAAGCATTAAGAACAATTACACTATGCAGTAACTGCTGTAGAGAGGGATGCGTTTCAAGATATCCTAAAAAAGGGATGATGTTATAAAAAATGGTATACAATAAAAACAGTGCTTTGAAAAAATGATACAAAAAAGGTCCAAGTCAAACAATGCACAATATAGGCTAAAATACCCCTCACATTTATTATGTAAAAGGGCTCTACTACTATTAATGATGTCCTGGTCATTTTAATCTCCATAGTATTCTCTGAAATCATCCCCATACTTTCCAGGACCTGGCCATGCTACAATAATAGCCTTGGATTAGAACATATATCCCTGTTTCTTTTATTTGTTTTGTACGTATTACTTTTCTTACAGTAATATGTTCTGTGTGCTTCTCTGTTGTGTTTCTGTGTAGATTAATTACCATGATCTACTCCAGAAATGATTTCAGGCAGAAGCAGTATGAAAGCAGGCTTCTTTTTAGTATCCCTGGTATTGTGGTTTCTGCACAATAAACAAAGTGGCAAAAGACACATTTTCATAAAGTAACATCATCACTGTGGTTTACTTCTGACTTTTTTTTTAGATGTACGCAAGTGAAAACTCACATTTAACTTAAACTCTTCAAAATGTTTTAGAAAAGGGGGCACTGTACTAAGATAAAACACCTGACCATTTGGGGTTTTGTTTATTACAGTCCTCATAACAGAAAATACTAGGATCACAACAAAACAAAACGTTGATCGCTATGCTTAACATGTGCCTTGCAAGTTGGGCCAGTGTTTGAAAAGCGTGAAGCACACCTCCATCTGTATCCCGATTCTGACTCGCTTTCCAGATCTGAAGCAGCACGTTGTTGAGTCTGTTTGTTTAATGTTAATCCCTACTGTCCCACACATCACTTGTCATTTTAGAAAATTTCACGCAAATTCTGGCAATGTGGTAAATCGGTGCAAGGCAAAACACGCTATGATAATTGTTTCAAATATTTATCAACTATGTAATTATTATTATTATTATTTGTTTATTTAGCAGATGCCTTTATCCAAGGCGACTTACAGAGACTAGGGTGTGTGAACTATGCATCAGCTGCAGAGTCACTTACAGCTACGTCTCACCTGAAAGACGGAGCACAAGGAGGTTAAGTGACTTGCTCAGGGCCACACAATGAGTCAGTGGCTGAGGTGGGATTTGAACCGGGGACCTCCTGGTTACAAGCCCTTTTCTTTAACCACTGGACCACACAGCCTCCACTGACGTGGATTTTTGCCTTCAAATTCATGTGCAGCAATGGTCGTTCGAATATTCAGATAGTTTCTCCGCCGCACTAAAGAAAATAATTATTACTTCATAATAACGATAATTACTCCACACCGCTGTTTTTACGTTGCACTGCTAAGGTCTTCTCTCATTGATCAACGAATGAGCACTGACACAAAGTGAAATGGGCGGAGATTTGTGACGCATGCCAAAATGAATCTGATTAGAATGAAAGCTTGGCCAATCACCATGCAGTGATTATACTGACGTTAATGGTGTGGCCAATAGCAGCTATCAGAAACAGAAGCAGTGTGAGGAAACAGCATGCAAGCAGCACAAACTGTGCTGAATGAAAGTGCATTTGAGAAACACTGTGCTAGTGGACTGTGTGAGTGGATGGAATGCATCTGCGTTGGATGAAAAGCAGATTAAATAAGTCCCGGTACCCAGTACTGGCATTAAAATAAGTCCCGGTACAGAGTACCTGTGAGTACCGGCAGAATTTCACCCCTGCTGTGCCTTAACAGAAAATGAATGACAAATCATACTACAAAAGAAAGAAAAACACTTTGATAACTATGAACGGCAAAAACAAGTTCTGTTATTTATTTATGTTATTTAGTTATTTACTTATGCTGTGTCAGCTATATTTAAATAAAATACTGTAAAGCCATAAATATTTGCGACCAAAATATTTGGCGAATCACACCCATAAAACCTATTTTGCTCCAGAAATGTTGGCTACCTGTTGCACTGGTAGTAGTATATTACTTCATTATATGTACAGCACTAAGATATTCGTGGCAATAAAAGGCTTGCAAATATTTATGGCTTTATAGTATATGAAGTCATATTTGCTATCCAACCTCGCCTCCCTTATTGTTTTGACTGACTCATATATTAAATATATCCTGCAGACTCAGCTCACTCTGTAAAATTAAATGCCCCTCGGGAAGACTGTTGTTAACGACAGGCTTCGGGCATTATAGCCCCCTGTTGGTAACAATAGTCTTCCCTTGGAGCAATAATTTTCCACTATGGCCCTCCTCACTACTCCTCTCTCTCTACATATATAACACGCAGGTTCAAAGGCAGGTGGAAACTGAAACTGAATGCAGGGACTGTTCTGTCACATCTGTTTCATGATAAAGTAGCACAGCGGTGCACAGAAGGCTAAATGAGACTAAGGCCTCCATTAAATTGTACTGCATTAAAATGACTAACAAAATGAATTAGAAGAAACGTTTTACTTGTTTTCCAGGAAATTCCACCAATAGCATTGTCATTGGGTGCCATGGCTCCTGCCAAAAGCTGTCATTTTAAAGGATGCTACGTGTAATTGCAGATGCTGCTTCTGCTATTGTCTATGCATGGCACACTGTATCCGATTGCATCTGATCTAATGTCAACTCACGATGCAGAATTCTGAATGCCTCCAGTTACGGCCTCACCTTATACCACACATTGATTTTTGCAATATTTCCATACGTGAAAGAAATATTTGATTAAATATTCATGCCTGTCCTCCAACGCAGAGATTTGTAAATATTTTAAATGTATTACATCCATAACTTTAAGCACTAGATCACGTGATTTATAGCCATACTAAAAATAAGCTAAGTAATAAGCTTAGACAAACGTTTTGACGTGCAACTTAAGTTTCATGCCATAAAACCATTAATTTGTGACCTGCTGCCTAAGCAAAGTCAATGGAATAAAAAAACATCTATACCAATAGAGAACATTCATTACAAAGCATGCAATGACACAGCTTGACATCGTACACACACGCACTGCAGTTACTTACTCCAGGATCTGAATTCTGAGCAGATGAACACATAAAGGGGTTGCGTTCGATAGGGCTGCTCATAGTCTAACCTATGCTTTCACAGAGAGACCCCGGTTGGCACTAATATTGGACTCCCTGATGTTACCTTGAGCTCATTGGGATCTGTGAAACCACCCCTGAGAGTGTAAACTTAAGCCAAGTGTTAAACTTTTATAATTTTGCCTGAGCCGTTGTCAGCGATGTGCATGTCAAATCAAGACATCCTGCTGAAGTGCATCTAACACTCTTAAATTACAGTAACATGTGTTACACCATTCTGTACAGCCAGACATGTAGCTTGATTTCTTTAGCAGATAAAGACATTTTTAGGCATGGGATTTTAGGTCCATCACAATATACAACATCAGCTTAATCAGTAAACATCCATAATGTCAAAGACGGACTCATTAGTTAGAAGGGAAACCATGAAAAGGAAACATAGACAAACACTTTGGTTACTGACGAAGGCAAGTTTCAGCTAATCTAGCAAACACCAAAGTCAGCAATTACTGTATTAAGATTGGTTTATTTTATGAATGCAATGTCTTTTATGGAGTGTTAAAAATGTCACCTAAGCATCGCATAAACAAACAAACAAACAAATAAACAGCATACATTCTGAACTTCTATAATTTGGATTTTTCTGAATGCAATGTTTGTTACTACGCACTGTGCTGGAAGGTCTCCATAGAAAAAGTATCTACGAGTGAGTGAATAAATAACTAGCATGCAGTCTGATATAATGTGCATCCGACATGTTTAGCACACTGAACGTGATCTACTGTAAACAGGTTGTGCTTCACAACACTATTCAATATGCACGCCAAGACATGCCAATCATTTTTTGGGCTGTCTTGTTTAGTCCTCAGAAGGATACAGTGGTTTCTGATATTATCCAATTTTCTACAGCGTATAATTTGTTTTATATCCTGCACCTTGACAGTGTCCCAGAATTACAAGACCTACAAATATCAACATCACTATGAACTTGTAGTTTTACTGTTTTATTTTGCGCATACCTGGATTTTCTTAAAAAGCACACTGCATGTATTTGTTTCTTCGACTCAGATTATCTAACAGGTAAGAAAAACAAATTCAAGCTTGGAGACCAGCTCTCCACTTGCCCACATAGTGGGTGTAACACATTCAGCAGCAGTGCCAGTCTCACCATTTCCCCGTAACCCGTAATCCATGCCCATCCACTGCTTGGCACCAAGGTGCTGATTGGCATTGCATTAGTACCAGCTGGGGTAGGTGTTTTCATACCAGGGCACCTGAACTCCTTTGTCTGCCCTGCCACTACAACCAACACATGGAAAAATGGGAAAACGGCTTATTACGAATTGAATGGAACACGTCTACAAAATGACCGGCAATCCACTGTACTGAACCTAAAGAATAAAAAAACGGGTTTTTTTGTTGCTGTTTTTTTTTTATATTCTAAATCATATCGGAGGCACAATAAGAGATAACTGTTTGTGTTACAGTAGGGTACGGTGATATGCATTTTCTATAGAGGCATTCTTTTCAGAGAACTACCCTATGCATGAGTATATAGCCTGTAGGCAGATGCATGTATCCATAATGTACAGCTGAATCACTTCAACGGAATGGCATGCTATAGTGTATTCATGTTTGCATATTGTACAGGAGTGTGTGAGAACAATTTCTGATACAAAGCAGTATTTTCTCTGCAAGCCTCCCAACCTGCTTTTCAATAATGCAAGTCCCATTACTGGCTAATTAAAAAGACTTTCATAGTAGATATCTGGAGCGGTGTTTCAAAGCTCCCGAGTCTCTTTGTATGTTTGCTCCAGCTGGCTGCGTTCGACTACAGGGGCTATATTTCATATGAAATGTGATTAACCATAAAACATACAGATGACCTTTGCACTGTGCACGGGACCCAGTCTTTTGATAATGTGGGTCTGGTATTAATAAAACATAACCCCTGTGCACTATGTTTTAGTGTCAGGTTGTTTAAAGAGGGTGTCTAATGTGTTGCAGGCAGGGTCCATGAAAACTCCCATGAAATATGAAATGATTGTAAATAACATTGCACTGCCAGCCTGATAAAGACGTCTTGTATAGCATGCCCGTGTGCAGCATGCCTGCTGTATTTATAATGGAAAGGACAGATGCTTGTCTTGTGTTCCTAAACCACTGCTCGAATCCCACTCTCTGTATCTCTCTCTCAACGCTGATACAACACACAACTCTGAGAAACACAGCTGATAAGAATCAACCCATTCTGTGGTACCTGCATCTTATAAGATCTGGGAAAGAAAATGGGTATTTTTTATTATCCTGTGGTTACATTTAGGTCCCTGATAAAATGGTAGGACTCAGACCTTTATAATACAGCAGGATAGGGTCCTGAACTACAATCCTGGCTGCCAAATGGATAGCTGATGCCTTAGAACTCAGTACGTAAAAGACACAGCATGTACATGTATTATACAACAGTATAAGTTCACCTTCGGCACATTCAAATCTGTCTATCCAGATGTCCCCAATTCCTGCAAAACCTCTCTTGGATGACAACTCACTGGTAGTGTTCAAAGGCAGACTGGTTACAGACACACACACACACACACACACACACACACACACACACAGAGAGAGGAAGGTATTCTTCAGTCTGAATCTCTACAAAGTGCAGCAATCATCAGCACCGCAACATTAAAGTGCGTCCTGGGGGTCCTGATGCAACCTCCCCTGACAATCTGCAATCTATGGGCTAAATCTGATACCCTACATAAACTGCATTGTACACTGTAGCTTGCTATATCCATATACTTTAAATTTGAATACCCTATATAAACTGCATTGTACACTGTAGCTTGCTATATCCATACTTTAAATTTGAATACACTGTATAAACAGCTTTGTGTAGCCTACTATATCTGTAAACTTAAATATAAATAACACTACACAAAGTCTACTATAGCAACACACACACTATATATAATCTCATAGCCATAGATAGTCTATCAAAGTCATAAAGCACAACTTGATCCCTCACTCTTCTCATAAAATATTAGTAGTTGTAGCTAAAACAAGTACTACAACAACAACAATAATAATAATAATAATAATAATAATAATAATAATAATAATAATAATAATAATAATAATAATAATAATAATCCGACAGCTACAGCACACACACACACGGTTCTTTCTCTCTGCGCTGCAGGCAGGGATGCGTTGCGGAGCTCCCCGCGGTCACCCACCTTTGTGCATGCCGGTGAACCT